>NC_138869.1:82287123-82966175 GCF_965194805.1 Balaenoptera borealis
TGTTATAAGTTGAGTAGAGATAAAGGAACCCTTAGTTATTGCTTTTTAGGACATTGATAATGCTCACCCATTCTTCTCAAACTTTCTTCCTAACTTCCAACCTCCCACCCTACTTTGGCCCTTACCTGCAAGACACCAATACTTAGTACTTGAGTAGAATAGATGCTGTCAACAGAGATTTGATTATACCCACCACTCCCCATTTCAAACACTCTACTGTTATTCTTCTGACCAGTTTGTGAGATCCAGAGTAGTGCCTTTAATCTATCTGTGCTACAGCTAAGCATGGTACAAGTCTGATACTGAAGTCGTGGATCGTTACCTAAAGGAAGGCAATACGGAAGGAGAAGGGAAGCTCTCTGGAAATCAGAAGCTAGAGGAAAGTTTGCTCTGGACCAGAGTACTTAGCAAGGGGCTTATCTCCCCTCCTCTCCAGAGCACATGTACAACAAAGAATTCTCTGAGTGTTGGCCATTTTCTGTTGTCTTGAGAAACTCTAAACTGAATGTCACAGAACTCTGTAACGGTCTTAAGATCCTGCAGACATGATTTCTGAAAATTGCCAATCCATTTTCTCCTTCTGAGAAGGATGCCTCAGGAAGTTATTTAAACTCTTAAATTTTTCTTGGGACAAAAAGAATTAGCTTTGTGTTAAGAACAAAATCATTCAGTGTTCCACTCTCCTCTTTGCAGTACATAACCTAAGGATGGAACAAATTCTTGCCCTCAAGGATCTTACAGTCTCTCTCAAAACACAGTGCATTAGCATTTTAATAGTGCAATAATTCTGTGATGCTGTTGGAAATGTTTTATTTAAACGGGCACAACAGCTACATTTATTCTCATGAAGACTCACTGACAATATGGATTAGCATTTGCCAGTGGGGAGTAGCTATTAACCTTGATATATGTGAATACATCCACATATGGTGGCCAAGTCTCTGCACAGAGTACATTTTCTAAGGTATAACAAGGGGGTGGAGGGAGGGAGGGAGTGAGGAGAGACCATGCTCTATTTACCATAGTCAGAATGTTTGAAAGCAGAGGAGAGTAGAGAGGTGGGTCCAGACCCCAGGCACAGGTGAAAGAACAAACATGTCTGATCAGCAACAACTCTTCTAAAACCTCTGTCTTTCAATACCAGAAAAAAAGAAAATATTCCTGGTTCTTTAATTTTCGACTTACTGAGACTTAGTTACTATCTGGTATTTTTACAAAATCATCCAGATGTATAGCATAAAAGCATTAACCCCCATGTTTTTTTTTTTTTGTTTGTTTGTTTTTAAACTGTTCTTTTTTTAAAAAATTAATTAATTAATTAATTTTTATTTTTGGCGGTGTTGGGTCTTCATTTCTGTGCGAGGGCTTTCTCTAGTTGCGGCGAGCGGGGGCCACTCTTCATTGCTGTGTGCGGGCCTCTCACTGTCATGGCCTCTCTTGTTGCAGAGCACAGGCTCCAGATACGCAGGCTCAGTAGTTGTGGCTCACGGGCCCAGTTGCTCCGCGGCACGTGGGATCCTCCCAGACCAGGGCTCGAACCCGCGTCCCCTGCATTAGCAGGCAGATTCTCAACCACTGTGCCACCAGGGAAGCCCACCCCATGTTGTTTTTTGGTAATGATAATAATGCTAGTACTACTAATAATGGTCAGGACCTATAAGGCTGTTAAAAATGCATTTGGCATCTTCTATAGGAGAGTCCATTTAATTCTCACAACAGCTCTACAGTTTAGAGTATTCATATTGCCCAGGATTTCACAATGTGTACCAGTGTGTCCAAAATTCTTGCTTAGCTTGTCAAACTCAACATTTCTGCTCCCTTCACTTTCCTCTGAGATTAACACCAGTCCTAACATCACTAGAATAGACAGTCTCTCATATACAGGAACAGAGCCACAAGTATATACATACCTATAAGAACCTCACAAACAAAAATGACAATAAAGTATATAAAGCTCTCACTGCTACAACCTACCTAAAAACCGTTTTATTACACAAAAACATTTACACATCAAGATTACCAATACTGTACAGATATATCAAGTCAGAAGGAGTAGAAGATGCCCTTTTCAGAGATGCTGACTTTGAGGCTTCATACCTCTGTGGTTTATCCCAGATTTAGAAACCCTGGCAGAGCTGTAGCAAAGCTCATCCACTTTGGAATTCTATATTGCTAGCTGAAACTTCCAACCCCCTTGACACTACGGTTGGTTTCAATGATGGAGTTCTTTCTGTTTGTTGTTTCTTTGCTTGTCTTTCTTATTTTTACTTGCTTTGATGTCTCTAATCCTACTCATCCACGCAGGTGACCAAACTCTCATCCATAATCTGTAGCATTAAAATTAAAGGAATGGTTTATAGATTCTAGGCTTTTCTGAGTACCTCAAATAAATCCTTCCTAGGCCCCTCATGAACACATAAAGCCCGGAGCCGAGGTTGAAGTTAAATTGATCCCAATCAATGTACCACAAAGCATCAAATTGCATTCACTGCCAGTCAACAAACAAATAAAGATCTGTTCCTTCCCATTTTTAAAATAAATCTTGCTTTCATTATGTTTTACTTTTTTTCCTAGTGCTGCTTGATCACAAGTTGTTTTTTTTTCTAGTAAGTTTAGATTCGTGGGGTAATTCATTCTTCATTATATGATAAACAGCTTTTAGATTTCCACAGAATTCAATTTCTTGTGGCTTCCTTGAACTAAACACTTCTGAAATGCTTACACTATGTGCTACATTAAGAAAAAATATTATCTCTTTTTCATAGCAAAATTCTATATCTCTTTAAAGAAAACAGATAGGATGGAAATAAGTGCACTTTCTCCCAGTCACATTAAACAGAAAGGTTAAGCTCCTACTGACAGGAAAGATGTATTTGCCAGTGATTAGTTATATTTCTATCATAGTGCTTGTCTGTGTTCTTCCTTTGATGTTTAAACAAAGCTCTTGAACACGCTGGGTTGTATGCTCTGATGTTGATTTATAGGTAGAACTGAATTCCAAACACTAAGCCAGTAGGTAGGCTTTAATAAAAGGCACAGACTTTCCCCCTGCTGGTTAGTATGTGACTAAGTGATATTGTTCTAGGGCACCAATCTGTCAAGACAGGTGTACAATGGGGGAGTCCTTCAGGCTCAAAGACCCGGGCTACCCACAGAGGGCCACATTCTGCTCTACTGGATTGCGGGGTTATAAACCCTTAGAAGAAAAAATAAACTGTGTTTAAAAACAAAACAAAACTGGGTTTTGTTCAACAGTGATGCTGACACACCTTCGTAAGGAAGTGAACTGTACCTGGGATGGAGAAGCTGAAGGCACTGAGGCAGTCAGATGGCAGATGAGATGTAGCGCAGGCAGTGCCAGCCCTAAAGCAAGCACATCAGAAGGAATGACAGAGCATCTTCCACAGGCTTATCCACGCCTAACTGGCTGACATCTCTCAGTGTGCTGGAGGATGAGGATCCAGGCAGCTCAATGAAGCTATCTGGTGGAGCCACAGAAAGAGGAAACGTTAATGTAATAGAGAGATTTGGTTAAATTAATAGCGGCATCCCCATCTGGCCAAGCCCAGGGAGGTGTGAATTACTGTAGTCATAAAATGAGGGCACGTGAAACACCTCAGTCTGCTGACTTCATGATCTCAGCACGTATGAAATGCATAGGACCACACCATCATCTGAAGAAACAGCAGCTTACTGTTCAGTGTTGCCAGAGATGCTTCACTTTCGCCTGAATATTTTGCAATGCGTTTTCCAAATAATGGATTGCAATTTCCACTTTATATCCAGTCTATTTTGGGACTCTCTAGGTGCAAGCAAAGCAATGAAAGTCACCTCTTTAAGGACAGGAAACAGATCCTAAAAACAAGCAGACAATCTAATAACACTAACAGGTATTGCTTTTGTTAAAGGAATAAATACATATATCGTATAAAATATGTAAATAATAAAAAAATTTACAGACAACAAAGATACCACCAGCTAAAGTTAACCACTTTGCATTTCCTTCCAAATATTTTATGTCGTTTACACAGGAATATTTCAACATATAGATACATAAATATATATATACATACATACACTATGTATAAACATATATATTTACAAACACAGGGTATATGTTCTGTTTTGTAATTTTCTTTTCTCACTTACCTTTTATTGTGAATATATTTCATGTAAAAAAAATTAATTTACACCTTTATTTTAAGGCAAAAGATTCTCAATAATTGAAAGTTTAGATTTTTCTCCAAACTTTATTATTGTAAAAATGTGCAAGAGATCTTAAATATAGTAGATATAAATACTTTCTGAACTAGTGAATGCGTGTGTCTGGGTTGGGCCACCCCAAAATACACCTCAATTGCACACTGATTATTTTGCATTAAAGTTACTTAAGAAAATGCCAATGCAAGGGAGACACTTTGATGCTCCGCTCTGTCTCCCTGAAAGTAGGAAATAAGTCTCCCGTGTGAACGTTGCCCTCCTTGCTTCTGGAGGTAGCAGGGCACCCTTATTACCAGAGACAGAAAATTTGGGGATGAGAAGCCGGTAGAAACAAAACTTGTTACTCCTTTAATTGACTACCTCAAGTCCAAACTCCATTTAGATTCTTCACTAACTAAGCATACAAAACCTAGATTTCTTTGTTCTGTCAATTCCTCACAAATTTGTTGTTTCTTGTCTACCCAGTAAAAAAGCTTCCTGCTTTGGTCACTTCTTAGGTTCCATGCCTATGAGACTTCTGCACGCATGAATTAAATTTGTTTTTTGGAACTTCCCTGATGGCACAGTGGTTAAGAATCTGCCTGCCAATGCAAAGGACACGGGTTCGAGCTCTGGTCCGGGAAGATCCCACATGCTGTGGAGCAACTAAGCCCATGCACCACAACTACTGAGCCTGCGCTCTAGAGCCCGTGAGCCACGACTACTGAGCCCGCGTGCCACAACTACTGAAGCCCGTGCACCTAGAGCCCATGCTCCACAAAAAGAGAAGCCACTGCAATAAGAAGCCCGTGCACCACAACGAAGAGTAGCCCCCGCTAGCCACAACTAGAGAAAGCCCGCGGGCAGCAACGAAGACCCAGCACAGCCAAAAATAAATAAATAAATAAATAATTTTTAAAAAAATCCAGGAACAAGTACTCAAGAGGAGTGGAGAGGAAAATTATCCTCTCCTCACACATGAAAATGAGCGTCCTTTACTACATATTTCTTTTCTCAGAGCCAATTTTCCCTTTAAACATAGTTAAAATATTTGTTTTCTTAGGTGATGTTCGACTAACAACTGGGAATTTTTAATTTCGACTTAAAAAGAAAATTTTTCCTTGTTCCAGATTTGCTTTAAGGAGTTTATACCAAATTGTACACTAACTCATATTTTTCTTGTAGATGAACCTTAATAGTGGGAAGAACTTGTGAATAGCCTTTTCTTCACTCAAAGAGGTTAAGGAAATACTACAAAATCTAAGGACCGTAGGACACCCTAATAAACTCTTCCTAAAAGTTGATGTTTGATATTCAGATATTTCTAACCAACATATCTTTTCATAATTTTTAGTTCAGTGTATATCTAAACCTAGTCCCTAATTACATAATTGTAGAATAAAAACATTTGTTGCTTATGCCTACTGTTTCATGTATCAATATTTATGACCATTTGGCCAAAATTCCACACCCACCCACGTGTGCTTTTATTCTTTACTAATTAATCTACTTTTCTCTTCTTAGTTATCTTTTTTTTCCCTTAAATTGTATCCTCTAATTCAAAACTCAATAAACTATGGCTCACAGGCCAAATTCAACCTACGTTCTGTTTTTCGTATGACCCTCAAGCTAAAAAAATCGTTTTTTACATGTTCAAAGAATTGTAAAAGAAATAAAGAATATGCAACACAGACCATTTATGGGCTACAAGTCCAAAAATATTTACTATTTGGCCCTTTACAGAAAAAGAGTGCTGACCCCTGCTCTTCTCCCACAACAGTCTAGGCTAATGCTAGATTTTCCAGAGGGATTCTTAGAGATATCATTTTACTGATGTTAGTTGTGATGATGATGATAGTGTTGGAAAGAGAAGGAAATGGGTGTGTCATTCTGTAGTCCAATGAGTTTAGAAAACCCTAAATTAAACAAAGTTATCCTATTTTCTTATTGTTGAGTGTCTTAGCATAGTAATGTGCTAACATGCATTTTGAATCTCCAAAAGTGGCAAGACTATGAGGCAAAGTGCATTATTTCTCAATCTTACTAATATGGATGTTTTGTAATATAGAGATAGTGTTCTATGAAAATTTGCATAGACAGAGTCTTTGAAATGAGGAGAAAATAATATCAAAAGTAAAAGGAGGGTATGATAAATCTGTTTTTAGCACACTGATGCATTCTAAGTATATCCATCCTATTGTTTTTCAAGATTAACATATTCTCAAGATAACAGCTATATCTACACATAAAAAATAAAATGCCTAATTCAGAATTTACTTAGATTTTCCAGGGCCATTTTTCTTTGAAACTCAACTCTCTACTATAGAGGACAGTAGGGATGGAAGAGCAGAAATGTATTTATGTTGAATTACGAAAGTAAGTACTTGCTCTTTTTATTGTGAGTCAGTGTTTATAGACTGTTAGATGCAACATTTACTCTGCCTAGTTCTATCTGCCACTAGTAGCTCCATGAGAGGAAGGACTACATTCAACAACATAGAAAATTTAACTACATATAGAAGATGGTGGCTGATGAAGTGTTACCTTTTCTAGTTCTCAGCTATGTCTGCTCTGCAGCTGCATTTTGAATGAATGTTGTCTATTTCCCAGCTTTGTTTACAAATTATTGACCTTCAAAGACTAAACCTACAATTGCACTCTTGAGTACATGGCTGCTCTGATCACCACGTTACATTTGTCTAGCTAGACATAAATATTGATGCGTGCATGTTCACATTTTTTCCCACCCTTGACATACACAACATCAGAACATTTTAGGTAAACTGTAAAAACTTGTGGATAAAGTGCATACAAAAACAACATGGTAGAGTTTTCAATAACTTCTCTTACAGACTTTTAAAAATAGACTCTGTGCCCATTAACTATTGAATTGTTAATATTTAATATTCTTCAAGTCAGAGAGTTGGACCAGATGATTTCTAGAATTTATCTTGGAATTATGATTATAGGATGCTCTTGGTACCTGATGTATAAGTTACTGAACTGAGGTTCAGCTGCCTGTCGCTCAAGAATCCAATACTGAGAGACAGGTGTTGGGTAAAAGGAAAGATAGCATTATTGAGGAAGCTGGCAATCCTGGGGTGAAGGTGGACTCATGTCCCAAAGAGCCAACTCTCAACTCCCCAGGTTTTGCTCAGAGATTTTATAGGGAAAAGAGGAACAGGCTACGTGCTGAGGAGGGGGTAATCTTCTATTTTCAGAGATGACTGTCACCATAATGTGGTTCCACGTAGCCATTAGCTTGTGGTTGGAACATTATATGAGCCATAAATCTCTGGTTAGCTATTCCTGGAGAATAAGGATCAAGGGTGAAGCCTATAGAAAAACTAATCTTCAGTCTTGATATGCATCAACAGCTTTCTCCATCTGCAGCAAGCTAAGCTAACTTAATGGTGAACTAGGGCAGAAGTCAGGCATAGAAAGCACAACATCACAGCCATATCATAACTAAGAAATAGAGTTGGAATAATGCTGAGGAGCTGAGAGTCCCTAGTTACAGTCTCACTGCCTCAGTTACATATAGAATCAAATACTTTTACATTTAACCTAGGCCTTCCATATATTTCTCTACTTTCGCAAACCTTCACACACTCTTAAAAGCTCTCCAAATCCAAGTTTTTCTTTTTTTTAAAAAAAACCAATTCCTATTTTATAGGGTAAGGAGATGGTACTTAACATCTTTTTTATTGCCCAACTATTTTAACTAGCACTTTCAACCTCACTATTTTGATGTGGACTCAGATATTTTCAATCACAGGGCACAAAAATTATTTTGTACAACAAAATAAGGGGACAAAATTTGCCACCTCAAAATAGCTCTTTGGTATGTGGAGTAATTCGAACTGAAAACAATCAAGGACCAAAAGATTCAGGAAGAAACTTTGACCTTCCTGCTATCTGCCTACAATGTAGATAGAGAATTTGTTCCAGGAAGGGAGCTAGCACCACAGATAACTACAGTATGAACTAGGTGTGTAGATAGGGTTGAACCTAGCAAAGTCTGCTAATCGGTTTCCCATTGTCTCTACCTGGCCCAGCAAACATTTATTTATTGAACATTGCTTTTCCATCCCCATGTGAAAGTCTTCCTCCCTCTTGAAGTCCCAAATCACTGACCTAAGCACCTTCTTTTGTCTTTAGCTTAAAGATGACATTAAAGGTGAGGGCTTCAGCCATTTTGGCAAGTTAATCAACTTTCCTGAGTGTCTCCCATTTACATTTATATTTATGTTTGTATTTATATTTATATGTTATTAAACTTTTATTCGATTTCCTCCTGTTAATCTGTCTCATGCCAATTTAATTCTTAGAACAACCAGAAGAACCTAGAAGGGTAGAGGAAAATTTCTCCTTCTCAACATTTGAAAGAGAAAAATGAAAAGTGGAAAAGAAAATTGAATAATCAAAATTATCCTTGAGTACATCCACCAATTTATCAATTGTGTCATTGAAAAATAAAGCTAAATTGTTTTAACATCCTCTGTAACACTCCACCTGATGCTACAAAACACCACTGGGTCAAAACTCTTATGATATTGTGATTTACAATAGATGTATATTTAGTCTTTTCCCCATTTCTGGTGCAGAGCTCCTAAAACCCTTGCAATTTCCTGGGCGATGAAAGCAATAAAGGTGTCTTTTTTTATGTCAACGAGGTGACCTTTGGACCCTACCTAAGTATGGGGGTTGGTTGCCAGTGGAGCCAAGCATGTGATTAGAAGATTGAGGCTTTCAGTCCCACCCCCTGAACTCTGGGGAGGGAAGAGGGGTTAGAGATTGAGTTCAATCGCCACTGGCCAATGATTTAATCTATCGTGCTTATGTAATCTATCGTGCTTATGTAATGAAGCCTCCATAAAACTCCCCGTAAATATGGGGTTTGGAGAGCTTTTCTGTTGATGAACACATGGAGGTGCTGGGAAATCGGAGAGCCTGGTGAGGGTATGCAAGCTTTGTAGCCCTTCCCACAAGAGATTGCCCTAGGCATCTCTTCCATCTGGCTGTTCCTGAGTTATATCCTTTTATAACAAACCAGTAATCTAGTGATTAAATGGGTTTTCTGAGTTCTGTGAGCCACTCTAGCAAATTAATTGAACCCAAGGAGGGTGTCCCTGGAACCTCCGACTTTTACTTGGTCAGAAGCACAGATAACAATGTGGGATTGCAATTGGCCTCTGAAGTGGAAGGTGGTCTTGGGGGACTGAGCCCTTTACCTGTGGAATTTGATGCCATCTCTGGTGTCAAAACTGAATTGAATTGTAGGATATCCAGTTGGTGTCCTGAGCATTGCTTGGTGGTGTGGAGAGAACCTTCCCTCCACCCTACTGTGACACTGGGTGCTCAGAACCCAAATAGCTCTGGAAATGATTAATATATAGCATTATGTAAACTTCAGATTTAATGTTTTCCTTAAATAATAACAACATTGTGTTTGGGGGCTTTCATCAAAGACCTAGATAAATGATTTCTGGATTTCACATTTTCAATTTTTAAAAGTATTCACAAATTAAAAGTGACTTTGTCACTGGCAATAATTCAAATTCTTAATTCTTAACTAGAATAGCTTCAACGGTAAGAGGCTATAATTATGTCCCCATTGGAGAATTTTTCTTCTAAACTCGTATGTCCAACTCAGTCACCTCAAATTTACCATCCTAACTCCCTGCTTACCAGCTGTTTGACCTCTATAAAGTATTACACTCTCTATATAATATATATGTAAAAGATACTCTACAAAGTATCTCTTGAAATCTCAGTTTCCACATCTATAAAGTAGAAGAAACAATTTTCCTTCTCTCATAGATTACTTGGAAGTATTAAATGTGAAAGTTCATGTAAAGCATCTAGAAGGCTGTGCCTGACATATTCTTACATTTAATACAGCTTTTTGTTGCTGTTGTTATTTTCATGAATTTCTCCTTAAAACCTGTTCCTTCTTTTAAGGTCCTTATAATGGTTAATAACTACATGATATATCCAACCACTTGATCCAGAAACTTAGGAAACTATTGTTTTCTCTTTATCTTCTAAATCCAATCTGTCAGGAAGCCTGGTTCATCCTACAACCTACATGTAACTAGACTGCTTTCTCTCCTTTCCATTTCTATTGCTACTGCAGCCCCTCATGATTTTTCCCCTGGATTTCACAATGGTACCCAGATTATTTCCCCATTCTTCTGTTTTAGCTCCTTCCAGGACAACCTGCTGCTTCAGGGATATGTTTAAAACTCTTAGCTGATTCCCAGCTCCAAACTTTTGTGGCTCCTTATTAACTACAAAGTAAAAACACAAGCTGCAGCCCATCAAATGAGGCTTTTTATGATCCAACTCTAGCTACAAGATTTCTTTGCTACCATGTTGCAACAATGCCACTTATAATCTCTGCAACATGCTATACTGTTCATTCATTTAAACATTGTAATTATTATTATTATTTTTTTGTCAAAGAATACCTCAACTTCCCCTGATCATTCTTTATATTTCATGTCCCAGCTTAATTTTCCCCTTCTTTACCAAGCCATCAATCACATCTTCAATTTCATTCTCTCTCTTGTAATCCAGAGAAAGTTAAATAATCTGCCCCTTGTGCGAATACTGAACTTCATAAATACATTTATTATAGTGATTATCACATCATTTAAAGATGATATGTTTTATGTTTGCTTTTTCTTGAATCCTCTGTTAAAAGATATGTCCACAGAGTCTAGTTCAATACCTGACACATAGAAAGGAAACACAGTGCCATGTAGATGAAGTATGAAAAGAAAACTTGTTTGGTTTAAAAAGTTTGGGCCTTAATAGTTCCCTCTATATGTACAGGGGATTTTTTCCCTCTAATTTCTTCTAACAAAAATGCATCCTGGTACTGGACTCCCTTAAAAGTCATTTTTATATGATAGTCATTTGGAATTTTACCCAGTTTTACTGAGATTTGAGGTAACCTTATACCTTTTCTTTCTAACCTCAAATCACATTCATTCTTTCCCCAAGCTCCTTAATCAATCAAAATGAAAGAATAAATTGGATTAGATAAGACCCATCAGTTCTATTTTTATAGGTGTATCAGCCAGGGTTCCAGCAGACAAACAGAATCAGTAACATATATCTCTATATAGGGATTTTTTTGCAAGGAATTGGCCTATCCAATTGTGGAACAAATTAGGCAAATTCAAAATTCATAGGGCAGGCTGTCAGAAAGTGTGGGCTGGAAACTCTTGGGCCTAAGCTGACTCTATAGTCCACACACAGAATTTCTTCTTCCTCATTTCTACTCCCAAAGCTTTTCAACTGATTGGATCAGGCCCACTTCAGATTATCAAGAATAATCTTCTTTACATAAAGTCAGCTGATTATAAATGTTAATCACATCTACAAAACACTTTTATTGCAACAGCTGGATTAGTGTTTGACTGAATAACTGGATACTATAGCCTACTCAAGTTCATACCTAAAAATGCCAGAATTTCATTCCAAGACTTTTAAACAAAAAGACAAATATAAATATAATAACTCATTATACATTAGTAATACTTACTTTAAAATCACATGATAATACTATTTATATACACTTTATAATTCCAGAGTTGATCACTGAATTTGCATTTTCATCGGAAGTACTTTTTTTATCTTTCTTAGAACAATCTTTATTAACTTTATTTATCATCAGATGATCTGTATAAGCTAGTGTGTGACTCCCTCCCTCTTCTGGTCCGAGGCATTGTAAGGCAAGCTTCTTGCATCATTAATACCCCAAAGTGAACATTGGTAGAGAGGCAGAAGGAGAGTAAGTGGCAAATTTTGCATTTCTTAATTAAAGATACTATCTAATTAAATGATGAATGCTTGTATGCTCTCAACAATTCAGAGCAGTGAAAATATAGAAAGAGAACAAGACTGCCTGCCCAAAACAATAAAATATATTTGGGGACAAAGAAGATGCTACATTCTCTCTTTTTCTTTCTTTTTTTAAAATTATATACTTATGCCATTTTTATCAAGTAATTCAGCCTAATATTATTGGTATTTGTACAACAAACCTTTTTTTAATATAGAGAGAAAACTTTGTTTTAGGATTCTATGACAATTTTGTTTCTACTTTTCCTAAGTACCATCCTGCAGATGGCTCCACCCTAGCAATATTATTATCCAAAATTTTTCAGCTTAATAAAATGACATTGACTTTTAAATTTTTATCAATTTACAGTGTAATTTTCACAACCTTCGCTTGAAATCATAATAAAGCATACCCATCGGTCTATTATTATACCAAAAGCTTTCCATTTATTCTTAAATCCAAAATCAATCTTATTTCATGTTAATTTTAAAATCCAAAATTCTGAACTAGTATTTTCTGACTTCACTCTGACTACCAGGGCAGTATTTTCCCTTGTCAATTCTGAAATATGAAATGAGAAATCTGCTTTTATTAATCTAGCTAGAGGAATGAAATTCAGACTTCTAAAATGCAGCAAAGAAATTGAGTCAGGCAGGAAAAAAAATAATGAGAAAGTTAGGATGCCTTAGTGAGCAGGCAGAGTCATTTTATGTAGAAGTTTCCCTCAAGCAACTAAATTGAGCCCAAACAAGCCTATTTTTCTGAAACTTGCTTTACCCGCCATTCCGTCACAAAATACATTGTAATAATATCATAAAACAGCTTGAGACGAAGAAGGATTCTGATTGACTGTTCAACATTCCAAAAGGGTAGATTAATATCTGTGAATCTCACAGCTGAAGCATTTTAATGCAAATTTGCAGTTTGTGGGAATTGAATCTGTCCACAAAAATCATTTATTTATATATAGAAAATGGGGGGGGGGGGAATAGACATTTCATAATAGCAATGAGTCCAGGGGATGCTGTTATCATAAGCTAATCACATCCCATGGGCATGATAGCACTCAGCTGTGTCCCCTGTCTTGTACTGCTCCAGAGGAATGATTATCTCATGATAATAACACTTATCGTGGCTTAGTGGGTAATAAAAAAAAAATAACTTTCTTCCCAAGTTCTTGGGTATTTATTTATCAGCTAACTTTTTCCCTCTTGAGCTCTGGTCATATGTTACTTCCTGCTTAGGAAACAAAAAGAAATTCTGTGTTCTGATATCTTCTGTTGGCAAAGTGCAAAAAAACACAAAATTGTGTGACTGTAGTGAGCTGACCGTGAAAGAGCAGCATTGCAGACAAGCTCTGATCTCCTGAGACCAGTGTATAGAAGATTCATACTTGCACTGACATTTTATAGGGTGTCTAGACTGGCTAATCCACTTTGGAGAAATCAATGTATTTTGTGGCATGGAAACAATAAGAGAAACAGATGCTTATACAATACTAGTTTTTGTGCTGTAACACACAACTGTCCAATATGTACATTTAATTGGAGCACACATATCATGCAACTTAAAACATGGTTGTCTCACTTAGACACAAACATCCTACCAGTGACCCTCACACTGCCGAACTGCCAGGTATGTCGACAGAGATTCAAGGTTATGTCAGTCACAACAGCAGGGATGCCAGTGCATTCTGTCAGTCTTTGCAGCTTAGAATACAAAGGTAATGGGAATGCTAAGGCAAAGTCATGGAGAAACAGAAAATCAAAAAGGAATTCGAGCAAAAAACAATAGAAAAGAAGTAAAGTGTAAGAAAGAGATTTGACAGCATGTTCTAGTTCATTTGTTGCTTACCTGATAATCCCCAAATTCCCTAATCTGCCATATTTGCCAATAAGATACTCATCTATGCATTTTTTTAATTTCAAAAAATGTATCCTTAACACAATGCTTTCTGTGAAAAGTACACTATCTGTAAGACGTACTTCTTTTTATATACTAAGATGGATACATAGCAATATGTCATATGTAATGTTTATAAAACTTAAAGGTAGATCCAATGAAATATTTGCCCTGTTAAACACAGTATAAAAATCCAAATAATTCAACGGAAAGAAAACTTGTAGTATATGTGTGTAGTAATATAAAACTAAATATGTGAGAACAGTGTTAATAAGTGTTGGTGCATGGAATTTTCATCTGTAGAGACAAAACTTCACAGCCCACATTATGCACCTCACATAGGGAAACAGAGATTGTGGTCTATAATGGGGCTAAAATAAAGAATGAGACTGCTCTTACTCTCTACCTGACTATCAATAGGGCAGGTGGACCTGAACTAGTCATTTTATTTTCCCATTCATCAGCTTCAGTTTTGTTTTGTTTTTTTAAAATAACGGTTTAGATAATTTCTTGTGCTCTGTCCAACTCTGACTTTCTAAGAATTTATAATTATATATGGATTACACTTCAGTTTACCTCACAGTGCACTATAAACAACAGTGGAAACCAAAAACACCAACATAAATCTAAGGCCAAGAGCAGAAAGAAGAAAGGACATGAACACGGAGACTATCTTTGGTTATACTGCAATATAAGCAGGTTGCAGATCTGCCAATTTGGTTAGCTCAGTTAAATAACGAGTCTTCTGTGAAAAACTGTAAAATGCTATGTTAAAACTGTTCACTACACTTAAAAAAAAACTTCTAAATTGTTAGTGAAGTAAAATACCAGTATAGTATTATTCATATTTTACTAAATGGCTGCAAATATTTTTACACAATACAAAAAACAAATTAGCTGCTTTCAACATAAGATGGCAAGATGGTGATTTGGGCTGTCACGTTTATTCTCTCTACCTTCTAAACACCCCATAAAATAGATTAGAAGGAAAAGAATATTAAATGAAAGAAACAAATAATTATGTTTATTTGGCTGGTCTAAAATGTGTTAGGTCAGTGAAGTCAGAAAAGGCATTGGGTGAAACCTACAAGATTAGAGAGTGTTTACATTGTGACTAAAAGAAAGAGGTGACTAGTTTAGTTGGAGTTCTAGCAAACATAGGAAATCTACCTGAATCTCAACTGCACCAATACCTTCCTGATCATTCCTTTATTCAAATATTCCTTATGTTGATGATTTATAAAAAGGTAAGTAACGTGCAAAAGCATATGGAATAATTAGGGATGAATGACACACAGTCCAACTAGCTCCAACCCAGAATATATCAGAGGAAGATTTTTAGGGGGTTGAAGTGGAAAGTGAGGGCTCTCTTCTAGAACAGAGCCCCACAATGAGGAGGAACTTCTGGAATTGGAATCAAAATTGTGCAAGAGAGAAGGAAAGGGAAAGTCAAAATCAAAATGGTGGAGGGGACCAAAGTCAGGAAGATGGAGTTCTGTGAAGTTGGAAGTTTTCCTAAACTATGCCTCATTTAAAAACAAACAAACAATTCCATAGAAAAATGAGAGACAGAAAATGATTAAGATCAAATTCCATGTGAATTTTTAAAAAAATAAAATAAGAGGAAGAAGCAAAACAACACTCCCATAGACAATAAAAGTATACAAGGAAGATTTGCTTGCAAAAGAGAACTAAGACCATTTTAAAACAAAAGAGCTTAAGAAAATGATAATGAACATTAAAGAGTAACATAAATTGAAATTAGAAAAATTAAAAAATGAGAAGATAGAACTAAAGTAAGAAAAAAGAAACAAAAAGTCATTTCAGAAATGAAAAACAAACTATAAAGAGCATGTGAACTAATAAATACAACAGATAACACATTAAAGAAAATAGAAGGTGGAAAAAATTAAGTTCAAAAACAAATGAAAAAAGATAGATGACAAACAGAATTTAAGAGAAAGTGACAATATAGAGTATAGGCAAAAAAAAAAAAAAAAAAACATATATATGAAGAAGAAAAACAAAACAATAAAACAAATAAACAAAAAGTACAAAAACTATTATTCAAGGTATCTTCTCCGAAATAATAAAATATTTAAAACTACATATTGAAAGATTACATTGCATACCTGATAATATTGACCCCCCCCAAAAAAAACAATACCTAGATATATTCTAGCAAACTAAAAAAATTTTTTTGCTCATTTTGATAAAAAGGCACAGGAAAACTAAATTATCATCAGACTTCTCAAAAACAACGTTTTACCTCAGAAGAAAGTAGATTAACATATTAAAATATATGTGTGGAAAAGGATTTTGTATTCAGCAAAATAGATTTTTTTTTTTTTAAGTAAAATGGGGGCCTGATGAATATACTACAGGATGAACTTCATACATCCAAAATGATTAGAGAGACATCAACATAGGACTGGTCATGAGGATTAAGTATATAGTTACCTGCAGAAGGAGGAATACATAAGGGCTAAGAGAGTAAGAGTATAGTGTGCAGTGACTACAAACTTTGAGAGTTCACATATAGAACAACTGAAAAATATGGGGCAGAATGAGGAGAACACATACTAAAAAAACAATGTTTTCAGTAACCATATTATGATAGTATTATATTTGTTATTCTGAGATATTTGCTTGTATAACATGAGGTAGAACAAATGAGTAATTATGGAATATTCAAATGCTATCATCTCCTTATCTTTGAAAACCAAGATTTTTAGTGTAGAAGAGAGAAGATAAAAATTAGAAAAGGAGACAGAGAGAGAGATGTAGTAGGAAAGAGGTTGAGAATAAAGACCCATGGTCCTGAATTTGAATTGAAAGTATCAACATAAAATGAAAGGACTTAGAGAAAAATTTGATCTCTGGTATGGGAAACAAATGTACAAGTTGAGCCTGAACCATTTTATTCTACCAAATAGTAAGGATATTTGCTAACTCTTAGAGAACTCAGGGGTTAACTTGAAAAGTCTCCCACTAACCAAATATGGGAAATTTTGAGCTTCAATAATAAAATTTTCAATGGATTGGACTCCATTAAAATGTTTAAATACATGCTCTAATTTTAAAAATTGGTCACTGTTGGAGAATCATAGGGAACCAGTTTATTCACTTGAAATCTAGAAAATAAAGAGAAATAATCATGTTTCAATTTTGCCTTTCCTTTCTAAAGTATAATACGGGATGACCAAATAATAACTGAGAAGTCTTTGTAAAAGTATTCCCACTGATAAGGGAAAAATAAATGATATAACTTGAACACCATTTTAAATCCCTAATGAATAGATATAGGCATTAGGCATCAGTAGTTCCTGACATCATAAAATGATAGAAAAACAGACCCTAGGTCACCCCTATATATTTGCCAAATGCCATTGATAGTTGTGCAAAAACAATAAACCTGAGGGTGATCCAGTTCCAGGATCCAACAGCCAATTTCGTAATAATGCAGAGACAAAGAAACTCGTTAAACCACACTATGAGTATATAATCAGCAAAATCCAGATTATGGGAAATGCTACAGGACAAACAGCATGCGTGTTTCAACAAGTAAATAAAGGGTTGGAGAGGAAACCTAAGATTAAACTAGAATTAAAAGACACTGAATTTAAAAAGAAATGCACAAGATTACAATGCCCAAGGAGGCACATTTGGATGACAGGCTTCCTTTAAAAATGCAAAGTAGGGGCTTCCCTGGTGGCGCAGTGGTTGAGAGTCTGCCTGCCAATGCAGGGGACGTGGGTTCGAGCCCTGGTCTGGGAAGATCCCACATGCCACGGAGCAACTGGGCCTGTGAGCCACAATTGCTGAGCCTGCGCGTCTGGAGCCTGTGCTCCGCAACAAGAGAGGCTGCGATAATGAGAGGCCCGCGCACCACGATGAAGAGTGGCCCCCACTTGCCGCAACTAGAGAGAGCCCTCGCGCAAAAACGAAGACTCAACACAGCCATAAATAAATAAATAAATAAATAAATAAAAGAACGTGAATTTCTTAAAAAAAAAAAAAAAAAAAAAAGGAAAGTAAATACTATAAAAGTAGGATAATGGTTACCTACAAGGGAAGGTGGGGGCTGTGATTGGAATGGTGCAGAGGAATTGGTCTTCTGGGGCGGATTACAAAGTTCTATTACTTGATCTGGTGATGTTTACAGAATGTTTACCTTAGAACAATTTATTAGATTATATTTTTATTTGATGTGTTTTTCTAAATGTTTTATTTTGCAATTGAAAATACAGTAAACAAATAAGTAACTATAAACCTGTATTCACCAACTTAAATAAAATGAGACTATTTCTTAAAAGACACTAATAATAAAGATCAACACAAGAAGGAGAAGCCACATGGCATGCAGTGGGCTGCGTGAGAGCCCCACCCACCCCTGCACCACAGCAGGCAGGTGCACGCAGCCCACACAGGGGGCACCTCTTGAGTGCCTGGCTCTGGTGGTTGGGGGACTGCACCTCTTGACCCCACATTACATCTCCTACACAAGGCCACTCCTTCAAGGCTGTGAGAGGTAGCTGATTTGCCTAATACAAACACCCAGAGTCAGGCAAAATGAGGAAACAGAGGAATATGTTCCAAACAAAAGAATAAGACAAAACTTCTGAAAAAGATCTTAAAGATATGGAGATAAGCAATCTACCTCATAAACAGTTCAAAGTTATGGTCATTAAAAATGCTTACCAAACTCAGGAGAAGAATGGATGTACACAGTGAGAACATCAACAAAGAGATAGAAAATATTAAAAAGTACCAAACAGAGGTTATAGAGCTGAAGAATACAATAACTAAACTGAAAAATATACTAAAGGGGCTCATCAGCATATTAGGTGAAGCAGAAGAACAAATCAGCAAGCTGGAAGACAAAGCAATGGAACTCACCCAAACAGGGCAGCAGGAAGGAAAAAAAAAGAATTAAAAAAAGTGAAGATTCCTTAAGGGAGCTTTGAGGCAACATCATGCAGAAAAGCATTCACATTATAGGAGTCCCAGAAGGAGAGCAGAGAGAAAGATCCAGACAACATACTTGAAGAAATACTGGCTGAAAACTTCCCTAATCTGGAGAAGGAAATAAGACATCCAGGTCTAGGAAGTCCAGAGAGTTCCAAATAAGATAAACCAAAAGAGATCCATTAAGACACATTATAATTAAAATGGTAAAAGTTAAAGAAGAAGAGAAAATCTTAAAAGCAGCAAGAGAAAAACAACTTGTTACATATAAGGAAGCCCCCCAAGGCTATCAGCAGATTTTTCAGTAGAAACTTTGCAGGCCACAAGGGAGTGGCATGACATATTTAAAGTGCTGAAAGGAAGAAACTTCCGACCAAGAATTCTCGGCCCAGGAAGGTTGTCCTTCAGTACTGAAGGGGAGATTAAGAGTTTTCCAGACCAAAAAAGCTAAAGGAGTTCATCACGACTAAATCAGCCTTACAAGAACTATTAAGGGGACTTCTTTAAACTGAAAAGAAATGATACTAGTTAATGGCAAAAAATCAAAGTAAAAATCTCACTGGAAAAGGTAAATATATAGTAAAGGTAATGGATCAATCACTCGTAAAACATGTATGAAGGTTAAAAGACAAAAGCAGTAAGATTAACTAAAACTAAAGTAATTCGTTAAGAAATACATAAAATAAAAAGATATAAAAGGTGATACCAAAAATATAAAATGTGAGGGGGGAGAAAAAATGTAAAGTTCTGAAATTTAAGTTGCTATCAACTTAAAACAGACCATTATATACATAGGATGACATATGTGAACCTCACAGTGCCCACAAAGCAAAAACTTATAGTAAATACACAAAAGAAAATGAGAAAGGAACCTAAACACAACATGAAAGAAAACCACCAAACCATAAGGGAAGAGAGAAAGAGAAGAAAAGAGCAGTGAGGAGCTATAAAAACAGCCAGAAAACACTTAACAAAATTGCAATACATACATTCATATCAATAATAACTTTAAATGTAAATGGACTAAATTCTCCAATCAAAAAACACACTAGCTGAATGGGTTTAAAAAACAGGAAAAATGAATTAGTGGTGACAGAAAGCAGAACTCTGGTTATCTGGGGCCAGAAACTGGGGGACCAATGGTAATAAAGTATGAGGAAATTTTGATGGTGATGGAAATATCCTATCATTGGTCTAAACTGATAAACATATACATTTTAAATGGTACATTTCATTTTTGTATATGCCTACCTCAATAAATTTTAATTAAAAAGTCAGGAGGTCAATCAAGTAGCAAGAACAACAGCAACCATCACAATGCACTTGCACACTTGATTAACTCCTTTGATATACAGCTCTCAATGTGACCAAAGTCAGCACAAGTACATTAAGTGAAACTCTGCTGCCTCACCTCTTCTACCTGAAACTCATCTTCTCCCTGTCCTGTAGTTTCCTGAAGCTACAGGACAGGGAGAAGATCAAACCTATTCTTGTGGTGGTTTTTAGAATTATTTTGAGTTCCTAAATGTGTGAAAATATTCTGGCTTTATTTCTTGCCTTGGTCTGTACTGCCATTCCAAGAAAGTTCTACCCAACTTAATAGGGATCCTGAATAGAGAAAAAAACAGGTAAGCAATGGAACAAACAATCAAGAATCATCAGACATTCAGAAAAATTGTCACATGTCAAATAAAAACCAGGAATAAAAAAACAGAAA
This sequence comes from Balaenoptera borealis, assembly GCF_965194805.1. Taxonomy (NCBI): domain Eukaryota; kingdom Metazoa; phylum Chordata; class Mammalia; order Artiodactyla; family Balaenopteridae; genus Balaenoptera; species Balaenoptera borealis. Next base: position 82,307,766 of record NC_138869.1, read on the forward strand.
AATTGAGTCTAAGCAAACAAAAATAATCCCAATTGCAATGTTAAAACAAACTCCAATTATTATCCCAGAAGACCATCAGGAACACATTTCATTAATAAATGTACAACAGTGTACCATGTAAAATGCTCTTTCAGAACACAAGGAAAAGCCAATGGAAATTTTAAAAAAGGAAGTCAGATTAAATATTCTAATTAAAGGTTGGGATGTAGTTAAAGAAGTCTCCCAAATCTCATTCATTTATACATATAACTATTTATTCAATATTTACTGGGCACCTACTCTGTGCTGGTGTCGACTTAGTACTATAGATAATATAGTGAATCACATATACACATATACATTGGAGAGAACCAAGAGTTCGACAGATCTGCCTACAATCCTGGGCACTCTCATGATACTACACAGTCACGTGACAAATGATATTCACTTGGATGAAGTTCATTTGTAGGAAATAGAAGGCTGCCATATATGAAAAAAGGCTCCAGGGCATATACAGTTTCTAGTTTAATGATTATAATTTTGCCATTTTCCATTAACAAAGACATATTCAGATGCACTGTAATGAAAGCAATGCATTATAAGAACTACCTTAAATCCTCTTTAAGTGGGGGAATCATTCCCAAACTTTCTTATTTTTGACAATTTTTAGTAACAAACTTGTTATACACTTATGTAGGAAAAAGAACTATTGTGGCTTTATAGCGTCTGTGGCTCTTCACCTACATGGAAAGCCCAAAAGTTTATATTTCATCCCTTAGGATCAGTTATCTGTGTTTAGGTCTTTGGTTACACCTCTAGCAGCCATGTGTGGATTCATATGGTAAACCAGAGCCTACCTGTGTAAGCATCTTCTTGCCGTAGAGCATGGTGATTATGAGTATACAGGGTCAAGAGTCACACTACCAGCCCTGCCACAAAACTTACAGATTTGTGATCTGGAGCAAAGAGCTTATGTTCTCTGTACCTCTACTATTTCCTCATCTCCAAATTAGAAATAATAGTAGCACCTACATATTATGAATTGTTTCCCAAGGAAAGAGAGAAGGAGCGTACCATGAAGGAGATTTATTAAGCAGTGCCCTTGGAATCAACACCTGTAAAAGTGGGGAGGGAACAGAAATAGACAGAGAAAGAAGTCAGGTGATGCAGACCCAAGGGCAGATTTGGACAACCTCATCGGGGAGCTCTGGAGCCTGTATGGTCTTTCAGAAGTGTCCAGAGTTGGGCTAAGATGACGAGTACTTTTTATGCAGGCATGAATCAGTCATTAGATGTGAGCGACCTTGGAAGGGGCATGACCATGGATGAGGCAGCTGTCTGCAACTGAGGCAATTCTCGTTAGAAGCTCATAGCTGAAGACTTTGCCTACTGCACTCCTTAAGCCTGGGCAACAAGTCCTTACTTGTAAGGGGATCTGGGTGGCACATTAGAGCATCTACCATGCTATCTCATAAGATTGTTGTGGCTTAGTTGAAAGAGAGAGAGATTATAAGAATTCTTGGCATTTAGGATGAGGTAAAGTGTTGGCTATTATTATAATTGAACAAATAGGCAACCTCATATTAAATGTAATGTTCATATGAAGGGAAAAGATGAGGCTAGAAAAAATTTGGTAGGAAGAAAGTGGTTACAGGGAAAATTTATTATTGTGACAACCTTCGGTAGCATTCCACTTCTTTTTAGGAACTGATACTCTCTCATTCCAACAGTGTAGTCTCCAGAGGGGCTGTGAACCATTATAAGTGACTTCCCTGAGGCCAGTAATGGAACTGCCTTTAACCACCAAGCCTGGTCTGGAGTGGGCATGTGCTACCAGCTGAACCATTCAAGTTTGCCATGGAATTTCCACTGTGGAAATATAGGGAAGATTCCTTTCTCTCTAGCAGTTAAAAAGCTGATATTATGAACTCTGTAATATCACAGCAGTTAAACTCATACTCTGGGTCCTTGAAAGACATAACTATAATCATTCAATCTGGATGAGAAATTGTTTAAAAGGAGAATGTAACTCGGGATGGTGAAGACCTACCGATTCCAGCCACTACCATTCAAGAGCCCGGGAAGCTCTGGGGGTTTTGAGCTGAATCTGACTTGATTCATTCTTTATGAAGACCAGGGTCAATATCTTCCACAAAAGGTATTTCTCACAGGACCAGAAACCACACTGGCAAATCACCTGAGACGTAAGCCTTCCCAGAGCCAAGATATGAATCCATAAAGCCCCCAGTACTATCTTCCTGCACCTGCCCCCCTCCGCCCAAACCAGGGATCCTGCTCGGCTGGTTTGCAGGTACACTTGCAGTTCAAGATATTAACACTAGAGGTCTCTCCCGACTCATGAGCCTTTGTCCCTGCAGACAGGGCTTGGCCTCACACCCAGCCTGCTGTGCTTTTTACCCTAGTCTGCAGTATCTATACCAAATGTTAATTGTGCTAAGATTAGAAAATGTCCAAGATATAGAATCTTGAAACCTCAAATCCTTGATCTGCTTCCTAGAGCCACACCACATGATAGAGATGCAAAAAGTACAACTGACCAAAAAAACCCAAAAAACAAAAAACTGTATTGATATAGTGCTTCTCTCTCCTAACACCACCCCCAATTGAAAAAGAGCTAGTGAGCCTGGCTGGATCCAGTGGGTAACAAAAGCCACTTTTACCTCGGGTCCATATATCTAGACTAACAACAGCACACTGAGTGAACACCTTAATGCCTTATGTCTTAGGTATTATAGCACCCCCTTGAGGTATGCCGTGAGCAACCCACAGAGATGTGCATTCACTGGGCCCACCCAGATCACTGCCTTATAGGCTTTATATTCTGATAGAGTGGAAGACAAACCCAAGGAAATAAAGGGGGAAAGAGATTTTACTTAAGGCCAGACTAGAACATTAGGCCTAATCCATCTACTGCAAGCCTATTTGACAGGGGTCTTCGTTGGGCACTAGAAAGAGAGACATGCATCAAACCTAAAGAAATGCCAAGGTATGTTAAAAAAGAGAGAGAGAGAGAAAGAATTCCTGAGTTAGGGAAGCCAAGTAGCTCCCATGCAGAGTTAACATTAACTCCTTGCCCTTTAAATCCTCTTGGACTTGATCCATCCTTTCAGAGTTGAAGGCATGTTGGAAGGAGGGGATGGAAGAGAGGCCTCAAGCAGGGCTGGGCTGGAAAGCAGCCTGGAATTTCACCTAGAAACCAACAGTCTCACCTAGAAACCAACAATCGCAACTAAACATCTGAACTTTTATTTTCTGTCTGTTTATGGTTTGCCCAAAGATGGAATATAGAGCTTGACTAATAAGAAAATACTTAAATTTAACTTAAATTTTGCCTTCTCTCTTAAAACTTCTACCACTATGACCGCTTTTCCTAGCAAGTGATTTGAGACTTGTTGTGTGTGGCTCTCCAATGTGAAAGGCCAGATTTGCGAAAATGAAGTACGAAAATGTTTAACTTAGCAAAGCACCAGAAAACCTGGTAAGCAAAATCTGCATGAAAATAACCAAAAAAGCACCACAGATTATTGACCGTGCTAAGGATTCATCTCACTGTATGTGCTAGTTAAATGTCAAGACTCGACATGCTTCAAATGCGATTCAATTTATAGCAACTTAAAATTCACACAACTTTTCATCCTCACATCACTTGCACTTAGTGAAAAAAACCTGCCCTTAAAAAGCAGAAGAACTAGAAATGTTGTGAAGTTAATGCTTTCATGTCTGTGCATATTGCACAAATGGTCATTATTTAGGAGGAACGTGGCTTTTATCAACTAAAGGGTGTCCAATTGCATGGCATTAAAGTCTTCTGTTCACTGTTGGTTTTTAGTGCCCATCAACAAAATGCACTTGCTCTTATTGGAAATGAGCTGTAGTAAGAGGGATATTTGCTAGATGTGACAGTGAACTTCCTGACAAAAGGGGTCTTGAAACCCAGGAGTGGTTTCTGGGACACTGCACTCTCTTTCCAGGAAGCTTTAAAAAGTTGAATAGACTCCCATCCACAAATACGCTCTAAGTGTGGCTCATTCTGACACCTTTTTTGCACGCACTATATGTGTGAGTAGACAGGAGATGTACGTGCACATGTACGGTTTTCCCTTTCACTGTAGGGCCAGTGGCATGCCTCGCCATGCTTTTCAACACACAATCATGATGCTATTCATCAATGTTCTGTTGTGAGTAGGGCATCTTAGTCACAAAACAGTACTACTTGCAAGGGATGTGCCATCACCACTTTGGCCTAGGAGCCAGCCAGACAATGCACCTCTTAGATGCCCCATCCTCATTGTAATTCTGCCGGAGCTCTGCGCGTTCCCTCGCCTCTCTCCAAAGGTCAGCCGGAGGTCTGCACTCCACCGCTAACGGGTGCAGGCAGCCTGCCCACCGCTCTTGCTGTGGGGAGGAACTCGGTCCCTTTACATCTCTCTCTTTCCCCCAACTCTCTCCTTCCTCCCTCCTTTCCTCTCTCCCGTGCTAGCTCTTTCTTTCTCTGCCTTGCAAATGACTCTGAGGAGCTAGGCTGGTGGATGATTTATATTAAGAAAAAAAAACACTCAATTTTTTTTTTTTTTGAACTGGGCTCCCTGAGAGCACTCAGGGCTGCCTCGTCCTGCTCAACGCCTACCTGCTCAACTGCAGGGAAACAAGCTTCTGAAGGCTTTAATGGGATTTTGCCTGAGGCTGTTTTATTAAGATGTGGGCTTTTTCTGCTGCCTCTGCAGCTGACACCATTCACTGTCAGCTGTCCCCTCCCCTTCCCAGCCCCACTGCCACCGCCCCCCCCCCAACAATGCACCAAATTATTCGTTTCATTTAGTGCTCATGGCTCAGTGTGGGCAAATTGGGAGAAGGAGTCATACTGGGCCAGATGAAGCAGGCAGAGAGGTGAAAAGCCACTGTGCTACTTAACTGGGGGTTTAAAGGGAGCGGGGGAGGCAAAAAAGGAGGACTAAGTCAATGCCACTGGGGCAGGCTTCCATTCTATTAGGAAGAGTCACATTCAGTATCAACATACCCATTTTGGAAGTGCATTTACATTACTCATTTACGTGAAACCTTCATTTGGGAAAGTCTGTATACAAAGCTTTGTATAATTACCTACAATACATAATGTTCATTGTATACGCATTGCAAGACAGTTTGGAAATTATGCTATTCGATTAACTACATATTTGTTACAAGAGAAAATCAGCACTTATATATTTTAATGAATGCTCTGAATTGTATATATATATATATATATATATATATATTTTTTTTTTTTTTTTCCTACCTTCTGAAGAGGGAGAGTTGACCACAGAAAGGAAATTAACAAGGTAGCGGCGGCGGTGATAAAGATGGCGGGTTTATGCATCTCTGTGTGTGTGCACGTGTGCATGTAGGGAAGTGTGCATGTTTGAGGTATATTTGCAGGATGGGGAGAGTGTTTATAACAAAATAGCCCATTCTTAATTACCTGCTATTTTCACAGCAAGGATAAATTAAATGCAGCTCAGCAGTAGTAACAGTAGGCTGTGGTGTCAATGGTGACATCTAATTAGTAGTGAAAAATTAATGCTTCTGTAGAACAGACCTACTAAGTGCTCAGGATATTTAAGGAATAATTTATGAGGGACAAGACAGGGAAAACTTGCCATGCCCCATTTTGTGGGTGGGAAACCTAACAGCATAATAAGAAGACGCAATTAACTCAAGATAACATAACAGTTTAGTATCAGATACTGAGGAAACCATTGCATTCCATTTCCTTTGATTGACTTGCCCAATAACCTGGTGTAGCAGGAATGCTTCACTTAGAAGTCATTCACTCACTCAACAAATACTTTTTGAGTCCCCTATTTTGCACCTTCTATGTACTATCCCATGTGTTGGGCTCAAGGTAAAAAATGGAAAGCAAAAATTGCCATTATATCCATTCTCATGGAACTCCCAGTTCAGAGGAGGAGACAGGCACTGGTGAAGCAATCAAAACTCTATCTGCTGAAAGGAAGTGGTACAATTTAATGAGACCCTATATCAGGAGGATATGAGGCATCTTGGAGAACTAAATTAGGCTTCCCTGAGGAAGTGGTGGCAGATCTGAGATCTAAAGGATTAGTAGAAGTTAACTAGGTGAAGCCATGTGTGTATGGCTTGGGTGGGGATGTTAGAATATACATGCATGGAGGCCCTCTGGCAGGAGCTCAATCATGCTTTTAAGGAAACAATGTGTGACAAAAGCACAAATATCAAGTAGGCAGGTATTTCAAAGTGCTCCTGCAGAGGTCAGGTTCAGAGCTCAAAGAGCCTAGGAGGTCTTTATCCCAAAAGCACTGAAAAGTGTTATGCCATTGAAAGCTTTAAAACTGTGGGCTTTGGGGAGGGAGGGTGGTGTGGTTATCACCCAATTTTCATTAGTAACGGGCCACTTTCTCAGTAGGGAGACTAAATTGAAAGGGTGCAAGAGGAAAGACACAAAGCTATCTAAGGGATTTTTGCAGAAGTCCAGGGAGAGACAATGGTAGGTTGAACTTGGGTGATGACAAGGAATTTGGATGGAGAGACATGGATAATGCTGAGGATGTGTGCTAGATAAGCTGGCAGATGTTACCAATAGTGAGAGAGGGAGAGTGCAATGTCAAAGGTAATTTCTAGGTTTCAGACTTGCAAAATGAATGAACGGTGGCCCCGTTGACTAAGACAGAGAAGTGGAAGAAAGCCAATTCTGAAGGAAGCAGCTCTTGAATTTGGTTCTGGACATGCTATATGAGATGCCACTGAAATTTTAACTTGCCAGGTGTCACGTATGGAGGTGTTAAGTAACTGTTGATACAGTCCAGGGCTCAGAGAAGGGATCTAGCCTGGAGATATGTGTGGATTTCTGTGCATTGGTGTAGTAGATGCCAAGCAAAATTGGTAACATTGATGTAAAGGAATAGGGGAAGAGCTAGGAATACCAGCATTTGTTAGGTGGCTAAAAGAAAAGGAACCACAAAGGAAACTGAGGAGTAGCCAGAGAGGAAGAGAAACCCTCAGGAACGAGTAATGTCAAGAAAGAAAGTTTTTCAAAACAGACAAAGTGCTCAGCAGTTCCGTAGAGATGTCAAGTGCAAAGACATCTTTGACAAAGTGTTAGGTTAACAAACATCCGTGGACTCAGGCAGCATGGAGCCCATTGTTTTGTGATCATGGCTGGATCAGTGGGAGCCTTAGATGACAAACTGGAGTGGATCCAAAAAAGTCTAGCTTGGGAACAGTGACGACTCTCTCAGTTTGCTCAGAATTGGCCCAATTTATGCCTGTTATCCTAACACAAGATATTAATATTACCTCTGTCACTCTCAAAACTGTCCCTGTTTAGACAACAAAATTTTTGAGCACAGAGATTTTGAGCCTGAGGAATTTCACACATTTTTTACACTTTTCCCTCCACGAATTGCCCTTTTCTGACCCATAACCAATCTCTATCAATTCAGCCTTATGGATGTAAAATGTGGTGACTCTCCTTCTTCTCTGTTGCCAATACCCAAGTCCAAATCATAATCATCTTCTGCCTCTACTTTAATTGCCTTTCCTGGTTCCATTCCAATCTATTCCTCATGGGGCAGCCACAGTTAACATATTTAATCATAAGTCAGATCATGTCACTCCCCTCCAAAAAAAAAAAAAAAGAGTGAAAGAATGAATGATACCTTCAGAAACTTTCCACTGACCTTACAATAAAAACCAAACTCCGTAATCTTGCCTGCAAAGTTTGCCACGATACTGACTCTGTATATCAATCAAACTTCATATTGTCTCATTTACCTAGTCTTTCTCTCCCTAGACTATAGCAACATTAAACTCATGTAAGACATTCAAAGTGATGGGAGGCTTCCTGATGCAGGTGTGGCACATGTAGTTTCCTTGCCTAGAAATATTTAGTTCTCTCTATACTTAATGAACTCTTATTCATTGTTTAGGTCTAAGTCTGAAGGCCAAGTCCTAAGCTTTGTCCTATCCTTCCGCAATTTAAATTAATTCTTCTTCTTATTCTCTCATACAGAAAGACATCCTGTTCTTTTCTTTCATAGCAATCTTCACAACTGTGATTGGAATTTCGTGTGTTTACTTATTTTACATCGATCTTGTCAGTAGATTCTAATCTCGATGAAGACACAAATAATGCCTGCATGTTCAATACTGTATTTTCTGATCATAGCACAGTATTTATCACATTTATGATATGATAAGAAGAAATATGCTTCAACAAATACTGACTGTGTGCCAAGTATTTGCTAAGCACTATGTTATGATCCAGGTAAGGGTTTCCTGGGTTAATGACTATTCTAGAGTTAAAGCCTATTAAGTAAACACTGTTTTGCTATAAGTCATTCTTTGGTTAACAAAGAGTTAAATAAAGCCTATGGATCTCAGATACAAAGGCAACTTGTGCAATTCTATTCATGTTGCTGTAATTTGAATTTAGACATCAAGGTTTTGTTTGTAAGGGAATTGCAGCAAGAGGTTTGTAGTTTCTAGGTGAAAATTTGACATAATGTTATGTCTCAGACAAAAGAAAACAATTTAAAAAATGTAATTATTCTTGGAGATTCAGAGACACAATAATTCTAACCAGAATCTATAAACTTTTATTCTCAAGCTTGATGACCATCGCTGTGCTCTACTGAGGGCTTACTATTGTTTTCTTCTTTCTCATCAAGTTCTTTCTACACTACTTAAAATAACAACGTAGAAAACTCGATAACTATATCCATGCTAAATTTGGCTATATTCAGAATACAAATTTAGACATTAGATATCTTTATGATTCATGGCCACCATATTTCTTCATGACTCCCTGATAATAATAATGATAAATATTATTAAAACAACAACAATGTCACTAATTTTATTGGGCATGCCAGAATTAAAATATACTCTCAGTTATCTGATACTTAGGCAACAATTTTTATTCTCATTTGACATTTTCTTCATGTACAGTATAATGATAAATACTGTCATTAGAAAGACCATAAACGATGCTATAGCATATTTTCTATTAAAGTAAAATTAAATAATATTCAGTTATAGGACAATTTTCTCCTTCATAGTGGATAGAAACCAACTGTTTGTAAAGAAAAAATACATGTTCTGGAGTCAGATACTCTTGGTTTGAAACTTAGTTTTATGAATTAAAGACTTTATGACCCGGATCACTTATTTAAACTCTCTTACCCTTAGTTTTCAACAACCATAACTTGGGTTGTCCAGAAAACAGAGATCAGTGCAAAGCTGACTTGCTAAAGCTTTACTAGGTGGTGCAATCCAAGGGACGTGAGAGTGAAAAGAAAAGAAAAGAAAAGTGATTCAGTGAAAGAACAAAAGCAAGGGCAAGATGGTACAGTATCGATTTGCCCACATCTTCAGGAAAAGAAAAAATATGTGTATATATAACAGGCAGTTGTTTGGTCTTATGGGAGATCTTTCAGACAAGATTTGTGGAGACATCATGTCTCAGAGTAATCCATCAGAGAAAGGAAAATAGGGGGATTTATCTTGTTGACCTTTCCCATCTCCTCCAGACCCATTGGTTGAAATTAACCCAGTGGGGCATTAATTCCTCCACTTATAGGTTGGCTTTCCTCCAGGTAGCCCCATAGACCCTGCTTCGTATGAGCTCAGAAGAGGTAGGAAGGAACCATACCCTCTGTGGGTCCACTCTGGATAGACCTGGAGTCTGTGCAGCAAGAGACGCCTGAGTCCTGGCACAGGGATAAAAGAGGAGAGGAAATAATGCTGACTCTCATAAATGATTGGCATGATAGCGGTGGCTATGGGCATTTTATCCATTCATTCTTTCTTTCATTGTAACAAGAATTTATTATGCTAAAGTCAGGATTATACTAGTTGGGGGCTAAAATGATAAAGATTCAAAACCAGCTCTCCAAGAGCCTATAGACATGTGTGGGTGCTTTTGTATGTATCTGTTGGTGTGCATGCATTCAGGTCGTTAATACACATAGGAAAATTATTTGGAGTGAATGTGAACTTGAATTGTTTTATTTGTAGAAGTCAGAACTGCCTATGCGTGTTATTGCATCATAGTTTCCAGTATTTCCCATTTCTTTGTGAAATGGAAAGTTTTCCCGGATTTATTTCTTCCAGAAAAGAATCATTAGAAGTAACTGCAGAGAACATTGTGCTTTCCACGTCTTTAGTGGGAGTATTTCCTTGGTGATTTCAGTTTCCTCTGCAGTGATGAGTTGGCACCAAGTTCAGGGTCAAGGTGACTCAGAGCCTAAATAATTTGTTTAAGGATTCTGGGAGTCATATCATTTGTGAGGTGGAGTTTCTTGATTCTGTTATAACCCCTAGTCTTGTAATCCTGAAAGTCTAGTGTTAGTCAGAGAAGTACTCACAGAGTCAAAGAAAGACTGTCTCACCCTACGCACTAATTCTGGTCCACTTTTATCTTTCTCCATCATCCTCTGGGATGTGGACATCCTTGGACTTGAAGGAGAATTCAATAAGGATAGCGTCTATCTTTAGAGTTAAGGCCACCCTCTAGAATAGCTACCTCATATTCATATATTTCCAGGAATAGTTTGGGAACCTTAGTTAAACTATGTACCACCAAGAAAAATAATGCCTATGAGTCAACTTTTCTCTGAGAAAGTTTGAGTGAGTAGAGGGATGGCAGTCAGCCTATGCCAGTGCAAGTCAAAATCTACACCAACTTACTACCATATTTATAGAAAAACTTTATAGTCATAAGACAGCAATGATGGTGTCTCACTCTTTGTTTTACTTACTCACTTTCTTGCCACTTTCTCTCATCTCCCTAACTGCTTGTCAAAGAAAAGGTAGCAAGTGTTTAAATAAGGACAAACCTACAATAGAATAACTTCCTGATTTTTAAATAATCTATGTGTTATATTAAAAAAAAACATTACTGGGCTGAGACTTGAGGACAGACAGAACTGTATCATTCACAGACACTTCTAGTAACTTACAAGTAGGAAGTAATGTAGATTCTGATAGAATTGTCTATTTTGTGCTCCAATTCTGAGAATTTTTAAATTGCAGTCTGTTATATCACGGAGTAACTATGTGTTCCCCTGCAAACACCATCAAGGTAATTTTAGATGTGAAATTGGGGTACAGTAACGGAAGCTGGCACAATGAGCAGAGTTTTTCTGAGGCAGGGAGAAAGTTCAATAAACCCATGTGATGAAGAAAAAAAAGATTAAAAAGGAAAGCACATGATTCAATTTTAGGCACATAAGCTCCAGTATATTTCTTTTTTTTGTGGAATAAGACTGTAAGTAAACAAGTTAGAATCCCCTGAGCGCCTGTCATTCCTTGGTTAGGAGATAATTGTTCATCTAGACATAGTCATCTGTTGGCCACGAAGGTACCACAGAATGCCCTGTAACAGTTCTGCCTTAGGCTTTGAGATAAAAACTTCTTATAGTAGTAACTAATTAAAATGTTCTTCAGTTAACTGAAAGAGTTAAGATCCTTCCTCAGCCCCTGACACTCAGAGAGTGTGGGTCTAGGAATAATTGGGCCCTCTGAAAATTATCAGTTCAATTCTACAGTGAATGTATTTTAAGCTATTTCAAGAAAAGGAGAACAAATTCGCCTACATAGAGGCTCATATGAAATTTAAAATAACCAGAGCTGCATCTTGCTCCTAATACATAACTTTATGACTGCCGATAAGTTAATAAAGTTAAGCAATATTATCATTAGCTTTAACAGCTTAAATCTGTATTGAAGTGGGCACTGCTGGAATAGTCCTATGGTAGGACAATTATTTTACCATTTTTTTTTCTTTCCCCATGTCCCTGTCACTGATCATGGTTGCTATGCAAGGATGAATCCAACTGCAAATGTACTACCTCTATATATCTTTCATACCAGCTGTAGTAAAAAGAGAGAGAGAGAGAATACAACCTCATATCTCAGGTAATGGTGCAAGTTATAACCTGAACTTATTTATAAAAAGTCATATTAAAAATTATAATATGGCAGTTGTATAACATATCACTAAATGCTAGCCATATATGGAGTTTAGACCCAACTTTTTGTCTGTATATGTTAATCCACTAAATCCATCAAACCATCACCATCACATATACTGTCAACTCACACGTGCAAAGCCCTGTTCTATAACGGTGGTTCTGGAGATGCGGGCAATGACTAGAGACACTTTGCCCATCACGGGGCAGGGGGTGCTACTGACTTCTATTGGGCAGAGGCCAGAGACGCTGCTAAATAAACATCCTACAATGCACGGGCAGCTCCCCACCTGAGCAAAGAATGATCCAGTTCAAAATGTCAATAGTTCCTCTGTTGGGAAACCCTATCCTACACGTAGGTGATACAAAGTAATATAGATTTTTCTTTTCCTCTCAAAGAGCTAAAACATTCTAGGTGGAAACACAGTAACAAAGTAAACACAGGATTATGAAAGGTAACATCTAGAGAGAGTATCAGTTTAGTGATCTAAATGACTATGTTACAGAGGACAGAGCTGTGAAGGAGGAATGGGGACCCAGAGAAGCTTGCCCCAGTGGGGTCTTAATGAAAACGTAAGACTTTGACAAGGGAAAAGCAAGGTTTGGGGCCAACAAGACTGACATGTAGACATATCCTCAGGTATGATGGGGAGCAATCCACCAGGTGACTAGAATGGAAGGCTAAATGGGTGAAAGGTGAAATTAGAAACAAAAATTGGGGCCACAGAGGAAATTCTGCGTCATCCTAAGAAGTTTAGATTTCAGAGTACAAAATAACGGAAAATCATTTAAGGTTTTTAAACAGCAAAATGATATGATACCAACCACCTTTATATTTCACAATTTCCTTATTTCTGTATTTATATTGTACTATTATCCTGAATTTGCATCTAGTTTACCTTCCTTTAAAACCATTTTTGATATTTTTTTATTTTCTTGAAATGATCTACAGTTGTGTAACTGCCAAGCCTTCTCAAGGCTTGGCCACTTCATTTCTTTCCTTCCACATCCAAGCAATGTATGTATGCTAATTGCACTCCCATGAAATCTTATTCATACCTACTTGCTAATTTTTTTTGTCATATTCTACTTTATATCATCGTTATTTTTGATTTATTTTTTGCATTTACACTAAATCCTAAAGGCAGGGAGTGGGACTTATACATCCTGGTCATTTCATTCCTTCTCTTCTCTTTTTTTTTTTTCTTTTTTTTGCCACATGGCTTGTGGGATCTTAGTTCCCCGACCAGGGATGGAACCCAGGCCCCTGCAGTGGAAGTGTAGAGTCCTAACCACTGGACCACCAGGGAATTCCCCATCCTGGTCATTTCAGTGTTTTAAAAGCTCAGGGAAGATTTATTGACTGAATACCTGTGGAAATCCAGGAGAAAGTACACTCTGGCATTTGGGGAGATATGCAGCAGGAATTATTCGATTATCATGTGAATATATATATACATATATATAATTTTTGTTTTTTGAACTCCAGTACTTGTGATACTTACTCATCAATAGTCAAGTAGTATTAATTTGACTTTGAAGTTGATAGTAAGGAAAAAAAGAAAAGGAAGAGGGTAAAACTAGACCATAGTTATACCAACAAAGACGCCAACAAAGGGCTGGAGCAGCTGTGTGTGAAAATGCAAAAATGATTTTCCATTAAAGAATATTAAGTCTTACATGGAAGCCTAAATAATAGAATGGATAGAAACAGAGTTGGTCTAAGAAGAGTCTTTCTTCCCTGCTTCCCCCCACTCTCCACCAAAACTCTCAGACTCTCCCCTTACCTGTCTATGGTTCAACTATGTAGAGTTAAAGACTAGCTGCAGAGCCTCCAACAGGAGAAGAACATTTCATTTTGGTCCCACGCATGTCCCTAAAAAGATGTATGTTATGCTATTTTGTTCCATATTGTTTCCCTACTTTGGTCATAGATGGAATCTGAGGTAAATTTTACATAAGAGTTTATTTTTTCCTCTTAGGTAAAGTGACAATGATGTTCATTCTTTCTTGGAAAAGTGAAAAGACCAAGTAGCTCTATTTCTCACTAAGAAGGTCAAATTAGTTATATCTAAATGACCAATTTATGTTGCCTAAGGAAATACCCAGCTTTCATGTATATTACATGAGTATAAATGAGAGGGTTTTTTTTGTTTGTTTGTTTGTTTTTGGTGGGATTACAGAATTGTTGACTTCACTATTTCTAGTAAAGGAAATGTTCCTGCACCTTTGGGAAGTCTCAATCAGATCCTAGTGGTCGTGTGTTTCCTCCGATGCGTCCTGACTGCCCTCCTTGTGACAACACGACCTCTTCCTACCCACAAGACAACAGGGGTGTAGGGTATTCTAAGTGGTTTGCCTTCTATTTCTAACTCCATAAGCGCAGCATAGATAAAAATGACCTGGGATAAAACACACTACTTGGGTATGCAGATGAACTCCTCAGAAACTAGCACTCATTGGCTTTATGCACTTTACATTTATAGTACCATGAAAAAATAGCAAATTTTATTTGGGACTGAGTAATGGGAATCTTAACTAATGTTTTTCAATGGGCGTGGCTTGCTGTGTGCTTTTGGCATCTCTGGCAGTTACTATTGTTTGTGCTCTTGGGAAATTAAGGCTGGTGGTGGGCTCAGAAGCAGCATGCCCCCCCATTCTTCTTGAACCCACTGGGAGCTACTTTCATGCAGCACTCAGCAAAAGTGTGCAGGATGGATATGAACTTTAGTTGTCTCTAGTATTCCCTCCCTCTATCACTATTTAAAGGAGCTCCTGGTTCTCTGATTATACGTGAGACTGTGTGATTTCCTACCCTCAACCCCAAGAGACAGTGCAATGAAAATTGGGAAATAGAGGGATGAGGGCAAGTATCAGTGAGTTTAACTTGATGACTTTTAGGTACTCATTTTACATTTTCTAAAAAAGTTGATTACCCTATCTGTGATTCATGCCATATAGCTTTTAGTTATTAAAGGTAAGATGGTGAGTGATCTTGTCCTTTTCAGAAACACACACACACACAAAATGTCTCTTCTTTGATTTCTTTAAAAATTGCATATGATTTTTCATCTGGTTCTACCTTTCTTTCTTTTCCTTTAGATTTCTTAGTAGTTTTATTTGTAATTTTGTGCGGAGACCTAGAAGAAAAGGACCTGATATCAACCAAGGATTAGCATTATGTAAAGCCCTAGTTTACTGTCATCTTGTAGCAGTGCATATACATATTAAAATGCATTTCGTCTCTAATCTCTTTCAATTAAAAAGACAAGGTTGCCTTCAGCTTTATGAAATTTATCATATGAAACACCTTAGATATGCAATAACTGTTAAACTGAATTTTATTTAGTATTTTGATTATAAATTAGAAAAATGGTACATTAACTCCTTTCTGAGGCTAAGATTAAAAAGACTCCATTTACTTGCTGTTGTTGTAATGTTTTACAACATATGTTATACTTATAATTGCCTTATTAAATCTTATACATTGTAAGCGATAATCATATTGCCCAGAGCTATAAAATCATCAAAATATATAATGGCATTTTAAGTTGTTGTATCTACAAATGGGAATTTTTATTTTTAGCTTTTTAATAATGTTTTCCACTGAGTGTTGGAAACACTCATCAGCTATTGAGAAGAGAAATATTATTTCCATTAAGTATTTGGTAAGTGATATTAAGAGGAAATCATAGTCAAGTCTCACACAGATAAGCATGGACTTTATAAAACTATTTCACTGTAGAAAAGAACCAGGTATAGACCACGGTTTGATGAAGATTGTACAGACAGATAAAATCAGGTTCATAGGACTAGTTCAAGCAATATTCCTTCTGCCGGCAGCGTCTCTCCCTTTTTTACTCCTAGTTATGGCCATGAACCAGAACTGTGATACCCTAATTGATGTCTCTGCTCCTTTCCCTCTTCCTCTTTCTCTGCTCCCTCCTCTTCTATTGTCTGAAGAAGATGTTCTCAAGCCTTGAAAGTCATCTCTCTTGGCAGTTTTCCCATCAATCTAATTTTGTCCATAGTGTTATCTAAACACAGAGGTGAGTCCTAAATTAGTAATTGACTTCTAGCCCAGATAGCATTCCCAAGTTCCAGAGAAGTATCAATTTAGGAACTGAAAATTAGAACTGTAAAATTTATGCTTCCTATGGCCTATTTTCAGTAGAAGGTTTCCTCCTTTAAAAACATGAGATTGGGAATCCTCACTAGAAAGAGCCCCATTATTCCTTCTGAATGCTCTGTTTTGCTAGAAAGTTCAGCCAAGGAACGCAGAGGAAAGGTGTGGACACATCTGGTTAAACTGGACCCTGGGCAAATAGGGCTTGGGAGGCAGTAGATGAGGGTAGGAAAAGAAGGCCTGACCTGGGAAGGTATTGCTCTTGCTTTTTATAAGCAGAAGATAAACAAAGCCTTCTGAATATTTAGGGAACTGAGCTGGGGGCAATGAGGTAGGTGGTAGGAGGAAAACGACACAACAAAACAACAAAACATAAAACCTGGGCATAGTAAAGAAGCCTTGGGCTAGAAGTTGGCCATCCTGAGTTTTATTACTGGTTCTATTAGTAACAAAATATGTTCTATTAGTAACAAAATATGTCCCTGGGAGTAACATTTTTCTTGCTTGGGACTTCTGTGTCCTCATCTATGAAAAAATAAAAATAAAAAATTCTGTGGAATTTGACCTCCAAGGACCTTCCAAAACCAGCCTCCTAAAATTCAATAATCTGATGGTTTTCTAAGCCAAGAATGCTCGGCATTCTGTTTTATCCACATCTGGCTCTTTTCTTCTAGCATGATTGTGCTGATTTTTTAGCAGATGTTAGGCCCTGGGAATGGGGACATTGACTGAAAGAAGAAACATACATTCACAGAGTAGGCATCATATTCACTGTGAGGTTCAAGGATTATAAAGAAAAGTCCTAGACTGGTTAAATAAACTATGGTGTATCCACATAATGAAGTAAAAGAAATATCGAAGAAGATCACTATATATGGCTATAGCACACTGTCCAAGATATATTATGAAATCAAAAAAGCAAGGTGCAAGAGAATGTGTAGTATGCTATCATTTTTTAAGGAGGAGGGTATCCATATACATATTTGCTTATATTTTCAAAAGGAAATGACAGAAGTAAACCAAAGGCTAACAAAAATGGAAGACAGAATTTTTTTGAATGAATCTTGATTTATAGTTTTCATTTTCAAATTATGCAAATATTTAACATATTTTTAAATACATTGAGTCAAGCAGGAAAAAAATGTATCTCCAAGAATTAAAAACACACTGAAACAATTGAACCTAATTATATTTCAAGTTGGAGGTAAATCTACACATAAAAATTATTTCAATCGATTTTAAGACAGTAGGTTGTCTCTCCCAAAGACAATACACATGCATACCCACACATATATAGTAATCCTGAAATGCAGTCACTGAGTTGTTGTATTGATCTTAGTTTTATGTTAATAAGATTGAGAGCTAAAGTTTTCAGAGTAAGTAGAAAGAGATGCAAATACAAAATCAAAGCAATTAATAGACAAAATGCTGCTAACTTAAAATATATCTTATGAGTCCTAAATTCCAGCAACAGAATCATTTCTTTAGTTTTAGTCTTAATTTTATTTTAAATCCTAAGCAGAAATATGCTTATTAGATTAGTCAGGGTCAGTGAGGAATGCAGGAAAGGAAAACAGCAAAATAGAAATAAGTATGGTAGTTATAATTTTTCACACATACTTTGTATCATGTACCATGCTAAGAGCTTTCCAGGCATTCCTCATTAAATCTCCCCAAAAATCTTAGGAGGTAGGTACCATTATGCTCCCCAGCTGTGAGCCCTAAACTTTACAGATTTTAGGTAAATTTTGATGAGGAAAAGCAGAAAAGGAGCTTAGTGTAAAGTAACTCATTGTAATTGAAAACTTTGTTTTCAGACATACCTGAGTTTGAAACTGAATTTTATTTCCAAACGTTAACTTATTCATCTTAGTTAAACACTCCAAAACCTTCTTTTTCTCAAAGTCAAGAATAAAGAGTGGATATATGTATATGTATAACTGGTTCACTTTGCTGTGCAGCAGAAACTAACACAACAGTGTAAATCAACTATACTCCAATAAAATTTAAAAAAAAAAGAATGGGTATTTTAATATCTACACAGAGTTAACCTGGGATTCTGGATGGACTGACTTATTTGCCTTCTTTTGGACTAGGTAATATAGTGTTATTTAGGAAAAGGCATTACAAGAATAACCTCAAGCATAACTTGTATCCATTTAATAGTTTCCTTCCATGAAGGCCCAAAAGAAAAGTTTCTGTAGTAGATTTAGACATCTTTGTACTAGGACATGACCAAAGTATTAGAGAGATCTGGATCCCAGTAAAATATATGAGCCTTAGTATGTCCAAATGGGGGAAAAATAGCTAAAATATATAAAGAAAATTCACCTCCTTTGTTCAAAGAAATTTGGCCTTTACCAAAAGTGCGCTCATTTCACACATCCATATCACCCACTTCTTGAAAACCCTGGGTCCTCTTGGAGGCAGAGTCCATTTTGGAGGAAGTTGCCTATATTTGATCAACACTGAGATGCCTTATAGGCTAGTGACTTTCCTCTTCTCCCCACTCTCCCTCTCCTCTACCAACTCACTTCAGTGTATGTTTGGATACAGACATATCTAGGCCCTATTCTTCCTTCAAGGCTTGTTTTGATCCCCGCCTCCTTTATGAGGTTACAACTTCTCCAGAGTTGTGAATATTATTTATACTTACCTGTCATTTACTATACGCTATCATGCACTAACTTTTTTTGAAATGCATGCTCTCTAAACCTATCTATCTATCTATCTATCTATCTGTCTGTCTATCATCTATCATCTCTATCCATCAGTTATAGATATGTTTCTTTGTACAAAAGTTTTAACCTTAACTTCTTATTTTTTGTTGTATGTGAATATGTATTTGATGTGGAACCTTTTTACAGGAAAAGAGTAACCTTCCCTGATTGCACTACAGTGTCATGTATGTCATAAACGAAGTGACTGAATTTGAATGGTTCTCTTACGGGACTGCTGAATTTCTTTCATTGTGACTAATTTGTCTCTTCTTGTGTAAGATGATTTTGATTCATTGAGTAAGCAGGCATAAACGTGCATCAAAGGTGAGACTGGGAAGCAAATAACACTTGCCTTGGATTTGCTTCAGAGGAAATTTCTACTACCGATAGTGAGATAACACAGTCCAGTCCTCTCACTTACGAGCACAGAGTAAAGGAGAAACGCTTTAATTTCTTTCCCAATGTAAATGTCTCCTTCATCCCTTATAAGTGACTATTCTGTGATTGAGCAATTTGGAGAGAAAAGGTTTCCCTAGTTGTTTCTCAAACTGAGACTCCACAGTTCTCTGCCATGAATTGAAATTTCAGAATAAACTTAGTGGAAAGTAACTGTAGACTGTAAGTTTTTTTTAGCAAGAAGAAAGGGGTATGGTTTTGGCCTTAACTTCATTATTCCAAGAACTCTGAAAATATTAGAGGAATTTTCCTACACATCTCTATAACATGATTAAAGGAAAAGAAGGAAAGGGAAAAGAAAACTAACATTTGTTGGGTCTCTCAACCTGCTAGTCATTACACTAAATATTTCACACATGTCAAGTTTTACAACAACCTTGACTAGTCGGTAATATTATATCTATTTTATATGTGAGAAAATAGAAGCACAAAGAAATTAAGAAGGCTTCCAGTTCCAGGAAAAGATGGTCTAGAACCACTTTTCTCTGCTACTTTCCTCTAAATACAACTAAATACCCTGGAAATAATTCAACAAAAATCATAACAAGACTCAAAGAGATGAAAAGGAGAAGCAGACTGGATAGAGAACGCCAAATTTAAGGACTGACACCGCAGTGAGGTTCCTGGGTTTTCTTCTTATCTTCCGTGTATCCACCAAAAAGCCAGGAGCCCAGAACTACACTGTCTAACCCAACAGGCATAGACATAACCACAAAAAAAAAAAAAAAAGAAAAAAGAAAGAAGTATAAGAAAAGCCTGCTTTCTTTAGCCAAAGCACTGGGAAAGGGACAAACAAGCAGGGACCTTGTGAGAAGCGTCCAACTCCAGCCCATCACCCAGTAGCATCTGCAAGCTTGTTATGCTAGCACCTGTAGGGCACCTGGTATCTGACAGCCTTTTTGTCAGTGGCAGAAAGTTACTCAGACCCAGTCTTTCCTGAACTTCCCATCCATGGGCACCAGGCAGCTCAGGTGGTACCTGAAAAAGCTTAGTGGCAATCTCAGAGGCAACAGAAGAACAAAACAGATCAGTATGGCATTTCAAGGGATCTGAAAACTCAACTGTCATTGGAATTACAGCTTTAAAAAGTAGTCCAGTACCTACACACTACTCCTAAATAACATGACTGCCTTCTAAAACAGAATATTTAAATAGAATCAAGAGTCCATAATAGAATGAAAAATGACTAATCACACTCAGAACCAGGATATACACAACTTGAAGAAGAATAAACAGTCAACTGACAATTATCGAAATGAAGATGTTGGAATTATCTGACAAGAATTTTAAAGCAAAAAACTTATTACTCAAACTAAAATACAGACTGGCAGATTTGATTTTAAAAACTTACGATCCAACTATACGCTATCTAAAAGAAGTTCACAAATATAGTGACATTTGTAGGTTGAATTTAAAAGGATGGGGAAAAGATATATCATGCAAGTATTAATTTAATAAAAGCAAGAGTGACTATATTTTAAAAAAAAGTGAATGAAGCTGGTTTAAAAAAAAGTGACTATATTAATATCTTACGAAGTAGACTACAGAGCAAAGAAAACTACTTTGTGATATTACATAATAATGAAAATATCAAGTCATGAAGAAGATACAGCCATCCTGAATGTGTATGCACCAAACAACAGAGTTTCAAAATGCATGGAGCAAATCTGACAATCTGAAACAAGTAGGCAAATCTGTTGTAGTAACGGGTTTTAATACCCCACTCTTAGCAAATGATAGAACTAACAGAGAGTAAATAAACAATGATATAGAATTGAACAACAGTATCAACCAATAGAATCTAACTGAGTATAAGAAAGACTTGAAGTGATGATATATCTCTGTAACTTGACTGTGGTGATAGTCATGCAAATTACACATGCAGTAAAATTAATGCCATTTGCAGCAACATGGAGGGACTTAGAGATTACGATACTGAGTGAAGTAAGTCAGAGAAAGACAAATATCATATATCACTTATATGTGGATTCTAAAAAAATGATACAAGTGAACTTATTTACAAAACAGAAATATATATAACTGAATCACTTTGCTGTACACCTGAAACTAACAACATTGTAAATCAACTATACTTCAATTAAAAAAAAACCTTTGAAAAATGCATAAAGCTACACCCTCCCACACACACAAACACAACAGTGAATGAATAACTGGCTATAAAAGTCTAAAGAAGCCTTATAAATTGTACCAATGTCAATTTCTAGGCATTGATACTGATAATTGTGCAAGATATTAGCAGTGGTGGCATCTAGGTGAAGCGTTCATGGAACTTACCTATACATTTCTTTGAAACTTCCTATAAACCTATAATTATTTTGAGATTAAAACAAAAATTTTAAAGACAGAAAGAAACGTTAGTTAAGGAATATGTGCAGAGTGGTACCAGGATCCAAATTCAATTCGTTGTCTCTCCAGGTTACATTCACAATAACTTATTCACTGAAAGAAAATTGAGGGATGTGGAATTCTCCTTAGTCTTTCCCTCCAAAATCTCCCATCGATGGAAAACTGAAGAATTATTCAAATATTCACATAACACCGAGATCAAGAAGTTCTAACAGTAAATTTTTATCATTTATCCAAATATCTTTTAGAAAGATATTTTCCACTTCTTTCTTCTAGTGAAGACATTCATGAAATACTGATCTGTTGACAATTAAAAATTTCTAATGTAAATAATAATAATTAAAAATTATTATTAAGTCAAATAAGGTCACCTTACAGATACTGTGTCATGGAAATCATCAAATCCAGCTGAGCTTCTGTCTTTAGATAGAGTTGGCATCAGAGTACAACTTTCGGATCCCATGAAAGAAACAGAGCTTGTTTTAATTCTTGCAGGGTCACGTTTAGCTTCAGCCACAAGCTGAAAACATGTTCACAACGCTTATTTTTTAAAAAATAAATAAATAAGATAATATCATGACTTTCCATAGTCCTCATATCTCTCTAGTCATCTTTCATATATAAAATATGATATTTTTAAAGATTTTGCTGATAAATTATATTCAGAATCTTTTTTTAAAACAGAGATTGGGTGACAACATATTCACCCTTTCTTATTTAATATTTTTAATTTTATAAAATAAGTCACTTAGAAGGCAAGTCAGCTCAAAAAAAAAAATTAGACAAAAGTAACTTGAGCCTCAAACACTCTGCAAGAACAAAAGCTGAACTAAAATCTTTGTAAATCCATCTCTCCAATAATCCAGAAATCTACACAGCAAGGTGAATGTTGTTGTATGATCTATATAACGTTTTTGATTTGCAGTTACAAAGTTTTCCTTTCTCTACAATCTGTATTCATTATTAAAAGTCGGGCTTAACAGAATTCCATAATTTCATAAATTATCAAGCCATTTAGGATGCATAATTAATTGGATTGTACTGTGCCATATTTATGAGGGTTATTCATGCACAGTATGAGATAATCATAAATTATTTTGTTAACAAAATCTCTTGAGAGACTTTTTAAAGAGCTTTCCCTTGAGTAACTTCCTTTGGTGTGACTGCTGTCTGATTTTTTTTTTCCATTGGTTAAATCAAGAATGAGCTATTTATTACTTTATAATTATAAGTCTAATCTGAAAAATACTGAAGCAATCTGCAGAGGAGGTGCAAAGCAATATTGGAATTCAGAATTTTCAAAAGCTTGAAACAATTTGATGAAGAAAATGAAATGGTAATTGTAGATTTGATGTCTATATTTACATTTAAGTTTATCCATGAGTTGCAGCTCTATCTTGGTCTGTATTTCTTGGCACAAAATTTGTAAAAGCCCTGAGGTTTTATAACTTTCTGGAGCAACTTTTAAAAAGCATTAAGTCCAAGCAGAGTTCATGACCATAAATATGAGAAGGGAAAGGAAAGTTTTTGCCTTAAAAAGATAGAAGGCCAAAACACATCAAATGATATTTAATTGGGACTGGAAATATTCCAAGTTTGACATTCAAAAAAAAGCTTTGATTTACAATAGTTCATGTTGGTCTCCTGTTGAGCCTGCCAAAAATCCAAGCTAGATCAGAGCCTTTTTTGAAATAAACGCAAGCTTAATCTGATGTAGGTATTTCCAAACTCCCACTGCTTTAGTTATAACATCATCTGTTAACTGAATGATTTATAAATCACCCTCTATAGACAAATTTCTACAAGATGGAGGGTGAGATATTTTAACCTGAGGACATAAGGACACATCTAATTCATACATTAAAACCACATTTAGAACAACCCTTCTTGGAAACAAAGATATTTCCCATCCATGCTTTTTTAGGACTGTGATTGTATCTGAAAATTTAACAGTACCTAAAATGTTCCTCCTTTGTTCCTCGGTTACCAGTCAATAAATGGTCATTGCTATTATTACCCACTGCCAATAGAGGACTTACTATTTACAGCCTGACACATGCCAGACACTCAACCATGTATTTTCATAGAGCAGTTAAGATTCTGGGCTCTTGAGTCAGACGCGGGGGCTTGAATCCCAGCTTCCCCATTTATCTGCTGTGGACTTTGGGCAAGTTACTTAACCTGTATGTGCCTTACCTTCCTCTCTGTTAAAATGTCGGCCTCTTAGGACTGTTGTGAAGAAGAAATTAGTTAATACATATAAATCCCTTAGAGCAGTACCTGGCATAAAAGCATTTATTAAGTGTTAATCATTATTGTTATTTTTACTATTATTTTATCTATTTTGCAGAGGATGAACCTAAAGTTAATTAACTTTCTCAAGGTTATGTGATATTTGAATACTGGCTTATCAAACACCATGTATTTTGTGTTTAATCACAATTTTGCATAGCCTCTTAGCAATATCACTCATGATTTCACATGAGGACAAACAATAACTTTAAAAATTACAACTTTTCACTGTAATAGTCTCTGGTATTCATCCTTTAGTTAGTTTTAAACTTCAACAGATCTAAAAAACAGTTGTACTTATGAACACTAGTGGAAGATATAACCTACCCAATAATCTGCAAATATTTTCAGGGAATTATTGAAAATAGACAATGATTTACAAACATCAATTTACAGGAGAAGATGCCTCCTGATCTTGTGAAAATTCCTGTGTAATATTAGTACATCCAGATAAATGTGGTTGAATGGGTATTTAAAAGATAATGGCAACTCAAAGTAAAAAGTCCTTATAAGTATCTAATCTTTAATCTATGGCTTTTATCTTCACAAAGAAAAACGTACTGATTTCATTTGTAGAAAGGCCACTTTCACAACACAATAATACAGGTCTGAAACAGACTCTCAGGGTTCAAAGTTCATTCCACCTGTATGATCTTGGATAAGTAACTAAGACTTTTATTGTACCTACTGAGTAGATTTTTGTAAATATTAAATCGGTAATGATTTATAGAGCACTTGTCACAGAACCTAGAATATCTGTAAGTGCTCAATAAATATCAGTTGCTACTATCAATGGTCGGGATGATATTGTTATTATTTATAGCATGCTAACTAGTTTTAACTCAAATTGCTCCTCTTCCTAAGCCCATTGTGAACAGATCCATAAAAAATAGGGACCTCTATGCTTATTCAGAAGGAAAATTGAAAAATTATTTATACCAGTACATGGGTAAATTTACAAGAGAGATTCTTCACTGAAAACCAACCATCTAACTGGAACAATAGGAAATGACTATGCCATAAAGTAAAGCTATTTTTTCCACTTTACAGTTCAGCCTAGAGAACTTAGGCAGCCGGGTCTATTGTGGTTTCAGATTCAGCCTGTAGAAACTGCTGAGAAACTGCTATAGGGAGAAAGAAGATCATCAGCAGTTTTGTAACCCTCCAGGGAGTTTGTGATACCACTGCAATTAGAGCCCCATAGAAACAGGCAAGGTAAATGTCCCAAGACAAAGTATAAAAAGTCCTTAAGAAAGGAATGCAGAACAATTAAGTTATTTGCTATCTTGGTGGCAATTGCTCTGTGCAATAATGGACTCAAATCTAATAATTATTTTAAGCAATTATATAGCACTTTATTTTTGCAAAGTGCTTTACAATAATATTTTATTAGATATTCATCACAATAAGCCTGTGAAGGAGGTCAGAATATCTCCAAGGAAGAAAAGAAGATGCTGTTTTTTTAAACATCTTACGATAAAATGCTCTCATTTTCCTAATGCTAAATATAAAAGTTTTATGTGGTGATTTGTTTTGTGCTCTAACACACGACCTGGTTTATTAATGTGCAATTTGGAATCACCCTGCCTCTGAACTGCCTGATGCAACAGCTGAGAAAGTCCTGATCCTCGAGGACAATACAAATAATCATAAAAATTAAACATGTGAGGAACAGATTATAATGACAGAAATTCAAAAAGAAATGGTTAATGGAATCTTGCAAATTGTTTAATCAGAAGCAATAAAAGCAAGGAATATTTGTATTGTTTTACAATTCTCCAAACAATTTTAGTCAATGTATTTATTAAACAATTTCTTACATAATTATCACAATTACTCTTAAGAAGTAAGACTTTAAAAAAAATCATTTTATAGATACAAAAAATGGAGTTTAAAGAGGTGAATAACCAGCTCTAGGTAACATAGCTAGTAGTTAGTAAAGTTGGTAATTAACAGTCTTCTTAATCTAGAGCAAGTTAGCCCTATTTAACCTACTGGTTTATTTATTGTAAGTGATACAACCAATTTACCTACTAATGCTAACAGGCTATAGAGAAGAGCTGAATATCCTCTTTTGCAAAATTGCCAGTGTAAGCTAGCTTACACTGTATAAATCATCTTCCCCAAAACTGTGTGTCACTCCAGTCTGTAGGAATTTGACTCATGCTGTCCTTGGTTATAGCTCCAAGGAGAATGAGAAATGATGGCCTTCTGGAGTCCTGACATTGCCACTGGTGGTCCAGGCGGCTGTCTTTGTGCCACCACTGCCTCTGCTTATTTACCTGGACAGTGGTCGAAATGATACAGAAATCCCTGGCGAAGAAGAGAATTGTCTTTTGGTGCCACCTAGCACGATCCTAAGGATGATGAAATTATAATAAATTTAAGCGCAAGCATCTGTTACCCTCTAACTAATCAGAGCTCACTGCTCTCCAGAACACCAGAGAAAATGGGGGTGCAAGCAAGTAGGGCAGCCTTGTGAAGAGAAGCTTTTTGTTCCAGTATCTTAGAGCAAACATGGAGGCTTCTCTCTGAGAATATGGACTCCTGGCTGCATCAGGTAAGAATTCTTGGCCTTCTTTAATTGCCTTGTTTCACTTATGAAGCTCTGCACATCCATAAGATACACACATGGGAGACTTTTCTAGATAGTGCTGTGGACAGATGGACTCCAGACAGGGGGGAGCAGGTGTGAAGCCAACAGAGGCAAGAAGTGGGGAATCCTGTCAGTACCCACAGGGACTTCCCCTAGCAGGAGGGAGAAATTCTGTACCCAGCAGCCCAGCGCCGAATCGGCCCAAAAGGAGCGATGCAATGGAAGAAGGTAAAGATCTGGGGCTCAGAGGCAGCTCAGGGTGAAATGCTGGACCCCTGCTCCTCCTGTTTGCATGGTGTGCAGGGCTACTTGTTCACGTGCCTTTCACTCTCCTGCTGCCTTTCTTTTTTTTTTTTTTTTTCCCACTTAAAAAATATGTGCGTTTATACACGTACATGCATACATACAGAAATGAGTTGAGCAGAAATAAAATGTTAAATAGGAAATAAGCATAACATTATAATGAAGGCTATAAGGATGAATTCAATCAGTAGAGCCCTTTAAGGAGGAAGACGATGGAAATGTAACTTTTTCCTAAGAAATCATTTTGCTATAATACAATCAAAACCCCAGTCAATCTGTTGGTTGATGGGGAAACACTCCAACCAGATCATAAAACAGGAGCTAAATCACTACAGTTTAGAAGTAGCAAAGGACTAGAAAATCTCTCCTGCTGCCTTTCAATCCAATTGCACTTAACTGTTGTCCCAGCAAGTGCAGGGGATGATGAAAACATACAGTGGAAGGAGTGTCTTAGATTCTAAGGAAATTTTCTGAAAGTTTAAAAACTAAAATGATGTAACTCTAGTAGATGCAGAAATCTCTAACACAAAGTTTCCAACATGAGCTTCTTTGATGTCAAAAAACATGATTCAAACTTTCCCACAAAAGGTAGGTGGCAGGTGCTTGACCTTGACTTCCCTGTGGCCTGACCATGGATTTCAGAAAGCAGCAGTGCTAGTAAATGTTTTGCCAGAGGTACTGCCCTTGCAACATTTTCCAGACTAATTTTTGAACAGGAATGTATTAAAAGGAGCAATCCAATAGTAGATATTGTTGAATAAAGAAAGCTTGAATTCCTTCATGTCATACAGAAGTAGTTATGTTTTTATGAGTTTAATTCTATGAGCAACCCAGAAAACTGACACATTAGAATGTGGAGCCAGGTAATAAATGGGGAAATAAAGGTTTGTTTGCTTGTTTTCCTTTAAGAGAGATAAAGCAAACTACACATAATAAAAATTAAATTAGGGAACTTTAGTTATAAACTTTACATTTCCTATTGTTTTTTGAATGGTTATTAAAAGTACTTTATAGTTGTTTTAGAAAAAAAAAAGTTTTTCTATATGACAATGTGCTAATACTAATGATAATTAAAGAGAAATAATCATATAAAATAATCACCATGACTATGTAAAGTAGCTTTGCCCAAGGGCAGATTCACGATCCAAGAGGCCCTCTTTTCCCCAAAGACTGTCAGATTTTCCGATTTCTTTATGAAAGAGCTTTATCCATCTTTGTGGGAGAGACTTGGCCCAGCCTGGGAAGCAAAGGGTGTGTGGGATGGTTCCCTTGTTTTTTTATTTTCTTGGTGCGGGGGTGGAGCACCTTTGCCTGTGCATTCTCTTTGTGGGGATTGGCGATTAGACCCCTTTACTCCTTGGGGTCTTGGGGCAGCTGTCAGGAGCACAGCCCACCACAGGCCTCAGAGCTGCATTTTGATTTTGCAGATGAAGGAAATGGCCTCAGAGCCTCACAGGAGTAGGGGACAGTGGGGCAGAGCTGCATAATATGCAGATTTTGTCCTATAGACTTTATAATTTGGCAAATCTAATCTCAACTTTGGGTACTTCAGGTCTGATATCCAAAATGAGGAAACTTCAACTGAATAGGAAAAATTCATCTGCCAGAACGTAGAATATGCAATCAATTATGTGAGGAGTTTAGTCCAATGAGTTACTTGATATTTTATAGATAATGCATTCAGATATATCAACTCTGTATCTACATATGCATATGTAAATAAAAATACATATATACAATTTTTCTGTATATACGTTCATACATACACACACATACATAGTTTTTAGACCATGCTGTCTCTTTTATGATTTATCCTGTAAGTACTTAAAATATATCTGAAATGCCAGGAGAATTTATTTAGGCACAAAGATGCATGCCTATGTTTGCTAAAAATAAATTCTTTTATCTATTATAATAATCAGAATGATTTTTGGCATTCTCAAACCATGTAAAAATTTGCCGCACAATATAGGACTCAGTATTAATACTGAGTATTGTCAGCTAGCCTTTTAAACCCTTGAAAACCTGGATTCTATATTAATTTCTTTGTAATTCCAGTCAAATTATATTCACAAATATGCACGTAAAATGCTTATTAAATTGGTTTTCTATAGAAATGAGCCTATGTGTATACAGGCAAAGATTGAATGAATGATGGTTCAATGAAACGCGATGCCTTGTTGCCAATCTTATGGATGAACCATTTTCTTAAAAACAGCGTGTCTCTAGATCCACAGAACAACCTGCCAAGGTCACAGAAGAATGGAACCAGCCTACTTCTTCTGTTTCTTATTTTTCTTACTTCTCTTAGCCATGTCTTTCACTGGGAGAAGCTGATAAAATAACTAGGTAGTGTTTTGACAAATTGAGGTTTATAAAACACATAGTTAGCTAAGGACTCTTAGAATATCACAGGAGCTGAAGTTTGTCTTTAGGGAGTATAAATTTCAAACAGGGCTAGCCAAAGCACTGTATTTTAGAATTTTAGCTTCTCTCTATTGAGAAAAAATTTTTTAAAAGCTCTGCCAAAGGACTTAATTCCATCAAATTACTCTTCTGGGGTACTTTTATAATGAGTATATTTGGTTGAAGAAATAAACATTTAATTGAATCAGAATGCAAAAAGTGCTTAAACACACTTATTAAACTATTTCAGTGATTTTAGTTTGGGGAATTAAACATCAAGAAAAAATATATAGCACGTTCTAATTTGCATTCTTGCTCAGATATCTAAACCAGTGCCTGAGGATTCCTTTAACTGCCCCCAAGCTTTTAAAACATGGAGAACAAGAAGGAAAGAACCAGAGGACGAACTCAGAGAAGGTGGTTGCTGCAGTTGCCTCTCTTCTCACACTTTTCATTTTTAACTATTGTCAGAGTGAGGGGACCTCCTGACTTTCCTTACAGCCTTTGTCTTTACATTAATCTATTACCCAAAGCCTCAGAAATTGTGTTGTCTAACCCAACTTTGTGTGCCCATTGCACAGTGAGGCCACACAAACCAAAGCGTGGGAGTTTGGATCAGAAATATGTTTATTGATGGAGAGGTGCCAACCTGGAAGATGGGAGACTTAGGTTTGTCTCAGATCCATCTTACTGGCTGGCCAGGGGTGCAAGGTTTTTTAAAGGCAAAAAGAGTAAATGGGAGGATGTCTTTGTGATTTCAGCTGCCCAGAAAGATCTCAGTTGTAGACTTCCTGGCACTCTCTTATGACTCAAAGTGTTATTGGTGACTGTGATTGATTGAAATGTTCCTGCAAAGCAAACTAGTAAATCATGGTCTTGCGATCCCTTAACTTTTTTCTAGGAGACAGCCAAAGCAATGGTTGAGCCATTTTATTATTTATTTAGAGCCTAGGTGACCAGTTAAGAATAAGAATTTCAATTCCCGGTTGGCCCTGGCTGTGTGTTGTGTGCGTGTGTGTGCGTGTGTGTGTGTGTGTGTGTTTTGTTGTTTTTTTAAATTCCTCAAAGTAATTTACTTGGAAGTAATATAAGCCCATAATAAAATCACTTTGCTGTACACCTGAAACTAACACAATATTGTAAATCAACTATAGTTCAATTTAAAAAAAAAAGGAGAGAGGAAAAAGGTCATGGTTTAAAGAAAAAAATAAAGTAAGATAGACAAAAATGTTCATAGTCACTGTGTTTTGTTTTGTTTTTTTAAAGACCATTTGGGCCTGCTGTTTCCTGTTTCTGCATTCCCTTACTTCCCTAATTAGTAACTGCTTAGGTCTGCTCTTTGGAACTCAGGGAAAGCCTAGGAGAGCAAAGCCTTTCTCTTCAAACAAGAAACAGGGAACACAGAGGGGTTTTTGTACCCAGGAGGGCCCTGCAGGGTCCTGCTTAATTTCAATTGGTCAACAAGTTAAATATAATTCTTCTTTAAACACTCCTTTTCATGAAAGAGACATATTATTGACTCATTTACCACTGTCCATTGTTTCAATAAGCTGCATGTACTCTGTAGGAGAAATATACTAATTATAGTAATATTTGTTTATAACACACTTTGTTTCCAAAAAATTAAGGTGGCTGTAGAAATTTAAACTGACAATTAAGCAGTTACATTTTCACATTAATTTTGTGCCCAAATATTTGCAGCTGCATCAAAGCTTTTGTTGACTGAAAAAAAAATGCGCAACCTAAAAGTTGAAAATTATGTTTTATTCAGCAGACATACTGAGGACTTAAGCCCAGGACACAGCCTCTCAGATGGCTCTGAGGGACTGCTCCAAAGAGGTAAGGGAGGAGCCAGGATATATAGGAGTTTTCTTTTTGTTTTTTGTTTTGCAAAAAAACCCCCAGGTAGTTGGAACATCAAAAGACTACTGTCATTTACAGAAAAAACAGACACCTCAAGTTAATGATTTTAGTACTTTTCTATGATTTTTGTATGGGAAGATGCAAGAGTCTGGGCTCAGTGAAATCATTCCTTTGATATGCACCTTAACTATCGAGGGCCAGGATCCTGTTTTCTTCATCCTGAATCCTCTGAGGGCACCCCGTGGGGTGGGGATGGGGGCGCTGCAGTGGCTGATGGCTTGATGACCCCAAGATCCTTTGTTTATTGATATGGCAGGTGACATTTTCTGTCCACACTCTCATTTGAGGTCTTTTGTCAAAAATATGCAGCACCCTCCCCTCCTGCTTACAACACGGATGGTAGCTGGGACAGACCTGACTCTGGCACTGAGTTTTTTCCCCTCCACAAGATCTGTCCAGTGCCACCTCAATCCTTTTAAGTCGGGATCTCCAGTGCCTTGAAATCCTTTATCCCAATTTAGACCATGTAGTTGAAACTCGAGGTTCTACCCAGAGATAAGTCTGAAGAAAATTGTAAAGGAGGCTGTGTGTCCCCAGAACAATGTTCCTCTTATTCCATTTCCCTCTCTTCACCTTTGGTGACCAAATGATCCCGTGGAGGCTGTCACTCCATACACTGCTATATGCACCCTGGGACCTGGTCTGCCTTCCTGCCCCCGAGGCACTCTCACGATAATAACCAGTTAATAATGGCAGCTGTGTGTCAATCCCTGTGCTAGGCACATCTCATGGTATAGATTATTTCATCTCCACAACAAACTAAGGAGGCCAGCGTTACCCACCAGGCATCTCAAATGAGGTGATAGAAATTTATAGAAGTTCAGTGGCTTCCGCACACCACAGATTTCAAAAGAGAATTTAAACTACTTTAAGTCAATGATTCCAGTGGTGATGGAGGGCTGAGGCACCATCCTAGAGACCTTGCAAAGGAGAACTAAAACCACTAAAGGTGGGCGGTGTCGTGGCAAAGCAAGGGGCTATTTTGCCATAGTTTATAAGGTCACCCATTAAAATTCTTCCTTGAACTACCTGAAATGTATAAAAGGTCCATAACATAATCTGTACTTTTATTTTTCTTCATTATTTTATGCCTGGAGAAGTGACAGCACAAGTTTGTCTTGAATGCCAAGAAATTCTGCACAGTTGATGGGACAGTTGGATGATGGTTTGGGCAGTAGAAAGTGGCTGAGCTTTGGAATTAGAATAACTTGGATCTGAACAACTTATTCACTCACTAGCTATGTGCCTCTCAGAAATTTATATAACCTCCTCTTCCCTCATCTGCAAAATTAGGATAACTCTCTATTGAGTTCACTTGGTACCGATGGTCTATTTTGTAATCCCTGGTCGGGAACCCCAAAACTCCAATTAGTATTTTTTTTTATTCTGGATTAAGCTATTTTGTAGTCCTCTCTCATATCTGGTGTTTCTTTATCTAAAGAAGGGAATCACTTGTCGATGTTCTGAGTCCACTTGTTTTAGACTATTTTGCTGTCAGGTTTCCCTGGTTGAGCTATGCAATTCCAGTATTCATCTAATCTTTCTAAAGATGTTGATGTGGGGCATGGACCAAAGAGAGAGGTGTTGAACTGAATGTTAAAGATGCCCATAGTTCACAAAATGAATAAATAAGAACATGCCCCTGTTCAAATGTATTCAAGTTAAACGTGAGGCTTCTGATGACAAGTTGGGAAAAGAGGTTTTCCTCTTTCATATCTAAGGCTTATTTCAAATGTCTATTCAGAAACGAGGTTGGAGACAAGTATATCCTGTTTACGATTTGCCCACCTTAGAACCACAGACTCAGTAATATCTCCTAAAGTTCTGTAATTTAGTGGTACCATCGTCCTTATATAATTTAGTCCAGGTTCCTACATCACTTCTTCCATGAGCAAAAAGACTCATTCTCCAAGGTTTGTGTAATGCTTTAAATGGAATAATAAGTATGAAGACAATTAGCACAGCTACTCACTATATGTTACTGTTTTGTTTTCTTTCCTTCTCTTTCCCTTTTATCCTTCCCACTTGCTTCATTAAGGTGGATGAACGTGGCAGCATCCAGGTCAGAGATCCTTGAGGACACCCCATGTCTCACATGGCACACCCCCATCATTTGTACTCTAACTACCACGCAGTCCTGAATTCCTAGGCAGTCGGAAACACTTATTCCCAGCTTGCTCCAGTTCTGAGTAAAGTCATGAACAGGTGAACTTAGAGGGCAGAGCCTGCTCGGTGGAAAATGATTGAAGTGGTTTTCAAGCCATGACTAATTTATTTAGGATTCAAAAATCAGTAAAGATTCTTCTGTCACATCATTCTCCCAAATAAAAGGGAATCCAAATAAAGTAGAAACCTGTTTGATGCCTCAGGCATATTCAGTGTGTTGTTCAGGTCAGTTCATTTCAATACTTAACTTGTGGCACTTCATTTAATGGAATCATTTAACACCCAAAAAGTAATTATAAAAAGGAACAAATTTGGTTTCCTGGGGTTGGTATTTGACATCGCAGAACACTGAAATCCCTACTGCTCTCTTAAGCTGTGTTTGTCATTCAGTAAGCAATTAAACGACATTAATTTGAATATGGGTTATGGATGAGCTCTTGCATATCTCAATCTTAAACATATTTATATTGTAATTGAACTTAGTAATGGATAAAGAAATGACTCCTACAACATCACCACTCATAATTAAATAAGGTGCCAGAATATTACCTTGCAGACTGCCAGAGCTTAAAGTAAAGTTACCAGATATTAAAGCTAGAAGAAAACTAGAGGTCATCTCATCTAGTCCATTTCCACATGTAAAGAAATTGAGGCTCAGAGAAGCTAAAAGACTTGCATGTAGTCACACAGCTACTTAGCAGCAAAGCTCATGGTTCAAATCTCTTCTCTTCCAAATGAGTACTTTTTCTATTAAATTATATAATTACTAGTTGATATATCATATGAGGATGTATACTCATTTCTGAAATGAGTTAATAGGGAATTTGTTGACCAGTTACTCTGGGTCTTATCATATATTAAGTACAAAATATTTGCCCAAATCATATACTCTCAGCTCCTATATACAGGGCCATGAAGGTCAAAGTCAGGAAGAAAATGAATGGCTATGTGAACCTACATTTCTCTGTATCCTATAACTGTGGTTACAATCTTGGTTTAAATGTATAAACTTTTCTGGATGATAAACTCAGAGAGAAAGACTTGCAGAGGATGAATGGAGAATTAAAGAAAGATGAAAAATACTTGGAAAGGTAGCAAAACCTGTTAAGAGCAGTTATTCAACCTGGAAAACTTTGCATACCATTGCAGTTTTGTCCTCATTTATACCCCAAAGTCATCGATCAATAAATATAGATGGAAAGCCCATTCTACACAAGCGGTTATGGTATGAGCTTGAGAAATAAAAAGAACAAGTCATGATTTCTGCCCAATGCGTAATAAATCATGCTGGAGAGAACAGCATATGCAAATAATGAGACAAATAATAATTAGGACTGCGTAGAAAAATTTCTAAATGTTTGAGCAGTTTGAAAAAAGGTTTGAACCGTCTAGAAAAAATATATTACAAGAAGAGAAAATAATTAGATGTAGTAACGGGAAAACCACCTAGAAAGAAGTAGCAGGAAATTCACATTGATTGTACACATAGCAGGTGCTTTATACAGACCTATTTTAGTCTAAAAATGCTAAAGACCTTATTACATAAGAAAGATGTAAAACATGACATAGCACTTAAATACAGAGAGTTATATAGAACTTAGCATTGTGCTTGGGACTCAGGAGAAAATCAGAGTTGGTTTGATGACTAAATAAATCAGATGAGTATATAACAGGTAGAGAGAATGAGAACTCACTTAACCACTCATTTTCTCTCTACCACAGACTCTCTTTTCTTCTTTCTTTTTTCTGCATGTGCGCTTTACTTTTTTCTACCTAAAGATCAGCTTCCTCATTTCTGGAGTACATCTGATGTAAGATGAAAGTTCCTCAGCCCAAGTATGAATTAGCTCAAGCAAAGAGCTCATAATAATCCATCATCTCAGTCTCAAATCCACATTCCCAGGAGGAAGAATACAATCAGCCCAGTTTGAGTCATGTGCATAGGTCTGGTTTAATCGATTGTGACCAGGGCCGAAGTAGACCCATTTAGTACAAATATGGCTGCCCAGAACCACCTCTTGACAGAGAACATCAATTGTCCGATAATAAGAATCCCCTAGGAGTCAGCTTTTCTCTGACAACTGCTCTTTGAACAGAGCATATAACTCACAAATTATCTACTACACCACAGTGATAGAGAGATTAAATGGCAGTGCAAGGACTCAAATCTGTCTCAATTCCAAAGACCCTACTGTTAACCACTATACATACTACCTCCCCCAGTAACAATCTGATTAAATGTTTTCCTGTCATATTTTGTTTTTAAGAATTAATTTTTCTCCAATATCTATTGCCTATAGCCATAAATACCAATATAGTCCCTCTAAAAGAGGCTACAAGTTATCAAAGACGGGTAATTCATTCTTTGGGTTTACCTTGGGAACAGTTTAAGATTTGCTATTACAGAATCTTGGCTAATATATGAATGCTTAAATGAATATCTCCGAAGTCTTCATACTATGGGAATAGCTTAGCCATAATAAGCAGCACCTCATAAACTTGAATCACACACAGAACACTTGTAATTTGAAAAGTAAGTTTTCAGAACTACCAGTGTTACTTGAACTAGTTCTATTTTACTGTTTACTAAATCATTACAAAAGTATGTAAAAGTAGGCATAAACTTTTCCCTACCACACATAACACAACTTTCTTTTGATTGTACCATTTCAATGACTCTGAAAGTCAGACAGCTTTCTTAATATCCCAGCCCTACAACCCAGGTCCACCTGGATTCCTAGTAATAAATTCCCAATGGTATCTCAGTCACCAACTATCCCACTCCTCACACAACCCATCCTCCACATCACAACCAGACAAATATTCCTAAATTCACCCTGTCCCTGCTCCTGGACCCTTAATGAACCCATTGCTCATAGGGTAAAAAGCTAATACACCATGCATAGAATTCTGCAGACTGGCATCTGTATACCTCTTTAGTCTCTTTTCTTGCTGTTTCCATCTCTTACTCTAATGCATCTTTCAGTTACATCACCTCACGTCTAAAACTTCACACCTGTCCCACTGACTGGGACACTCTTTCCAGCCCCTGGTTCTCCATTTCTCCATCACTTGCATTTCCAAATTTTACCTCGCACTAGAGTGACCTGGTACAGCATCAGGCTTTGGAGTGAATCAAGTCTCACTGGTCTCTAACTCCATGTCTTGGAGCATGTTTTCATCCTCTGTATACCTTCATTAATACAAATAATAATAGTACCTGCTCCGAGAGTTGTTTTATGGATTAACTGGGCTTGGTATGGAGCCAGATTCATACTGAGAAAGCAGTAATCGTTAGCTAAATGCCAATCAAGGCAACAAAAATTCAGGTATTTTCTACTCATCCATTAGGTGTCACTTATTTTGTAAAGCCTTTCCTGGGGCATTCCCTTGATTCCAAGTGATTTTTAAAAATTAGTTACATTTTTAAAATCTGAGGTTTCCCCTCCTCCAGTAAGATTTCACATAAAAATCCAGATTTCTACTTTTCCTTGAAAAATGGAAAGATCTGGCAACATTTCTGCAGGTCACCACTTGGCCAGGCTGAGCTCCTGTCTAGGATGGGGTAATTACCTTCTAGTTTGCCACAGATCCCACCACTCCCTTTTATACCCGCCCTACTTTACTTGTTTAGGTCTCCTATCTGGCCCATTAGGCACTTGGTTTCACCCTAGACTAGGTGTCAGCAAACATTTTTTGTAAAGAGCAAGATGGTAAATATTTTAGACTTTGAAGACCAGATGGTCTCTGTTGCAGCTACTCTAGTCTGCAGTTGAAGGGCAAAAGCAACTAATGCATAAATGAACAGGTGTGGCTATGTTCCAATTAAACTTTATTTAAAAACAAGCAATGGCCAGATTCAGCCACAGGCTGTAGAGTTTGCTGACCTCCATCCTAGATCCTCATTTGTCCACGAGGACTTTATGGCCATCTGTGGCTTTGTTATCTATCCTATAAACTCTTTTAATGCCCTATAGTTTGCCTCTAATAACACTTATTATACTATAGTTTAATGACTAGTTTAATTGTATGTCTCTCCCAACAAATAGCACATTGGTCTGGTTCACTAGCTAAGAAGTGCATGGGATAGTCTTCCTTTAAAAAGTATTTTTTATGTGAATTAAGGTCAAGTGGCATTCACTCCAAATTTCATCTATGGCCTGAATATAACCTATTTAGCTTTGACTTGTTCCATTTCACAGAGCCTCAGACTCTCATAGTTGAGATTTCATTAAGAAAGTCAGTAACAGAAGGTTTAATAAACCCAGTTCTACTATTTAAAAAAATAACCCAAATACAAGAAGTGCAGGTGATTTTGATTGTGTATCAACCTTATCATCTTCACTTGGAATAGCAATATTTTATTGAAAGTAAAAAAAATTTTTTTAACTTAGTTTATTTGCTTGTTTGTTTCTCTGTGAAAACTATTTATTTGCAGAGCATTTTCTATCCATATCACTCCTTGACTTCGGTAACTATGCTAACTATTGTGTTTTACATATATATATATTAAAAAACAAGAGTCTAAATATCTCTCTTATGCACATTTCATGACACCTTTTGGAAGCACTGGACAAAAATTGAAAGCAATACCCTTCTCACATTCATTTTCTATTATTAATGTCAAAAGTCATCCATCCATTCCATCTACATCCATCCATCTCGCCACCTATCTATCATTATATATACATATATCTTATCTTTCTATCTAAGTGGCAATTCCTGGAGAGCAGGGACAGCATATCTTATTTTTCTTTGATTCTCCACAAATTTAGAACAATATGTGATTCATTATAGTAGATAACCAGTAAGTAAGGAATAACTGGGTGCCTCTTTTCATTTTCCACAGTCTTCTTATATTTTCATTTTTATAAGATATGCTATTATTCCAACCTTGTGTCAGTTGAAACTGGTGTAGTCACGCTCCCTTTCCATTGGGTGGGCAAGAGTAATGGAGTCTGAGGATAAGGAAGAACCTGTTTCTGGGGTCCTTATGTCCTCTTCAGGGTTGGTGAATCCCCTATCTAAGCACACATTGGCATTTTAAGTCAGGGTTTCCCAAAGGAAGCATTATGCCTTCAAGAGAGGAAAGAAAAAATCACTGTGGCATGCCAAGCAGGATGTCACTTACACTCCATTGGCCACATCGTCAAGGTTCATTTCCATTAAGCCTTGTGTCAGTTCAGAAACTTTACACATGAGACTGTGTGTAGCAGTCTACCACTGCTGACTGCCCCGGGGCTAGCCCAGAGTCCCAATCTTGTCACTGGTTTTCTAGAATGCCTCTGTGAGAATTAGTTGCATATGCTGGCCAGCCTCACCATTTGAGACAGGACTGTGGTTTGGTTGTATTTTTATAAATCACTCTCTTATGAAACACTTACCATCTTTGACATATTTAGATAAGGAAGAGATAAGAACAAGAGGAGAGGGAAAATAGTCATAGATAATGATAGATAGGTGGTGAGATGGATGGATATAGATGGAATGGATGGATGACTTTTGACATTAATAATAGAAAACAAATGTGAGAAGGGTATTGGTTTCAATTTCTGTCCAGTGCTTCCAAAATATGTCAAGAAATGTGCATAAGAGAGATATTCAGACTCTGTTTTTTAGTAGTGACTATATTCAACTACCTGCATCAACTTAAAACAATACAGGGAAAAAAAAACTTAACCCAGATTAACACTAGACGAAGAAGGGTAAATGAGGGTGTGGAGGAAGGATGAGGCAGTAGGGCGATGTCCTTTTATTTTCGGTTGGTGAAATCCAAGAAACCATATTAATTAAGAGCATAAGAAAGCTAGTTGTTATTTATTATACTATTTTTATTTTAAAGGTTTAATGATCTCTTCCAAACTACTTTAATCTACTGCCAAGTGAAGTCTTCCAAGTCATTAAATAATATTGTATAAAACAGGATATTTTCACTTTATTATTTTATCTTCCACTCTTACTTTCTCATCTACATGTATCCATCCACTTTGCTCTCTAAAGACCAGTTTTAAAGTGGTATGCCATTCACATGATGTTATATGGGAGTATAGAAAGTTCCCCTCACAAAAACTATCTCATCCATACTAGCTTGCACGGTGACTAACTTTACACTATTCATGATTGATTCGTTATCATGAAGACTGCCACCAAGTGTTTCATATTATTATGGATCATAAATTTTATAAAGGGCAATGCATTAACTCAATATGGGTCAATAGCACCCTGTTGTCAATTTGTGACAGTTAAGAAGAGAAATAAGGACATAGTACATACAAGTTTTGATAGAGACTGAGAGAGGAAGAAGGTTATGCATATATATGCATATCTTAACTAGTTTCCATTTTATTTCTTCTTCTACCTTCTGCAATTTTCTATCTTCTGCAATTTTACATAGGCTGTGCTGGTAGAGTTAACTACAATTTTGTCCATAGTTTGCACAATACCAAGATATATTTACAACACCAAAGAAATAAATGAGATCCAAAGCTAAACGCAATAACTGTTGAGATTTTGTACACCTCATTTGGGGGAGATGATAAGTGCATTTATCGTGTGTATAAAAGATTACAGATTTGCATTATGATATGTAGGAGCACTTCTCTGTTACTATGTAAATTGGATGAAAAACCAAAGGAGCAGAATGAACTGGATGATGATCACCTGAGGTTGCTCAGGACACAAACAGCCTTCCTTTATCATGAAAAAGCCAATATAAGTGAGGTCCATGCCACACTTCCCATCACAAAAGCTCAAGGGCGGGCAGATATGCCTTCTCCAACTCCCAGACAACAAACATAGTGGGTGACTAGACCCAGCCAGTTGAAAGTTCCCATCAATTCTTTGAATCTCGGGGTAGTAATGGAAAGGTTTGTCAGAAAGTATTCATAGAGACTTTGGCAGAGCCGATAGTCCAGTAGGGTGGCAGAGGGTACAGGGTGGCATAATCTTGGTTTTTCCTTCCTTTCCCTTAGATCCTGTCATCCTTTCCCTTTGACATGTCCTCCAGCTGCTGCATCAGTTCTGAGATCTATTTGATGTTGATTCAATAAATTACATTTCTGTTTAAGTTAGTTAAACATGGTACTTTTCGTTTGCAACTACGTACTTAGATACATCGTTTTTAAAAATTTCTTCTCTTTTTTTCTCTATTGTTCTGTTAACCATTAAATTCAGGAAGAATATAATAAGCAGTGTTTATTTTCCAAGACATTTTTCAGGAAAATATCAGTGACTTCTCCTGCGTTGCACTTTTGACTATTCTTTTTTTAAATTTTCCTATTGCTCATTCAGAACAAGGAGTGAGTTTTTCTGTAACTCCAGTAAGATGTCCTATCATAATTTACAAGAGCTAAAGGCCAGTTCTTAGGGTAGCAATTTATGTTGATTGCCTACTGGCATGATTTTAGTAGTCTCCCAGCTTGACATAAATGCCAACATCTCACATCCATTTCTTTGAATCAAGTTACCATGTTTTTAAAAGAATCTTCACAAATGTAAATCTTATAGGAAGAGCTACATCTGAATGAGTACTAAAAGTTCATGTTGTCCTAATTTAGTTAACTAGAAAAAAAAGGAATCCTCTAAGAAATCAGTGGAAAAGAACTTAAGAAATAAAAACTAAAGTGAGATTTGGATCATGAGACTATTCAACAATTCAGTGGTATTTCATGAGTCAATGCATTTTCAAAGAAGGATAGAAGAGACAGATTTACCTAAATTTTGCTGGATGATGAGAGAAGTCACTAGAGGAGTATTGGGCACCTAGTAGTAGTATGTGAAAGCACTTAAATATGGTTAGGATAAAGGGTGATGCAAGGCACTGAGTACAATACCTTGTAAAGAATGCTTTGTTCTAGGCATGATAGAATAAGGTCCATATTACCAGACTTCCACACGCTGGCCAATTTTTTGAGGGAATCTTTTGTAAAAATATGTAATTCTTCCTGTAGGGCTTTTTT
Organism: Balaenoptera borealis; assembly: GCF_965194805.1. Lineage (NCBI taxonomy): Eukaryota > Metazoa > Chordata > Mammalia > Artiodactyla > Balaenopteridae > Balaenoptera > Balaenoptera borealis. Next base: position 82,349,066 of record NC_138869.1, read on the forward strand.
GGGCTCCTTTCTTAAGCTGCAGGGCTTGGTAGTTAACATAACTTATATATTGTTGAGGTCATGGTTAGGAACTATTATGACATCCTGATGGTGTCTTGTCTATTAAATAGATGTAGATGGAAGAAAAACCTTGCATTCCTTCTTATCACAAAACATACCATCTTTTTCCTTCTTTAACATCATAGGCTGGTATATCTCAAACAACTGCATTCAATTATGTTATTGGTTGTGTATGTGTGCATGTGTATGTATTTTAACACCTTACTGCACACAGGACCCATACTAAGTACTAATAATTTTGTAAAAGGAATCATATGCTTTGGAAAATCGACACCAAGTATATCACTTGCATCATCTTGCATTTATGATTTTTAAAATTTTTCCTTGATGGTAAATGATAGGCATGAAGATGATGCAAGTGATATACTTGGTGTCGATTTTCCAAGGGATATGATTCCATTTATGAAATTATTAGTCTTTAGTGTGGGTCCTGTGTGCAGTAAGATGCTGAAAATACGCACGTGTGGGGGCTTCCCTGGTGGCGCAGTGGTTGGGAGTCTGCCTGCCAATGCAGAGGAAATGGGTTCGGGCCCTGGTCTGGGAGGATCCCGCATGCCGCGGAGCGACTGGGCCCGTGAGCCACAACTGCTGAGCCTGCGCGACTGGAGCCTGTGCTCTGCAGCGGGAGAGGCCGCGATGGTGGGAGGCCTGCGCACCGCGATGAGGAGTGGCCCCCGCTTGTCGCGGCTGGGGAGGGCCCTCGCGCAGAAACGAAGACCCAACGCAGCCAGAGATGGATAAATAAATAAATAAATAAATAATAAATAAATTTCAAAAAAAAAAAAAAGAAATGCAGTCTCTCAGGCCCCTCCCCAGACCTACTGAGAGGGAATCTGCATTTAAAAAAAAAAAAAAATACACACGTGTGTGTGTGTGTGTGCGCACACACACACACACACACACACACACACACACTAAAATAATCAGATGAGACTGCTTGAGATATACCAGCCTCTCTATTCTCTACACTTGCCCCAGGAACCTGAGAGGCTGTTGCTGCTCTAGGTAGGAAGGGTAGTTTCCCACAGACATTATAAACTTGATGAAAATTTCAAGCCACAAGCTATTGTTTCAATTACATGGACTAGTTAGTCCAAAACACAGTGTTTATGTTAGGATTTTGAAGTGTGATCATTTAAGTTTTGCTTAAAAAATGAAACTCGAAATACAAGGTATTATCATTATTTTCTTGATTTCAATGAAAACAAATCACTCTAGCATAGGCTTCCCTGGGGGAGAAAAACCTATGTGTGATTATGTATAATTGAAAAAGCAAAAAAACAAAACAAACAAAACACGAGTTCAGTTCCAGCATATGTTGACATTAACAAAACTATTTTTGTTGTATTATTGAAATATTTAATAGTCTGATTTAAAAACTCTTTGTATTTTATTTTATTTTATTTTATTTTTTTAAAGTTACTCTTTTTTTTTTTTTTTTTTTTTAATTAATTTATTTATTTTTGGCTGTGTTAGGTCCCCGCCTCTGTGCGAGGGCCCTCTCCAGCCGGGGCGAGCGGGGGCCACCCCCCATCGCGGCGCGCGGGCCTCTCACCGTCGCGGCCTCCCGCTGCAGAGCACGGCTCCAGACACGCAGGCTCAGCAGCCGTGGCGCACGGGCCCAGCCGCTCCGCGGCACGTGGGATCCTCCCAGACCAGGGCCCGAACCCATTTCCTCTGCATCGGCAGGCAGACTCCCAACCACTGCGCCACCAGGGAAGCCCAACTCTTTGTATTTTAATTGCAGGAACGTTTTTATGAAACATTTTCTCTGCCAAATTCTCTAACATCTTATTGCCTGGCTGAAATAGAGCCTACACAGTACTCTAGTTCCTTGAGCATATTACCTGTTTGTGCTTCTCTGAATCTGAGGCTGAGCACAGTGTCCTCCATGAATGGAAAACTTACTTTATCTCACCCATTTTCTATTGTCACCTTTGCAAACTACTTAGGTTGCCCGAACATCCTTTAAACTGTTTCTCATCACCTGGTCTATTACCTTCAAAGTACCTATCACAATCTATAATTCCGATGCCCGTTTTTTTCCTTACTTATTGTTTGTCATCCTCACAGGAGTGTAAACTTCCTGAGAAAGAGTCTTCTCTGTTCTGTTTAGTGCCATAATATCAGTATTTGGCACATAGTAAGCACTCAGTAAATATGTGCAGGAATTAATCCTGTCAGCACTGTCTTCCCCAGCCCTACGCAGGGTGAGGGACTGAGCTACTTTTTCCGCAGGCTCAGATCCAACCAGTTTCTGAGTCAATCCAGGGTTTACACTGCTAATGTTTTTCCCAACACTGATTAGGCTGAAATTAATCTTCTTGCCGTAATTTTTAATGCAAGAAATGTGTGGTTAGTGAGTTTCCAGTGATCCACAGTTCCCCCCACTCTCCATAACCCTACCCCTCTCTGGTGCTCTGTATGCTTTCTGCTTTACAGCATTTCAAATGCCCTGTTGGAATTGAAGCCTAGCTCTGTGACACAGCTCACTTTCTGGGGGTCTGAAGATACGGCTAGCCTTTGAAATCCCCTCTCTCTGGAGTCTGGTTCTTGTCCTCATTCAGCAAAAGGATTTGAAAATCAAATGTCTCTGTCTTCCTAGAGTTCTGTCCACAAAAATAAATAAATAAAGTTAGAGACTTTAGAACTTCATATAAGACATAACTTTCTGGGCTGTAAGATGAATTAAATAGTGAAACAGATTATTAGTCAAAGGAAAAGAAACCATCTTTGGTGACTATTAAGTGTCAAATCTACTTTTTATTTTGGACAACTTTAGGTGTGCACTTCCCAGCTTATTAGGGAAAAATAAAATCAAGTTATCCTATAAGTCTATCCATGGGTCTGCATATTGAGTCACTAAGTGATCTAGATTCCAGAATAATGGTGAAAAATACTCATTCAGTTAATATTTTGGACACTCGTGCTAGGCTCACAAGAGAAAATGTGGGTTTTCATTTTTTAAATTATAAAAGTTTTTCTAATATTGGTGAGAAGGCTTTTCCTGTCACTTACACTTTCCAATGAAAAGTCCTATCTAACATGATTTTCTTTATAAGACATTTATTTATATTTGTTGGTAACAGAAAACAGAAGCCTTTTTTGTCCACTATCCTCTTTCTTATATCCCAAGATATATTTCTACCTATACTCAGAAGCCCTGCTCCTTGCTATGCAATTACATATTGGATAGTTCTGAACGTTAATATCAGCACTGTGGATTCATACCATTCTCATCTACCTCTCCCTCTTGGCTAGGTGGCAAGAGTAAATGTCCAGGAAAGACAAAGGCTGGTTTACTAGTAGCCACTCCTCACTTCCACAATAAGGCAGGTCTCAATCATCACAGCCCTTTTCCCATTGAGCCTCAGAAATTTCCCAAGTTTAACCATCAAGGTAGATATTCCCCATCAATTGGAACTCTTCTATGGGAGGAACACTACACATTCATTCCTGAAATATTCTAGATTTTGACTCACTGTGGACTCTTTGCCATCTAGAACTCCTTACCAGAAAATGAAGCTAATAGGAAAGAAAGGCATCATTTAATATATTTCTGTGCTTTACCTATACTATATCAAAGGACAAAAGAAAGGATTAGTTTAGTTGAAATTCTAATGTCTGTTTAGCTACTAAACCTAATATCTACATAAATCCCTCCCATGGCGTTTTCATTACAAGACAACTGCTGAGTGCTATGAAGTGTAGCTTAGGTATCGTTTATTTTCCAGCAAGAATGCACATAAACACATTAAGGAGCTAAAGGGAGCATTGAATCCACTGAAACAAGGATTATAAAGATTGACATATATCTTTTAAAACTGATTCTTCCATGTAAACTGAAGTTCAGTTGCAAGAGTCAATTTACCAGAGTTGAGTGAACATAGAACAAAATGATACCAGTAAACACTCATTAAGAAACAGAATGATGTGATTATGTAAAATATATGTGACTATTGTATTCACCTAATATACATTTACTAACTCCTTACTATGTTGTAGATATCATGCTAGAAACCAGTAATAGTAACATGTGACTAGGCATAGTATATTTTTTAAAAAAGCAGATAAGACAATGGGAATCCAAATTTATGTGCGTATATATAGACACACTCAGATACACAAACAAAAGGCCCAGGATTTTATAGATAAAAGGGACTTACAGAGTCCTGTCTTCCTTACAAAACTAAAAATCTTGGAATGATCTGGTTTGTGGTCATACATCTCACTTCTGGCAGATCAGGGCAATCTCCCACACTGCCAGCTTTTTGTTCCTAAATTTCTGCAACAGAATTTCCTTAATTCATATTTATTTTCAAAAGTAGTTTTCAGGATCCACTATTTGCTTGGCACTACACTGACTGCTTTCAAATATTTACAACCTGGATATGTGTGTGTGTGTACACAAGTGTGTGTGTGTATATCTAATATATACATACATATATGTATATATAATTTATATATATATCATTATTTCTAATTTACAGATGAAAAAATGCGAAACTTATTATTTGTTGAACTAAACGGAACGGTTCTCTGAACGCCTAAATATGTCAGACTCTGGTTTTAGGAAGACAAAGAAGAAAAGAATCTTTTGCCTGCCAACAGAGAGCAAAGATGTCATAGGAGATACATAAAAATAAAACTAAAATATGTGGTAAGCGCCATGGCACTGATATATACAAGACACAGAAATGGCAACTCAATTTAACCTGGACGCTCAGGGAAATCTTCAGGAAGAGAACAATTCCTGAGTTGAGTCTTATAAAATAATTTCAGAGTGGTTGAGATGGATGAATATCAAGAATGACTTGATGACTAAATGGTGGTACCATTAACTAATACATAAAACATGGGAGGAGGAGTAGGGATTAGGTAAGTAGGTGAAGTAAGGCTGGTGGGATGGTTTAAGATAATTATTGGGTTAGTTTGTGGATATGTTGGATTTAAGGTGCTTGTGAAACATCAAATTGGATATATGCAGCAGATAGTTGGATAAATTAAGACTGATTTTAAAGAATAGATCTAAGTTGGAGATAGAATATGGGAGATCAGATCATGTGAAGGAATCTTCCCATAGCAGATATCTAGAAAGAGACAAAATTAAATTTAAATCCAAAGTATCTGGTCTGAAAGTTCAAGATCTTTCAAAAGAGGAGCTATATAATATTACCTGCTCTTCCTTTCTAAGTAAGAATTTGAAATAACCAGAAATCCTATTTTAAAGTAGGCATGTGTGTATGGGTATGTGGAGTGTATGTGTGTGTACGTGTGTAAGTGTATTTCTAATTGTCTTTTTTCAAAGAAATTCCTTGCTCAATACTTTAGAAGTGTTGTATAGAGTCTGGTCATTTTGGACAACCAGAAGCCAGCTCTATCAGACCTTCATAGGGATGCTTCAAACCTTCCCAGAGGGTTGGCCCAGGCTTTGTTGGGCTTGCATGGCAATTTGACTTCTCCTTTTGCCCAATCTCATTTCCTACCCCACCTTTTGTTCCCACATTTGCTATTTTCTCCCACAGTTACTATTATCTAATAATTATCTTGTACAAGAACTCCATCTAAGCATCTGTTTCCAGGGAACTACACTATAATATTTGGTACCAGGAATGTTCAAAAAAAGAAAGTGATATGATGTGGTTTTTGCAGCTAAATAACTCACCACCCATCTGTCAGTGAAGACACCATTACTGGTGACAGGTAAAACATAGAAAGCCCCTGGCTCAAGGTGGTGGTCCAGTTGTTAAAATGCTCACTGGTGGTAAGTTCGGATGATCTACCAGTGGAAGGGAAAGCTCTGGCTGCTGCAACATCCCACATGTTTAAAAAGGATGGGGGATGGGAACACAATTGCTAAGTACCATGGATACCCCAGAAAAAGATAGTAAAAAATTGTAGACAATCCACAGGTAATTGAAAAACAAATATTGAAAGCCAGTGGGCCTCTCTGGCAGCTTACAAAGGACTTTTATCTCTTATAGCAGGAGGACAGAAAAAAAATTGACGGCCAGGACCAGGACTTAATAGAGTGGCTTAGCTCTCTGAGGTTAAATCCCCACCAAGGCAGTTCCGTTATGCCAAATTCTTGGCCCTGGATGAAACATAAATGGTACTTTGACACTTAGGATAGTCACACATCTGGGTGTGTGCCCCTGAAACTTCTGTGTATTTGGAATCCTTTGAGCCCTGTTAACCTACAGAAGTGATCCACACCCTTGATCTTAAGGGTTAACATCCCCTTCTTGATTAAAGAAAATGCAGCAGCCTCTCTGCCACAAAAATAACATGCATGTGCCCCCCTTTTACGGTCTACTCCATCTCCCCACCTAATCCTTAGGCCTATGACATGACCTAGCCAAGCCATTCTGGGACTGGTAAGACAGGAAAGAATTAAAAGAGCAGCAAGACATGGTCAGCCCCCCCACCCCCTTCACAATTAAAAGAAGTCTGTCCTTGGACAAGGCATCACTCTGCCGCTGAGGAAACCCTGAAAGAGTTGACAGCTGGAGTGTGTCTGCCCCAGTAGCTGTGGCAACACATCCTTTCTTGAAGTGGGAACAATGCAACTCCATGTGCAACACAAAAGTCAAGTTATGCTCTCTCTTCATACCATACATTTCACAAGAACACAAATTCCAGATGAATCCATTAGCCAAATCAATGCAGCACCCTGGGATTCCAAAGAAAGGCTTTGTCATCTGCAGTGGGGATTAAGACGTATTTGAAAAACAGCATCTACCACGTTATTGGCCCTGGTTGAAATGGAGCATTTGATCATGAGACACCAATTGAACATCCATTTGAAATGTCCCTTCTTGAGCTGAGCTCTCTCAGCCCTGACCTGTCATAAAACTAGGCAGAGCTACCAGTGCTTAAATGAACTGGTAACCCAGATCAAGGCTTTGCATGTGTTATATATGAATTCATATGTTGAAGTTGTAATCCCTAGTACCTCATGTGACTATGGAGATAAGGTCTTTAAAGAGGTAATTAAGGTAAAATGAGGTCTTATGTGTGGGCCCTAATCCAATATGACTGCTGTCCTTATAAGAAGAGGAAATTAAGACCCAGACATACAGAGAGGGAAGACAATGTGAAGATATGCAGAAAAGGATGGCCATCTACATGTCAAGCCAAGGAGAGAGGCCCTCAGAAGAAACCAAACCTGCTGACACCTTGATTTTGGACTTCTAGCCTCTGTAACTATGGGGGAATAAAATTCTGTTGTTTAAGCCTCACAGTCTATGTTATTTTCTTATCTCAGCTCTAGCAAAGTAATACCGCATGAACAGAGGGTGTAGGTAAAGCTGAGAGCAGAAAGTCCAGAACCACGTGTCGTCCACTACTATTTAACAATGGCTTTCCTTTAACTCACACCCGTGTCCGTACAGAGGACCCTGTACAGCAGCTTATAGAGGGGAAAAAAGCTGGAGATTTTGTTTGTCAGAAAGAAGATTTTCACTCAGTCTTATTAGATATTCACTGTCACTCATGTAATTTGTGTTTCTTTGGCAGTCATGTAAAATGTCTGACTCATTTAGCTATAGGGAAGCTACAGGAATATGGGTAAGAGTATGGTCTTTGCAATCAGACAGACCCAGGACCACGTTCATGTCTAGATCCTGTCACTTACCGTGCTGAAGTTCAGTTCCTTCATTTGTAGAATTGAGTTACTAAGAGTAATTACACTCTCAAGTGACTGTAAGGATGAAATGAAATGAGAGAGTACATATAAGTTGCTTCACAGAGCACTTGACACTTAATGATCATATTATCATTTTATAAATATATGTCATTTATATAAATTATAAAATGATCATATCACTATATATATGCACACACACATATAAACATATAAACAGACACACACACACACACACAACATGTTTCCCCTACTATAAATCCCAATAAACAATTTTGCACTTTGTGACATAAATTTTATCTGGTGAAATGATGTTATTAGGCCCGTTACTTCAGCCTGTCAAGGTCTTTTTGACTCCACATTCTGCCACCTAACAAGCTCACAATTTCTCCCAACTTCATGTCAAACCTAAATTTGATAAATGTGTCCTCTTGATTCCTGAGGGAATGAATGATTATTTAGTAAGCAGGTCTATGGTCATTTCTTTTCCCATATACTGCATTTTCCAAATATAAATTGTTCAATTTTATTAGCAAAAATATATTGTTAATAGGAATTAGAGTTTTTGATTCCATAAATACATTTTTGGATTCATGTTACTTCTTTTATTGTTTTTTACTTTTCCTGTTCTCAAAAACTGAGAGATTTCTCTATTCCTATAGACCAAGTTCCAATTTTTAGATGGAGGAACATTTCAGTGAACTGTAAACATTGTTTTCAGCCATGACATAGACCACTGTTTGTCATTTTCCTATCCAACCTTAGCTTTTAGTCTACCTTTTAAATGCCAGGTGGCAGAAAGAGTCTGTGAAAAGACAAGGTAGTAAAATCAACATTTTTTTATGCTTAAACTACCCAGGGGAATTTCCTAGTAACATATAGTTCTATGACCAAATCATTATAGAAAATAAATAGTGACATGGGTCAAAAGACTGTCAAGCAGCCTGAAAGCTACCTAAACAGCTTACATCTCAAGGATTTCTGTGCACTTGGTCCCAGGCCTGTCAATCTGTCTGCTATGTTACTGATGCTTTAGTCTATGAGGTCAGAGTTATGATTTTTCATATAGTAATGCCAAACAGCCCAGAAAAGCCTGTAGCATTTGCACCACAAAACACTTCCAAAAAGAGCTGATGATTCATGAATAGACAATAGGGAATAAATGGAACCTGCAATGATTAATACTGAGATATTTTAAACCGCTGTCTACAATATAGCAAAGCTTACTTTCAAGTCTGAAAAGTCTTAGGGGTCCAAGCAGGTGAACAGTAGTCATATTAATAGTATCTGAAGCCTTAATGAACCTAAATCTTACATTGTTTCTGTCTTTTGTGAAGCATTTAGGTCACAGTTATATTTGTTAGAAACAGCAAAGGATTTTGTCAATTATAGCACAGGAACCAACAGAGAAGTTTCTCTGTTTTGTGTGGATCTTATAGTACCATTATCAGATTTTCCTCCAGAGCTCATGTAAGTTCAAGGAGGTTATAATTTTGCTTTCTGATGCCTTGCATCAGGTTTTTAACCAAACTTGGCCTACCGCTAAAAAACGTTCAATAAAGATTTTAAACAATTACTCATTAATCAGGTTAAATGGAATCTGTCTATGTCAATCTGGCTTATAAATTCATGTGTGTTACTTGATTATTGCCTGTTATTAGTCGTATTTTTTAGACATAAGCTGGAGAAACCCAAATTAAATCAGCTTAGTAAAAAGGAAATGTCTTGGCAGGAAACTAGAATGGTTCAGAGAATCAAGGAATGATATCAGTAACTGACTGGTGAGGAAGGACATCCAGTTCCGGCCAAGATGATGTAATCCCCTGCCTGAAATCAAACAAGCGACAAAATCATACCAGATATATATAGATAATAACACTTTTCAAGGAAACGGATATCAGGGAAATAAGGATAACAATTTCTGAGAGATGGGAAACAAATGAGGTAAGCCCCATGGTTGTCCCAGATATCTACCTTGACAGGGTTTCTAGGCTTCAGTGCAGGCAGAGGGAGCTGAGGCAGGGACAGAAATCTCCCTAATGTAAGGAACTGAGAGTCTGGGAAGAATCAAGCTGTTAGGGTGTGCAGGACAGACCACTGGAGAGGAAGAAACTGCAAAGAGAGAGGAAACTGGAGGCTTGTGGATCATGTCTTCCATATTCAGCAGAGTACTGATGGGTACATGTCTGTAAGAAAACCATGCAAAGTTGGGCAAACATCATCCGAGATGATTAGACCAAACAGTGCCTGTCACTCACACGTGGCCAGGAACAGTGCCTGTTCCCATCAGCCAAAGTGAATGAATCATGGGGCATTGAGAATACTCAGAAGAGTCTTGCCTCAATAACAAGGAATGTTTAGACCTACATTTAAATGCTGGTCTGGTGCACCTAACAAATCTTAAATGCAAGACCCAAAAGGATCAACCTATTTCCAAGTAACTTAATAAAGAACCAAATTTCAAGAACACATAGAGAGATACAAAAATATCCAACCCCAATAAAGCAAAATTCACAACTTCTGGGATCTGATTAAAGATCATCAGGCTTGCAAAGAAGCAGAAAAATATGACCCATAATGAGGGCAAAAAATAATAAATCAAAAACAAACTAGAACTGACACAGATATTAGAATTGGCAGGCAAGACTATTAAAATATTTACTATAGTTGTATTCTATTTGTTCAAAAGTTAAATAGAAACATATAAGTCATATAAAAGGTGCAAATCACTACAATGTCTGTGATGAAAAATACACTGTTAGGATTCATGGCAAATTAGACACTGGAAGAGAAGAGACTAGAGAAATTGAAGACACAGAAATATCCATTATACAAAATGAAACACAGAGAAAAAAGGGGTTTAAAAAAATGAAAAGAAATATCAGTGAGTTGTAGGGTAACATCAAACAACCAAGTAAATATGAAACTGGATCGCTTGAAGGAGCGGAAGAGGAAGAGAAAAAGCAGCTTTCAAAATTTTCTGATTTGATGAAAATTACAAACACAGAAATCCAAGATGTTCAATAAATTCCATACACAAGAAAATATGAAGAAAATATTTCTACCTTTTGTCTATTGAAGAAATTGCTTCTATGACTATACATGTACACGTACTTGAGTACCAATTTTCAGGTACACACATGTTCACAGCAACATTGTTAGCAATACCTAGGTGGAAATAGCCCAAATGTCCATCAATGGATGAACAGATAAACAAATTTGGTATGTATATGTAAAGGAATATTAATCACATATACAAAGGAATGAAATACTGATACACAGATAAACTTCCAAAACATTATTCTAAGTGGAAGAAGCCAGACATAAAAGGACAAATACTGCATGATTCTACTCAAATAAAATATCTAGGATGGGCAAGTCCATAGAGACAGAAAGTAGATTAGTGGTTGCCAGAACATAGGAAGAGTAGGGAATGGAGCATTACTACTTAATGCATAAGGAATTTTGCTTTGGAGTGATGGAAGTATTTTGGAACTAGATAAAGGTGGTGGTTGCACACTGTGAATGTACAAAATGCACTGAATTGTTCCTTTTAAAATAAAATAATAATTTTTTTATTAATTCTACCTCAATACTTTTTAAAATAAAGGTAAAAATATATTTTAAAAAATGAAGATACATGAAAGCTGAAAGTATGTATCACTAGAAAAACATCACTACAAAAAGTATTAAAGGAAGTCAATTAGGCAGAAAGAAAATGATACCAAATGAAAATATGGACCAACAAGAAGGAAGAAAAAGCACCAGATATGGTAAGTATAACATGGGAAAATATATAAAATATTTTTCTTATTATAAATGGTAGGAAGTACAGAGCTAGGGCTGGGTCTCAGGGAGAATCCCAACCAGGCCCTCACATGTCTCTGTGTCTCCACTCTGATGTTCTCAGTAAAGTTAGCTTTACTTTTCATCATTGATATCACAATTATTCTCATGAACCAGCATCTATCATATTCTATGTTATGAGTGACACATGAAAATTAGCTAATAATATCTCGTTTATTTAATAGCATTAGGAAATTAGGTATTCTACAGAAATGCATTTTCTAGATAACTGAAACTTAAGCATTCTTTATTTAAAATTTTTAATTGTTATACATGGAAATCTCTTAAAGATTTACTTTCATTTTTTTCTAAATTAGTATTCTGACATCAAAACAATATATGCGATGAGTAGCCCAGGATGAGCATTATGAATACATTATTGAAGAACCTAAGGGCTATTAATGTTTAATGAACAATTTGCCCCCATACTAAATGGCCCCAGACTGAGTTGTTTTAGTTCTTGGATCTGTCTTTATTTTATCTTTAGTTCTGAACCGTGATATAAGGCGCCCATAGTTTCCTACTTGCTCATCTCTATGTGCACATTTAAGTCATATACTCCTCTCATCCAGTTACATATTGGTTGTGGAGAAGACACTGCTGCAAAAGATTACTTCTGATTTGCTTTGGACTAGGAAATCATAGTAAAGCTTCAACCCTAGGTAAAAGAAAAGGCAGACACAGGGAACCTACATTAAAATCTACATGGGATTGACATTTGTATAAAATGGATAACTACTAAGAACCTGCTGTATAAAAAAATAAATAAAATTAAATTTAAAAAAAAACTACATGGAAAACCTACCTTAAAAATCTCTTCCTAACAGAAGAACATCGATCTATTTTGATTGATTTTTATGTCCAATAATTGGCTTATTATGGCATAATACAGTTGGTATTTGATTTTGACACAGTCATAGTCTATCATCAGAGTCACCTAATTCTTCCTTGATTTTATTTCGTTTTTAATTGAGGTATAATTTACATATAACATTATATTAGTTTCAGGTGTACAACATAATGACTCAATATTTGTATATATTGCAAAACTATGTATCTGTATGGTGACAGATATTAAGTCTACTTAATATCCATCACCATACATAGTTACAATTTTTTTCTTGTGATGAGAAGTTCCAAGATCTACTCACTTAGCAACTTTCAAATATGCAATACAGTATCATTAACTATAGTCACTATGCTGTACATCACATCCCCATGACTTAGTTATATTATAACTGGAACTTTGTACTATTTGACCCTCTTTACCTATTTTACCCACTCCCTACTCCCTGCCCCTGGGAACCACCAATCTCTCCTCTGTATGATGTTGCTTTTTTTGTTTTTTGTGGGTTTTTTTGTTTTAATTTCACATATAAGTGAGATCATATGGTACTTGTCTTTGTCTGACGTATTTCACTTAGCATAATACCCTCAAGATCCATCTATATTGTCACAAATCACAAGATTTTACTCTTTTCTTAATGGCTGAATAAAATCCCATTGTATATGTTTTATATATATGTGTGTATATTAATATATTTTATATATACACATATATACTTATATATATATCACATTTTCTTTATCCATTCATCCACTGTTGAACACTTAGGTTGTTTCCATATCTTGGCTATTATAAACAAGGCTGCAATGAACATGAGGATGCATATATCTTTTTGAGTTACTGCTTTCATTTTCTTTGAATATATACTCAGGAGTGGGACTGCTGGGTTATATGGTAGTTCTACTTCTAAATTGTTTAGGAACCTCCATACTGTTTTCCATAGTAGCTGCACCAATTTACATTCCCACCAATAGTGCACAAGGGTTCCCTTTCTCCAGATCTTCATCAACACTTGTTATTTCCTGTCTCTTTGATATATTTCTTTTTTTTTCTCATCTTCTAACATATCTTTTCCCCTTCTTACATATAATGCTATTCAGAGGACTATAATCACCTAGTGTAAATATGAGTCTGAAGTAACCATTCTGGCGTATTTACTCGTTCCTTTGCGGGGAAGGGGGGTAAAAACATATTCAACTGAAAAGCACAAATCATATTACCTACTATTTATGTAGGAAATGATAAAAGCCATATGTCTCTAAAATGTCCTGGAGGTGAAATATTAACATGTCTAGGAAGTGAAATTTTATATATCTTCTTTGAAATATGTGTGTTGGTAAAATATTTAAAGATCACAATCTACATGAAAGAGTCTCATGAGAGAAATGCCATATATCAGGCAGGTTTAGTAAGGAGAGCAGGTTAACTATGAGTTTATGGAATAACTTATTGCTAATAGGAATTAGACCTTACATAACTGTGGAAGGAGTTAGGAACTAAGGTCTGTAGGACCAGAGAAGGAGTAACTATAAAGGCAGAGCACATGGAGAAGTTCAAGGGTTTTTCCTCTGTGTATCTACCTCTTCTATGGTAGCAGCTAGTAGTAGACTTAGGGCCACAGGTGGTAGGCATAATCCAGAGTGGAGAGAAGACACAGACGTAGAGTGGAGGAGGGTGAGAACAAACTGGAACCCACAGGCCTCTTTTGCATATATCTATCATTGCACCTGACCTTGCAAAGACCTCCAAAGAATAAAAGGCACTACTTCAGTTTAGAAGGCATGTTCCTCTTTTGGCCAGTGCTAACACAGGGCCATACAGGAAAAGAGATTCTGAGAAACACAGTTCCCAGCTTAACCAAGTTGGCACAGCACAAACCAACACACATGGCTTATCTACAGTGCTGATACTTTCTTCCAGATGGTATTGTTGCATGAGGAAATGTCTTATTGGTTCCATAAGCCAAGATGATCATTTGCAAACACTCTAGTGTTACAGCAAACAAGTCTCAATACTTCATTTGGTAGAGAATTTGGATTTTCGCTAGACCACCAAAAACAAAAACAAAAAACCAACATGGAAATACTAGGTTCTACTCTTCTTTAATGTCCCAGAGAGCTGATCTGAATTGTTTATGACTTAAGAGACCAGAACAATCCCAAATCACTCTTCTATTTTTTGAGCAGATGTGTTCAAAGTGCTATATGAGCTGACAAAAAATATCAGGCTCTAATTTCTATTATTAAAATGACACAAGCTCCCAGAAATGGAGATGAGAAAGGCCTCCCCTCATCTTTTCATCTAGTTGATGGAAGACCTAGTCATGCTCAAAGCTACACATCTCACAAGACACCAATCAACATCTATCAAGAGCCTCCTTTAAGCAACTTATTTTTCTAATAAATAGCACACTTGTACATTCCTTATGCTCCTTATGATAAGGGGAAAGTGGTCAGGATCTGCTTCCAAAGCAAGCCATAGTAAACAATAATGGAAACACTTTAAGAATCTGTAGTACCAAAGCCTGGACTATTTGGACAACACAGAGACAGGGTTAGATAAAAGGAACTGAACATTTGAAGGTGATGTTCATCATTGATTATGGTTCCTGTTGAGTTCTTACTTGGAATTAAATCCAATGTTAGGTGATTTAGAAAGTTGATCTACTCATGACCTGGAATTTTGGTGAGGTTGGAGCTCAGATTCAGGTATGTATTGTTAAGCAAACCATCTTTTACACCTCTACTTTCCTACCTTCCAAAGAGTTGCCCTCTGAGCTCTGGGCTCTTAAGTCTCTTTACTTAGGATTTTTGAAACTCCATATTCTTAATCTACATGATGTGTAGGAGTTCTGTGGTAAATAACTGATGCCAACCTAATGTATTTGTTATTGAGACAGATGTAGACAAGGCTGACACACTGGGTGAGTGGGGAGTGGGGAAATTGGAGGCTTAGAATCAAATATTAAGGAGATACAACACCCACTCCTAAATGAGTAAGGAGTCTTCTTGGCAGTGGTGGGCTGACGCAGGAAAAGGTCCTGAATGTCAGAGAGAGCCACGTTCCAGGTACACTATGAAGCTGTATTTGACAATCTCTTGCCTTAACATTATCCTTCCTGAGCCTCTGTACACCCAAGAAAGGAGAGGTTCGGTGGGAATGTCAAAACTATACTATGTAGGGCCTAAGCAACAGTGTTATAGAGAACTTTTGAAAATATTTTGGCAAGGAAAAAGAAAGATTGTTTAGTACTGACCAGAAAGAGAGAGAAGTGAGCAGGGGCAAGGATGTCCAGGCAGTGGAGAGAGGAGATAACCCTTGGGAGGTCAGAGGTCAAGCACAGGTGCGCACCACTCATAGGAAATATGAATAAAGCATTAGCAGTCCCAGAACTGTAAGACATGATCAGTAATGGTGCAAAGTCTGTGTCATGGGCCATGCAAAGACCAGCCCTGAAAGGAGAACAGCAAATGATGCAGGGGCCCAGGATGAGCAGAGATCCTGGTGCCAACAGAATTGCCCATTAGTAAAAGCAGCAGGACTTACAGGGAAATGTTAAAGTAACAGACAAAGTATGCTACATATTTGTATTGCTAATTGTTTAGTTACTCTAGAGCTTGAGCAAGTTGATCTTGGAACGATAGCTGAGACACGGTACAAAAAAAAAGTGCTTTGCAGTGGATAAATACACGAAAAGATGCTCAACATCACTAATCATCAGGGAAGTGCAAATAAAAACCACAATGAGAGGTCACTTCACACTGTTAGAATGGTTGTCATCAAAAAGACAACAAATAACCAGTGTAGGTGAGGATGTGGAGAAAAGGGAATGCTGGTGCACTGTTGGTGGGAATTGTAAATTGATGCAGCCACTATGGAAAATGGTATAGAGATTCTTGAAAAATTAAAAACAGTACTGCTATATGATCCAGCAATCCTACTTCTGGGTATATTTTTGAAAAAGATAGAATCACTGTCTCAAAGAGATATCTGCACTCTCATATTCATTGCAACATTATTCGCAATAGCCAAGATATGGGAACAACCTAAGTATTCATTAACCAGTGAATGGGTAAAGAAAATGTGATTCTATCCATCTATCTCTCTCTATATATATGATAGATTGATATAGATAGATATATAGATAGATATTATTCAGCCATAAAAAGAAAGAAATTTTTCCATTTGCAATGACATGGGTGTACCTTGAGGACATTTTGCTAAGTGAAATAACTTAGAGAAAAACAAATACTGTATGATCTCACTTATACGTGGATTCTGAAAAAGCTGAAGTCACAGAAACAGAGGGTATGTTGCCAGAGACTGATGACTGGGGGAAATGAGATGTTGGTAAATGGGTAAAAATGTTCAGTTATAACATGAATAAGTCCTGGTGATCTCATGCAGAGCCTGGTGACTATAGTTAACAATACTCTATTGTATACTTGAAAACTGCTCTATTCTAAGCTCTAATGTTCTCACCATAACAACAACAAAATGGTAATTAAGTGAGGTAAAAGATGTGTTACGTATTCCTACTGTGGCAAACATTTCACAATATATTCATGTATCAAATCATCACATTGTACACATTAAGCTTATACAATGTTATATGTAAATTATAAATATTTCAATAAAGCTTGAAGAAAAAAAACAAACACAACAACCTTTGTACCACCAACAGATGTGAGTTCAGAGCAAGCACTGTTAGTGCTAGACTCAAGCGGTGAACTCAAGTGATACTGAAATTAATGTCCTCTGATAGGCTTTTTTAAAGCCCAATGGAGATAAAACCAGAAAATAAATGCCAACCTGGCTGAATGTGGTAATCAGTATCTCTTCATCAACGTTACTATGTGAAAAAAGACTCCTCTAGAAAAGGATATTTAATTCTTCTACCATGAACACCGAATTTCTAAAGCATTCACAAAAAGAAAGAGGTAGACTATGTCAGATTATGTCAGATGTAACAAAAGATTTAATACGAAAGCATCTCTCCAGCCCTAAGTATGAGGATGCTGTTGGGTTCTCTAGGAGCCTGTACGCTGGGCCAGGTGGTTCACATAGGATCTTCTATTTGGGGAAGGCTATACAACCCCTAATGGCAACCATGTGGCCCTAAAAATAGAGAAATAATTTGTAGAAAGCTCTGTCAGCCCCACAGCTGGAGGAGACCTTGCCCTCTAGCTAAATCATACCAATGAGATGCTGAAAAGGTTAAATATATATGAAAGGGTTGATGCAAGGCCTGTGTGACTGTTCTAGAAGTCATCCGTGAGCCCTGGGAAAACAGGGTCTCCTTCACTGTGGCAGATTTATGAGAATATTAAAACAGGAGTTAAAAAAACAAAAAACAAAAAAACGATGAATTCAGAACCACAGAGGTTAAATTTCCTAAGACCTGTCAGAAAAAAAAAAAAAAAAAAATCCTGCCCAGAAAGCCCTAGAGAAAAGTGTCACAGCCAAAAAGGAGTCAGGCTAGGCTCACCCTCATTAAATACTTTCATTTATTTTTAGAAAGCAAAAAAAAAAAAGGGTGGTTGACATTATTCCAGTGAGAGAACCTAATTTGAGAGGAGGCAGGGGAAAAGCTACTTTTGAAAATAAAAAGGAGAAACAAAACAGCAGTGAAAGAACTCCAGACATTGATGCAACAAATTCCTCTCAACCTCAGAGTTTACAGGGAACTCCAAGGAATATCAAGACTAGAGAGAGCACCTCCCAATTTGGGGGAGCATAGGTCTGCTGCAATCCTTCGAAAATCAGTGAATCCTACCACCTTGTTATGGTTGAACACACTTTTAGGTTTGAAAGTTTAAAAGCTTTGAAAGCTAAAAGTAGCCTGAACACTTGCTTGGAAAACACAACAGATGATTAATCCCTACCTTCAGTAAACTCTTGTTTTCAGAACAGGTAGGACTCCGGAATTACTATATATACTGATACAGGTGGTGGATGTGAGGCCAGAACCCAAGATGCAAGGATAGAGCAGTGGAAAGGGCAGTCTACCTCAATATGGAAAATTTCTACTTAGTCATCAGAAAATAGTGTAATAATTAAACGTCCCTGACCTCAGGTCCCAGTAAAGACCAAGGTAAAAGTTTCCCTAAAGAGTAGGTGTGGACCAGCTCTTCTAATCCTGATTTGGGACCCGAACCTGAGGACACAGATACTAGCCCACTCATACAAATGAATTGTTACCATCTCAGGACTGCTTTTAAATGAAAGGCATCTGCCTGCCCATGGGTCACATGAATCCCTGAAAAACTTGTTCCAGAACCGGGAGGAACTCTGTTATAGTAGCATTGAACAGATGAGTGGTAAGGTAGAAGCCACTTTGGAAGCTGAATTGGCACCATGAAAGTAAAAGCATGCAAATATATGCTCTTTATACTGTTTCTGGCATGCTTTGATACTATTTAACCTGTGAAAATAAAATCTCCAGCCCTGCAAAAATATCAGGTATTCCAAATGAAAGGATGTATTTTCCTTTCCTTAGAACTACTTAAATGGCGTAGAACTTTGGAAGGGACTGTAAAGTTTCCACATGAGAGGAACAGAAGAAAGTGTATTGGCTGGGCTGGAGCTAGGATTTAGAGATGCTAGCATATGGAGCAGGCAACACTCCCCACCCACAGAGTCGTGTGTGTATGTATATGTGTAAGTTCATATGCAAAACGAGCCAAGCATGCTTAAATGTTAGAGAAAGCTCTTAGAAAAATTGAAACACGCAAAGTTACTTAAATGTTACAGAAAGTTCAAAGAGCGCCTAACTATCCAGAATGCTTGCATATATTATATAGGTGTCCAACCACATTCTCTGATTTACATATGAGCCAAGAGGTCTAAGGGAAAAATTATTCCATTAATTCATTCCACAATTCAGTAAAGTCCCTGCTTGTTGTGGACAGAATCACTCTCCCCAACCACCAAGTTCATATGTTGAAGTTCTAACCCACGATAAGACTGTATTTGGAGATAGGGCTTTTAGGAGGTAATTAAAGTTAAATGAAGTCACAAGAGTGGGGTCCTAATCTGATTGGATTGGTGGCCTTATAAGAAGAGAAAGAGAAAAATCCTTCTCCCTCTTTCTTTCTCCTGCTCTCTCTCTATCCAACACGCACTGGAAAGATCATGCGAGTACACAGCAAGGGATGGTTGTCTGAAAACAGGAAGAGAGTCCTCACCAAAACCTGACCGTGCTGGCCCCCTAATCTTGGTCTTCCAGTCTCTGGAACAGTGTAACAATAAATTTCTGTTGTTTAAGTTACCTACTTTATTTTTTTTAGTAGCCAAAGGCTAAGACAGTCCTTCCTTTTCAACAAGCTCACATTCCAGAAACAAAGAGCAAGAAATAGTTCAGCAAATCACTAAATCCATGTATAATATATCATAATGGCCATAAGTGCTCAAAGAAAATTGAAGCAGAAAAAAGGGTGAAAAACAATGAGGAATGATGGTATTTCCTAAAATATCAATGAATTCCTATTTTATAAGATGAAAACTAAGTGGAGAGTGAAAGAAAGTGAGTGGAAGGGAGCATGGAACAAATCATGTCAATATCTGGGGAAGAACATTCCAGGAGGAAACCACATGAGCACGAAATATCTTTCCATTTATTTGTGTAATCTTCCATTTCTTTCATCAGTGTCTTGTAGTTTTTAGTGTACAGTTCTTTAATCTCCTTGGTTAAATTTATTCCTAGGTATTTTATTCTTTTTAATGCAATTGTAAACAGACACACAGAACAATACACTGGAATACAGAGACCAGAAATAACCATATTGGCCAGCATATATGGTCAATTAATTTATGACAAAGAAGCCAAGAATACACAATGGGGAAAAGATAGTCTCTTCAATAGATGGTGATTGAAAAACTGGACAGTTATGCAAAAGAATGAAACTGGACCCCTATATTACATCATACATACAAATCAACTCAAAATGGATTAAAGACTTGAATATAAAACCTGAAGCCATAAACGATGATTTTTTTTGGATTTGACACCAAAATTAAAGGCAACAAAATCAAAAATAAATAAGTAGGACTAGATTAAACTAAAAGGCTTCTGTACAGCAAAAGAAACCATCAACAAAATGAAAAGGTAACCTATAGAACAGGAGAAAAGATTTGCAAATCATACAGCTAATAAAGAGTTAATATCCAAAGTATATACAGAATTCATACAACTCAACAGCAAGAAAACAATCGAATTAGAAATTGGGCAGAAAAGCTGAATAGACATTTTTCCAAAGAAAACATACAGATAGTCAGCAGGCACATGAGAAGCTATTCAACATCCCTAATTATCAAGAAATGGCAAATCAAAACCATAATGAGATGTCACTATATACCTGTTAGAATGGCTGTTATCAAAAGACAAGAAATAACAAGTGCTGGGGAGGATGTGGTGAAATGGGAACCCTTGTGCACTGTTGGTGGGAATGTAAATTGTAGCAGCAACTATGGAAAACAGTATGGAGGTTCCTCAAAAAATTAAATATAGAACTACCATATGACCCAGCAATTCCACTTCTGGGTATATATCCAAAGGAAACAAAATCCTTATCTTGGAAAGATATTTGTACCCTCATGTTCATTACAGCATTATTTATAATAGCCAAGCTATAGAAACAATCTAAGTGTCCATAGACAGATGAATGGATACAAAAAAAGTGGTGTATATGTGTGTGTGTGTATATATATATATATAAATTGAATATTATTGAATTGAATATTATTCAGCCATAAAAAAGAAGGAAATCCATCCACCATCCATTTGCAACAATATGGATGGACTTTGAAGTTAAGTACTAAGTACAATGTCAGGAAGAGAAAGACAAATATTGTATGAGCTCACTTATACATGGAATCCAAAAATAAATAAACAGACAAACATAGACACAGAGAACAGCTGGTTGTTGCCTAAGGTGGGAGGAGGAGGGCAAAAATGGGTGAAGGTGTCAAAAGTTACAAAATTGCAGTTATGAGATAAATAAGTACTGGGGTTGTAATGTGCAGCATGGTGACTACAGTATGGTTAACAATACTGTATCGAACATTTGAAAGTTGCTAAGAGAGTAGATCTTAAAATTTTTTTTCATCATAAGAAAAAAATTATAACTATATGAGGTGATAGAGGTTAACTAAACTTATTGTGTTACTCATTTCACAATATATATGAGTATCAAATCCCTATGTTGTAGACCTAAAATAAATACAATGTTATATGTCAAGTACATCTCAATAAAACGGGATAAAAATTTAAAGCGTGTTACATTTCTTTGCTATTTGAGGTTCTAACCTTAAAGACTTGCTCTTGTATCTGAGTTGCTAAATTCTAGATTTGACAGTATAGGAAAGGACTTTTCTCACTAAGTTTTTAAGATAAGGGGGGAGAAACATGTCTGCTTTCACTGGCATTTATATAAATCTTTTTCCCTGCCACTATCCTTAGATGCACCATATCTAAAACAAAGAATCTGAATAAATTAACTACTGTTATTCTCATTACACCTACTGTTAACTCGCTTTTATTTAGCAATTCTTTCAGTTTAGAATCCTAAGGTAGTAAACTCCTAAAAAAGATTCTCTCTTTAAAATTTGGGTAGGGACTTCCCTGGCGGTCCAGTGGTTAAGACTTCGCCTTCCTATGCAGGGGGTGCGGGTTCGATCTCTGGTCGGGGAGCTAAGATCCCACATGCCTCGCAGCCAAAAAACCAAAACATAAAAACAGAAGCAATATTGTAACAAATTTAATAAAGCCTTTAAAAATGGTCCACATCAAAAAAAAAATCTTAAAAAAAAATAAATAAAATTTAGGTAGGATTAAACTTGGGGGAAAAAAGAAATAAAAGAGTGAAAATGACTTGCAAATATATTTTTCTCAGGAAGGGCATTTAAAAATGGAATCCACAGGTTAGTCATTAAAATAATTACTCTCAGCCTTCAGAGGGCATCTGCCATGGCTCTGACGGCAAGAGAGCAAGAATCCAGACATCGGAGGCCGGCTCTCATTCAAGACAGTGGCCTCATTAGCCCAGATTCCCTGAATGGGTCTTTGAGAACCCTTCTCAAAAAAATGAGATACTGTCTTCAAGTTGAGGCTAATGAGGAACAATGTACATTTACAGAATCTTGACTTTCTAACATAGCTCCTGTCAACGGTGGAGAATCAGAGCAAGAAGATATTCTCTTCCCCAGGTCTTAACAAACAGAAGTGGAGAATTAGAAACCTCTCCTGGATACTGGATGTATAATGCATTCTAGTGCTGACACCCTGTCGATAAGCAGAAGGCAAAAGACGTGGATGTTCATTTTACGTGGGGAAAAAAAAAAAAAGCATAAATCATGTTTATATTTGCTGAGGCTTCGTTTCATTGGTTTCTTGGTGAGTCATACATGCTTTCACATGACAGTGGGCAGTAGGGATTCAAAAGCTAGTAATAATTTCATATTTTGAAACTGCATCACAAGTTCACTTTGGGTTTATTCCAAGAGGTATTTAGCATTTTGAAATTTGTGAAACATTAACTCGTCTAAGGCCTCAGCCAACCGAAGGATTTAGCACTAAAAAAATAATGGTTTTATTTTCTACTCAATGCTAGATTTCCAACTGGCAAATGGAATTTTTGACCCCATGATGTCAGACATGTATTGTTTTGGTTTTTTATTCTAAAAATTTTCCTCAAAGTTATGTGACCAGGTACACTTAGTCTTAACATTAACTAGCTTCGTTGGCTTCTACTTATTAAATAATTGAAGATTCCAAGAGCAATTTTAAACTATTGAAGAAAAAATATCTACGGTTGCTATTATTTCATTTTGGGCCATTTAAGTAAATATCATGGATAATTCAGAAGACAATTTTTTTGCTAAGAATTACTGAAGTTATTGTGTGTGATGGCTAATTTTATGTCAACTTGACTGGGCTAAGGGTTGCCCAGATAGCCGGTAAAACGTTATTTCTGGATGTGTCTGTGAGGGTGTCTCCAGGAAAGATTAGCACTGAATCAGTGGACTGAGTAAAGTAGTCCCTCATTAATGCAGGGGAGTATCCTCTAATCCAATGAGGGCCTGAAGAGAACAAAAAGTGGAGAAAGGGTGAATCCACTCTCTGCTTGAGCTAAAGGATCTATCTTTTCCTGTCCTTGGGAAGCTGCTTCTGGTTCCAGGGCTTTCGGACTCAGAACAAGACTTACACCACTACACCCCTTGCCCCCAGCCCATCCCTTATTCCCAGTTCACAGGGCTTTGAACTTGGGCTAAATTACATCCCAGCTTTTCTGGTTCTCCAACTTGCAGACGGAAGATTGTGTGACTTCTTGGCCTCCATTAACCACGGGAGCCAATTCTTATATTAAATCTCCTTTTATATGGAATCTGTCTATCCTATTGATTCTGTTTCTCTGGAGAACCCTGTGAAATACACTGTGCATTGCAGAATTAAAATAGAGTCAGATCTGGATGGAAGCTTGGACACATTCAGGAGATTCACTTCCCTGTCTTTAAAGAGGTACATGTCTAAAAACTCACTACAAAGAGCGGAAGGGAAGCATAAGCAGATAAGATAAACATACTTGGATCACATCAATGATCTATCCAATTAAGTGACATAATTGTCAGAATGTAATCATAAATAATAACTCTGATTCCTCTACTAGTGACTTAAGAAGAGGGAAGAAGAGAGGGATGTTTAATAATGTAACATAGGAATTTTCAAGGTGCAGTTCCAAGAGAAATATTTTCAGGCCATATGCCAAACAGGATATGACTTTAAAGGTAGTTTAAAACGCCTCTTCCTTTTATCAAAGCAGATATTTTGAATATCTGTTGGTTTTGGAGAGGAATAGAGAGCTAGTAATAAGAACATGAAAACAAGTCTGGATGCCCAAGTTAAAGAGAGACAAACAGCGACAATGTTAAACACCAAATATGATTATCAAGTGAAACATGCAACCAGAACTCAGCAGAACACATTTTTTAAAAATTAAAGAGTGGAATGGATACTGGTTAAGTGACTTTTCACATGCAAAGTAAGTTCATGTGCAAAGACTGATAGCCACAAATGCTACAAAATGATTACGTGACAACCAATACAAAATCACGTGGGTCAAATTACATAAGAAGATTGGCAGAATCTCCCGGAAGAAGAATTCAGACGAAGGGATGTGTGCTCTTAGCCATGGTGGTCAGTGGTTATCACCAGCTTCTCACCTGGGAGTTAAGGCACTAGAGACAGTGGATAAGAATGGGGACCTTCCCCCCACCCCACCCCCAGCTCTCCATAGCGCCTGGGCTTCTGTAGCATCCTTCTTTAGCAGGAGGTCCTATCACTGACCTGCTAGTCAGAGGCTGCACAACCTGGGAACAGGTGTTGATGACATGGTTGCAATCCCTGTTGTGCACCAAAGTGTCTTCACTTCCTGAAGCTGATTGCTCAGAACTGGTCAATAAGATTTCACCTCAATACTTGCTTGCTCTGTGTCAATATAATATATGACACTGATGTTTTAGAAACATGTGGAATAATTAAACTTTGTCAAGGAACTCTTTTTAAAATCACTTCCTCAAGCAGCTTACCACCTTCAGGAGTCTGCTTAAACTCACACAGGATCCCTCTGAATGTAATTTTGTTATCTCAATTCACCACTTGTGGCTCCACAGCAGTTACTATAACTCAATGGCTCATGCCAAGAAGAATCTGATGCAATGGAACAGGCAAACATATAAAGATATTCATATCATAAATATGACTTTGAAAGCCAATGAACCACCTCAGAATACTTGGAATTTGGGGCCTGGTGAAATGGTAATAATTATGTTGTTCAGAATACGACAATTTGTTCACATTCTGGTTTTCCTTCTTTTATGTTTCCCTTCTTATATTCTTTAAGGATGTGCAGGCCTTCAAGACTCAGGTAAAAATCCATTAGAGTCTGTTAACACAGACCCTAATGTGACCTCCAACACAAGTGTTCACATAAAATACACCATAAAGGCTGCCAGACTTATGATCCATTGGATACGTCTTCCCCTTTTCATAGTTCTTGTCCTATTCATCAAGGGAGAACAAATTACACTTAGTTTGAAACTTCTTTTATGCTCCCCTTGTGCTCTTTATGTTCTGGAGAAAAGCTGAAGTTAATGCTAAGGGAAGATTAGTTTCCAGGGCCTTCCTGTAAAGATGAGTCATAATATTACAGCTTGTTGCTAATGGGGCAAACACTGAAAAAGCAAGTACAGGAAACATCGTTAAAAACAATACTGCTCTGTAGCCTGCAGGTATCAATAATCAATAGCAGCTTAATACATGTAAGATGTTGGAGTGGGTCACAAAGAGCATACCTGTTCTAAACACACCTGGCTTCTGCCTCTTGGGATGGTTTCATGATCGATACTCTGCTGTCTGCACTGAAGCTGCAGAGACCTAACCTTCGTTAGACAACCCAGGGAATGACAGGAATTCACTGTCCATCTTGACCTGATTTGGGTCTTTCTACCAGTGCTTATCCTTCTGTCTGTAGACCACTCATGTGGAGAAACATGTCTGGGGCATGAGACAGCAGGACCACTTGCCAACCCAGAGTCTACCGAAACCTAAAGTGTTTATCTTGTATCTGATCCCTCTCTTTCTCTCTTTGTTCTCATCCTGCAAATCCCTCAACCCGTTTTTTTTGTGTGTTTTGTTTTGTTTTGTTTCTTGCCCTAAGTCCTGCTTTCTCTTTTGCCTAACTTCCAACACGAGTCATCACTCATCCTCTGTCCATTAGTTATGTCTCCTGGTTCTCTAGGGTGGGCAGAAGGAGGGAGGAAGGGCTCTTTTTGATCTAATCTCAGGGTGTAGTATAAAGAAACTAATCCACATGTTCATATTGTATTAGAAAGCTATCCTCTCTCCAGTGTCCCTTCTGTATGTTATTAAACTAAGAGAGTGTCTATCTACTTTCTCATGTTAAAAACATGTATGGATGGAAGTCCATATTTAAATATATACCCACTGGATTGCAAAGCTGGCTTTGGCTTGTGGCAAATTCACAAAATTAACTGCCCAGTGAAGGAAGTTTCTTCACAGCCCAGGGACTTTTCCTGGTGACATCCTCAATTTGACATGTGTTGGGTGCTTTTATTATTATTTTTTTATTTATATGTATAGAAAATGGTAATGCACATATTAGGATGGGTTACTGAACAGGACTGCTACATTATTAATTAATTGAGAGAAGTTGGGTAACAAGATGATTAGTTGCATAAGGGATGAAGCAGAGAATGCTTGGGAGGCACGAAGTTCTGATAAAACATCCAGGTGAGAAGGAGTGTACTTGTGAGGGGACTTATTATTCTTATTGAAGAAACCACTTGTCCTGAATAAGGGGTACAAAACATGAAATTAAAATGTAGAAAATGAGGTGGGACAGCTTCAAAAACAATTTCAGCTACTTCAAAATGGTGCCCAGAAGTAACCCTTATACTAACAAATAAATATTGAGCTATTTTTCCATATTTTCCATTAGCTCTTTCTCCTCTTTTATTTCCTTTCCCCTTTACCACATCTTCCCAATAGTAAATATTCTGTATTTTGCTTTTAATACTTGACTTTTAAGGTACATATGAGAGTTCCAGCACTGTCTTACAAAAGAAAGCCTCTCTTTGGAATTCTAGAAACACCTCAACTCAATCCTCTATGTCTAAAATAGAACAAATTCTCTCTTGGGATCATCCACCTCTACCAATGAACTTTTGGCTTTTCCTTTAGGATTTTTGGCAGTGGATTACTTTCCATCCAATAGTCCCAGGTAGAAAACTGGGGTTCATCCTTTTCTCTTCTCTCTCCTTCAAGCTGCCAGTCAATATTCCTCAAGATTTGTTGATACTCCTTCCTAATTAACCCTGTATCTCCCTCTCTTTTGCAGTCCCACTATTCCTACCCTGGGACAAGCTTTCATCATGCCTTGTCTGGAGTATTTAAATCAGAAGTCAATTGACTACATCAGCTCAAAGAGATTCACTTTAATGCGAGATGCAAAGAATACCCAAGATGCAAAGAATGAATACACATCAATATATAATTGATCTGTGGTTTCATTTATTCATTCATTTAACAAATGCATTTGAGTGCCTACTTTGAATAGACATGGTGCTGAGCAATGGGAATTCACCAGTGACCAAAAGACAATTTCTTGCCCTCAGGAAGTTGTAATCCTATTTGAGAGAGATCCATGATAAACGAATAAAATTATTACACATTGTGATAAGGGCTCATTAGGAAACAATCCAATGTAACAACTGAAAGTGGGGTGCAAAGTAAAGGTAAAGAGTAGTCTTCACAAGCAATTTTGGCAAGTAATTTGAATTAAGCATTCTCCTCTTCACTGTAGGTGTCTCTGGACCCTGCAGTTCTTATACATTATTTTCCCATCACATTTTGAGGGAGTTCAATGAGTTCATTCTGTCTTTCACATATCCAACTGCATGTACATCCTGGCACCATCACACCACTGAAGTAGATACCCTTCCTCCACCACAGTCTACCTACCATGTGCTTTAGTTTCATTTTGTTTTGTTTAAAAATAAACTTAGATTAATTTAGCATGTAAGGGACTTTCATGCAAGCATCCCAATACTCAAACTTAGCTTCATAATTATATTCTAAATTTCATGGTCAAAGGAACCCTTAGGTACACGTGAGAATAAAAATTAATTGCTTCAAGGTACAGTGTATATATCTGTCCTCAAATAATTATCTACTGACCAACCTTTGATCCAGTGTCACAGAATTGCATGTTTGGGCACTAGCTTTTTTGATTAATAAGCGATATCTTAGATGCTAAACTCATGGGTTTAGAATAAGTCCTTTAAAGATTTATTATTTTAGGAAGCAGAGGTAAATTTTAATCATCTGTTGTCCACAGAAGTAAGGGGAAAAAAACCTAACGTTATGAACTAAAGAGGTTAATAGTCTATTGTAACCTTTTAACTATCATCCACTGCTCAAGTTCAGTGTAGATTTGAATTAAAGGGAAGGGTTTTGGAGATTCAATCATATTAAAGTTCAAAATGTTTTGCCAAAATATAATATACAGTTTAAAAAAAAAACACTCTAAGTACTTTTACTGTAACCCCTCCTTAATGTTAAAGGAAAAGGTAATATTTGACCAAGGAAGTTAAAGGGGCAAACTCATGTTAGAATGCCTGACTGATAGAAGTTAACACCACTCCCTTTAATGTCTGTCTCTTCAACACTCAGAGATTTAAGTGCTAGATTTAGAAAAAGAAAGGAAAGAACTTTAAAAGGTGTTAACTTCATCTTGTGCCATGAAAGAGGAGATGTTTAATTAAGCCACTGGTAGTTCTTGGGTGGTTTTCAGCTTAGTTTTATACTTTTGAGATGAAAGGGTACATGCAAAATGATGTACAAAGTACCTTTTAGAAACTTTGGAAAGGTCAAGGAGAAAATAGCTGGATTTCAAAAGCTGAACTTTTCAAGGTCTTTCTCTGATTTTTCTAAAACAAGATAGCCTCCTCCTCCTCTTAATAGTTCTTCAAGGCCCTTTTGGTAGCCAAAATCTTTGTTCTTTTTTTTTTAAGCTGCTTTGTAACAGAAGAACTAAAAATTAATTATGGCTATGGAACTTTTCACACAGAAGAATTTAAAAAGCACAGACGGTAAAGAAGGAAAAAGATGAGGGACCATTTATCTTATATTGACAGGACTAGCTTCAAACGATGACCTTGAATCATAATCATCCTAATGAGCTCAAAATATTTCACTTTAACAAGTGAAACCATAATCAAATCAGTTTCTGAAAGCTCTACTAATGAGCATTTCCTTTGATGAAAACATGGTTAACTGTCTTAGTCTGCAGGAGGTGCACTACAGTCAGGGGCCAGCTCCTGACAACTCATTAGCTGACCTGGGGAGAGAGTAATTTGAATGCTTTTGATAAAAATTTCAAGGCTTTTTTTAACTTAAATTACAATTTATGCACTTTTATAAATAGTATAATTTTTCTAAGTTGGGGGAAACTAGCAAGAAGACTTCAAAGCTATGAAACAAAGTTTGTTTACCACATTTACTCTGGTGTAGCCCCAGAACCAGGAAGGGGAAATATGTTTAATCAGTGACTGGTAACTTGGGGCCAATCCCTATAGTGTATTTTTACAGGTTGTATTATCACAGGTCGGTATGATGTTAAATGCACTTGATGGAGCTCCATTTTATAAGATTCAGGATTGAAAATTGGAAGTCATTATTATTTACTATGAGGTTGATGAATAGCTTCTGAAACTACTTTCTCTATCAAAACAAATTACTTAATTTACCTCAAGCAGCAAAATAAACTGAAGTGAGAACAGAATGCAGAAATGTGGTTTACTTTTATTTTCACTACTTGTCAAGGATGCCCCCCATTAGAATTATTCATCATTTTAAGGGCTGCTCTGCTCTATTCAGCATCTAGAAATGATCTCTCTCTCTCCCCACCCCCCAACCCATCTCTCTTGCTCTCTCTCTGCAGAGGAGACTTGCTGTCAAAGCAGAATATAAAACAGAACAGTTCAGCTGCTTTAAGTATCACTGGAAGACAGATCTTCGTTGCTTCAATGAGCCAACTAACTCCTGGCCCCCCTCCCTCCCTCCAAGCTTCCCTTTGCTGTTGAAGGGTGTTGTACTTTCTTTCTATTTGTCACATTTTCTCCCTGTGTTCCGCAAGGCAAACCACTGAGATGGTTTGTGTCACAGGCACATGAGACATTGTTCTCAACTGTCAAGCATCTAATCTCTCTTTCTTGTTCTCTTTCTTTTTTGCTCTCACTCCCTCTCCTCCTTGACCTGGGTTGAGAAACAAAAATATTCCCAATATTTTGGAAGAAAAGTTACCAGACAGAGAGGTAGGACATCAAAAAAGAGAAAAAACTATTTTACTTCTCAAAATTATCACTTGCTTTTTCCAAATAATTTTTTTAAGATGTGCAGCCATAAAAAAGGAAAGTATTTATTTTGATCTCATTGTGCATATGTGTGTATATAAAATATATACAGTCAATTCTTATTTTTCAGAGGAGTTAATATTCTATAAAGTCACTGTGAATACTGAATTGGAAAACACTGAACCATTGTTCCTAGAAAAAATACAGGATTGGGTTCCTATGAACCTCTGGTCACAACATTTTCATCACCTAACCAATGTATAACCTTGTCTTACGTGTTTCTATTTGAAGACACCTTATTTAATATATGTTATTGATTTATTAACGTTGAACTCCTGGCCGTGTTAAAGAAAAAAATGATTCTGGTACTTACTAAAATGATATGGAAGACTTTATTCAAAACTATTGCAGTAGGGGTACTATAATAGGGAAGAGATAGGGCTCAACACTGAATACAACATGAACAAGTGGGGATTTATAGCCAACAAACAGAGTGAGGGGGTCAGAGGATAGAACGTTATTAAGAGGAGACTTCAAGAGTAGGGAGATTCTTACTGACCTAACAGGATTCTTCTTACTGGCAGGCCAAGGATTTATACATCAAGAGTGGGGGATGAGGAACTTGATTAGACCTCAAAGGTAATCAGATATCAGGGTGGAAGGATTTTTCCCTAAACTGACTTAAGAGAATTCTTTGCTAAGACTTCACTGGGCAGGCCAAAGACAGGACAAGGGCCAACGTCAAAGCCTAGTCAAAAAGAGGGCTCAAAGGGGGCTGACTACAGTTTAGTCAAGGAGAGAGTCTTTGTCAGCCAACACACTATAACTTATGCCTGAATAAAGCTTACATAGCATAGTGGTCCCCAACCTTTTTGGCACCAGGGACCAGTTTCGTGGAAAACGATTTTTCCACAGACCGGGGGTGAGGGGGTGGGGGGATGGTTTCGGGATGATTCAAGCACATTACATTTATTGTGCACTTTATTTCTATTATTATTACATTGTAATACATAATGAAATAAGTATACAACTCACCATAATGCAGAATCAATGGGAGCCCTGAGCTTGTTTTCCTGCAAAGAGATGGTCCTATCTAGGGGTGATGGGAGACAGAGACACCCCAAATGTGTTGCTTATGTCCAGTCTACTCTGTGATCTCGTTTTGGTCGCTGTCACTGCAGAAAACCTTGCTTCACAAAGATAGGATGTTGGAAATGGAAGCAGGCTTTTCAGTGCTTTTGTGGCAATCTCAGGATATGCAGCCTTGACTTTAATCCAGAACGTATGGAGATTTGAGGTTGTCTCAAACATACTTTGAAGGCCACCGTCATTTGCGATCTCAAGTAGTTGATCCTGTACTAGCATGGACAAAGTCAACTCAGCTGGCTTATTCACAAATGGGTCACGGATCCATTCCTTCCCAGTCTGGGGGTCTTTTGTGGTTGGGAAGTAATGCTCAAACTCTTTTGATAGCTGAGATAGGTGATCATGCACCAGCTGGGAGAAGGAAGGCCCTGGCTCAGTCTCTTTCAAAATCTCTGCTAATGTTGGGAACGTGTCAAAAATCCCAGTGTTCACTCATCGTCCCCATAAGTCCTGTTTGGCTTTGAAGGCAGCCAGTTTATCTGCCGATGTGAACACGGTTGTTGTTCTCCCCTGAAGTGACAGATGGGTCGCAAGTTTTGCGACCCATTCTGTGTCACTGAAGTATGTTGCCAACGGTGACTGTTCTTCTAAAAGAAATCTCTGGAGTGGCTCTCATAACTCAAAAACTCTGGCCCGTGATCTACCTCTAGAAAGCCATCTCACTTCTGTGTATAAGAGAAGACGTGTGTGCTCTGCGTCCATCTCCTCACAGAGCTGCACGAACAGACATGAGTTAAGGGCATGTACTTTAATGTGGTTGATCATTTTAATCACATCTTGCAAAACGGTGTTAAGTTCAGGTGACATTTCTCAGCTAGCCAGCATTTCTCTATGGATGACACGGTGCGTAGACTCACATTCAGAAGCGACCTCTTTGACCCGAGTAGTGAAACCAGAAAGCTGTCCAGTCATGTCAGCCGCCCCGTCCGTGCATACACCGACACAAAATGTCCAGTTCAGTTTTCCTGGTATGTAATCATTCAAAGACTTGAATAGTTCTAGACCTGTGGTGTTGGTTGGCAAGAAAAGTGCACATATCCTCGTGCACATCCTCCTGAAAAGCATATCACACATAAACAAACACTGTGGCCTTGTTGTCAACATCAGTAGACGCGTCAACGGGGATTGCGTACCCGGTGACTCATTACTCCTCTCTAACAATTGTGCCTCAGTATCTTCTGTCATTTCATCAATTTGTCTAGTTATGGTGCTAGCCAAAAGAGGAACATGTGCCACCTTTTTAACTGCAGCCTCGCCTAAAAATTCACGACAAATGTCCTTAGCAGCAGGCAGGATCAACTCTTCACCAGTAGTAAAGGGCTTCGTAGCTTTAGCAATGCGGTTAGCCACTAAGAATGATGCTCTCAGTGCAGACACATTTGATGAAGTGGTGGCCTTCAAATAATTGCTTCTGTCCTTCCTGTTCACTTTTTTTTCTTTTGAAAAACTCCAAAGGCTTGTCTTGAATGCAGGGTGCTTGGTCTCCATGTGGCAAAGCAGTTTTGAAGGTTTCATGGCTTCATTGGATAGCCAGTCGCCACATATCATACAAAGCGGGCTTGGAGAATGTGAATCACCTGTTGCAATGAACCCATAATTTAAGTAGGACTCTTGGTATTTCCTTTTAAATGCAGCTTTCTTTTTGTTGGCAGTCTTAGAATCTTCTGCTGTCTCATCATTGCATCTTTCCCCCTTTTCAAAGAAGCTCTCAAGCGACGTTTGTCTTTTACTCGTTTTGGCGAGGGTTAGCTGGTGGGCTTACCAAAACTGGGACTGAGACAAGTGCACAGTGCAGGAAAGAGGCGCAGCTGGAAGTGGTAAATAAAATAATGGGTGGGCCATGTGCAGACTAAAATAAGTGTTGGATTCTGACTTAAAGCCTGCCACCAGATGCAGCTGTACAATTGAAGTACATCAACTCACTTGCCACTATAAAGCCTGCCACCAGATGCAGCTTAATTGTCACTTGCCACTCACTGATAGGGTTTTGATATGAGTCTACAAGCAATTGACTTATTATGGTCTCTGTGCAGTGAAACCTCTCTGCTAATGATGATCTGTATTTGCAGCCGCTCCCCAGTGCTAGCATCACCGCCTCAGCTCCACATCAGATCATCAGGCATTAGATTCTCATAAGGAGCGCGCAACCTAGATCCCTCACATGCGCAGTTCACAGTAGGGTTCGCCCTCCTATGAGAATCTAATGCTGCTGCTGATCTGACAGGAGGCAGAGCTCAGGTGGTAATGCGAGTGATGGGGAGCGGCTGTAAATACAGATGAAGCTTCACTTGTTTGCCCACCATTCACCTCCTGCTGTGCGGTCCGGTTCCTAACAGGCCACGGACTGGTACTGGTCCATGGCCCAGGTGGGGACCCCTGACCTAGCATGCATACAGTAGTCCCCCCATCCATGTGTTTGCTTTTCAAGGTTTGTTACCTGCAGTCAACCATGGTCTGAAAATATGACATGGAAAATTCCAGAAATAAACAATTCAAATTTTTAAATTGTCTCATTCTAAATAGCTTGATAAAATCTCATGCCACCCTGTTCCATCCCACCAGGGATGTGAGTCATCCCTCCACCCAGCGTATCCCCCTGTGGGTCACTTAGTAGCCTTCTTGATTATCAGATCGACTGCCGAGGTATCCCAGTGCTCGTATTTAAGTAACCCTTATTTTATTTCATAATGACCCAAAAGTTCAAGAGTAGTGATGCTGGCAATTCGGATATGCCAGAGAAACTGTAAAATGCTTCCTTTAAGTGAAAAGGTGAAAGTTCTCCACTTAATAAGGAAAGAAAAAAATCATATGCTGAGGTTGCTAAGATCTACTCTAAGAATGAATCTTCTATCTGTGAAATTTTAAAAGAAGAAAAAAGAATTTCACACTAGTTTTGCTGTCACACCTCAAACTGCAAAATCTATGGCCACAGTGCATAAGTGCTTAGTTAAGATGGAAAAGGCATTAAATTTGTCCAATAAGATATTTAGAAAGAGAGACCACATTCACATAACTTTTATTACAATATATGGTTAAAATTGTTCTATTCATTTATTATTATAGATTTATTATTAATCATTTACTGTGACTAACTTAAAAATTAAACTTTATCATAGGTGTGTGTATATATAGGAAAAAACACGGTATGTATGGGGTTCAGTACTATCTGTGGTTTCAGACACCCACTGGGGATCTTGGAGTGTATCCTCCAAGGATAAGAGGGGGTGACTGTATATTCTCAGTAAAGCACATCACAGCCTTCTTGCACTTAGAATGTTAGAGAGCTCTTCAGCATTACATTTGGGTGCCATTTTAAACAGCTGAATCACTAACAAAAAGCGCAAAAATGTGAAAATGTGGCACTAAGTGGACCTTCAAGAGGGTACTTGTTTACAGTAGGAGAGCTGGAACAAGAAGGCAGAGCATAGCCCTGTTCTACCTCAGCTGGGAATGAGTGCTTCCAGCAACCCAAATATTTTTCTCCCTACACAAAATATGCGCAAAGGACCATTAAAGCACACAAGTATGGATTTTGGGGTAACAGATAAATTTTAGTTAGTTGGATAATTCAGAAATACAGAATCTGCAAGTAATGAGGATTGACTATATACACACACATACAGGCACATATATACACACACACACATATATATATATATATATATATAGAGAGAGAGAGAGAGAGAGAGATGATATATATATGAAGTGTATTAGTCATTTTAATTAAATAATATCAAAGTTTTTAAAAAAGAAAGTAAGGTTTGAATTCTGCATCACTCTTTTTTATTGGAGAAGAGCAGGAAGCACCACTTTGGAAAATACTAGAAAATTCAACCCAATATAAATTAACTAAGTAACAAAGGTTCTATTGTGAAGAAGGGAAAATGGAATATGTTAGCCTAATAATTCCGTAATTGACTTAAGAATATACTAATTTGACAAAAATCCAACTTTCTAAATCAGAAAAATCTATTATTATTTTTCCAAATGTTTCCATAATTATAATCAATACTACAGACTTAGTAAAGTAAAAATTAGTAAATGCCTTAAAGGTGAGACTCTATGTTTAAAGATTTTATCTAATGTGGCTTCTGTCGCTAACTGTGATCATCTGAGATGCTGAGATTAGATAATGCTCCAGATTTTGGAAGAACATCTCTACCCTCCTGCATTCCTGGGTCAGGACTGTCCCATTCTTTCTTTAGTCTCAGGGGTCGGGCTTCTTTGCTTAGCCTCTCCCTATTAGTCATGGTGCGGAGGGTGTTACTCTGAACATTTTCTCCTGAAGGGAGGAAGTGGAACTGGCCTTTCTTTGGAAAATAAGATACCCAAATCAGGCAGAAGTTATCTCCTTTCAATAGATCCATGATGGCACTTCTGGAGTGGTAGAGTCAGCGCCCATATGTCTACACCCTAGATATGTCTCTTTTTCTTCTATAAATAAGTTCTTACCATGAGGCTCTTGGTTATAGAAGCTGTTCCCAGCTGACCCGATAAAGCCTATACCTTAAGCTTCTGGTTCACTCACATAATCAGAGCAGTTTTGCCATCCCATGCATTTTCCACGTTACTCAGTTCTCAGCTTCATCCACTCAAGCATGTCAGAAAGGTTTCCTCCCCTATTGGGCTGCTAAGCAACTTTATGAAACTATAGAAAAGCTACCAAATATCTCATCTATATCTTTCTTGGAGGGATGTGCCCTGGTGTTAGCAATTTACATTTTCCCTCCCAAGGGAAATATTATCTAAACTCACTATGTAGAGGTAAGTGGAAATAATTTATGTCTATAAGGAAGAGGAAGATGGGGCAGTGTTCTTGTGCAGCCTATGGTCACCTCCTCTGTGCTTGTCTAGATCCACCTGTCCTCGAACAAAGACAGGGCAGGAGATTCAGTTCCGTGGGTGTGGGGCAAGAGGGGCTTAGGGAGGCTGGGAACATATTCCTTTTTGTGCTCCATGTGATTTGTAAAGCCCTGAGGAAACCCTGGGTTTGAAGATCGTGAGCTGTGGTCCCTCTTCTGGAGGACACAGCTATTCTGCTAGTATCCTGTAGAAATTTAACAGAAAGAATTTGTGCTTACCCTAGACAATTTTAATGAATTTTTTCTCATCTTTTTAAAAAATTTATAAAAGGAAATCCTCTTGGTAACAGAATAATTTTTTCAAGGGGGATTTAAATAAATCATTGATACAGTTACTAATCTTACTATAGATAAATATGGCTTCTCCTATATGACTAAAAGCTCATGTGTCATAAGGTGCGTAAATTAGTATACTAAATTAAATTTTATAGCCAGTTTAAATTTTATAATGAAAGTCACTGTGAAGGAAAAATAACACACTTTAGAAAAATTCACTTGTATGACAAACTTTCTAAAAGTATGTAAATACTCATTTTATTGAGATATTTTTGGACTTAGATATTTTTAGCATAAATTATTTATTTACCAGCATTCATTTATTTTTCAGGTCTGAATTTTACACACTCTTCAATAATCAATGGCATTGCAGAGGTTCCTTCTCTTAATTTTATTGTGTATATGATTCCTTGAAGACTTATCACTCTCCAAATTAATCTGGGGGATTTCTTGGTTGTATAAATCAGGGGTCCCCAACCTCTGGGCCATGGAACAGTAGTGGTCCATGGCCTGTTAGGAACCGGACCGCACAGCAGGAGGTGAGCAGCAGGCAAGTGAGTGAAGCTTCATCTGTATTTACAGCCGCTCCCCATCACTCGCATTACCACCTGAGCTCTGCCTCCTGTCAGATCAGCGGCGGCATTAGATTCTCATAGGAGGGCGAACCCTACTGTGAACTGCACATGTGAGGGATCTAGGTTGCGTGCTCCTTAGAGAATCTAATGCCTGATGATCTGATGTGGAGCTGAGGCGGTGATGCTAGCACTGGGGAGCGGCTGCAAATACAGATCATCATTAGCAGAGAGGTCTGACTGCACAGAGACCATAATACATCAATTGCTTGCAGACTCATATCAAAACCCTATTGGTGAGTGGCAAGTGACAATTAAGCTGCATCTGGTGGCAGGCTTTATAGTGGCAAGTGAGTTGATGTACTTCAATTGTACAGCTGCATCTGGTGGCAGGCTTTAAGTCAGAATCCAACACTTATTTTAGTCTGCACATGGCCCACCCATTATTTTATTTACCACTTCCAGCTGCGCCTCTTTCCCGTACTGTGCACTTGTCTCAGTCCCAGTTTTGGTAAGCCCACCAGCTAACCCTCGCCAAAACGAGTAAAACACAAGCGTCGCTGGAGAGCTTCTTTGAAAAGGGGGAAAGATGCAATGATGGGACAGCAGAAGACTCTAAGACTGCCAAAAAAAGAAAGCTGCATTTAAAAGGAAATACCAAGAGTCCTACTTAAATTATGGGTTCATTGCAACAGGTGATTCACATTCTCCAAGCCCGCTTTGTATGATATGTGGCGACTGGCTATCCAATGAAGCCATGAAACCTTCAAAACTGCTTTGCCACATGGAGACCAAGCACCCTGCATTCAAGACAAGCCTTTGGAGTTTTTCAAAAGAAAAAAAAGTGAACAGGAAGGACAGAAGCAATTATTTGAAGGCCACCACTTCATCAAATGTGTCTGCACTGAGAGCATCATTCTTAGTGGCTAACCGCATTGCTAAAGCTACAAAGCCCTTTACTACTGGTGAAGAGTTGATCCTGCCTGCTGCTAAGGACATTTGTCGTGAATTTTTAGGCGAGGCTGCAGTTAAAAAGGTGGCACATGTTCCTCTTTTGGCTAGCACCATAACTAGACAAATTGATGAAATGACAGAAGATACTGAGGCACAATTGTTAGAGAGGAGTAATGAGTCACCGTGGTATGCAATCCAGGTTGAGGAGTCTACTGATGTTGACTACAAGGCCACAGTGCTTGTTTATGTGTGATATGCTTTTCAGGAGGATGTGCATGAGGATATGTGCACTTTTCTTGCCAACCAACACCACAGCTGCAGAACTATTCAAGTCTTTGAATGATTACATACCAGGAAAACTGAACTGGACATTTTGTGTCGGTGTATGCACGGACGGGGCGGCTGACATGACTGGACAGCTTTCTGGTTTCACTACTCGGGTCAAAGAGGTCGCTTCTGAATGTGAGTCTACGCACCGTGTCATCCATAGAGAAATGCTGGCTAGCCGAAAAATGTCACCTGAACTTAACACCGTTTTGCAGGATGTGATTAAAATGATCAACCACATTAAAGTACATGCCCTTAACTCAGGTCTGCTGGCGCAGCTCTGTGAGGAGATGGACACAGAGCACACACGTCTTCTCTTATACACAGAAGTGAGATGGCTTTCTAGAGGTAGATCACTGGCCAGAGTTTTTGAGCTATGAGAGCCACTCCAGAGATTTCTTTTAGAAGAACAGCCACCATTGGCAACATATTTCAGTGACACAGAATGGGTCGCAAAACTTGCGACCCATCTGTCACTTCAGGGGAGAATAGCAACCGTGTTCACGTCAGCAGATAAAGTGGCTGCCTTCAAAGCCAAACAGGACTTATGAGGACGAGTGAACACTGGGATTTTTGACATCTTTCAAACATTAGCAGAGATTTTGAAAGAGACTGAGCCAGGGCCTTCCTTCTCCCAGCTGGTGCATGATCACCTATCTCAGCTTTCAAAAGAGTTTGAGCATTACTTCCCAACCACAAAAGACCCCCAGACTGGGAAGGAATGGATCCATGACCCATTTGTGAATAAGCAGAATCGACCTTGTCTGTGCTAGAACAGGATCAACTGCTTGAGATCGCAAATGACGGTGGCCTTCAAAGTATGTTTGAGACAACCTCAAATCTC
The DNA here is from genome assembly GCF_965194805.1 of Balaenoptera borealis. Classification (NCBI taxonomy): domain Eukaryota; kingdom Metazoa; phylum Chordata; class Mammalia; order Artiodactyla; family Balaenopteridae; genus Balaenoptera; species Balaenoptera borealis. The sequence goes on from NC_138869.1 coordinate 82,388,376, forward strand.
CGTATGTTCTGGATCAAAGTCAAGGCCGCATATCCTGAGATTGCCAAAAAAGCACTGAAAAGCCTGCTTCCATTTCCAACATCCTATCTTTGTGAAGCAGGGTTTTCTGCAGTGAAAGCATCCAAAACGAGATCACGGAGTAGACTGGACATAAGCAACACATTTGGGGTGTCTCTGTCTCCCATCACCCCCAGATGGAACCATCTAGTTGCAGGTAAACAGGGCTGCCATTGATTCTGCATTATGGTGAGTTGTATACTTATTTTATTATAAGTGCACAATAAATACAATGTGCTTGAATCATCCCGAAACCCTCCCCCCTCCTCCGACTCTTGGAAAAATTGTTTTCCACGAAACCAGTGCCTGGTGTCAAAAAGGTTGGGGACCGCTGGTATAAATTATGGCACAACATATGGAGACATTACTTACATCACTTTTCCTACTAAGTGGTATACTGTTTTCATTTCAAGTGGTGGCAGTCCAAGAATCTCACCTACCCTTAAACTGTAACTCAATTTTACAAAATAACATTAGCCAATCAGGTGTCAAGTTTCCAGGTCTTTAGCTTTGAAGTGATTCAATTCCTGTATACAAAAAATACTTAAATTCCCAGCTTACGGTTTTCTGTATTATATTATTGTTTTGATTTTTAGTTTTTAAATTGAATAACATGGACTCTATATCATTCTTGGTTTTAAAATATTTAAATGAAATATCATGATAATGATTCCAGGTTAAAGTTTACATATACTTCTATTATAAAACTTTCAGACAATACAGAATGTATAAGAAGAAACTGAAAATCATCCATACAGTAGTAACTATTATTAATTCTCTTAGTAACCATTATTTGAGATAACTAATCACTATTAAGCAACACTGCAATCAATATTCTTACATACCTATCGTCACACAATTATATAAATTATTTCTGTGAAATAAATTATTATTATCATTATTATTACTGCTGGTCCAAGAATATGCATATTTTAAATTTTGATAATTCTGACAGATGCCTTTCCAAAGTATTGTATCAACTTACAGTTCTACTAAAATTGTACAAGGTGTAGCTTCCCTATACCCTGGTCAGCATTGGGTGTCATCAGATATTTTAATAGTTGCTGAGCTGATAATGAAAGAATGTTGTTTTCTAGCTCTATTAATTTTCATGTAATTATTGTAAATGAAGGTAGAAAATAGTTTTTCACTGTGAGAAAAGTTAGGCAAGATAGCTTTGTTACTGGACCCGTAATAGAAGTCCAGTAAAAGTTTTTGAGAAAATGAGTGTTTGGTCATGTTTAGGTCATTTTAACTTCTATATAAATGCTTCAAAAGAAAAAGAGGTTTGGTTTTATCTATATTTCTCCATAGAAAGAGATTTAACGTCCTCTTAATTACCAATTCCAAATCCAGGATCCAGTTTGAGCATTTGTCAGCCTTGTCTATGTAGTGTTTATAGTTTGGTAACTTGACAGACATTTTGTTGTTCTTGTCCAAACTTTTTTTTGACATTTATGTACTTTTTAATGATAGGTACATGATTTTCATACTAACAATTCAATTACTAAAATATAAGCTGATAATGACATAGCCAATTAGAGAAAATTCAACTTCAATGAAATCTTGCTTATAAAAAGTCACAAGGAAATATTATACAGTGAGATGCTTGATTTCTTTCTTTATTACAGCATTAGTATGGAGAATGGAGAACAGATGCTCCCATTGGCACTGTCTTTCCTTAGCAGTTTAATGAGATTCTTTTAGTTTATACATCATTCTTTGGCCACACTCCACCAGAAACTTCAGGTACAAAAATTAGCCATCACACATCAATTAGGCAGCACACAAAAGCTGACAATTACACTTGTGCCTTGATGTTCTAACCAAAAACATATCAGTGGAGAGGCACATGATAAAACAGCCAAAATAAATTAAAATTCATACACTTAAAACACATACATATACATGCACATGCACACACTCATGCACACACATCATTAATGTAAAATTACTGGCATAAATTTTAAATTTAAAAATATCAACTCACACTTTTTGTTTATATGGTTAAAGCTATGATTCTAAAATAAATCTCAAGTTGACTTTTGATGAATGTGGAATGATAATTATTTTTAATTTTTAAAAACAACTTACAGAATTTCTTTCTGTAAAGTTCTCCTCAATATCTAGAACGGTTTCCAATGATTTTTAAAAATTTCCTTTTATTACATTTATTTAAAAATTGGAATCACTAGTTTTTGTGAAATCTTAGATGTTATTATATTCATATATTCTGATATCCAGGAAAGAGTAGGTATTACTGAAAAACCAAGGACTATGGCTTCCTTAATGGAGTATTATTTGGGGCTTTTCTTCCTTTTTTGTTGGTAATCAAAACTATCATATAATAGAGAATGGAGGTCACTAAAATGACAAATAAATTAAAGGGCAAATATTAGACAAGAAAAACTATTTTCATCATTTATAAGTGTTAGAATTCTAAACGTTTAAAGAATTCTATTCAATACTTTGAAAATAGAGCAATCCATTAGAAAAATGGCCAAGGGACATGAACAGGAATTCACAAAGGAATATACATAAATGAGTAATAAACACACTAAATAACATTTTAACTTCATTATTAATAGAAATCAAAACAAAATGCCCTATTTCATCCATAAGATTGGAAACCATAAAAATAATGAGAAAACTTAATGTTGGTCAGGTGGAGATATATGGAATTATCTACACCTTGCTGGTAGAAGTTTAATTTTACAATCTTTGTTGAGATTAATTTCACAAAATATCTCAAAAGTCTTAAAACATTCATACCTAACATCTCTGCTTCTAACCATTAGGACTAAAGAAATGAATGATCTATGTACAAGGTTGGCTATTATAGTCAAACTTATAATCACTGTGATGTACAATAAAAACACCTAAATATTTATGAGTATTTAGGAAAGAAATTCTAAGCAGCTTAAAAGATTAAGCTAGGTCTCATTTCACTGATATGAAAAGATATATCCAAAATATACGCTCGAGAAAACCATGTATAGTATGATCCCGTTAGTGTTATAAAAGGACTTGTATATTTATACATGTATATTCATTTTTGTCTATATGCCTGTGTGATGTTTTCTATGCATAGATATTTTCTAAAAAATGAGCAAGAAAGTGTTACTGATGATTACGACAGCCATATGGTGGTCAGTGTGATACGGATTCTGACAGGGAAAAGAATTTTAATTTTTAGCTGATACCCTCCAAATCGTTTGACAGTTTTGGGTTGAGCAACTTACATTTATAATAAAAATCTCCTATTTTAAAAAAGTTTTTATTATAACAAAAAGGAGGAATGATATTTGCTTTGCTCCACCCCACGTTATTTTCAAGGTGCCTTATTCTACCTTTTCTTACCCATAACTGTAACAATATACCTAATCCTTTACTTTCTAATCTATCGTATCTACTTCTCTGTAGAATTACACCAAATTATCATCTCTCTTCAAGAAAAATAAAGCATTTTACAATGTGCACTTTCATAATGCCTTATCAGTTTCTTCTCCAGGTTAGATGAGCTCAATTTCTTAAACGCTATGGTTTCCAATCTCTTCAACATTCTAGTCACCCTCTAGGTGTAATCCACCTTTTCAGCAACGCAGCCTACAGAACTGAATATAATATTCAAGACACCGTCTGAGCAGTTCAGATTATAGTGAAACTATTATCACCCTGAACTTGACTCTCTACCTCTATTAATGCAGTTGAAGAATGCATTAACTTTTTAAAGCATCTGTTAACACCATATTGGCTCATATTGAGCAGGTAGGCAAATAAAACCACAGGAATTTTGACATAAATTTCCTTATCCTGTAAATGTGCAATAAACAAGACTTTATAATAACTCAGTAAATTTTCATTTTATTAGTTTTAGCCCATAGTTCCAACCTGGAGAGATCTTTTTTCAGGCATGTGGCTATCATCTAAACTAATAGCCACCCTTTCTAGCTTTGCATTACCTGCAAAAGTGGTAAGCATTTCTTCTTTCATCATTCTAACTATTGAACAAACTGCTGAACAAAAGAGAGCCAAGTGGAGAATCCCCATTCCAGAGATCTCCATAGAGCTTGGCATCAATCCATTGCTAGATACTCTTTGGATAGTTGTTCAATTAGTTATGGATTAGAGGATTGCTCATATTTTCCCATTTTGTCCTTAAGAATATTAACAGAATCATCATGGAATGTGTTGTATACGTATAGATATGCATTTCTCAGCAACCATTTTACGAAGCATACATGATATACTGTTGACACAAAGGAACAGAATATGGCACCAGTTGGTCTGACTTCTAGGGATATAAATCCTTGACTCTGTGGATCTGAACTTCCAATCTCCTGTTTATTTAACCAGTTTCAATGAGAACTGTATTGTCTTCTTAAATCTATTTAAATGGATCCATTTTAGTTGTATGTCTCTCACATTCAAAGTTTATGAGAAACAATTATTTATGTGATGGACAGTGGCATGTAGTAGTTAAAAGCAAAGACACTAGAACCAAAGCTGCCCAGGTTCAAAATCCACCCCACCACTTACTGTTATGTAACCTTGAGCGAATTACACAAACATGCTGTGCCTTGATTGCCTTATCTATGAAATAGTGATAATAGTATCACTCTCAGAGGGATTACATGAGTTAATATATGTAAAACGTTAAGAAAAACCCCAGGTACCTAGTAAGCTCTAAGTAAGTGTAACTATGAATATTATTATGACATTTCAAAGGAAAAATATGGTGCTATATTAACTGTAAAGCAATAATTCTGACATGCTATGTTTCTTAAATTATTTAGTTCTGTGCCTTACGAAGAATGCATTTATATATACTTCTACAGTCCAATACGTCTATCCACTCACTAAAGTAGACTATAAGAGTTTGCTATTATTATTACGTTGAAATAATTGTGTGACTGCTTTTGTAAACTCCTAAGAAAATTATAAGGCCATTGGCTGGTTGGTGAGAGGATCTGTCTGGGACTCTGACCATTCAGGGGTCAGGTAGAAACCTATACCCTCACCCACATACTTTCCACAGCTCCTACCATGCTGACCTCCATATCACTGGTGACACTACAATTCAGGACTAGAAAATAAGGTATGGGTCAGATCCCTCCAGCATAGCTGATGGCTTCCTCGTTGTATGGTTTCCCCAGGGAACTATCTCTGAACACTATTCTCTAACACACCTTCTTACCTGGCCCAGTCTCCATTAACTCTGGTCTTTGCTTTCAGTCACCCCACTCGAGACACCTAATAATTCTTTCATTTCCAATATTATCTCGTCTGGAACATAAGATTTCCTGTTTGCTTTTGTTCCTTTCTCAAAATCCTGACAGTCCCTCCACCTCACATCAAAACCAACACTAGCTCAATTTTGAACATTTCACTTCTTGGGAAGGCTAGCTGAATTAAGACCAGAGTGGGAAAAAGAAAAGAGGAAAAAGCCTCTTTCTGACCCTTAGCAAGTAAGAATAGATGTTACTCTGACAGTGTTAAGCATTACTACATTCATTCATCACATAATGACTGAGCCATAAACACCATGATAGTTGGTACAAACACTAACTAAATAGAATTTAATGTCAATTCTCAAGGAAATTAAATTCAGCAAAAGAGACACCAGCAATTAAAGATACTACAGTGTGATAAGTGCCATAAAAGCAAAGAAGATGAATTCATAATAACTAAAATAATATGAGTATGTCCTTTCAAAATGATCTCTATTTACAAAAGCAAATGTCTGGATTTTGTGATGGACAGAAAAATCAATTCAACGGAATCAGATCTATTCTCTGATCTAATGCCCTGATCCTTGAAGTATGTTCCCTGGGCCAAGAGTTTATTAGAACTACAAAATCTCAGGTCCCACCCAGACCTACCAAATCAGAATCAGAGTGTTAACTAAATCCCCCAGGTGATTCATGAACACATTACAATTTGACAAGCACTGTTCTAAAGCAAAGCTTGGCTCACAGAAGCAGTGGCTCAGACCTGGCTCCTATCTACACAGGCTACGGGAGAGTGAGTTGGAAACTCCTTGTGGGGAGGGAAGAAGCTCATTCATCTAATGCTTAACATGCAGTAGGTACTCAATAAATGTGTGTTGACTGAAAACATGAGTGGATAACTAAAGGAATGAATAAAAGCATTAATGAGTAATATTTTTTGAGCATGAAAGTGGAGAGGGAGGAGATAGTAAAGTAGTAACAAAAGAAAGGTAATCCAGCATGTTAAGTCAGTCATTCTTAAATAATACTTTGGCTATTGTCAATCAAATTTAAAAAAAAAACAAAAAACAACGTACAAGCTGAGGGCACTCAAGTGCTAAAGAAATTTGAATTTGAATTTTAACTTAATTATATTTCTTTGTGCAGGGAAGTTTTTGGTAACATTTTTAGGTTTTATCCTCTTTACACTTAACTAATTAAAAATAATAAATTTATGCTAGAGTAAGGCTTTATTATTGGTAATTTCCTAGTCACTTAAGTCAGAGGCATGGGATTCAAGGTGTCAAGATCATAACAAACACTCAGTTTGTTCTAACATTACATATCAACAAGTATTACATGCACTAAAAGCCATAAAATCCCAAAGAGCCACATTGAATTGATATGCGCTAAAGGGAGGGGCAATTAATTCCAGGATGAACCAAAGCACACATTTTTATATTTCATATGCTAAAAGAATAGAATGGGAAGAAATCTGAGGCTTTTGGTAATGAAAGGAAATGCTTCCGGAAAAATATAGGGAAACATTTAGAATTAATTGCTTGATTCTAATTAAAAGAATATGACCTTTTAGAGGCACAGTAGTTACTGAAACTCTGATTTTATTTGCATACATTAGTATGAACATAACAACTGAATCTCTAGATAAAGGTTATTCTCTGTCCCTAAAAGGGACAATCTTTTCCTGAAACACAATTGTTTAACTTCCTGTACCACAAATCAGTTAAACCATGCCCCTAGTTTTACAGCAACATGAAAATTGCCAGGACACTTGATATTATCAACTTCAAAAACATCTCAGAGTAGAAATGTGGAATAGCCTATAATAGCAGCAGATATAAGTATATTTCTAGCTTGTCAGCTAATATACTACAAATGACCCCCAGTGGCACCTGTATACTTGAACCTTAGGTACAATGTAAGAGGAATGTCATATATTTTCAGACACTGGTAGACTGCAGCTAGGAACTAAGTTTGTTCTATGTATCTTTGGCCAATAGGAAATGTACAAAAATTATAGAAAGGCAAAAGTTCAGCTCATCATACAAAGAACTTAAAACAATCAAAGCCATCTAAAAGTGAAAGGTTGTCTAATTTAGTTCGTTTGCTTATAGAGGCAGAATTTTTTACCCAGAAATCGTTGTGATACTCTGAAATGTATCCATCTATTGACTTTGGACAAAATAAATGCTGAGTTTAATTCCTATTCTTGAAGTATGATTGCATCTAGAACATAAAACTGAACATTTTGCCCACCTATTCTAGATCAAAAAAGCCATAGTTTGTCCTCACCTCCTGTGCCACATGGAAGAAATGTTCTTATTTATTAAAAATGCATTACTTCTCTATCCTGTCTTCATGATTTCTTTCGATTACACGGCTTGATAACATGATAAATAATGGGCCACTACCTCACTGTGCTTTCCTTCTCTCTCCTTGTCCCAATCGTGATTTAAGGCCCATATCTCACAATAAGTGCAAATGGGTGACTTCATATCTAGAAGATGATTTAGAAGGCTCATGAAAGACATGTGTTCATTTTTTTGGGTTGGGGGGCTGGACTCTGAAACATTCTCTAGATGAGTAATGGGAAAGAAAGGTCCCCTTCAGTCACAAGACTTAAAGACTGAGTAAAGAACTTCTATAACAAAGACTTTCAAAATGATTGATTCCTAGTCTTATGTAATTCTGCAAATCCTGGATGAGTTGTGTACCTTTATAAATTATAGAGGCCAAACGTGTTCCCTTGTTCCTCCTCCTCCTCCTCCTCCTCTTACTTTCTTCCTCCTTTTTGAAAGGTGATTGCTGGAAAAATAAGAGAAAGGAGGAAGAGGGAAACTGAGTTTTCTCTCTCTCTCACACACACATACACACATACACACACACACACACACACACACACACACACTTTAAAAAAATATATTTCCAGATAATAAATGTCACTCTTTACCATGAAGTTAATGAGGCAATAGAAAAGAGAGATTTGCAATTCCATAGAGCCTAATTTGGCCTTTGAGAGTCTCAGCATCCACATGAAATTCATATCAAGATTCTAGTAGATCTATCTACTAATAATACATTTAACATATAAATGGTATTGACAGCAAACTCTTCCAACATCACATTACTGATATTAAAATTTTTGTAGCTACTTATGTACTATATCTACACTTGCTTTTATGTAACACATGGTACTTTTTCATCTCATAGTGATTATTCAAATACTTGAATCACAAAGGATGGTTATCTAGCTGCACTTTCAACAGAAGAAATCAGACAGTGAAGCATTCTCACTTATATAATAGTGCTTCATCTGACAGAGGCACAAGTAGGTCAGGAACCAATTACCTAAGTTTCTTTTTTTTTCTTTTGGTGCAGGTGACAGCAAACTCACGCTGCAACTTGAGGAACCGTTAGGCAACCATTGTTGATTTCCTATGTCAATATCCAAAAAAGCACTTTGAGAAAAGTTCCATTTCAATTTTAATGTGCCTTGGAGACTAAGACAACCTGCAATTAGACTTACAAAAACTTGGAAGCTTATAAACCTAAGTACACAGGCTAAATTTTAGAACATACAGATGGCATCTATGGTGATGGGTCCCAAAGGAATCCAACTTCCAATTCAAATTTGTCAGAGAGATAGGAATCTACAGGCAAAATCAATCCATTAATGAGGGTATTGTTTTCAATCCCCAATACCTTTTTCATAGCATTAAATAACACTAATTCCTTTTTTTTTGTTGTTTTTAGTGTCCTGTAAGGGTTGTTAACAAGAGTCAAAAAGTAGGTAAACAAAAGACAGAAAGTGGAAAAAAAAATTAGTGAACATTAACACAAGTGCTTCCAAAGCAATGTATCCAAGTGAGAAAGATGCCCAATTCTAAGACAAATGAAGGATATGGGTAGAGTGTGGAGGTTTTCAGCAGATAAATATTCACACTGGTCTTATAAAGCAGATTATCTTACATATTTATAAAATGTACTAGTTTGCATTTTCCTCACGCTACAGTTTGAGAAACATACACATTCTTATAAATTTTAAGATAGCATCGTATAATGGAAAAAATTCATGGACACTCTTCTTGTAACTGGAGTCAAATAAATTTTGGCTCCTCACTGTATTGCCTTAAGAAAATTGTTTGGCCTCTCTGAGTTTCATTTCACCCGTTCGCAAAATGAACTAGGAAAACTTAACTCACGATTCTGCTGAAAATTAACTAAAGCAGTATGCATAAATCTTCTAACACAGTGTCTGTGATGTTGTAGATGCTTGAGAAATATCGATAGCCTCTACTCCCTCCACTTCTCTTTATTTCAATTCTTTACTGTCTGCTAAGAAATTCTCCTTGTCTGCATTAGGCTTCAAGCCTAGGAGGATTCCTCACCATGGTGTTACTCATTTGCCCAAGGAGTTTCTGAGAATACACGTAAAGAAACTATGTTTTGCGTCAGTCAAGCTGCCATTAGGGGAGGAGGGATGCAGGGGAAAAAATTAACTATGAAGTGTCTCCCTTAGGGAGACACAAATTCACCTTTTACCTGTTACAACTGGTCATGTTCAATAGCCAGAGTTGATCTTTAACCTATCGCTAGAGGGAATCAGCCAAAATACCTGTTAGAAAATACTCTATTCTAGAACATTCCTGCTCTCAGTAGCTACTATGTTTCTGCAAGAACACAATTTATGTAAGTATTAATCCTTGCCCTGTGTTTCCCCTACTGATGGCTGAACAGCTTAAAGAGAGAGAGGTGTGATTCAAATATTTTTTCCTAATTAAAATATAGTATTTTTAAAAATCCATCAACAATCACAGTAGTTTAATTGACATTAATTACTAGTTGACAATCCTCTTAATGTTGATGGTGGTTGATTTTCAGTCCAATGACTTCACCACCAAATGAGGCTCTTTGATCACACAGAGTCACGCATATGGTCCACAGAGCCTTAACCATAGTGTGTAGCTTCCAAGGAGTCACTTATGAACAGAAGAAAGAAAGCGTAAAAAATTTCATATAAATGTAAAATAACTAACCTCTCTGAGTAAGCCCCAAAGAATAAGCTTCATATTAGATTTTATTGTTTTTTGCCAAATTTGGAATTATGCATTTATTAGCTAGTGTATGTAGAACATGCATGAGATGATGCAGATTCAGCTTTTCCAAAGCCTAGGACAGAGAAATTATAAATTTTATTATCTCTTCAATAGGCTTTTTAAGGAAATAGATGACCTGCAATTTTTTCCCCCAGTAACCTTGAATTAAAAATCATTCTTCACTCAATGCCCAAGTTTTTGAAGAGTATTCTCTAATTTCTGTAAGGACATTCAGTTTATTCATAACAAGCTTGATGCAACTAATTAATGGCTTCTGCTAGAAAATGTCCAAATGTCTGAAATTTAGGCAGCTAACTTTCTATCAGGCTGCTGTGCTCTAGAGATATAATATTTATAATCCAACTTGCTGATCAAGAAAGCCAAAATAAGATTTTAATTGAAACTTCGATGATCCGTCATGAACTATAATCATAAATAAAACTAACATCTTTTATGTAAGATCTTTGGTTACAACTAAATGAGGCTTTCGGCTTTGACAAACACAGTTCCTTTACTATATTAAAACATATATATCAGGGTCTGTGATTAGGTCTCTTCCTATTAAAAAAATGTTATATTCGCAAACCGCCATATACTACTGAGAAAATGGCACAATTTAATAAAAAAAAAAAAAAATAGAAGTGGCAAGCTATGTTACTATCATCATCACATTTGCTTTTCTGCAATATTTTGTGCAATCATTAAAAGCAAGGTAACAGTAATATTTTAGCCATCTCAATACCTAGAATATTTCTATTACTTTGGCCAGGAACATTTTCCTAGGATGACTGGTTGACAATATCCAAAGGATAATTTCAGGTCCTGAAGAATTAAACACAGGTCTATTTTTATGAGGTGGGACAGATTGGAAACCATTCTTTTTGCCTGTTCCAGTGAAATTGGAAATGAAAAGAATGTGTGTCAGATGAGGGACGAGTGTCATGAACCCCATCTGAATTATATTTTATGCCCCTCTTTATAGCGTAATGTTCAACTATATCCATTTTCCTGGCAGTATTGCACCCATCAAAAACAAGTTATTGACACTTATATCTCATATATAAATCAAGTCAGGCAGACAAAGCAAAGAAGGTGGTTTCAGAGAGATTGGATGATGGAGTCGAATAATGTATTTGTTTTTCACCTCTAGGATATCACTTTAAGACTATCCTGAAACAATGGCACAAAATCATTCCAATTACATGATCTTAAAATAAGACATAAAGCAAATTCCGGTGATCTCATTCTGTCTGGTGTGTCAAGAGTTGACAGCACAAAATTGAGCAGAAATAGTTTAAATTTAGCAGTCTTCACATATGTGTACCAGGGCTGAGAGCAGAAATTGGATTTGCTTCCGTGGAGTCAATTAAGAAAGACTCAACGAGAGCAAGGGTTGAAGAGCACTGACAGGGCACTGGGAATTCTGTGAATATTGACTGGCACTGGGTCGGGTAAAAATTAAGCAAAGCATTCTGGTTTCTGACATTAATTTTCTCCAACCAAGAAATTATGCTAATAGATAAATGATTATATTACAAAAATAATAATAACGATGATGATAAAAGACAAATGTAATAAAGAGACACGTTCACCAGTGAAGAGCTACCAAATGGCTATGTCAGTTTCACTCTTATTTTTAAGATCGCTGGTCATAGAGTTTATTTCACACAATTCTTCTGCTGGGAATCTAGCCATCACACCTCATTCCATTTCATGGTGTTGTTCACATAATATTTGCTCTGCTCTTAAGAATTCAGAGGCAGCTAAGAGGAAAGCAAAGTTGTTTTTCTTTATCGTACTTATGGCAAATTATTTAGCCTACTCTGGCTTACTCAGCGTGTCATTCACTTTCCTTCCCTTGCCTATCAGTTCTGAGATTTCAAATGTTAGACAGGAGTCATTTGTGTCATTAGCAAAGGTTTCCATGAAATGAAAAGCAGTGAGAAGTTGTAGTGGGGAGAATACGTTAATCAAAACAAATCAACACCTAAGTCTGCTGTTTGATGCTTATTTTATTAAAAGCTGCTAGATTAGGAAAGAACTCCCAAGAAGAAAAATGTAAAATAAATTTGCATTTTAAAGGATTATCGGAATCTCAAATATCTTCAAATTCTACAGTCTTTGGAAGGAAACAATTAAAAGTAAAGCTAAAAGTGAAACAACTTTTATACTCTCTCCCTGTGGCCTAGTTTTCTTTTCTTTTGTCCCATAGAGAACATATTTAAAATGAACATATTGGTAAGAATCTTGAAATACATTATTTCAGGAAAATATTAAAAGCAAAAATATGAGTAAGTTCATCTTGCAGTAATTGGTATCTCATTTCTGATTGCAAAGTAACATTTTCCAGATTTTGTTTTGTTTTTTTTTAACACAATTGAAATGCACGCCATAACCTTATAAAGAAGATGAATATTCCTGCCATTCACTTAGCAAGAAAAAATAGAAAGTATGGGTTAATGAAAAAACGAAGAGGAAACTACATAGCTTGTGCACTTAAAAATCTATTAAAGTGTTAGAATTTGAAGTGCTGTTGTAAGTACCCAATCTAACAAACTTCCAGTACCCAGAAAGAATTCTTATCTGTGAAAGAATATATTTAATGTTTAAATTTTAGGCTTTTGTTTATATAATGTAGAAAATCATTATTCTGCATTCATGACTTTGTCCTAAATTTTTACTCTCCAAACTCAACACTTTACTCAAACAATTAGAGGCAAACTCTCCTCTGATGGCTCTGAAATGCTGAATCCCTGATGGTTCTGAAACCTTATATTTTCCATTGTAACTGGATGAACTGCAACTGGGAACCAGAAGGCAAAAAGGAAGGCTTTCTTCTCCATCTCTAGGGAACACAATCTTTTCTGCCAACTTCATTCTGCTTCCCAATGTCAGAACAGCACAATGGCTGCTCTGGTTGTACAATAGCCAGTAGCAATCCAACTGACAAGAGCAGGGGTGGCAATCTCAAATGACTACAGGTATCAGGCAGCTGACAAAGTAGGTGGGGCAGAGGAAGAGAACATGGCTTCAAATCAGCACCAGCTGCTTTTCATCTTATGGCAATATAGGACTCTGTCCCGTCAGAACTTTTATTCTTCAAGAGAAGCCAGAATTCTAATTTTTTGTATGTTTCAAGTCACCCGATTTTACAATGTTGGCAATTTTGAAAGAACACAGTTCAGACTAAACTACACAAGTCCAATGAGACAACAGACATAAGTTAGGAATTGGAAATGTGGAGGAGGAGGCCACGAGGCAAAACCAGTAGTCATGGAAGAATACAGCTATGCCCAGAGACAAAGCACCAAAGTGGGGACCAGTGGGGAAGAAATACTGGACTTTCCTCTCTTCCATCATCTTATCTCCTGCTGGAAGTTTTCATTGGCTAATTCTAAGAAGATTATCCAGTGACAGAACCCAGGTGATATAAACAATGGATGTAGAAGAGCAAACAGAATAACCGGCACACTTTAGTAGACAGTATACCATTACTTCCAGGGCAGTACATCTTTTTATGGATGGATGAATAGATGAATGGATGGAAGGAATAAAGGATGGATGAAATAATGGTGGTGTGAATTAAGAACTTGGACATTGTGTGTAGTCTTTCCAGATTTACACTGTAGCTACCCCTCTTTGTAATGTGTTTTGGATTGGTTCCTCAATCTGTAAAAAGAGAATAATGAAAGCATTTACATCATAGGATTGTTTTAAAGATTAAATTCATTAATACACGTAAAGTTCTTGGAGCCATGCTTGACAGATCATAAGTCTCCGTTAATCATTAGTTATTTTAATTACTTGCTCTGTTTCACTTTGTCAAATGCTTCTGATGGGCTGGCCTATTGGCCCAGCATAGAGTCAGATTTAAAACGGAATCAGAGGTATTGACCAGATGAGTCTGCTGGGTGTGAGTTCCGAAAGGGTAGCTATAAAAGATACTTTTATTGTGATACCCATCTTCACTGTTGCCAGCAAAGTTGTGACACTTTGGGGATGCATTATATTTGGTCATCTTCTCATAATTCAAGTTCTAAATTTTAAGGCCTTCATCTAGTATATTTAGTTATATAGAAATATACTTGAAAGGACTGAACAAGCTTTCAATACATGAACAGCATCAATCTGAATACCATAAGCTTTTGCATATTTTATTTTTGCTACACCATTGTGAGAGAAGACAGAATTTAAAAAAATAAAGCCAAGAGAAAAATAAGAGATTGAGAATAAAAATGAGCTTATTATTTCTCAGAGAACATCTAACTATACGCCAAAAAATTACTTCTTCCTCTTCAAGCTTATGTTGTCAAGATTAATATCCACCTCATATGCATGAAGGGAGTCAAGACTAGAAGAATTATTAAAACCTGAGCTAAGGCTAGACTAGTTACTGAAGGTACAGTCACTTGAACCAAGAAGGCCAGTGCAGCCAGGAACAAATATTGCTATTAAAGCCAAGATCCTTGTGGCTATGATTGACTAAAATAAACTAAGGTATTGTGAGGCATGAGGTCTATCTTTATGGACACTGGAGGCTAAAGAGAAAGTGCAGAAAATGGTGCCCAGGTTAGTACAGCATCTTGACACTGAACCATCTGTAGATTAACAATGTATATATTTAGGACAGGGTGCAAAAGAGGTAAGAGTTTCCCACTCAGTAGTGTTATCCAAAGCATGAGTGTACAAATACAATGACACAAAAATAAACTGAAGACAAAAGAATAACAGCAGCAGAACCAACAGAAGGCAGGGGTAAGAATCTGATGATCATATTTCTACTATTTAAATAATGAATCCATGATTTTCTCATGGTGTTGATTTGGGTCCTTTCAATTCCATTGTGTATGAAACCTATCGTTAAAGAATTATACCCAGGTGTGTTACAATATGGAAAGCAGGCACAAGCAGACCCACTGATTTAGCTGGCTGGAAAGAAGAGTCTTTCCTAAGAATCTCAGACCTCTCAGCCTTACACTGATACAAATCATAGAACTTGAGTCTGAAGAGGTTGTTTTTACAAATAGCTATTGACAGATAAAATGAGTCATATTTTATTCCTTTCAGAGCATCTAATTTAGTGATTGTCAATGCTGACTGGACATTAACTCTGCCTGGGGAGCTCAAAAAAACAAAGTAATGATGCCAGAGTTTCCCTGCAGATCAATTAAATCAAAATCTCTAGTGGTAGAATTCAGAAATCAGTATTTTTTTAGATGTCCTCATATGATTACAATGTATAGCCAAGCTGAATGCCCTTCCAAACTTTTGAGTCACACACACATTTCTTTGAGGCATCTAGTTCTGGACCCACAGTATGTTTAAGGCATAAGAGAGCAGCCTTCAGTGTATCTTTGCTTCTACGCGTATAACTGGATGCAGATGATTTTTACAGGGGTTAATAGAGCAAATTTAATGGAAGGTAAGTACTTTAGAAATAAGGAGAACTCTATTAGATATGAACTGCTTCTTTGAACCATAGAATTTAAGAGCTAGAACTGAAAAAGAGTGTCTAGTTAAAAAAAAGAAATGTCTAGAATTACCAGAGTATCATGGATAGAAGTTATTTTAAAGTTCCTTGGTTCACTACACCCCTACCTAACACTACCTATTATAAAAATGAGAAAACTGAGGCCCAGTGAAGGAAAGTAAGGAGACTAAACTCATGAAGTTAGTTAAGAAGCAGACTCACATATATAGAGAACAAGCTAGTGGTTACCAATGGGGAAAGGGAAGTGGGGAGGGGCAAGGTAGGGGTAGGAGATTAGGAGATGCAAACAGGTATAAAATAAGCTGCAAGGATATATTGTACACCACGAGGAATATAGCCAATATTTTATAATAACTCTAAATCACAATAACCTTTAAACATTGTGACTCACTATATTGTGCACCTGTAACTTATATAATATTGCACACCAGTGATACTTCAGTAAAAAAGAAAAAAGAAAAAGATAAGACTACAGTCCAAGTCTCATGACATAAAGCCAGTGATCTTACTCCAACTTTTACACTGTAAATCACAAATTTCAAAATAAACATGAAGGTTTCATATTTTGGTGAGAAGGTGGTGGCACTGGATTGATCTATTGTCATTTTGGTTACATTGGGAACTATGTTTCCCAGAATCTCTTTCCCTATGTAGGTCTAGCTTAAAGGTGGGCAAAAGGGAAGTTGTGCGAGGCAAGTAGGCTGGTGTGAAGCTGCTAACATTAGTCTGACGATTTGGGGGTCAGATGCAGTGACAAACAGATAAATACTGTAACATAAATACTGGAACAGTCTACCTAGTCATCCCTCTCCTCACTTCATATCCACCTTTCTTCCTAACTTCTGTCCCTGTTGACCAACTTCAATCACAGACCCATCACCAGACACTTAGCTCTGAACTCACAGAGGCAGGAGGTATGAGGAGCCACCAGCCATCTGTGGGGCTTCCCATGGGTCTCCCTCGTGGTCTCACTCTGGCTGCAAGCTCTGACTTGTCAACACTGGCCAGGGTTCCAGGAGTTCTCGTTAGCGACAATTTTTTAGATCTTTCAACATTATTCATGGACCCTCATGTCTCTAGTGCCTTCCACAAAAGTGTAGCACCCTATAATAAATCTCCTATTTTATTATACTCCTATTGGTTTTGCTTTTGTGATTGAACCCTGACTGATATGAGGGGAAGTAGCAATAAAGTAGAAAGAAGTCATAAAGTAGGGGAAGTAATAAAGTAGGACTTTTGGGGTTAGAAACCCAAGGTGATGGTAATAATATTCATTCTCAAAATGCTCAGAATTACAAAGTGACTCTTTAGCGTTTCTAATTAATTCCTGTTTTATAAAGAAAAAAAGGCATGTTCGACTCCGAAATAAAGCAGCCTCAATTCAGAGAGACGAAGGCAACTCTACTGAGTCACTGCTGCCTACGGCTCCTACCCCAGGCTCCTCTGACTCCCCTACAGTCCTCAGATGAATGCTGACACTGTTGTGAAATTCTGCTAATTATACAAGTCGCTTTTGAAATATTCATTTGGATTATTTTACAGAGATGGATATTAATGGCTTGCTAGCTTTGAAAAAGAAGAGAAAAGATTTTCTTTGATCTTAGAGAGTTGGGCCCCATGCTTTGGTAAAGAAAAGTGGACTGGAGAGAAAGAAGTCTGAGCATTTCCTGTTCGTCCAAGTAATTATGGTAAAGTGAGTTTTCTTTGATTTTGGTGGTTAGATTTAAAGATACAGAGCAAGTAGTTGTAATCATCCTTTCAGGAGTCATTCTGAAAACCACATTAAGCTACAAACGCCTAAATCTGACCAACTCATAGAATTCCATTCTCAAAAGTGAGCTCGAGAAATGCAGAACCATTACAACAAACAAAATTTAAGAAGTCCTTAGGCACTGTAATAGCACTGAGAAGAAACTAAAGCCATTCACAGGTTAAAAGATCAGGGATATTTAGCAGTGTATTAGTAAAAAATGGAAGTCTACAGTTATTTAGAGCTTAAAAAACACTAATAATAGCCTGGTTCTCCAACACCAGTATGCAAAGGTCTCGTCACCTTGTGATGGATGTTTGCTAACAGTAAAGTTTCCTGGGCCCTTCTGTCTGGATATTGATTCAGTAGATACATGATGTATTAGTATTAGTTATCTATTGCTGCATAACAAACCACCTCCAAACCTAGCAGTATAAAGCAACAAACATGTATTATCTCCCACAGTTTCTGAGGTCAGAAATCTGGAAGTGACTCGGCAGGGTGTTTCTGGCTCAAGGTCACTCCTGAACTTACGGTAAAGCTATCAGCTGGGGTTTTATCACTGGAAGAATTGAGTGGAGCTGGAAGTGCTGTTTCCAAGGTATCTTACTCATGTGGCTGTTGCCAGATGGCCTCCATTCTCTTTCATCTTTTCCAGAAAGCTTCAGTTCCTCGCCATGTGGGCTTTTCCATAGGGCTCTTCCACTTGGCAGCCGGCTTTTCCCAAAGTGAGTCATCCAAGAGAGAGGCTAAGTGACCAAGCTGGGAGCCACAGTGTCTTTTTCAGTCTTTTTTTGGGTATATTTATTTTACTGAAGTATAGTCGATTTACAATGTTGTGTTAATTGCTGCTATACAGCAAAGTGATTCAGATATATACATGTATGTGTATATATATATATATATATATATATATTATATATATATATATTCTTTTCCATTATGGTTTATCACAGGATATTGTATATAGTTCTCTGTGCTATACAGTAGGGCCTTGTTGCTTATCTACATACCAGTTTGCATCTGCTAACCCCAAACTCCCAATCCATCCCTCCTCTATCCCCACTCCCCCTTGACAACCACAAATCTGTTCTCTATGTTCTCAGAAGTGATTTATCATCACTTCTGCTGCATGCTACTGAATTTGATCAGTCCTGATAGAATATGGGAGAGAACTACATAAGAGTGTAAATACCAGGAGGCAGAGATCATTGAGGGCCATCTTTGGGGCTGCCTTCCATGGGGCACTAGAATATACTTTATTAAGCACCTATGAGGATTCATTTGCATGTGGTCTGTAGACCATAGTTAAAAGAATTTCTATAAAGCATGCTAGCTTTTAAAAAGTACACAATTTATTCATCCATCCATTCACTCAACAAATATATGTCATTTTCTGAGATTTATCATAGGGAACGTTGTTTATCCCTGAAAAAAAAAAGTCTTTAAAATCTGGCTGAACCGATCCCTGAGATTCTGTCAAAGGCATTAATAGAGTGGGGGAAAGACACTGAGGTTAATATAAACTCCCACTGGTACCTCTGAAGCATTCTTCTCAAGGTAAGTAATGATTTGGTAACTGCCTGAAATATCGAAGACTTTCAAGCAAGTATTTATGAATATTGCAGATGATAGGGCTGCTGGTCATCAGAAAGTACAGCCACTGACACAGAAGGCCTTAGAGAAAAGCAATGGAAAAGGGGACTAAAGAGCTCTGCTGAAGTTATTACTGTCAGATAAGTCACAACTCCCCAACCTATTCCAATTAGTGAAACCCATATCAGTGAGGAAAAGGAAGCGGCTTTCAAATTTGGCAAGGAACAGAGATTCAGAGCAATTGGAAAAACACCCACTAAGACTTTTGAAACTAGGAGAGTTGGGAGCTTAACCCATCAGGTAAAAATTGGCTTGTCAGATAAAGGAATCTGGCAGCCTCCAACAAGTCTTTAAAGAGTAGAATTTAAGTTCAAGATTTTGGTACTTCACTTGGTTCAGGTCTGTGTGCTCCCATTTGGTGATTCTTCAAATCCTTCACATTAAACATTGATAACAGGGATTAGAAGCTCTAGTCTAACAGAAAGATGTAGGGAAGAAATCTTAAGCTTTTGCTCAAAGCTGTCTGCTCGGAAGTTTACCACTTCTCAATGTAAATAGGCCAATCAGAGAGACATTCCAGTAATATATATTTGGACTGACAAAAATCCCCTCACCTACAGGCTCAGCACCAAATTGGGGGCAACAAGCAGCCAAGGATTAATGGTTGCATAATTTTTATCTTAATTTTCAGTCTGACTACACATCCAAGATAAGCAGGCACCAAGGATGCTGATGACCTTTTCCAATACCCTCAAACACAGGGCCTGAAACACATCCTGATTAAGCATTCAGAGACATTTAGAACTTCCAGAATTTAGGACACAGGGCTTTAATAACAAAAACTAGTGGCAGTCCTCAGAAGATCATGCCTGCAGTGGTTTTAGACAAATCTTCACATCACCGCACGGTAGTTGTTGAGAACTTGGGCAAAGCACAATGGGCAGACACCAAGGTTAAGGGATTAGCAAATTAAAAAATCTGAACACCTCTAGTTGTGGTTTTCCAAAGCCTCTTCCTCAGGAAACCAATAATTGAATTTAAGATTAACCTAAGCAAAAGAGAATTTATATGATATTGAAAGGTAACAGAAAAAAACTATCCTTGCTCCATGAGTACCAAGGTTTCATTCTGAGAAACCCAGCTGGTGACAGTGTCTATTTAGGGAAGGAAAGAAGCCAAGGATTTGTATGGATGTAAAGTAGAGCAACAGTAACAGAAAATATAAGTTTATTTGAAATATGTAACGGATGATGAAAAGTCAAATATTTCCCCAGATCAAGTATTGCTCAAACTACAAGCATACACTGGGCATTTTTAAAATAACCCTCATAATGAGGGACCAGGAAATGATCAATAAACATGCATTGTTCTTCAGAGATCTGGATGTGTGTGTTGAAATGACTCAGTCTTAGCCCACGGTTTGTGTGGATAAAAATGGCTCCTTTTATAATAACATCCAACATCATAACTGTCACTGGCTGAATGAAGATAATAGTATCTTCAATAGTGGAATAAAATTCCACTCATGGTAATGCTTCCCTTGCTGTTACCATCCCCAGAAACCAAGCTCTTCCCTTTGGTATTCTCAGGTAGTTGACTTTTGGTCACATTCTTAGCCCCTTAATTTTTTTTTTTTTTTAGCCCCCTTGATTTTTCACGCTGATGTTTTTTAACATATTTTGAAATTAAGGGGACAAATTAACTTTGAAAGTTTTCAAGATTCTCCTCCACCCCTAGACTTCAGAAAATATTCTTTTTTTTTCCCACTTATTTCTAAAAACAGAAACTCAAAACTATAACAACTTAAAACTGAAAGAATGCTTGATGGCATAAAGTACAACCAGGCTTCTCATCTTCAAATCCCATTCTTCTCACATCTGGTCATCTATTTGCCATCTGACCAGCAATCATTTTAGAGAATGCAGTTTCCCAATGAAGATAACTTCATCTTTAGAAAATTCTTAGGCTGAGGTAAAAATTTGTTTTCCTGAAACTATTCAATGCTGGTTTTTATCTTTGAAACTATATGTAAGATGAACTTTCACATATTTAATGTTAGCAATCACATTTTCATTGCATCTTCATTTATCCAAGCTAGACATTTGTAATTCCTTCAATTAATATATATATTTTAAGTCCTGTCTGGATCTAGTCAATCTACTTCTCATAGGCTGTATGTTTCTGTTTTATTCTTAATGTTTAGCACTTAGAACCAAAAGGCAGATTTTCTATATGTGGACTGGCCACCATTAATTGGAGAGAAATTCTTACTTTCTTAATTGAATTAACTTGCCTCAATTTAGTCTGAGTTTGTAAACTTTGGTGACACCATATCAATTGCAGAAACAAAGATAATTGTCTTAAAAAACACCTAAGCTTGCCTTTAAAATGTGTTCTTCCTCACCTGTTTAACGCTTATGTGTTTTATTTTTTTTAGTTGTACATGTAGATGTAGATGTTACCAGTAAATTTTCTATTGTTATATAGCCATACTCAAATCTTTCAAAATATTTTTTTACTCACAATCTGTCTTCCATCCTGTCAACTATTCTTCCTAGTTTTATATACTCATAAGTGTGATGGATATCCCTTCTCTATCTGGGCATTACTGAAATGTTGAGTAGGAATTTACATGGGCTTTCAACATTGGTCTCTAATCTTAATACAGTTTTCTGATAAACTAGGGCACTAATATTTTTGTTCATTTAATCCTCTCAACTATTTGTGTGAGATAAACATTATTATTTCAACTTTACAGAAGAGAAAAGAGTCAAAATAGTGATATATCTGTTCAAGGCAGTAATATGATAAAGTCAATTCCTCTCAGGTCATGGGAGCCAACTGTCCACAATTCTCATCTCTACATTCAGGACACTGGCCATGGTAGGACTATATACACCAAGGAAATCAGACACTTCAAACTATTTTTTCCCTGAAAATCTGTTGTTAGACATTTAACAGGACACCACTGGTCCAAGGACACATAGTCAATAAGAAGCAAAACCATGTCTTGAACTAATTAATGCCTTACTTCATATCCCAGTTTTCAGAGTCTTTCTAATAGTCTATATTTCTGAAATCAGATTTTAATAGTGAGTAAAGGGCATAGACAATGAATTTTATGGGAAGATGGATTTGTTGTGGCACTACTAAAAGGGGAAACTTTGAAGTTATAGAGATACGGGGAACTGCTGGATAGAAACTTTACCTATTTCATATTTTGCTCTTTTTTTTTTTTTTCTATTAAAACTACCATATTGGGGCTTCCCTGGTGGCGCAGTGGTTGAGAATCTGCCTGCCAATGCAGGGGACACGGGTTCGAGCCCTGGTCTGGGAAGATCCCACATGCCGCGGAGCAACTAAGCCCGTGAGCCACAATTACTGAGCCTGCGCGTCTGGAGCCTGTGCTCCGCAACAAGAGAGGCCGCGATAGTGAGACGCCCGCGCACCGCGATGAGGAGTGGCCCCCGCTTGTCGCAACTAGAGAAAGCCCTCGCATAGAAACGAAGACCCAACACAGCCATAAATAAATAAAAAATTAAAAAAAAAAAAAACCTAGCATATATATTAAAAAAAAAAAAACTACCATATTGATAGTCATTTTTAATTCATTATCAGCTATTCATCTTGAAATACGTTTCTATCTATTTCTTTGTGCCCGGAACTTTTATAAACTGTATTTTATTGGCATGCCCTTAAACATATTACCAGGCACTTGTACCCACTGAATTTCAATTTATTTTGTAGAACCAATCCCAAATCCATATAGTTCTCTGTTTCTTTTTGGATATTTCAGAATTAAATTACACTTGTCATCCTCCAAAAAGTAGCAAAGATTTGCCCAGTGGAAAAGAAAGTAGAAAGTTCCTAGAATCAATTGACCTGGTAGGAAAAGCATTGATACTGACTCTTTTGGACAAGTTGTTCTCCACGGTATGTCTTACAGAAGTGAAATAGTGGCATGAGACACTACAAAGCGGTGTTTTACATGCTGAGAAGAAATTCTGACAAGTAAAACTTTTTTAAGGTAATCATAGCTCTAATTTTCCAACTGGAAAACAGAGCATCTAGGTTTTGTAAAGCCTGGGGAGAGAGGGACTGAAAAATAAAATGCTTTCTTCTTCTTGTCTTAACAAAATTATCTTCCAGGGAAAAAAGATAGTTCTCACCTTTGAATGCCTGTTTTCTCCTGCTTCTCCTGCTCTCTCTCCTGTGCTATGGAGCTATTCTCCATTAGACAGACATCAGCCAGATGACAATACTGTTTTTTTATAGCAATATACAATCTTTGTTTCCAGTGGAAAGGCCCAGTAGGCACGATTTTGGACTTGTTATTAAAGGCAAACTAATGTCCCCAAAGATTTTCAAAACACTTCACGCCAGAATGTGGTATTTTAAAGCATTCCCGTTTCCCATAATTGAATGCATGCAGCATAGCAAGAGGAAGAACATTTCAGCAAATACAAGAATTAATCAGAATTAATACAGTTTATTCTAGAGAGTCTCATAGGCTGTTTATGGATTTTATGCATAATTCTATAAAAGATAAGGTTGTACAAGCCAATCACAACACAGCTTAAAGACCACTGACCCAGGAAAGAGAGTAAAACAGGGAAGGCATTTGAAAGGGAACAAAGCATCCTATTAATATTCATCTTGTATTTAAATTGAGTACAGTTTTCATCATTGGGAATATGTGCCCTATTGTTAGAGTTTCTTGGGATGCTTGATCAGGTCATTAGTAAAACTCTGTCGGATTTCTGCATAAAGTAGAAATAACCCTCTTTTCAAAATAAGTTCTCAAATACTGAATGCACATTGCAAATATACTATCAATGGTGCATGAGGTCTGTAAATGATTATAATAATGGTAATCTCATAAAACTATCAGGAGATGGGACCTGATTATATTATGTTAATTATATAGAAAGTCACCCCCTCTAATCATTTAAGTTTGAATCTAATTTATCACAAAGCAATATTATAGAGTTTTTTAAACTGAAAGGCAGCAAACATCCAATCCTGACATCAACATTAACATATAGATTCACGACTCATCTATTTAAAATAGGACTTGTATTTAAAAGGAGCTTTTATTAAAACGGTCCTTCTCAATCCTCTGAATCAAAAGTGTTAGTTGCTGCTCATGTGTCCTCAAATGCAGACATCAGTACTAGTCTTTATAGGAAAGTTTTGGGTTAATGTTTGTTCACGTGCCAACCACATGCCACAAAGCTAAGAATAAAGAAGACAATCATAGCATTTTAGAGCTGACAAAAATTTTGATATGATTTGTGCAATTTTACATCAAAATAATGTTTCATATGCTTTTTATCTCATTTCATCTTTTCATATGAACCTGCAACCTACTATGGTTATGAGAACTTCTTTAGGATTGAGGCTAGGGGGTCTATGAACCAAATTTTCCAACTTAGAGCTCTGCTAAAAAGAAATAGTATGAACCACCTGTTTCTGGGAGTGGTGGGATGAATGGAGATGTAGGTAAGAATGTTGCTAACAATTCCTTTTCTACCCCTTACACCAACTAGCCTTACCACTCTTCGGCAGCAAAAGGAACAAGGGAAACTGTTTACATCAGTAGGTTGCTAAAGTCACTACCAGCGCAATTCAACTTACAATGGTTGTTCTTTGTGAGCAATACTTAAAAGTAAAAAAGACAAAGAGACTTGAATTGGTTAACAATGCTTATTTTAACAAAAATAAAACAATACAAAAACACTGACCAGCAGGAAAATTAAGAAATCTACAGGATCCCACAAGTTGTCAAATACACAAGTTTATTTTTTAACTTTTTAAATTTTTTTTTTTGAGAATCACAACTTTAGTATTTTAGAAAATTTGTAATATATTATCCATTACAATCACCCTTCTTAACCAAGACCAATTTTTTTTTTATCAAGATGAAGATTTAGGGAAAATTAGAAATGGAAATTTTCCACTCTGGAGGCCATTATTCTGAAATCTTAAACATTATTGCAATTCAAGATATTCCTATTTTCAGTTGAAAAGAGAGGTCTAAAGGAAGAGAAAAAAAGCATAAAATTCTTTGCTCTTGAGCCTTTGAAACAGACAGTTCGTCCCTCTTCCTTGTACCCTCACATGTAGATTATTAGTTCCACAATTACTCTACTTGGCCTCTATTTGGAGAAATGTCTAACAGTGGCTTTAACTCTTGAACATTTCATTGCCTTTGGAAAATCCAATTCCACTCACAAATCCCTTATTTTGTTTATTTGTGGTGCACAAATACACAAGTCTAAATTCACATATTTTTAAAAAACAAAATTCTGTCCTTTCATTTTATTGCAGTTGTCTGTGCCCCCCGCCCCAGCCCAGCTGCTCCCTCCCCGCCCAGTCACACGACCCCATCCTGTAGTCCTGCAGAGCTGCCTGCTTCAGAGACTAAATTCTGTTTGGTGAACCACTTCCTTAAAAACACCTGGAATTTATGACACGTGAAGTGGTTTGGAGTCCTAGACTACCTTGCTTATTGGCTGAGCTGCTTTATTCGTGTTGCTCTGTTACATTTTGCAAACGTTATTTTGCTTCTGTACAAAATTTGAAACAAATCACACATTTATTTTTCTTTGTATCTTTTTTCATTCCAGTTTTAATGAAATATAATTGATATACAGCACTGTGTAAATTTAAGGTGTACAGCATGATCTGACTTACAAACATCATGAAATGATGACCACAATAAGTTCAGTGAACATCTATCATCTCATATAGATACAACTTTAAAGAAAAAAAAAATTTTTCCCTGTGTTGAGAACTCCCAGGATCCACTCTGTTAACAACTTTCATATATAATGTACAGCAGTGTTAACCATATTTATCATGTTGTACAATACATTCCTAGTACTTATTTTCTTATAATTGGAAGTTTCTAACTTTAGATTATATTCATCCAATTTCCCTTCCCCTCCCTGCTTCTAGTAACCGCAAAGGTGACCTCTTTTTCTATGAGTTTGTTTGCTTGTTTATTTTTGAAGTATAATTAATCTTATACTCAATTATAAGTATAAGATTAGTTCCTGGTGTGCAAAATAGTGATTCAATATTTTTATACATTACAAAATGGTCACCACAATAAGTCTAGTTATCATTTGTCATCATACAAAGACATTAAATTATTATTGACTATATTTCCAACACTGTACATTTCATACTGATGACTCGTTTATTTTATAACTGAAGTTTGTACCTCTTAGTCTTCCTCACCTATTTCTCTCATCCCTCCTACCCCTCTCTCCTCTGGCAACCGTCTGTTTATTCTCTGTATCTATGACTCTATTTCTGTTTTGTTATGTTTGTTCATTTGTTTTGTTTTCCAGATTCCACGTGTAAGTGAAAGCATACGTTTCCCTGTACTTTATAAACCACTTGATATTACAAGGATCTATGTGGGTATTTTGGTTTTGAAAATTTGTTGTTTGTAGTTTTTTGCTGTTTTTAATTGGGTTGGTTAGTTTTGTTTTCTTTTAATTTTCCAATTGGTTTTTCACATAATTCTGTATTTCTTCAGATGGTTGTCTATTTGAAATACTATTTGAATTTGAATATAGTTATGTATTTTAGAATCAATTTTACAACCCATCTTTTTACTCCCTAAATACACAGAGGGGCAGGAAACAGAGAACTGAAGGGAAGAAAGTAGACAATGATTCTTACTGGAATCCCAAGACACTTAATCATTTTTATCTAGGGATTAATGTAGAGGATGCTCACTAGCTAGATGCCATTGACAATAGAGGCTTCTAGTCTCTGAGACAGCAAGGTTTTCCTCTACCTTCACATTGAAATATAGAGTGTAGCACACTAAGACATTCGAGAAAATTAAGAATTTTGTAGGGTCTCTAGCATTTAATTCTAGTCATCAAATTTAATATTTTTGTTATGATTTTTCAATTATTTATCTTTCTCTCATAGTGTTTAGAGTGTAACATATTTGGTTAGTATAAACTGGGAAATTCTTCACTCCTAAGGCTAGTATACTTTTTGTTTTCAAATTAATTGGGTGTGAGTTAGTGCTAGTAGATGTGGAATACTCAGCATTGGGGGTCCTTACCTTTATGCAAACTTTCATAGCCATGGGTTATATGTGGCACAAAGGTGTAAGCTCATGTGTTAAACTACATACACTTGAATACCAACTCTGTCATTTACCAAATATGTAATCTTGCTCAAGTTATTAACTTTTTCTCAGTCCCAATTTCTTCATTTGTAAAGTGGAAATAATAATATCCATGCCATAAATTTGTTTTGATGATGAAATAAGATAATGCATATAAATACTTAATCACAGTGTCTGGCACATAGTAAGTCCCCAATAAGTGTGGTAGCCATGAAAATGTCCCACCCAGATTTTCTCCTACAGGATGTATAATTGGCCGACAACCCCAGCTGCTAATTTCCGGATCTACTGAGTTTGCGTCAATGTCAGGCTTCCAGAAACCTGCTCCAGTGACTAAACACAACAAGGATACCAATGAAAGCCATTCCCACAAAACATGGGGCACCTTTATTGGATAAATTGGGTTTGAGTACTCTCCAACAGTCTAGTTGAAAATTTCCTGGAACTGTACTGCAGTCTGAGACTGTTCCTGTCTACTAATCCTTCTTCCTGCCCTTTCTCCTTCACAGGTCTGACCTGCATTGTGACCTGAAGACTCTCCTCCCTACTCCTTCCTCCTTACCGTCACAGGTATTTCTCCCAGTAAATATCTTGCACATTTCATCCTATCTTAACCACTGCTTCTCCCAGAACCTAACTTGGCACTATTAGCTATTGTATTACTGTTCATTTTCATCATATTTTGATTCTGTGTAGTTTCATTTTAGAAAAGATGTCTTCTCTAAATCAGAAAGTTTCAATTTTTTCTTCTTCCCCATATGAGTGAACATCAGGAAACCTTGGTTCCAGTGTCAGTTTTCCCATTAACTTGTTTGATCTTGAGAAAACCACTTATTCACTACAGGCTTCAGCTTCCTCAATTGCCAAAGAAGCGGATTATATGATTTCTAAAGTCTTTGAAGCTCTGAAATTCATTTTTTAAATTATGTACTAGTTGCTGAGACTATGTAAAGAAATGTCAAATGCTGTTTGTAGGTCCCAGAAGCTCACCATCTACAGGGGAGATGTGTCCAATATATCAATACATAAATAAATAGAACATCTTTTTATTGTGGATCTTTAAATATGAGTAGTCACCTGGAGCCATGGCTAGCTCTATGTTTATTCTCTTGCTTATTTTTTGCCCTTTTGGAAAGCACGGAGAAGGTTTGTGGAAAATGGCAAATGTACTACTTCTCTAAGGGACAAATATATAAACATTTGTTATCACAATGATTATTCATTGATCATTTTGTTGGAAAATGATAAGGCGGGTTGTCTGGGAGTGGATGAGAAACAAGAGACAAGTTCCTTGCAACATTTTAGAGAAAAGGACCCTACAGTAACATAGAAAAACTCGGAATGTGCAGTCATTTTCCTAAGGTATTCAATCTTCTGGGTAAGTTAATGACTCTCAGCTCCTGCCTACATAAATATAAGCATCACAGGAAAATTTTTCTCATGGGCAAACCACATACATTTATTTCATTGGATTTTAGATTTTTGATTTTTCAGATCAGCCTCTTTACTTCTATTAAATAGCATCATGATTTAAAAAGTACAATAGACTAAGATGCAATCTGGAAGACGAACAGATAAAAAGGAAAATAGAGATCACCATATCTTAACCATTCGGTAATTGCTCAACAGTTTAGTGTATTTTGTCCCAATATATGTATTCTACATATAGATTTTCTGAAGTTGACACTATTCAGTATAGTTTCAAACGCTTTTTCACTTTAAATGTTATGATATACATGTTCCCTGAATCACAATGTTATCAAAACATGTGTAATAGTTGCATAATATTATAATTTATGTGTATAGTATAATATATGTGCTAATACCCCTATTTTTGAATAACTATGTTGGTTCCCATTTGGGCTTTTACCAGTGATACTGCATTTGGAGTAAGAATAGGTTCTCCTCCAAGTACCAGACACACTCACAACCCATTCTATAGAAACAAAACTGTATGATCCTCTCTGGAAATGTGACTTATTTGGAATAGTATCGGGTACCAGACAAAAGAAAACCAGCCTATGGGTTGGATAATAGTTAGTGAGGTTTCTGGATGAAATCTTTTTTTAAAGAAGATATAGGGCTTCCCTGGTGGCGCAGTGGTTGAGAATCTGCCTGCCAATGCAGGGGACACGGGTTCGAGCCCTGGTCTGGGAAGATTCCACATGCCGCGGAGCAACTAGGCCCGTGAGCCACAGTTACTGAGCCTGCGCGTCTGGAGCCTGTGCTCCGCAACAGGAGAGGCCGCGACAGTGAGAGGCCCGCGCACCGCGATGAAGAGTGGCCCCCGCTTGCCGCAACAAGAGAAAGCCCTCGCACAGAAACGAAGACCCAATGCAGCCATAAATAAATTAATTAATTAATTTAAAAAAAAAAAAAAAGAAGATATAGCAAAGGTTTTTAAGAGTTCAGAGTCTCCTTGTGAAGGCAGAAACCAAAATATCAAGAGAAAGCAACAAGCAGTATCTAGGAGCAGCAGTCATGAGGTAGTGAGGAAATAAAGATTCAGGCAAGAGACATAATCCGCAGTAAACAAAGACAGCGCAACTTAACCAAAGTGGTAGGTTGTGAGAGGACAGAGCAATGGGCCCACTGCTAAGGATGGGACAAGAGGATGCTCTTGGAGGAACGCCAACATATCACGAAGGACTCCCTTACCCTCTTCGCTCCAAATCACATGCAGGCCCCTCTCACTTAGCCTGGCTGGGCAAATCTTTCTGTCTTCCTTCCTTACCCTTCCTTGTAGCTTTTACAACAAACCCATAACATCTGGGGGTAAACCTGCATCTCTTCCTTATAAAGTAAGGGAGCCTAAGTTCTATACACCACAAAAATAAAACTAGGGTATGTACCCTTGCCACACCTGTGATTATATCCTTAGGATGATTCCGGAAATAGAACCTATTAGTCAAAGTACAAGAATATGATTAAGGCTTTTGCCTAATGCCAAATTGCTCTCCAGAAATAATTTACTGATGTGTACTGAAGAAAGGGTTTCCGCCTCCCTGCATCATCATGATATATAATTTTTAAGACATTTGGCAATTTAAAAGTTTAAAATAGTGTCTCATAATACAAATATAAATTCCTTTGATCATCAGAGAGGCTAAACCTTTTTAATGTTTATTGGCTATTTGCATTCTTTGGCTGTGAAATATTATTTGTTATGGGTCCAGACTCAATTATTACTTATCCTTAACTACTGATAAGGTTCTTTCCCTGTGACAGAATCACCCACATCATATTTGAAATTTAAAGTGTTTGTTCTTGAGGATTGTCATATATGTGATAGATTTGTTTTCCCCCTTTGCTTTCATCTGTATAGTTTTGGGGATAGAGAGAAGCATGAATAAGTCTGTTATCATGGATTTGATCCCCAAGTGAACTAATTAGTGTCTTTACATTCTATGGCCACTTAATGCACTTATTTTCAGGTCAGTTCATTATAACGGTACCAGGGGAGGGAGTGAGGATGGTTTAATGCAAATCCTCCCTCACAGATAAAAGAGAAGAAGCAAAGCATCCCTAGTTGGTATAAAGGTGAGAGTGCTGGACCTCTTCCTGCTTGGTCTCCCCTTCCCTTCCTTCAATATTTCACTCTATGGTGCCTCTGTAAAATCCTAAGTTTTCATGGAGCACAAAATGAAAACCAGGATGGAATTACAATATTTATAAAGAATACAGTCATTTTATATACAGGGATTTTTGAGGTTCAGAAATATAAAGTTAGGTTGTAAAAACCTCTTAATTCCCACTGTGTCGTTGCTGCTTTGACCAGATAGAATAATACAAAAGAAAGTTTTTCTTTTTGTAAACTGAAGGGGAGAACCACATATACAAAGAACACTCAGATTAGAAAAAGTAATATTCATAGTGATCCCCTTACTCTGGTGTAGTCTGGGTAAGAAGGAGAAAGAAATGATAATCAACAACCATCATCTAAACAGCCTAATATAAATATGAAATACCGTCACTTTCAGATTTGACTATGTTCACTCATTCTGTGCTCTTTTACATCATAAGAAAGAAGATCAAGCACTCTCAAAAGAATACCAATTTTCTGTCACTAAAATGCAACTTTATTGACTAAGTAATTTATTTGGACTGATAGAATAGCTACCTATCTGTGCCCAATAAGCAAAATGACTTCCAACCTTCAGAGAGCATAGATTTTTGAATAGGATGTGATAAATGACTCTTTTTAGTAAGCAGGCCAGCCCTAAGCAAAATGACTAAGTGTTGTCTATTCAACAACTCCCTATTCCCTTTTGTTTCTATCTGTCCTCTTCTCAAGCCCCTCCCCATTTTCTTCCTCTTGAGTTTTTAAGCCCCTGCTCTGGTACACAAACAGGCTCACCGTCAAGGGCCAAGGCTTCAAGATACAGACCTTTCCTAACCTCCCATATATGTCCAAAATATATTTTTTTCTGTGACTCCTTCTCTTGGGAATATAGGAAATAAATGTAAAATCTATTTCTAACAAAGACCTTGATAAAAATCATTGTGTCATCTCATCAAGATATTATCCTTTTATTCATTCATTCAATAAACATTTATTGACTGTCCTTTATGTTCTGGATGCTACTGAAGTGATGATTACCAACACAATATAGTCTCTGCCCTCCCAGAGCATGGAGTTGAACAAAGAATGCAGACAAGTAAGCAGGTGGTTTTAATATGGAAGGACAAGTTTAATTTGGGGAAACTTTAGGTATTATGGAAACATATTTAATCAAAACAAAATAACAACAGAATTTGAGTATCAGCAAAATCATTCCAGAATAACCAATAACTAGAGAAAAGATACAGCATGATAATTAGGCTGTAGCATCAAAGGCTGGAGCCAGACCACCTGAGTTCAAATCCAACCTGCCACCTATTAGTTATGGGACCTCCAACAAGTGACTCAGTGTCTTTGAGCTTCATTCCCTTGCTGTAAAATGCAGATAATAATAGCAGCACTAAAATCATACAATTGTTGTGAAGGTTAAATGAAACAATGCACACAACTGCTTAGAAGAATAACTGGCATATTGATAGTTCTCAACAAATGTAAGCTATTATTATTAAATTAAGGCCATTAAAATGAGTGGGAGTTAGGTGAGCCAAGGAAAATGAGGTGAGAGAGAGGAACAAAGAACAGTATGTCTCAATCTTAGAAACAGGAAGCAAGATTTGCTGATACATTAAAGTAGGTCAGGGTGGTGACTTCTGCTTCTAGCCATAATGAAATAATAAGGACTTACCTTCCACCTTAAACAATTAAATACTAGAAAAATATACAGAATAACTATTTTTAGTTTTTAGACAATAAACAGCACTGGACAGTGACCCCAAGAGAAGGGAAACAAATGAGGTGGCGTCAGCCCTACAAGTGACCCAACTTGTCATTGCCTGGAGAGACTTTCCACACCACACATCTGGTAGGGCAAGCCAAACTGATCATGGCCGTCTCCCTGAGTTGAGGAGGCAAAATATGGACTTCTGGCATATGTGACTAGAAATTGCAAAACAGAGTACTGTAGAGCAGAAAGCTGCACAGACAAACAGAACTCTGGAGACCTTCTTTGGGTCCCCTGAGTACTTAACTGCACATATGTATGAGCAAACTACTGAGATGAGAGAAAGAATCACCAGACAGAAGCAAGTGAAACCAACAGTCACTGGAGTTCATACAGAGGAGGGAATCCATGTATCCACCAGCAGAGTGGTGAGACTTCCTCACACAGGGCATGATGTACAGTCCTCAGAAGGAGATTGCCTCAGCAGCAGGGCTAAAGAAATTCTAGACTACAGGCATTCTTGTCCTTCCTAGCAAAGCCAACAAAAAGGATCATACTTAGCTGTATCCCAGAACAAAATCCTATACATTAAAAGCATTAAAAGAAAAATCCACCACCCAACAATGTAAAATTCACAATGTCCTGTCAAAAATCAGACATCAATAAGCATGGCGGAAAGCAGAAAAATATGACCCATAAACAGAGACAACCAGGTAATAGAAATACAAGAAAAATAACACAGATTATAAAATTAAACAAAGACTTTGAAAGAGCTATGATAAATAGCTAGAAGGTAGCTATTCTAGAAGGTACAGGACAGTCTAAGTAGGATGAGGGGAGAAATGAAAGATTCTTTTTTTTAAATGAACTCCTAGAGATGAAAAATACACTACTTAGATAAAAAATACAATGGATGAGAATAGCCGCCAATTAGGCACTACAGAAAAAAAAAAGTGAACTTGAAGACCTAGCAATAGAAAATATCCAAAATGAAACACACAGAGAAAAAATAGTAGAAAGTAGTTTAGTGTAACTATAGCAGAGGCAGAAGTAGCAATAGAGGACAGTTGGGGAAGGAGTAGAAACCAGCTCATACAGGAACAAGTAAGCCCCATTAACGAGCTTGCAGTTAATGTGTTGAGCTGAAGGACGTATTTCAGCAAGGAATGCCGGTCAGTATAGAGAGTTATGAGAAAAGGTATATTTGAGCAGCAGGGTTCCTTTATAGCCCTTCAAAAATGACCATTTCAAATTCCTAAATGTCCATCGAGAGTTGCAAGAATAAGTAAATTGTGGCATATGCACATTATGGAATACAGCAATAAAAATGAAGAAATAAATCTATGGCTACAGGCAGCGAAATGGATGAACATACCAATGCAATGTTGAATAAAAGAAGCCAGGTACAAAAGAGCACAGAATGTGTAATTCTATATTAAACAAAAAAAAAGGCAGGATTAATCAGTGGTGTTAAAATTGAGGATAGGGGTACCTTTGGTGGTAGTGACATGAAGGGGGCACAAGGGAGACCTATGGGTCCTGGTAATGTTGTGTTGCTTGATCTGAATGACGGTTATAAGGGAAGAGTTCAGTTTATGGAAATCCATTGACCTATACTTTTATGATATTTGACTCTTCTGTGTCTATATTACTCTGCAGTAACCTGGTTTTGAAGTATACCACTAAGAAGGTTGACTATGAGTTGGGTCCAATTATGAGCCGCTAGAAGAGGGAGAGGAATGCATTCAAAGATTACAAAGTGTTTAGACAGACATGGCAGTGTTGGTAGGGGTGGCTGTTTTGTTTTTTTCCCAACCAGAATCTGTAGATTCCAGAAGCATGAGCTGTAAAAATTGCACCAGGGCCTACGCAATCAGTCCCTAATGCCCCAGGTCAGGCAGCTCCCCAAGGCATATTCTCTGGGGCTCTGGTGGGCTCTGTTTTCACTCACTCCATTGATAAAATTCTCAGAGCCCAGGACACAAAGAAGCTTCAAGTGAATGACAACTTCTTCATCTCTTACTCCTCTTTTCCCGTGTTGCGTACAGTCGGGCATATCCTAAAGGTATGTGAACTCTCTTTTACAGAGCATTTACTATGTGTCATAGACCATGGTCCCTTGATATGAGAAAAGAATAACTTATTTATTAGCATTTGAAGGAAGCTTTTGACAGATATTTGAAATTTGATTGTAAATGCTATTGAATTATGACTATTTTTCCTTCTCTTTTTAGCATCAAGCTTCATTCTACCAATATGTATTTTTTTTACTTAAGTAGTAGCAATGTAACAATTGAAATGTCCCCTCTAATGACAAGGATACACTATTTATTTCTTTACATTTTGTCTCCTTGGTGTACTATCCTCCTAGGATGCACTTGATAATTTTTATAGTCACACAATATGACTAATAGCCAAAAGCATAACCATGTAAATAAATATTAGACATAGGTAAGAAGCTGATGGTTAAGTAGTTAATAGATGATATAGATAGGTAGATGATGATGATAGATAGCCTCGATTTATTTACCAAATAAATGGGCACAGGCAGCAACTCTTTGGCCTGGAAAAGAATGGTAAACCTATTTTATTTTTCTTTAGAAGAAATATTCTAAAAGTCATTTGAAATAAATCCTGTAACCAAATGCTTTTTTTTTTTTAAGTGTAGGCTTTACCCAAACTTGTGCAAATATTTCCAGTAGAAGTCTAATTTTGCTCACGTGTACTGATGTCAAACTCCACAAACAGAACAAAGTTGTCAGAACTCTGTCACTGACTATATCCTTATGTAGTTTGGAAGGTTCAAACATTCAAATAACTTGTTAGTCGTAAATATATATGTATAATGTTTGAATTTATGTCTATTAAAAATAATCATAAAGGGCACAGTGTCACTTTGCTCTATATTTGACTTGGAAAGT
Organism: Balaenoptera borealis; assembly: GCF_965194805.1. NCBI lineage: Eukaryota > Metazoa > Chordata > Mammalia > Artiodactyla > Balaenopteridae > Balaenoptera > Balaenoptera borealis. The sequence continues at coordinate 82,423,958 of NC_138869.1, forward strand.
ATATGCCCGTAGGGGGTCACACAAGACCACATCCCTCACCAGGTGCCGGTAGGCATAGGCTGTGTGAGCCATCAAAGCTTTGTCCAAAAGCTGTGCTCTAGTCTCCTTTAAAAAGCCAATTCCTTGGATCGTGCATGGGAGGTAGCTTGGAGATGCACAGCCCCATCTTCTCCTATTTATACGTTACACCCCTCCTTCAAGGGCCAGCTTCAGTTTCCCTTTTCCTCTTGCTCTAAGAAGCATTCCTTAGCTGACAGATCTAAGCCCACAAATATTGTTCACTCTTCTGAATCCACAGTCCATTCACATTTTAGAGCTGGGAGAAACCAAGATGATTAGAACTTAACAAAATGCCTGTCACAGAGCAGCACTCAATAAGTAATTATTGATGAGGGACCTTCAAGATGGCAGAGGAGTAAGACATGGAGATCACCTTCCTCCCAAAAATACATCAGAAATACATCAACACGTGGAACAACTCCTACAGAACACCTACTGAATGCTGGCAGAAGACCCCAGACTTCCCAAAAGGCAAGAAACTCCCCCATGTACTTGAGTAGGGCAAAAGAAAAAAGAAAAAACAGAGATAAAAGAATAGGGACGGGACCTGCACCTCTGGGAGGGAGCTGTGAAGGAGGAAAAGTTTCCACACACTAGGGAGCCCCTTCACTGGCGGAGACGGGGGGTGGGCGGAGGGGGGGAAGCTTCGGAGCCACGGAGGAGAGCGCAGCAACAGGGGTGTGGAGGGGCAAAGCAGAGAGATTCCCGCACAGAGGATCTGTGCCGACCAGCACTCAGCAGCCCGAGAGGCTTGTCTGCTCACCTGGTGGGGCGGGCGGGGGCTGGGAGCTGAGGCTCGGGCTTCCGGAGGTCGGATCCCAGGGAGAGGACTGGCGTTGGCTGCGTGAACACAGCCTAAAGGGGGCTAGTGTGTCACAGCTGGCCGGGAGGGAGTCCAGGAAAAAGTCTGGAGCTGCCGAAGAGACAAGAGACCATTGTTTCTGGGTGCGCGAGGAGAGGGGATTCAGAGCACCACCTAAACAAGCTCCACAGACAGGTGCAAGCTGCGGCTATCAGTGCGGACACCAGAGATAGGCATGAAAAGCTAAGGCTGCTGCTGCAGCCACCAAGAGGCCTGTGTGCAAGCACAGGTCACTATCCACACCTCCCCTCCCGGGAGCCTGTGCAGCCCACCACGGCCAGGGTCCCGTGATCCAGGGACAACTTCCCCGGGAGAAGGCATGGCGCGCCTCAGGCTGTAGCAACATCATGCTGGCCTCTGCCGCCACAGGCTCACCCCACATCTGTACCCCTCCCTCCCCCGGGCCTGAGTGAGCCAGAGCCCCTGAATCAGCTGCTACATTAACCCCTTCCTGTCTGGGCGGGAACAGATGCCTGAGGGTGACCTACACGCAGAGGCGGGGCCAAATCCAAAGCTGAACCCCAGGAGCTGTGTGAACAAAGGAGAGAAAGGGAAATCTCTCCCAGCAGCCTCAGGAGCAGTGGATTAAATCTCCACAATCAACGTGATGTACCCTGCATCTGTGGAATACCTGAATAGACAACGAATCATCCCAAAATTGAGGTGGTGGACTTTGGGAGCAACTGTAGACTTCGGGTTTGCTTTCTTCATCTAATTTGTTTCTGGTTTTATATTTATCTTAATTTAGTATTTAGAGCTTATTATCATTGGTAGATTTGTTTATTGATTTGGTTGCTCTCTTCCTTTTTTTATATATATATATTTTTCCTTTTTCACTTTTTGTGAGTGTGTATGTATATGCTTCTTTGTGTGATTTTGTCTATATAGCCTTGCTTTTACCATTTGTCCTAGGGTTCTGTCTGTCCGTATTTTTGGTTGGTTTGTTTGTTTGTTTCTAGTATAGTTTTTCCAGCTTGTTATCATTGGTGGACTTGTTTTTTTGGTTTGGTTGCTCTCTTCTTTCTTTCTTTCCTTCGTTTTTTTTTTAATTACATTTTTAAAATTTTTAATAATATTTTTTATTTTTTATTTTAATAACTTTCTTTCTTCCTTTCTTCCTTCCTTCCTTCCTTCCTTCCTTCCTTCCTTCCTTCCTTCCTTCCTTTCTTTCTTTTCTTCTTTCCTTTTTTCCTTCTTTCCTTCTTTCTTTCTTTCTTTCTTTCCTTCTTTCTTTCTTTTTTCTCCCTTTTCTTCTGAGCCATGTGGCTGACAGGGTCTTGGTGCTCCAGCCAGGTGTCAGGCCTGAGCCTCTGAGGTGGGAGAATTGAGATCAGCACATTGGTCCACCAGAGACCTCCTGGCTCCACGCAATATCAAACAGCAAAAGCTCTCCGAGAGATCTCCATCTCAAGGCTAAGACCCAGTTCCACTCAATGACCAGCAAGCTGCAGTGCTGGACACCCTACACCAAACAAATAGCAAGAAAGGTACACAAACCCACCCATTAGCAGAGAGACTGCCTAAAATCATAATAAAGTCACAGACACCCCAAAACACACCACTGGACATGGTCCTGCCCACCAGAAAGACAAGATCCAGCCTCATCCACCAGAACACAGGAACCAGTCCCCTCCACCAGGAAGCCTACACTACCCATTGAGCCAACATTACCCACTGGGGGCAGACACCAAAAACAATGGGAACTACGAACCTGCAACCTCTGAAAAGGAGACCCCAAACACAGTAAGTTAAGAAAAATGAGAAGACAGAAAAATACACAGCACGTGAAGGAACAAGGTAAAAACCCATTTACCATTGCAACAAAAAGAATAAATACCTAGGAATAAACCTACCTAGGGAGACAAAAGACCTGTATGCAGAAAACTGTAAGACACTGATGAAAGAAATTAAAGATGATACAAACAGATGGAGAGATATACCATGTTCTTGGATTGGAAGAATCCACATTGTGAAAATGACTATACTACCCAAAGCGATCTACCAATTCAGTTCAATCCCTATCAAACTACCAATGGCATTTTTCACAGAACTAGAACAAAAAATTTCACAATTTGTATGGAAACACAAAAGACCCTGAATGGCCAAAGCAATCTTGAGAAAGAAAAACGGAGCTGGAGGAATCAGGCTCCCGGACTTTAGACTATACTACAAAGTTACAGTAGTCAAGACAGTATGGTACTGGCACAACAGAAATATAGATCAATGGAACAGGATAGAAAGCCCAGAGATAAACCCACGCACCTATGGTCACCTTATTTTTGATAAAGGAGATAAGAATGTACAATGGAGAAAAGACAGTCTCTTCAATAAGTGGTGTTGGGAAAACTGGACAGCTACATGTAAAAGAATGAAATTAGAACACTCCCTAACACCATACACAAAAATAAATTCAAAATGGATTAAACACCTAAATATAAGGCCAGACACTATAAAACTCTTAGAGGAAAACATAAGCAGAACACTCTATGACATAAATCACAGCGAGATCCTTTTTGACCCACCTCCTAGAGAAATGGAAATGAAAACAAAAATAAAGAAATGGAACCTAATGAAACTTAAAAGCTTTTGCACAGCAAAGGAAACCGTAAACAAGACAAAAAGACAACCCTCAGAATGGGAGAAAATATTTGCAAACAAAACAACTGGCAAAGGATTAATCTCCAAAATATACAGGCAGCTCAACAGCTCAATATCAAAAAAACAAACAACCCAATCCAAAAATGGGCAGAAGATCTAAATAGACATTTCTCCAAAGAAGATATACACATTGCCAACAAACACATGAAAGGATGCTCAACATCACTATTCATTAGAGAAATGCAAATCAAAACTACAGTGAGGTATCACCTCACTACAGTCAGAATGGCCATCATTAAAAAGTCTACAAATAATAACTGCTGGAGAGGGTGTGGAGAAAAGGGAACCCTCTTGCACTGTCAGTGGGAATGTAAATTGATACAGCCACTATGGAGAACAGTATGGAGGTTCCTTAAAAAACTAAAAATGAAGTACCATACGACCCAGCAATCCCACTACTGGGCATATACCCTGAGAAAACCATAATTCAAAAAGAGTCATGTACAACAATGTTCACTGCAGTTCTATTTACAATAGCCAGGACATGGAAGCAACCTAAGTGTCCATCGACAGATGAATGGGTAAAGAAGATGTGGCACATATATACAATGGAATATTACTCAGCCATAAAAAGAAACAAAATTGAACTATTTGTAGTGAGGTGGATGGACCTAGAGTCTGTCATACAGAGTGAAGTAAGTCAGAAAGAGAAAAGCAAATTCCATATGCTAACACATATATATGGAATTAAAAAAAAAAAACTGGTTCTGACGAACCTAGGGGCAGGACAGGAATAAAGATGCAGACATAGAGAATGGACTTGAGGACACAGGGAAGGGGAAGGGGAATCTGGGACGAAGTGAGAGAGTGGCATGGACATATATACACTACCAAATGTAAAATAGATAGCTAGCGGGAAGCAGCCGCATAGCACAGGGAGAGCAGCTCGGTGCTTTGTGACCACCTAGAGGGGTGGGATAGGGAGGGTGGGAGGGAGACACAAGAGGGAGGAGATATGGGGATATATGTATATGTATAGCTGATTCACTTTGTTGTAAGGCAGAAACTAACACACCATTGTAAAGCAATTATACTCCAATAAAGATGTTAAAAAAAAATAAAGATGATATGAGGTTCAAAAAAAAAAGAAGTGATTATTGGATGACTATCAATTAAAAGATCTCACCCAGTCTCCTCACTTCACACCTGAGGACCAGGTAGTTTAACTGACTTGCTGAAACTCAGTTAGGTAAAGATGGATCTCGAAAATCAGATCTCCTGATTCTTAAATTTCAGTTGTTTCAGCTTGGACATGAGTCATTTCTACCCCTTAACAGGTTCAACTTTCCGCATTACTTTGGTCACTTATCATATGTCTCAAATGAATGTTGTCAGATTTTGTAATCTCATTTACTACCCCTGACAGGGTAGAATCTCCCAATGGGTAAAATTCTAACTATATGTGTCTGTGTAACAATCTGAACATTCATGGTTATCGTGTGTGTGTGTTTGTGTTTGTGTGTGTGTGTGTGTTTGTATACACAGGTATAGTCACCATAGGCAAAACTGAACTCATAGTAGGGAGCATTTGAACTCCTCTCCCAAACAGAGATCTTTGTTTGATATAAGCCCAGAAAAATCTTCCTCAGAAACCAGGACGTTTAATGATTCTTATCCCTTCTCAAGAGGACTAGCAAGAGGCAGAAAATTACCAAAGCTGATATATAGTATCAAAATGGGGAAAATGTATTTATAAAGTTAGCATAACGCCAAATTGCAAAGTTACCTAATGTGAACAAGGCTATATAATTAGTAAGGAAAAATGGAAAAGGGTATATTTAACTTGTCACAAAAAATATATAAAATTTTATAGTAAGTTCACATTACCTCGTTTTTTTGGACTAGGAAATACCTAATTGGACATTTGGGCCCCTCCTTAGTGTTCCCTATACTTTATCACATAATGCCCCTTTTTTAATAGCAAAGTTGCTATGAGAAGCCTCCCTACCACAACAGCTAAATATTTCTTTGCTTGGCCCAAAAACTGTCCTGTAAAGAAAGATAGCCTGTAGCTCCAGAATCCTCAATTCTCTGGATGACCAGTATACAATTTGCATTAAAAGAAAGAGAATAACAAGGATACCATGAGCTACGTCTCCTCACTTACAGTTTAGACTTTCCAGACAAGGGTATGCGGGAGACAGTAAAACAATGTGCAACAGCACTCCAACTTACCTCTTCTTTCTTTCTCAGAAATCAAAACAATAGCAAGTTAAAAGGTTATTTTTTAAAAATCCAAATCTTCTGAAAAAGTGTGAGGTTAAAAAGAACACTTTTTCTTTGCCCCTGGGCAAGTGAAATGTGTGCCTGCTGACACAGGGCTACCTTCAAGACTTTCTACCTGGGAACATTTGACCATCTGAGAACAAATAGAGGCCAAGCATCCATTCTTGTCCCCAGGAAGAGGGAGGTTAAACTTCCAGCTGTATTTTGGGGAAGTGTCCAGGTCTGGAGGGACAAAATTGTACACTTGAGGGGACTTGGTCATCAAGTTGGTTTATCCAGTTAGACATCTGACAAATTGTAAAGGTGTTCATGGTAGGATAATAAAGAACTAAGACAAAAGTCTCTAAAGAGCAGGGGAAAATTCCCAGAGGACCTCTGTTGTGAGTCCTTGACAGCCACACCCTAGGAACCTGAATGAATCAGCCGCTAAATTCTACAAACCTGTAACTCAACCTCAGCCCAGGCCAGCTGGATCTCTCTGCCTAGCAAAGGGAAGGAAAAACCATCTCGCATGAAAGATAACATTATCTGCAACTTTTTAAACACAATGTCTGTGTTCAATAAAACCTCTAGGCATACAGAAAGACAAGACTATATGGTAGATAACCAAGGTAATAAAAATAAATAATAGATAATAATAGATAAAATAATAGATATTAAATACAGATCCCTAAATTGACATCATTATTAAAATTAACAAACAAGGAACTTTTTAAAAGATGATTAATTTGTTCACTAAAATCAAGAAGATTATGGACAAAAAGACAAAACAAAAATTTCACTTAGAATTGTAACCTATAAAAAGAATCAAATGCTAAAGTCATAAAATATAATATCTGATCTGAAACAAAAAATCTACAACAGCAGATTGGACTCAACAAAATTAGAAAATTGAAAGACTGCCCAATAGAAGACATCTATACTAAAACACAACAGAAAAAAAAAAAGACAAAAAGAATGTGTTTCACTTGTAAATTATATTCGAAAATGAGACATACACCAAGTATTTTAGAAAAACCTAGAAAATGTATTACTTGGGTCCCTGGCTCCTAGCAGAGTACCTGGAATATACATGGGCATAATAAATACTTGTGAAATGGAAACTCTGAAACTCTAGAGAACGTAGAGAGCAAAAACTAGAAAACCTAAAAAGAGGAAAAGTAAGAGATGCCAAACTCACCCTAGCACTAGAGAGGGAACTATGAGTATGGAGTCTTCTTTTTCCAGGTGAGGCAAGACTGATCTGTCTATAACTGATTTGGTTGTTCATACATGACACAGCTCTCTGACCTGTATGCCAGAGAAAGTGAGCCTCTGCATGGCACAAAGAGATAATGTGATTTTTTTTTTTAATCCCTCAGTTCCAAATCTTCCTCTCTATACTCTACTGTCTGGTGCTAGGGCTAGGGTTCTGTAAACTACATTCCAGCATTACCAGCTGGCTTTCTAATGGGAGACATTAAATGGAGAATGCAAGGCTGGAGGAGGAAGAAGAAGCTATTCTTTCCTTTTTTGGCTGCTGTTGCTGCCAGCATTGTCCCAGCAACAGGTCTCCGCTCCAGAAGTGGCAGTTTATTCCAGCTTCTTCCAGCTCTCCCAGGGAAAGCTTTATTGTACCCCTCAACGGGGGGTAGCACCCCTCCATAGAGGTCTGAGTGTCAGCGTCTCAGAGTCACTTCTTTAAGCTTCTAAGTTCCAATAAGCCCAACCTCTTCACATACACATACTACAAACACAGATACATGCATATGCAAGCACCCTTGCTTTATTCACAAAAGTATTTTTGTGACAATAATTTTTTCAAAGTGCCTATCTGGTCACAGTGAGGCAGAATGATACTTTGGTCACCATTTTGATAACTTCAAAATGTGTTTTTAAAACAAACAGAAAAGATCTACATATTTCTTTTTTACTGTGTAGTCATGAGTAAACAATGTCTCTAACATAAAAGCAAAGAAAATGTAAAAATATCTGTTTAGGAAAGAAATGCAAGACACAAATATTAGTTGTTGGTCATCATCTTTGGAAGGCAGAACTACAGATAATTTTTCTTCATGTATTCTAATGTGTTAAATGCTCCAATCATGAAACAATGCCCATTTTAAACTATTTTAATTGTTGTGTGACATCAATCAATATCTCAACAGCTTTATAATCTCGTGGATTTCCTATCTAGATGCACTCACTATTTTCACTTCTTTTATCCTGATTTGTTTTCTAGGAAACAAATGCGGTTTGAGTTTTCAGACAGAAGCCTTATAAAAAGAGCTGCATTTGCTACTGTGCACCTACATGCCCACACTGGTGGTTTACAGCCTGTGTTCATCTGGTTAGTTCAATATTTTTAATATTACTACTTTTCAGCAGTTTGAGCCTTTGTTCCCCTCATTTCCTTGACTGGTAAAAAGCACACATGTGATTGTCAGGCGCTTTCACCAAACCACTATTAAGATCTGATGTTAGGTTCTGCTAGTAAAATATCTTCTTTATTAATTGTGACTGTAAATTATCAATAGTAACTATCATAATTTTTGTTATCATCTTCCTAACATAGCATTAAGTATAATAAACACTGGGAGTAGGGAAAGTGTCTCCAGGGAGAGAAGGAGATCAGAAAGTGTTGACTACTTTGGTCAATGGCCTTTGTCCTTTCTCCTATACCAATTTTCACCCGTTTATCCCGTTAAACTTGCTCTTAGCAAAAGATCCAATAGAATTACACATATCAAGATATGCATCGCTGCTATGACCTAAATTTTTCTTTTCCTCAAACAAGTTTACAAATTTTCCCACAATACAAAATAGATTTTCTGGAAACTTTGAAATTTGTTTGCATATTGCTTCTATTGACTTTTACTGCATCCTATTTTTCAGAAGTCTAACACAAAAAGTTATAATTAAATGAAGGTGTTTAGGCATTATTTGGACTTTTGAGATTGTTTTTTCAGCTTCAGTGCCTTTTTTCCTCCATGTTTCCCTGATTCCTCTTCATGATGAGGTCCAGGTATAGGAAAAAGGAAGCTTTTTCATGGCATTGGGGGAAAAAAGGTGGTTACTTCACGTGCATAAGCTGGTGACCTTTGAGGGTAACTAGTCCCATTTCCGGACATCTTCCAGTGTGGGTGGCCATTGTTAGCAGATAACAAAATTCATAGTCTGGCCTCTATCTGGGCTTTGGCATTTGCCAGTGCTAAAGGTTTCAGCCTTGTGTTCTATCTTGACTTCTGTCCTAAAATAGCCTACTCCAGCCTCTGCTTAGGCATCATCTCACCTTCACTACAACTTTCCTCATGGAAAACACACTCATTACCCCCACAAGAATTGGTAGCGATCTTGGAATTTCAAACTTGAACACTCTACTTTTGGCAACGCAATTCCACACTCTTAAACGAATGAGACTGTCCACTGTTGGTGCTGGACGACTGTGCAGTTATCTTCCTTCAGAGTCTCAATGTGAGAGAAGGCTAGAGTCCTTCACGCCATTGTATCATAACACATCTTCTCATTCCAGGTGAGACTCGACCACGTGTTTGACCACTTAATGTCTTCTTCTGCCCCTTCTCTTGACCCCTCAATCCTCTGTTTGAGAGGGTTGAAGTTCTTTCAATTACTTCCTCTCTGTCTTTTTTTCCTAAATTCTACCCATGGACCATGAGAGAAAACCTCTTGTATAGAATCCAAGCTGGCTCTTGATGTGCTGAAGGAGATTTTATGCCAAATCCTACACTAAGTGTCAGAAAATTAAGATGAAATCTTTGTCCTTCCATTCCTGCTCTAACATACTGAACCTTACTCCTGAGACAGAGGGTTGTCTTGACCTGACTATAAATGTGTTATGTGCAAACTTGCGAAAGAGAAAAACACATTCATATTTTGTCAAAATATTAGCTTCCCCAACACTTTTATGTCCTTTTCTGATGACTAGATAGGATAAGGGTGGAGAGAGTTCCTATTTGAAGGGGAAGGTGAGAATCATTTCCTGTATCTCCAAAGTCATCTTCCAAAAATGAACAGCATTTACAAGGTGCAGAAATATGACAATCATGTTATACTGAGTAATCTTAAATCATGTTCCTGTTTCCACATGTTTAATGGATTCTCATGAGGACTGAAATATGCCAAGATTAGGAATAAATATTTTCCTCCTCTTACCCATCTATAGGTGTAAAACCTTCAAATGGACATTTCCTGAAACTTTCCAACAAACCAAAGTTAAATAAATTGAAAAAGAGATAATAATTGTTTTCTATGATTTGATTGTCTGCTCCTAGAATATAAGGATATGAATTATGCAATTGACTGGTCAGTAAATAAATAGGCAGTTTACTTGATTCTTTGGTGAAAATATTGATATAAATATATGTTTATAAGGAGAAAGGTTAGTGGGGTTAACTGTCTTTTTGCAGTTTTGACTGTCTATTCCTATGGCTTCTCTTTCCTCATTCCGCCTGGTTCTTCTAGTCTTTGTTCCCACGTTCTTTCTCCTGGGAGTTTTTCTCTCAGCTTTACAGCGACCCAATAAACTTGTGAAAATAAGAGAAAACTGTAACAAGCTTTAGCAATGCCAGAGGACTATACTGAGTGTGCAAGCAAAGACCTCTAAAATTGCATGATGTGACACTAGGTATAATGAAGTCCCAGAAGCAAATAGAATAGTTGGTTATATATAAACATAGCTATGGCTATGTGGTCTCTCCTCTTACATGTAAGTTATGTTTGGTGTTGAAGAACTCTAGGGTGAACTGATGTGGAACACAGGGGGTTAGCCTTGAAGACATTAATGAATTCTCAAGTGGTACAGAACACCTTCAAGCTTGTGTGCACTGAACTGCAGGGCAAAGATGATAGCATTTGTCCATCAGTGGCTTTCTAAGGTGGCCGCTCAAAGTGCTGCTGAGGTATCCACTACCCCTGAGCCTTCAAGGCAGACAATGACAGTTCCTGAGAATCCCAGTCCTAACAAGCTCTGGTAAGGTACTTTAAACAAAATTCACACAAAAAAACCTAGCCTTAGAAGTGATTTCCTAGGAAAACACACAGAGCATCAGTAGGGGAGGTGTGAAAGTTGAAATGGGATGGATGTATAGTTTTGTAATAGGACTTATTTCTACAGTACATGGGTCTGATATCTACAAGTTTATGTCCCTTGAAACAGAGCCAAATACACAGCCAAGTCAATCAAAACCTGATATTGAATTGGTAGCAAGTATATAAATTCTGCCTCATTCCCTTCATTTGTCTCATCCACGTGTGTGTTTCTAAACAATATATTAAATTCACCCATGGTCTAACAAAAAAAGGATCAAAAAGGTAATCACTTTAGCTCTTCAAACAGTCCCTGTCTTATGTCCCTGGTTTAGAGATGATCCAATAAACTGCATTGGAGTAGATCAGGCAGATCTGAGTTTACAACTTTACTCATCAATTTACTAGATGAAGACCTCCAGCTTCAGTTTTCTTATCTTGAAAATGAGAAATACATTATCTACTTTAAAAGGCCATTGTGAGCCTGAAAGCAAATATATACAAAGTTTCTGGTACATCATTGGCCCTCAGTAAGAGAGATGTTACCGTCTTAATTTATTTTCTCCTATAAGAGTAAAAAGATAAGCCGTAAAATTTATTCTTTAGATTTAAAATTAATTAATTAATATTGTCTCACTCTTGATCCTGAGCGATCTCAACATAAAAACAAAGAAATTGTTCAAAATATATAAAATAGGGCTTCCCTGGTGGCGCAGTGGTTGAGAATCTGCCTGCTAATGCAGGGGACACGGGTTCGAGCCCTGGTCTGGGAAGATCCCACATGCCGCGGAGCAACTGGGCCCGTGAGCCACAACTACTGAGCCTGCGCGTCTGGAGCCTGTGCCCCGCAACGGGAGGGGCCGCGATAGTGAAAGGCCCGCGCACCGCGATGAAGAGTGACCCCCCGCACCATGATGAAGAGTGGCCCCCGCTTGCCGCAACTAGAGAAAGCCCTCGCACGAAACGAAGACCCAACACAGCCAAAATAAATAAATAAATAAATAAAGTAGCTATAAACCCATTGCTAAAAAAAAAAAAAATATATATATATATATATATATAAAATAAATTAATGTAATAAAATTGATCATATTGCACATAGGACCGATTTCTGCTCTACATTTCAAGAGACCCTCCCCATCCAAATTTAAATCAAACTTAAGGCCATATCTATTCAGTGATGCTTGTGGATATTTAGACTACATGGTTTTGCAGCCCAAGGGCTTTTGAACTGAATTCTAAGCCATATTCTACACAGTTAATCCCAGTGGGAAATGCAACTGCAAACTTTGCTCAGCTCAACTTAGAGTTAAAATGAGATCCGCATGAGAGGCAGTGCAGCTTGGAACATTCACATACAATACAGGATGCATCTTTAATGCAAAAAAAAGGCTCATTGGGAGCATAAGGCATGAAAGCTTGAAATACCAGAACTGATGTTGGGAGCAAAGCTTCCCAGTGAAAGTAGAGCTGATTTACTTTTGCAGAAAGATACCAAAGGAAGAGGACATCGCAATTTGCCCTTGAATTGGAAAGCACGTTGATCGCTTGTACAGCACGGCTAGCTCTTAAATTCATTACCAGTTAGATTTTGGATTACCTTTGGAAGAATCTCTGACAGACTGTAGCAACTGGATCAATCATTGTTTCATTAAACCAATATTAATTAAACGTTTTCACCTTTTAGTGGGACTTGTTAGATCCTGATTAGCCATGACAGATCATTATTTTCAGCAGAACATGGTCAAGATCCTGCAGTGAGCACTGAGATGTAATCAGGCACCAGTGTGTGCGGGAATTAATAATTATACTAAATTGGCTGTAATGAATAATTTATGGTGTAAATTCTTATGCAATTTGCTATGGTAACACACAAGAAGATATCTGCTGTATTTCAACAAAGCACAAGTTTCCAGGAGTAAAATAATGGATAAAATAATAAGGAACCCACTTGAGAAGGAAAAGGCTTAGAGACTGATAAAGAGCAATAAGGTAAAAGCATGGAATCTATTGTCATTGCCATCATTAATTAATATTCATTATTCATCCAAAGGTGCAAAGCCCTCAAACAAAGCATTTATAGATTGTAGAGAATTAATGCCTTGCTCTTAAATGTTGACAGAAAAAACAGGCAGGCAAAGACTGTTCCTCATTGCTTGGGTACTGCCAAGTGTGTTGCTTGCTTTGGTTTGTTGGTTGTTTTCTGGGCAAGTGAAAACATACTCAAACTTTTATTTACTCTGGTCTCTTAACAATAAAGATAAAATTAAAGAGGTGCTTTAAATGGGGAAAGTGTTGCTAAGCAGATTGTTGCCAAGAATGGGAAGTTTGAAAAGGTTGCCCTCTACACATAGTAAGTGCCCAGTTCCAATCATAACACCCACCAGGTGTTTCTCTGTATGTAGCACTTTATGAATATGTTCTTGTTAATCCTAAAATCAATCTTATAAAAGTGGTAGATGAGGAAACTTAGGCTCTAAGCAGTCAGACGTGTTCCCTCAGCTACAAAATTAGTAAAACCATGATTCCAAAATACTATAAAGACTCCCGAGTCTGCAGAATGTTCTATTGCCTTAATATACTGGAAAAGTATGTGGAGTTTAATCAAAATAGCTATTCCTCATATATGACTATATGGTATGTAGTCTTGGATTTTTAAAAATCAGATTATTAAAATCCAACAATTTATTTATTTTTTTAGTTTCTTGAATTTTGACTTGATGAGGTTTGATGTGATGTTATTTAATAAGAATCAAGTTACTGCACACTTGTGATAATTGCTGTTTTAAGTGAACATTAGACTAGCTTATTTATAGATGATCTCTCATATTAATTTCTGTATACATTTATATTTCATGCTTCCTTCTGTGTTTGTTGCCCAATATCCAAGACTAAACCAGAAGAAAAAGAAATAAATATTTTATCTCAGTGGGAAGAACTCAAATCAATGGAGTCTGCAGATTCAGTTAGTGGAATCATTCGTTACTATCTTTACACACAGGCGTGCTGTCATCTATCTCACATAAATAACAACAAGCACTAGCTGAGTGCCAGCATTATGTTATCTAATCTGCACTACAGCCCTGAAAATGTATGCACTACTTTTATCTCTATTTTAACAGAAACTGGCTTTTAGAAAGATTGAGAAATTCACCCAGTGTTAACACAGCAAGTAAGTGATGAGGCTAAAGTGAAATTCAGGTCAACCAATCTTCAGAATTCACAATGTTAATAATTATGCTAACCTTTCCAAACTATAGTCAGAAGGCCCCACCTTATCTTTGCTGACTTTCTTCCCCCAGACCAAGCCTTCTTCCATGGGGCGACTAATGTCCTCAATTTAGAACTACAGTTGACCCTTGAACAACACAGATTTGAACTGCACGGGTCCACTTTTACAATAAATATGGACTACAGTACTACGCAATCCAAGGTTGGTTGAAACCACAGATGAGAAACGGTGTATATGGAGCACCAACTGTAAGTTATACTCAAATTTTTGACTTCTTGGGGTTCAGTCCCCCTAACCCCCTCTTTGTGCAAGGCTCAACTGTATAGTGTTTGACAGAGACTTTATATCTGATTGAGAGCAATTACCTCTTGGAGCTGTTATCACTAACTTTTACTTTAGTGTGAATGGGGAGGTGAAGGCATTTGGTACACTGAAGGAGTTGAGCTCAAAGAAAAAGAAAAGGAAAAAAAAATTTTGGTGTCCTGGGATAGAGGATGTGATATAGGCCTGAAACAAGAGTAAAGTTTCCTATTCATCTCTGCCCATGACCCAATCATCACCTTGGGTTCAATCTGGAAGATAGCTGAGTGTGCAAACCCTATGCACCTTTGCCCGGAAGACGCTCACCTTCCTCCCAACTGTCCTTCACAGTATCTGAGTTTCAATGCAATGGTTCAGCCCACTGCTTTTTGGGATACAATCAATGTCAAGCTCTCCTGGTTTTACTAATACTGTGTGGAAGGACAGAAAAAGAAGGTAGAAGTTGGGTAGGAACGCTCTTCCAAGAACTTCTCTTGAAGGGAAGAGTCAGATTGTGTTTGTGCTTAGGGTCTCTGTTTTCCAATTTTCCTATTTTTTCTTAAACGCTCTGCACATAAGGACTGTTCAGTAAGGCTAAGTGATGATGACGGCAAGGACGATGATGGTGATGATGATGCAATTCTTAGGATACTATCGTCCTAAGAAAATGAAAGTAGCAGGGCAGATCTCATAGGAATAATAGAAGCCTAAAGAAGATGCTGCTCCTTATTTTTTACTCAACTACATAAATATGTATTCTCTTTCCAAATAGAATGTTTTCTCAAGCAGTCATAGGACGTTCCATGGAAACAAACAACAGAAAATGAAACTGTTTTTCCCCTCTTCAAACATGTTTGACTTAGCAGCACTTCGACTTCCAAAGATTAGTACTACCAATAAATCACTGTACTCACAGATGCAGAGCGAGACAGAACACAGGGCTGCCGAGGCATATATGATGACAATAGATGCCTTAGCAACAGTTTTAACTGTTCTGCAACAGATTGTGCCCTAAAGCAGTAAATATCCTGCACACAGGAGGTTACTTAGCATTTGCTTTTTCTAAGTGAATAAGTAGGGAGACAGACAGACAGACACACAGAGCTTTATCATCACCATTTTATATTGTTTTTAGGTTTGTGAAAAACAGAGTTTGAAAAGATAAGGTAACAGGAAGCTCTTAAGGTTGATACAAATCCAAAAGCTGTCATGTTTCCCTAGCCATTTAGAGAGAATTTACCAAAGAAAAGGCATTCTTACCAAAGCTCAAGGTGGGGCTGCGAACCCCATCACAATCAGCACTGGCTCACTCTGCAGAGACCTGGGAATCTGGATGTGTGTGTGTGTGTTTTTTTCTTTTCTTGAACTTAATCTTCCATCTGTCTCACGTTCTGACATTAGATGAATTTTATCCAGCAGACATGCTTCTAGCAATTCTACCCAAAACTGTAAGTGAATTGAAACACTACACAGCCCCAGGTGGGAACCATTTCAAACTGAAATAAAAAGCCCCAGAAACCATCAAGTTCCCTTAGTGGGTGGGGGACCACTCCTTTTTAACATCCTAAGAATATGTTCTTCCTACATGGTTTTCGCTGCATCCCTGAATGCAGAGGGTGAGAAGCCCACTCTGCTTCCTCCTTCCTAGTCCTCCAGGGGTGACCTGTCTGAGCTAGGGCAACTCCTTCAAAAGCTTATCCTTGGCACTCCCCTATGCTCCTCACTGATTACCCAAAGACAGCATGGATATTATACATCCGCCAAACTCACCTGAGACAAGCTTGTGAGCTTCTGAGTCTGACTTTGGTGGGGTTCCTGGTTCCTTGACTACTACCTGCATGCCCCAATGTAAGAAGAATCTCTCTCTCTTTCTCTCTCTCTCTCTCTCTCTCTCGTTGTAAGACAAGTTAAAACCCATGTGCCTCACCTTTTCAATGGGAATGATAATGGTAGCTACATTACAGCTTTGTTGTGAGAATTAAGTGACATAACCTTGAAACAGAGAGAGAGACAGACAGACAGAGTGTTTGTGTCACCTCTCATTCTCTCTCTTGGGATGCTTTTCCTGAGAAAAGATGGTATACTTATCCTTCTGAAATGTCAAGAAATCCCAAAACAGGCAACAAGAGGCAACTCCCTTGCATTGATTCTCGTGCTCTTGCCTTGCTTCTCCTGGACTAGCCCTTTACACCATCACTGAAGTAATTTCTGAAATTGGAATGTGAGCATAAGTAAAAGTAAGTCTGCTGTGCTTCAGACCATAGGCCTGTTTCTGATCCAGGTACAGGGAATGTTCCACAGGAACAGACTGGCTCACCAAAGGACTGCTTCAAGATTCCAGTCCAACCGTTCGGTTTGCTAGCCATTTCTTCTCTGTGTAGTTCCCTCAGGAACCTCAACTAGTGACAGTTGACCTAGGGGAAAAGCCCATGTTCAGCTGACCCTGCACCCTAGCCATTGGTCGACAAGTCAATCTTTCCATGCTTAATATCTGTCATCATTTTGGCAGGCTGAAAATGTATGCAGGGGTGCTGGCTGTGGGGCAGGGCATCAGGGAATAAAGTTCCACATGAAGAAATAAGAGCTCTGAGGTTGGGAGAGATTGAGAAAGAGCCTCAATGTTCAGAGTTCAGACCCATGGTATCAACGGGAATAAGATTCATTAAGAAGGGTAGACAGGCTTGTGTGGGAGAGCCAACGGGTAGACAATACTAACCAGCCTTTGTCCTCAGAGAGAGGACATATCTGTATCAAATAAATCAGAATATGACAGAGAGCCTGTGGGAGTTATTAGATATAAGAAAGAACAAGAATGTGAGAATAAAAAAAGGAAAGTAGGTGGGGTTGGTAAGGCGATGATAGGGTCTGTACCACATATTAGGGAATTCCAGCATGTTTCAGAGCCAGGATCTTCCACTCTGGGGTTCTCAAAGAATGCTGGGGATTTGGGACACCCTAGGAACAGGTATCATTTTAGTTCAACCTAGATTAGGCTCAAGTGGTCCCAAGGGTCCTTGGTCTTCCCCCTCGGGGTCAGAGGCTCTGACCACACTCCTTAAATCTCAGGACTTGCTGCTTCCAACTCATTTTGACACACAAATGAGCATAGTACAGCCTAAAGGTTATTTACTATTAACATAGGGGATTAGAGACCTTTACGAAAAATAAAAGCTAAAGTCCAACTCTACCCAATGGCTGGATAATATCCCAAGTTTAGTTTATTAAAACTGGAAAACCAGCAAGTTTGAGGAAGAACTTACAAAATATTCATCGTAAAAATCACTGCCTTGAGTTGCAGTGAATTTTAATAATTGAGACTCATTATGTTTGACCCATAAAGAATAACCTTGATGGTTATTTGTTATGTATTCAGTTTTGTTTGCCTTAACTTAAGCTTAAATATTAATGGAAAAAAGAAAACATACAAAATCCCTCAAGCTTCACTGTAGGAGTCCAATACTTTTTAGCTGGTGGCAATGAATATAATCATCTTTTCTGTGCTAATTTTTGAAGACAGCAACAAACATTGAAGAAAATAATTTAAAGAATGCTGGCTAGAATATTGGACAATTTGCATATGCAAAACACACAGCTTATATTCTGGGAGTCTCTTTTCTCAGATAAACATATTTAAGAATGTGGGAGATGATAATCTATAAAATATAGGGAGGGATTTCCTGGTTGTGTTAGGGGAGGAAAAAGTGTGCTGTTAATGGTAACTGGCTACAAAGCTGTTGAGAGTGCTCCTTATCTGGGTTACTACAGTCTGGTTTGCCTTAGTGATAATGTAACACAGTAGTTAAGAAGGGTGCAGTCTTCATCAACAGATTTTCTATGTTTAGATCTTAGCTCCATCAATTACTAACTGTGTGTGCGACTTTGAGCAAGTTAAACTCTATGTGCTTCCACTACTATTCAATGGGAATAAACATGGTAGCCACACTGAAGGTTTGTTGAGAGGATTAAATGAAAATATAAACCTTGACCAAGTACTTGGAAGATACTAAATGCTCAATCTCTGTTAGCTATTGTTATTTGGTCATAACAGGGATGGCTAAAGGACATCTCGTTAGACATCATTTTCACTGCAAATAACGGTCTATACTTCTGAAAAAATTAATTTTAAAATAGCAAATCCTTTTTAAAATTCAAAAGTTATTCCAAACATTTAACAAGTGGTTATTAAGCAGATCATTTGAGATTATCATAGGGAATCTGTGATATTAGTAATACCCAGGAGCTTTCAAAGCATTTGAGGATATATAATTAATTCACCACTTATTGAGTACAAATTAATGGCAAGCAGATATCAGTTGATTTGTGGACATGTTTTGCTTAACATTCTTTTCTTCTTGACCCTGCAACTAAGGTTCTTCAAGCAGGTCATAACTTAGTAAATGAGTAAACTGACACAGAATTGCAATATGATATGATTAATGCAATAATAGGGCTCTGTAGAAGGCACAGTGGTGATACAAAGTGAGCAGTAGCAATTTATTTCTTTTTATTGGATTAGGTAAGGCATTAGCAGAAAAGTAGAATTTTTGACAAACCCAAGAGATAACCGGATTGATCAAGAAGAAACACATGCGGGCTTCCCTGGTGGCGCAGTTGTTGAGAATCTGCCTGCCAATGCAGGGGACACGAGTTCGAGCCCTGGTCTGGGAAGATCCCACATGCCGCGGAGCAACTGGGCCCGTGAGCCACAACTACTGAGCCTGCGCGTCTGGAGCCTGTGCTCCACAACAAGAGAGGCCGCGACAGTGAGAGGCCCACGCACCGCGATGAAGAGTGGCCCCCACTTGCCGCAACTAGAGAAAGCCCTCGCACAGAAACGAAGACCCAACACAGCCAAAAATAAATAAATAAATTTATAAAAAAAAAAGAAGAAACACATGCAAAGATCTAAGGTAAAAACATCACGATGTAATGGTATGCCCGGACTATAGAATACGTGGAAGCAGTTGGGGGAGAGGGGGAGGGATGCCAAAAATAAAGAGGCTGGAGGATCTTTTAAGCTCAATGTAGACCACAGAGAGTCTGCTGGGGTTATGGAGCAGCAGATAATCTCAAAACTGAATTTTAGAAAGATTACAAAGAGAACAAGATACACCAATTCAAATTCCAGAAACAACACTGGGTTAATTTACATAATTTCAAAAATAAAAATGTGCCTAAAGTGACCTGTTGAAGGTCACAGGCAAAAACAGGGGCAGGGAGTTCAGCTATTGACAGACCAGAACCTGATCAGCAAAGTAGAAAAGAGTGATGAAAGCAAGAAGTAATTTCATGCAGGAACTCTGACTTACTACTTACTACTAAAAGAATCATTGTATTTCTCACCCTTTACTTCTCTTCTTCTTGTTACCTGACCTCTTTTGTGCCAATTTTCTAATTTGGCTTTATATTTTGCTTACACAGCAGAGGTTAGTTACAACAATGAAATACCCCATGTATAGGCCGTTTATTATGTGCAACCATATAGTTTCTGCATATCTCATTTACTGCCCATAACAAACCTCATGGTACCTTTGTTATCTTGATTTTAGATAGGAGGTCACTGAAGCTTATAAAGGGCTGAGTGATTTGTTCAAGCCACATAGTTAATGGGTGACATAATTTGGAATGAGAACTCAAGTGTTTCTGATTCCAGCACAGCTTGTGAACTATATGTTGTACACTCGCATTGAAAGATGCTCTTAGGTTAAGATTTCTGATCTTGGAAAGTCCATGAAGCCTTTGTAGAAAGTGAGCCTTAAGGGTAGGTGAAAACCTCTCTAATCAAATCGGACGAATGAAAAATCTGAATGAACAAAGGACAAAATTGTACCTCTCATTAGGTATCCATGTGTCTCATAACCTCTAAGTCATGCCAACTGACCCATGATTCCTTAGGTCCAGAGATGCCTAAATAAGGGTTGGAAAGAGTAGAAACAGGATATTCATGATGGGAAATTAGTCAGAGGCAATGGAAGAAGATGCTGAAAATATGGTAGCACCATGGTCTAAACATTTTGCAGGGTTGTTTGGTTTGGTTTGGTTTTCCTCATGCTTAGTACCTCTTTTAGCAAGCCAAATGACAAAGATTTAATCATTCTTTTATGAACACAGGGCTTCTAAAACTTCAAATAAGGCCCTGCATGGATTTTACCAACTTCAGAAACATTATAAATAATTTCAAAAATAGATATTTCTCTAATTTTCTTTTAATATTTCTCCTGCTTTAACCTATCTTGGGGGAAAAGATATTCCAGATCTGAGAGAGGAGTAGAATGTCAGCTAATCAAATACACATAGAGGACTTCCCTGGCAGTCCAGTGGTTAAGACCCCAGCTTCCAATGCAGGGGGCGCAGGTTAGATCCCTGGTCGGGGAACTAAGATCTCACATGCCACATGGCATGGCCAAAAAATTTAAAAATTTAAAAATAACAACAACAAAAAAAACAAACACACATAGAGAAGCACTTTCAATTTTTCCTCTATAAGGAAAAAGTCCTCTTTCTTTCTTCCAGATGTACTGAGTACTTTGACTTCTATTTTTTACCTACTACGGTTCTATAGACAAAACAAAATAGACAAATATTGAATTAAATTAACATATTTTGGCAGATAATGACTGAATTTGGGCATTCAGGACTAATTAGTTCAAATTGCTTCAAATTCTGGTTCTATTCTATACAATACATGGCAGGTAACCTCTGTCTGAATGTTCTACGATGGTTTCATATTCACATCATAGTCAAAACTAAAGTCATTAAGTACCCCTTCACAAATTATTTATTCTCCTGACTTGGGACTTGGTTACTTCTATAAATGGTACCACCATTCTCGCAGTCACCCAAGCTCATAAACTTCAGAATCTTTTTGGACACGTTTTTTTTTTTTTTTCCTCTGTGTAGCTGTCACATTTCCTTTACAGACTTTGTTTATTATCCATCTCTATTTCAAACAAAAGACATGGAGCATCCATAAATCTATTTTTGGGGAAGGGAGGCTAGAAGGAATAAGAAAAAAATACATAATACCTAGTTTACAGCACTCAAAATATTTTTGAAAAAATTAATTGATTAATCAAAATTTTCTCTATTTACTTTCATGTAAATATATTTAGGAAAGTAATATTTACATGAAAATATTTCCTTTGCGTTTTCATTCCACCCAAGGGTTTCAAGTGCCTAGTGGATAGTTCTGTATGAATGCATATATTTGCTGGCAGTATCTGGAAACACCTGAAATATCTTAATGATAGATACAAAGGCATTTTTGTCCTTGAATTACATAAACAATTGCCTCTTTTAGCCCTCTTGATTTATGTAGTGTAAATTTGAACCCTTGATTCTTCCTTTTCTGTAGGCACAGGATCAAATTTTGCATTCATTCCATACTCTCAATATCCAGTTTCCTCTCATTAACCTTGGTTGGTCATAGGGCCAGCTCTGTCTTTATCCTTGGACTCATATTCAAAAAGACTGGATCTGAAAACAGATTATTTAGTTGATTTTTTAAAAAATTTATAATCCTCCTGTCACAGAAAAAATTAGAGTTATTAAAGAATTTATTGAAATTTTCAAATAATTTCATGATCATGTTATGTATTTGGGTGATCTAATTTGGGTGACTTTTTACACATAAACCAAGAAAAGAAATATAAAAATGTCTAACTAAAAAAAGGAAACTAATAGCAGATTGTACCTACAGGAAGCTTTGTAAAGATTGGGGAAAAAATCGTCTTTTAACAGGTCGACAAAGCTGACATTTCATATAAGAAAGAAAATGGAATGTGAAGCTTATTGTATTTTATGATGACTGCACAAAGCTTCAATGACCCCCAGAAACAACCCTGTATCTGTGAAGAGCTCTTATTTCAGGGGAATTCTACCTAGGGCTTCACTACTGCTTCTCTGGGGGATCTTGCTTAAGTCACTCAGTTTCTCCACATGTTAATTTTGTTACCCAAATAGAAAAACTGATAAAGGTCTTCCTTAGTTACCTCAGAGGAAGCATTAAAGTATGAAGTAGATAGTTTCTTTAAATAGTTTCTTGCTGCTAGAGAAAATCTCCCACAAAGAAGAGGACTTGAAGTGTTGAGTATAAATATGATGTATCACATCTCCTGCAGCATTTGAAACCACCCTATCAATAATAAAAAAAAAGCAATGCCATCTACATAATGGGTCAATAGCATTTGAGAAACAGACCAAAAAAAAAAAAAAGAGAGATGCTCTTTAATTCAATTATGTTGAAAAGTTGACTCATTTCTTCCTGTCTGTCACAGGACAAAAATGTGAGAGGCTGAGAATTACATGCAAAACTGAGAAGAATTGAATCTGAGATGTCTGATTTTGATTTGGCTAGCCCATGCTGCTGTACAAAAATAGCCCTGGGCATTAATCTGTCAGGTCCATTATTATGCCTATTTCTGAGATTTATACATTGGTTTATGGTAGCAATAGACATTTATTGAGTGCTGATCACCTGCCAAGCTCCGTGCTGCACACCTTAGTAGTGATGGTCCCAACCCAGTGGGTTTCCAATCTAATAAGACAGGCAAAGCAATTAAGACACAGACTCAGAGGAAGAAAAATGACTAATGCATGCTGAGGAGATGGAACAGCTTTCCTTTCCTTTGCTACACCTTGTGTAGCCCACTGTGGTGTCTTTGTTCAAGGAAGCTAAAGAAGTATTTTCTAGACCAAGAGGGTGTGAGGATGGCTGTCAGCAGCATGCTCAGATCACCTGTTCACTTCGTATTTTTTGACATTGATGCGAGGAGTAGATTTTCAGATGTTTTCCTGGTCCAATTCAATTCCTTGTGTGAGGTATTTTCTTATCCTTTTTGTCTCCTCATATCTCATTTTCCCCCTGCATCTATAGCAACATTACCACTTTTCCCCACCATAATTACTTAATGTCTCCCTTTAAAATGCCCTAATAGTCCCCTTCCCTCATTTTGGGTGATGCAGCATCTTCTTTTTCATCCAAAGCATGTATCAAGGCTCTCCATGCACTTGATAATGAACTTGGTGAGTTGAGCAGGTATGGTCCTTGATCCCACAACTCATATAAAATTTAATGCAAAAGATACTGAACCATTTTTACAATGTTTGTATAGCCTTAACAATTGTCATTGAACAAATGCATTCATTAAATGTGAAATGCTAATAAAGACTTAAGTAAATTCAAAAAAGCTGAAAATAGGGATATGAAAATTACATATTTTTATAGGGTGGAAGTGATGGTAATTAGATCCGATTCTCCTTAATTATGAGGACATGCCATATTATTCTGCTTCATTGGTACATGAGCATATAAATTCAGGCTGCTTAGTATTAAAGTTCAGTCTGAAGACTTTCTTCACTAGCTGAAGACTATTACTAATATTTTCAAACCAGGTAGACATCACTTTTAGTTCAAAACAAAGATAACCTTTTTATAAATGCATTTCAGTAGTTGTTTTTTAAAAATGATTATAATCATTGGCCTATAGATACAAAGAAGACACTGATATCTCAAAACATATCAATCAGTAGGCAGTGTAGGAAAACACAGACTCTGATAAGAGAAATTGTACGGTCCATAAAGGTCTAGATTAATGGATGAATTTCCAAGGATTACCAGACACTCACATTCTCTGCAATATTCCAAATCTAAAGCACTGCACTGGACACTACTATAGAAATGTAAAGGAAAAGTTCCTGCCTTCAAGGAATTTACAGTCAAATTGGGAAAAAAAAACCCTCAATAAGTGAAAAAATAACCTGAAACCTACATAAATGGTAAATCAATGAGACCAACCTGTAAGTACAATAATAGTGTATGAAACGTTGTGGTTTTGGTGCTCTCCAAAGAAATCCAAACTTTAGTCTTTCCTGTTTTAAAGTTAATTTTTGACCTCAGATGCATAGACTAGGATTGGTCTTGAAAAACACTCACTACTGGTCCATGCAGCCTGCTTCTACTTAATGGATTGAGAAATTAATATTTGATGGGAAAAAAATTGAGGGTCTTTTGCAAACCAGTCAAAGAGGGATTTAGGGGCAAGAGTGATCCAGGACTGATTAAAACATACTTTACTGCATCTCCCCTTAAACTATCTTTGCTCCTGCTGGCTACTATTAGACCATATTACTCCCAAATGTCCACGGCAATTTCCACAAAGAGCCAAGATGAAGAAACATATTTACATGAGAGAGGTAGAGACAGACAGACAGACAGACAGACACACACACACACACACACTCATGCAGAATAAATTCTGGGTAACAGGGTGTAGCTAATGACAGCCCTACATTTATATCTGATGCCAGATTTCTCTTATGGTGCCCTTGTCCTTCGATTTTATTCTTCCAGTAAAAGTTGTCCTTCTTCAACTTAATACTCAGACAGAAAGTGGTGTGGTTTTTAACCTGTAAGCATTCACTCAAGGAGAACACATTCTATTGTGAGAGGTTAGCAACTCAGGGGCTAATGTAAGATGCACGTTTTGCTGATACTAGTTCAAGGTTGTGATGGCCTCAGGAGGCCTGTCCCACGTGGTGATAATTAACTTTTAATGTAAGCCTGGAGGGCAAAACACTTAAGAGTTATTTAGTTATCTCCAACAGAATGAATGGGTAAATGCTAACATATGTTTATAAATAGCTGATATACTTGGCTATTATTATAAGAAAAGTCTTGCTTTTCCAGCATGTTTGTTCTATTTCTCTCAATACGGTATTATAGGGAATTGGTTGCCAATCTTTAGAAATGTGTAGTGAGGGCATATAGTCTTAGAGATTAGATGAAGAACAGCAGGTGTAAGTCATGCCTGCTGCCACTCCCATTTCTATGTTCATTTTTGGCTGGTATTGCTAATTTATCACAGAATTTTTTTTCCCTGACTCTGGACTCTATTTTAGAAGCCTTCTTAATATGGCATTTGGAGTAGAAACTTGCACTTGATGCAACATATTTATGCCAGTATTAGACCATAAATTCACTGAGTACCATAAATTCACCATGGACCTCCCTGTCTCATCACGGACCTCTACGCTCATCCTATTGAAGATGCTCAGTAACACTTGTTGAACAAATAAGATACAACAGATCTAAAGAATCATTTTGCCTAATCTAGATAGATAGATAGATAGATAGATAGATAGATAGATAGATAGATACAGATGCATATATATTACAATTCAGGAAACTAACCTTCATATATTAAACAATATCCCCAACAAGTTAGAGGTAATTTAGGAATTCAATCCTCTATTCCATTGAAAAGACTTCTTTCTAGGACACCCCTTATCTCAAAGTAAATGTAAGTGTAAATTTCATAAAATTAAATAAGAACATTTCTACTTCATTTATTGGTGAAACTCAGAATTATCTGAAAACTGACTATTGTATTTTTATTTTCTACGTCATACATCATTAATATGATTTAATTATATATATATGTGTGTGTGTGCATGTGTGTGTGTATAGGAAACACACATATATTACATAGTGATTAAAATCTTTGAACTTTCCAACATCCATGACCAAACAACCTATTAGTAAGTTCTGGGTATCTAACATATGGCCTACCTGAGATATTTAGCCAAATATTAATTCACATAAATTGCTAGCATGCATGAAACAAACAATTAAAATTGAGCCCACTTTTAATGGGACCTAATGGGACCTAAGCTTTTGTACAGCAAAAGAAACCATAAACAAGATGAAAAGAAAACCTTCAGAATGGGAGAAAATATTCGCAAACGAAGCAACTGACAAAGGATTAATTTCCAAAATATACAAGCCGCTCATGCAACTCAATATCAAAAAAACAAACAACCCAATTCAAAAATGGACAGAAGACCTAAATAGACATTTCTCCAAAGAAGATATTCAGATTGCCAACAAACACATGAAAGGATGCTCAACATCACTAATCATTAGAGAAATGCACATCAAAACTACAATGAGGTATCACCTCACACCTGTCAGAATGGCCATCATTAAAAAATCTACAAACAATAAATGCTGGAGAGAGTGTGGAGAAAAGGGAACCCTCTTGCACTGTTGGTGGAATGTAAATTGATACAGCCACTATGGAGAACAGTATGGAGGTTCCTTAAAAAACTAAAAATAGAACTACCATACGACCTAGCAATCTCACTACTGGGCATATACCCTGAGAAAACCATAATTCAAAAAGAGTCATGTACCACAATGCTCATTGCAGCACTATTTACAATACACAGGACATGGAAGCAACCTAAGTGTCCATCGACAGATGAATGGATAAAGAAGATGTGGCACATATATATACAGTGGAATATTACTCAGCCATAAAAAGAAATGAAATTGAACTATTTGTAGTGAGATGGATGGACCTAGAGTCTGTCATACAGAGTGAAGTAAGTCAGAAAGAGAAAAACAAACACTGTATGCTAACACATATATATCGAATCTAAAAAAAAAAAAATGGTTCTGATGAACCTAGGAGCAGGACAGGAATAAAGACGCAGACACAGAGAATGGACTTGAGGACATGGGGAGGGGGAAGGGTAAGCTGGGACGAAATGAAAGAGTAGCATTGACATATATACACTACCAAATGTAAAGTAGATAGCTAGTGAGAAGCAGCTGCATAGCACAGGGAGATTAGCTCGGTGCTTTGTGACCACCTAGAGGGGTGGGATAGGGAAGGTGGGAGGGAGACACAAGAGGGAGGAGATATGGGGATATATGTATACATATAGCTGATTCACTTTGCTATACAGCAGAAACTAACACAATTTTGTAAAGCAATTATACTCCAATAAAGATGTTAAAAAAAAATTGAGCCCACTTTTAAACAATTTCCACTGGACAGTGCCTAGGGGACATTGTAAAAGAAAAAAAAGAAAAAATGAGTGGCTGAAATTCCCGTCCAGTTCAACTCTGAATATGTACCAAGCCAGTGCTCCATGAATGGGAAGTCTAGATACATAAGTAACAATGCAAGGACACTGCAACTCTGCTAGGACATTTCAGAGTGACCAACTGCAATAGCGTTGGTCACACTCAATGTCACTTAGGGTCTATGTTTACTCCAAAAGGGACATATATCTCCCCTTTGCCGGAAGCCAGTTTCTTTACTCATGGGCAAGAACTTTTGTTGAAAGGGCACAGACATGAGTTTATTCCTCTGACCCTAGAAGAGAGAAGAAATTCTAAAGAATAATCAAATTTCCAGCAAAAATGTTAAAATCTGTACAGGAAAAACTATTATGCATGAGTTCTTAAATAGTAATTGGATAGATGGTTTCCAAGAAATACTGATTTTTTTTCCTTTCAATATGGTTAGATCAGGATATTCTAGCCAAGTGGTAACTGATACAATAATTTACAATCACATGTCTCAATCCCAAATGTTCATCTTTCCTTTGAGAGATGTGAAGTCCAGTAGATAGATACACTGGGGGGAAAAATGATTGGTTACAAGTAAAACTGACAGCAAAATACAATAGTGCAAATTATATTTTATAAGTAAGTACACCTAAAAATCATAGGCATAATAATTTGCACCAAAAACAAAAGTAAGAACAAAGTGAAAAACAGGCCAGTTGAAATCTCACTGGTGTCTCTAAGATATAATGAAAAGTAATAACATCAGATTCTTATAGCAATTGTGATCTCAGAAGCTAATACAGTTTGCACACCCTTGGGAAAAGAAAGACTAGCATTAATGCTATGACCAAGAAAGTATTATTAGCTATTAAACAAGATAGTCAAAGCCGCCAAAACATTCCCTATATTACCTTGATTACAGCAGCAAAAGGTGAGAGACATAATAGCTGAATTCTGACATCAAATAGTCTCTGCTGTAGACTACTCAAAGGGGGAGGAAACAAAAAAAGAGCACGTTCAGGTTTTGTTCAACTAGATTCAAGGAATTTGTCTAGGAATTTCTGTGCAACCAGATCTACTTAGCTCAGGGATTCTCCCTACTAATTAGTTAACATTGCTGCCTAAAGAGACAGTGGCCTGGGTAGGCAGAGTCTCACTCTCCTGATTGTCTATTTGAGTTTGCTTTCAATTGGTGCAATCTGGGAATTCTTTCTCTTCAACTGTTTTCCAAACCCTTAGGAAAACCCAAGAGACTGGGACCCATCTAGAGGAGGAACAGAACAGGGAGTATTTCATGTAATATTTATGAGTTTCCCTACCTTAGATCTTCACACCCCAAAGGAGAATTCTTCTCCAAATGTCATTACATAAATGGGTATCTTCCTGATAATATCTCCATTCATTTAACTATTTATTCTTGCAACATGAATGTTTTCAGTATGCTCCATAAAGGAGGCACTCCATTAGATGAGGGTAGGGGGTGGGGTAGTTCAAAGTCATTGCCATGATGCAGTGAAATAATAATCATAGCTTTGACTTACTAAGTATTGATACTTACTATATGCAGATGCTAAATGCTTTGTAATCATTATATAGGCAAGATGATCTGCAGTAACGCTTTAGAGAAGCTATTAGCATCCCAATTTTACAGATAAGGAAACTGAGACATGGAGAGGTGAATTAATTTGCACATTGTTACATAACTACTAAATGACAGGTCCTTTATTTAATCGCTGGCTGTTTTCATGTTAACACACTATAGGGCTACATTTTGCTGCTTTGCCTAAGACATGAACCCTGTAAAGCAACTATCACAGATGAGTCGTCTAAATTACAGGACTTATCATCATTATTCAAGAGGCCTGATGTTCAGCAGGAGATGTAAAATATGAACAAATCATAGTAATATACCACTATACAAAAAAATTATAAGTACTACAAAATGTAATGAGAAATGAGAGGATGGACTCTAATGATAAAATTTATTGGGTTTATTATGTGCCAGATACATGTGCATAACACCTTTCCTGCAATTTGGAAATCCAAAAAGCTCTAAGAGTCATACCTTTTGCACAATTAATTCAGCAACGAAAACTGCCCTGAAATGATATAAGGCTATTTATAGTCTTTATTTCTCCCACTTATTCCACTACAGAAATATGACTGTGTCTGAATTGGAGATGTCATCCTAGATCCCACTGTAGAGCTGTTAAATATTACACAGCGTATGCACCATACTTTCTTTCTAAAAGGAAAACTAATCTAAATTCCAAAACACATCTGGCTTCAGGTTTTTCAGGTGATAAACTTTGGACCTGCAGCATTTCTGACTCAGAAAAGCACATGGATCTGTCAGGGTTCAAATAGGGAAGCAGAATCACTATCAATGCAAAGGAATAAGGGAATGATTAATATAATTTGACCTTATGTCATTGCGGGTGTTGCTGGGAAAAAAAGGTGGAGTTAGAATTTCAGAAAAAGAGGCACAAGCCTGCCCTTCTAAGACTCTGTGCCCCTTTTGAGAAAGGGGTCACTGAGTGGTTGGTCTATGGGAAGTGCTTGCTTCTGAGTAGCTCTTCCCTGTGGGTCTGAAGTTGAGTGTCTGATATTGGACCGGGGCTGCCAACGGGAAGAAGAGCTGTTTGCAGAGTGAGGAGAGACAAGCTGCAAGCCACCAGGTACCTCTTCATCTGTCCAACTGAGAGCAAAGACGTTCTGGGAATAACGACCTATGCTTTACTTCTGTCTCCCACATCTTGAGCAAGTCCCTCCTTTGGTCAACTCTAACCTAAAATCCTACAGGGAAGGGGATTTAGGAAGCATAATTCCCAGCTTAGCCAAGTTGGCAATGGAACAACCCAACACAACTTGGCCTGAGACAGGAAACGATGGGGTTGAGGCTAGGGTGATATAAATGAGGTAAGTTATACAAGTGCAGGGTCATATCCTGTCTTTATTTAAATTTTTGATTTTTTTCCTCATGGACTTTTTGCACTAATTTTGATCTTTTAAAACATTGGATTAAAATATGGTTTACCTGGATTCCTGAATTTTTTGTTGCTCCCTTAAATTTCATGCCTCAGGTGGGTGCCTCACTTATTTCACCCTGGTTCTGACCATGCCAGCAGGTCATAGTTCGTTGACAAGTGGGATGATCCCAACCTTCATTCCTGTGCCATTAGCACTCCAGCCTGTATTATATTATATTTATGCATTACTTTTTGTCACAGAACATGGAAGTATTAAGAAGTACCCTAGGGAAACATCTGCAATTCTGCCCCATTGTGTACTAGCAACCTGATTTCCCCTTGACAGGTCAACAAATTACCTCATTCAGTAAAGTAACCCCTTTCTTTGAATACTGAGCCACTACCATGAGGTCAGGTAGTAGTCTTAGCTTCTAATTTAATAAAACTATAGCTATGTCATCTCTTAGAATTTAAGACTCCTAAACAATGAAAGCCCAAAGTTATAGGGACAGGAAATAAAAACTTTACTAGTGGGTAATTAGACATAACAGTGAAGGGGTCATTCCCACTTCTACTCTTATGTCTTGGAGCCATGATTCCTACCTATGGGAGAAAGAGTATCGCATATTGGTGGCTGATTCAGAGTCTATACTACATTCTGAAAGACATTTCCCCTCTTGTACAAGATGTTGCCATCCAGCTGGTGCCGTAACTAAGCCTTAATAAGAGCTATTCCATTGTTTTATAAATCCAGCTCCTTCAAAATGTTGGGGAACATGTTACCATGGCCAGCGAATTCTATGAGCATGAGCCCATTGCTGTATTTCACTGATTGTAAAATCAGTTCTTGGTCAGAAGCAATGTTGTGTGGAATTCTATGACAGTGAATGAGTAAATTCTGTCCGTGCATGGATAGGGCTTTTGGCAGAAGCCTTGTGGTCAGGGATGACAAATCCAAATCCAGAGTCAGATCTGTTCCAGTAAGATCAAAGCACCAACCCTCCCTCACGGAAGTAGTTCAAAGTAATCAACCTGCCATCAGGTGGCTGGCTATCCTCTCCCTCTCCCCCCACCCCCGAAAATTCTGCATCTATTATTTGTTCTGATGGCAAAGACTTTCAAAGGGTGATGGCTGCTGCTTCACTTCCAACTCTCAAAACTTACTAATTCCTTTGGCCAAATTTAACCTGGAGCTCCACAGGGAAGGGGATCATAGAAAACATAGGCCCAGCTTGACCGACTCAACAACACAACAAGTTAGCACATCAGAGAAGGTTCTTTGGACAACCTTAATTTAGAAGAACAGTCGGGACTTACAAAGTAAGGATGAAAAGACATCATTTCATGAAAGAATTCTCATATTGGCAAAGATACAGAAACTGCAAAACAGGCAGTTTGGGAAATGGCAAGTGTTCCAGTTTACTTAAAACTTAAGATGTCTGTTGGTAGTAGGACCAATAGCTAAAACAGTTGCTTGGTCAAAATCATAGAGAATCCTGAATTTTAGGCTTAGGTGACTGGATTTTATTTAGCAGCTAAAAGGGTGGTAGAAAGATTTTTGAGCAGAATGATAAAACAATAAAAGTAGTGTTTTAAGAAAAATTCCAATGTGGTATTTTTGGGTGTACAGCATGAATCAAAGAAAATCAAGTCTGTAGGCGGAGACATACTAGGAAAATTATTATAATTGTTTAGGTTAAAGGAGTAAGTGTCTGAAATAGAGGGTAGTCTATTTTTTCCTCCTCCATTCATGGGCAAAATTGTAAAACTGAAACTTCAATCTTTTTCTTCCTTAACACATTTTTCCCTGTCATATTCCAAATGAAGTAGAATTCTAATACTCTCGTCTCATCAAAAGTTATTGTCCAAACAATAAATACTGGAGAGGGTGTGGAGAAAAGGGAACCCTCTTGCACTGCTGATGGGAATGTAAATTGGTACAGCCACTATGGAGAACAGTATGGAGTTTCCTTAAAAAATTAAAAATAGAACTACCATATGACCCAGCAATCCCAGTACTGGGCATATACCCTGAGAAAACCATAATTCAGAAAGAGTCATGTACCACAATGTTCACTGCAGCTCTATTTACAATAGCCAGGACATGGAAGCAACCTAAGTGTCCATCGACAGATGAATGGATAAAGAAGATGTGGCACATATATAATGGAATATTACTCAGCCATAAAAAGAAACGAAATTGAGTTATTTGTAGTGAGGTGGATGGACCCGGAGTCTGTCATACAGAGTGAAGTAAGTCAGAAAGAGAAAAACAAATACCATATGCTAACACATATATATGGAATCTAAAAAAAAAATGGTTCTGATGAACCTAGGGGCAGGACAGAAATAAAGACACAGACGTAGAGAATGGACTTGAGGACACGGGGAGGGAGAAGGGTAAGCCGGGACAAAGTAAGAGAGTAGCATTGGCGTATATACGCTACAAAGTGTAAAATAGATAGCTAGTGGGAAGCAGCTGCATAGCACAGGGAGATCAGCTCGGTGCTTTGCGACCACCTAGAGGTGTGGGATAAGGAGAGGGGATATGGGGATATACGTATGCATATAGCTGATTCACTTTGTTATAAAGCAGAAACTAACACAACACTGTAAAGCATTTATACTCCAATAAAGATGTTAAAAAAAGTTATTGTCCAGAAATTATCTTAAATTAATTCCTACTAATCTATAGATGGATAACATCTTAACAACTTAGGTAGAAGCATTGCTTCTGCTTCTTAAAAGTTTCTTGAACCATGAATACCTTTGGGAATTTAATGAAAGCTAAAGGTTTTGTCTTTAGGGAAATGACTGCTTACACTGAAATATAAAGTATTGCAGGTAATTTTAATGAATTCCCACCTGTACTGAATCCTATACGTGAATCTTTAAATACTGTGATCTTGAGGTCAAATACACTTATCCAAAAAAAGAAAGCCATTCTTTGGCATTTAAGCATCCTTGTGTAAATGGGGACATTTTTTAAGAGAAGAGCTTTCAAGTGCCCCTGGAATTATAACTACTTAGACACCAATATCCATTTTGCCTATGAGAAATTCCACAGAATGCAGAGGTAACCGGGCATGAGGAAAATAAGAGCTCCCTGAACCAAGGGGCAGGACAGGAATAAAGACGCAGACGTAGAGAATGGACTTGAGGACAGGGGGAGTGGAAAGGGTAAGCTGGGATGAAGTGAGAGAGTGGCATGGACATATATACACTACCAAATGTAAAATAGATAGCTAGTGGGAAGCAGCTGCATAGCACAGGTAGATCAGCTCAGTGTTTTGTGACCACCTAGAGGGGTGGGATAGGGAGGGTGGGAGGGAGACGCAAGAGGGAGGAGATATGGGGATATATGGATATGTATAGCTGATTCACCTTGTTATAAAGCAGAAACTAACACACCATTGTAAAGCAATTATACTCCAATAAAGATGTTTAAAAAATAAATAAGAGCTTCCCGCTCCCTCCCTTCTTTGTCTGCAGATTGAAAACTAGTGATTTTTTAAGAAGACTATTGCCGCTACCATAAAAAAGAATGTAAGCATAGGACTTAAAATGAAGATAAATTTGCTCTTCATTCCCACTCAAAAATTAATTCCAGCCAAGCCACATGGCAGGGTAGGAGGGAGGCATGAGGAAGAGCAGGGAAATGCTTCTTCTTTGGGAGGGGCCCAATAAGACCACCTGTTGTGCTTTCCCACATATGTTCATAATGCCAGGGACCCAGCACTAAGCACCAGCAAAACACACACTGTGAGCTGTTCTCAGGGGTTGGGGGAGCAAGTGATGATCCCAGCACCTCTTTTGACCTCAAGTCCACATTTGAGCTCTGATTGACCAAAGTTTTAGTTCACGTTATCATGAAGCAGAGGGATTGTTATAAACTATAATATAATAAAAAGTTGTTACATAATAAATAATATAAGTTATTGACATGTAATATGTGTGACTCCATCGGCCAATTTGTGTTTACTAGGACAGAACACTAACTAGTTATAGATATTCAGGACACAGCAACACACACCTTTCTTGGTTTACCCCTTTACATTATGAGGACCACTCGGTGACATTTATTTGAAAGGTAGAAGAGCCACTTACTTGATAAGGGCTCAGAAAAAAGAGTAGTTATGGACAAAATGTTTGTTCCTCCCGAAAATTCATATGTTGAAATCTAATCCCCATAGGATGGAAGTGGGGCCATTAGGGGGTAATTAGGTCATGAGGGTGGAGCCCTCCTGAATGAGATTAGTGCTTTTATGAGAAGAGGCCAGAGAGCTAGCTCTCATTTTTTTCCATCATGTGAGAATACAATTAGAAGTTGGCAATCTGCAACCTAGAAAAGGACCTTCCCCAGAATCTGACCTTGCTGAAACCCTTATCTGGGACTTCCAGCCTCCACAACTGTGAGAAATACATTTCTGTTGTTTATAGGCCACCTTGTCTCTACTATTTTATTATGGCAGCCTAAACTAAGACAGAAAGACAAGAATAATTGAATAGTCTTTATTAAATGCCAACTGCGTTATACAGGGTCGTGTTGCTCCAAGTGCAGTCCGTAGACCAGCAGCAAGAGCATCACTTAAGAACTTGTTAGAAATGCATAATCTTGGGCCCCATCCCAGACATACTGAACTGCAACCTACATATTAACAAGATCTCCAGGTGATGCCGAATTATGGTACAGCCTCAACTGTTGCAACAAGATTTTAAAATATAGTGGCTTAAACAACACAGGAATTCATGCTTCTCTCACTGAACAGTCCAATGAAGGGGCAGTCATCTCAGCTTCTAGGGCTAAAATACCTGCAGCTGTTTTGTCATCTTCTAGCTGCGGGAGGAGAAAGGGCAAGAGGAATGCAGGCCCATTCCTTTCTTTTAGTGGTATGGCCACAAGTGGCACAATTTATGTTCAGAACTCATCAACATGGTTATATCTACCACAAGAGAGATCACATAAGGTAGTCTTATGCCAGGCGACCCTGTGCCCCTCTAAGCTCAGGAATCCCACTGTTAAAAAAAAAAAAAAAAAGTAAGGAAAATCAATATTAGCAGGTAGCCAGCACTGTTTGCTGCAACTTTATAAGCCAAGCCTTTTGCTATCTGACCTTGACAACCCTATGAAGAACATGATACTAATCTCAGTTTTCACACATACTAAGTGCTACCCAAACCAAGACAAAACTTTCAATAGTTCTGGCTTTGTATGGTCCTGGAGTGAGGTAAGAGGAAACAAAGACTAGTCTGGTTTATATATCTGAAGAGATTTTACTGATATTATGAAACGTCTTATCTCTGAGTTTTAGGATGAGGTTATCTCCCTCTTGGCTTAAAAGTGCACTTTTATAAGTATGACCTATATATGAGAACGTCTGTGTTCCCTGCAATTTCATCCCCTCCAATCCCAGTAGCCACCACGTTTGCCAGGAAGCTATATGACTGCCGATGGGAACTTTGCCCTTCGTGTTTATCGAGGACTATTTCTTGATGTCACCTCATGAGCCATTGGTTCTTAAAGCACTCATTTGAAATTCATCATACCAAGGCTCCTGTTTGAATCTTCCCTTATTTCAAGCAGCAATCAATTGATCAGATGAACACACAAAATCACTCTCCCCAAACTACTATGTGCTTGGTATCTAGTAGGTGCTTGAAATACTGAATGAATGAATGAAAGCCTGGAACCGCAGTTTTTCTATAACAGTGGTTCTCAGTCATTAGCTTGTATCAGATTCACTTGGAAGACAAATTAAAGACAGTTTCAGATTCAGTAGGTCCAGGGTGGGGCCTGAAATTCTGCATTTCTAACAAGTTCCCAACTGATGCTGGTGCTGCTGGCCCAGGGACCATGCGTTGAGGATCATAACTGCAGGATTAAGTAGAGTCTATCTCATCATCAGAAGAGTCTGTCAACGGATGAAACACAGAGATTAACAAAGGATAGAAATGTTGCCTTATCTTAGAAACCAAAGTCTATACTCTTACATAGGAGACCCATATTCATATATCACCTGAGTGTTCTGCCATATGCCTTGGATATCTTGTCATTAAAATGGGGAAAATAATATCTTCCTCTTAAGCTTCCTCTGAGGATCCAATATAAGTAAATTTCCTGGCACCTAGGATACACAGGGTTCTCACTAAATTGTAGCTTTCATTATTATCATAACTGTTTATACAAAACAATTAGCAGGTGTGGATCATCTGCATTGTAGAGAGTCAGCAGAAAACCTTATTTTAAGGTGTAATTTACTTACTACCCCCTCACTAAAAGTTTCATAAGTAAATACATTTTCTTCCAGAAATATGTTCTACCAGCAATAATAATTTGTTTTAGCCCACTATATAGATAGGAGTCACTATGAAGCATGGCTCCATTAGTTTATTTTAAATGCTATAAAATATCTGATCATTTAGACTACAGGATATAGAGTTGTAAGATCTTTATTACTGAATTACTTTTAAAGCCACCAACACAGACAACTGAAAAGGTGGAAACATAGGTCTAAAATTCAGCCCACAGCCTGTCTTAGTTGCAATCATCAATTTTCAAACTTAAGTTTAAACTTTAGAATTTAAAGAGCTCTACCTACTGAAATAAATGTTCAAGTAAAATTCATAACCTATGCTAGAACAGTTTTACATCCAATACCACTTGCAAGGTGCTTTATAATCACTTTTTATCAGTGCCTCTTAACAAAAGTTCTATAAAATAGGTCAGTAATACGTTCATAATTTTGCAAATGCAGAGGATAAGGGACCTGCCTGAGGTTAGACTGAACTCTGGTAGCAACTTATAGATCTGAATTTTCAGACCCTGACATTCTATTCTCCCACACCAGCCCACACCGCCTCACTCTGCTGTAAATTATTGATTTGAAACCACACTGCTACCTTAATGAGCAGGCAGAGTGTTGTAAAACTTTATGGATTTACTGATTCTGACCTAGTTTATATTAATAATGCCTTACATTTTTATAGCACTTTATCATGTTCAAAGACATTTTATGTAATTTGCTCGTTTGAGCCTGACACCCACAAAAGAGAGGGACCAGGTTCCCTGATGAGAAGCTCTGCCCAAGATACCAGCTGCAGAGATAAGACAAGAGTCCATTTTCATGATTCAGTCTCGCCACCTCACCATTGCTGCCTCTGGTTTATTCCAAGAACACAGTACCTTGAGTTACATATATATAAAAAGGATCCAGTGTCAAGTCAAAGGGAAAATAGTGCTAATATTTCAAATGTATTACATCACTTACCAATTGGGTGAGTTCCTTAAACTCTCTGAAACTTAGTGTGCTTGTTACTAAAATAGAGTATAATAATGCCCATCTCATAAGGTTGTTGGGCGAATGGCTTAGAAGAGTGCCCAGCACATATTAAATGCTCAGTAAATTGAAGCAATTATCACAAAAGATAAGAGATTGATTTGATAGGGAAGAAGTATCAAATTCTACTACGTTTAGAAAAACTTTATAACACGGTGCATTCATATTTGTGTTGAGTTCGATTCCCAAATCTGACCCTATTATCCTATAACTTGGACAAGTTATTTAACACAACTGTGTATTCAGTTTCCTCATCTGTGAGATGAGAAGAACTATATCTTATGGTTTACATAAGACTAAACATTGAATTAGAGATAATATATGTAAAGCAATTACACCATGCATGCTGTATAGTATTTGCTTATTAAATATATTGCTTTTCTTGTTCTTGTGAATTATGGGGAAAGACACTCTGACAGGGGTCTTGAGTGAACCAGAAACCAGAGAAGCAGCTGCCTCTGGAAAGTTCTTAAGGATATGTACAGGAGAGGAGAAGGCTAGCTGTCTTCCTCACAATTTTTCTGAAATTAAGTCTTACTTAAGGCATTGGTTACCAGCAAATTCATGGCCATCGTCATCCCACACTTTTTAAAAATAGTTTATTGAGTTGTCAGGTACCATACAATCCACCCATTTAAGTGTACAATTCAATTATTTTTATTTATTCACAGAGTTGTGCAACCATCAGCACAACCTAAATTTAGAATATTTTCATCACCCCTAAAGAAAACCTTCTACTGATTAGCATTCCCCATTCTCCTCCCCACACCTCCTTTCCAAGTTCTAGGTAACCAACAATCTACTTTTTGCCTCTAAATAATTGCTTATTATGTAAATGTATATAATATAAATACATCCACATACAATAAGTGTTATTTCATGTCTGGCTTCTTTCACTTAACATAATGTTTCCAAGTTCATCCATCTCAGCATTCTATCTCTAGTAACATTTTTTGTTTTAAAATCAATTTTATTGGATACTATTCATTACAGATGGAACGTTTGTGTTCCCCCAAAATCTTATAAATTGAAACATAATCCCCAATGTGATGGTATTTGGAGGAGGGACCTTTGGGAGATGATTAGGTCATGAGGGAGGACCTCTCATGAATGAGATTAGTGCCCTTATAGAAGAGACTAAGGAGAACTCTCTCATTTCCTTCCAACATGTGAAGACACAGAGAGAAGACAGCTATCTGTGAGTCAGAAAGTGGGCTCTCAGCAGACACTGAATCTGCCAGCAACTTTATCTTTGACTTCCAAGCCTCCAGAATGGTGAGAAATAAATTTCTGTTATGTATAAGCCACCTAGCCTATGGTATTTTGTTATAGCAGCCCAAACAAACTATTGGGAGGTTCTGTTCATAAATCCATCTATGTTTATAATTATAATGTTTTCCAGATGAATCAATCTTTTATTCTTGTAAAATATCTCTCTTTATCTCTAGTAACATTTTTTTTATAATTAATTTTGTCTAATGCTCTTATAAGCACCCTAACTCTTTTATGGCTGCTTGCATGGTGTATTTTTTTCCATCCTTCTATTCTCATCCTATTTGTGTGTTTGAATCTAAATTTTGTCTCTTATAGACAGCATTATAGTTGGATTCTGATTTTTTTAATCAGCCTTACAAT
The DNA here is from genome assembly GCF_965194805.1 of Balaenoptera borealis. Taxonomy (NCBI): domain Eukaryota; kingdom Metazoa; phylum Chordata; class Mammalia; order Artiodactyla; family Balaenopteridae; genus Balaenoptera; species Balaenoptera borealis. The sequence continues at coordinate 82,463,121 of NC_138869.1, forward strand.
GTCTTTTAATCGGATTGTTTAATCCACTTACAGTTAATATTATTTATATCGTTGGATTTACCACTGCCATTTTGCTTTTATTCCTATATATCAGATGTATAAAAAGACAACAAAATGTTCCTCTGTTCCTCTTTTATGGCTTTCTTTTGCACTATGTGAATATTTGCTGATATAAAATTATATTTATTTACATGATTTTTTAACTATATTTATTCTTTGAGTTACTTTCTTAGTGGTTGCTCTAGGGCTTAAAATGTTCATCTACTTATCAGACTACTTCATAGTTATACTAATTTAATTCCAGAGAGATTTAGAAATTTTACTCCTATATAGCAAAGCTTCTCCTCCCTTTTTAATGCTATTGTTATTATACATATTGCATCTATATCTGTTTAGAACTCAAAAGTAAACTTTTATTATTACTTTATATAACTGTGTATCTTTTAAAACAGCAGATAGAAGAAAGCAGAGCAATAATATACTTATAAAGTTTATTACACTAATTGCCTGTTTACCCTTTCTAGTTCTCTGCATTTCTTCTTGTGGATACGTTTTAGTATCATTTCTTTATAATAGACTCTTAGAGCTCTGTTGCCACATGCTTCCCTTATAGTGTTATTTTTAAATATAATACATTTCTATATATTATAGACCCCACAATTTCATTATATTGTTTTAAGGAATTGTTTTTTAAATCAATGAAAAGAAGAAAGGAGAAGTAATCAAATTAATGTCTTTTATAATTACTACATAATCATTTTTCCAGTGCGCCTCATTTTTTCATGTGGATTCAAAGTGTTGTCTTGTGTCACTTGCTTTCAGCCTGAAGAACTTTAGTACTTACTGTAAGGTAGGTCTGCTATAAACAAATTCTCTAAGTTCTTTTTCAAATTTGAGAATATATTTGTTTCACAAAAAATGTCTGTTTTATTTTTGAAAAATTATTGGAAAATGGTTGATGGTTCCCCACTCCCCACCTCCAGGGTTTCAATATATGTCATACCACTGCCTTCTGGACACCATTGTTTCTGATGGAAAGTCAGCTGTTCTATTACTGGGATTCCCTGTGTATGTGATGAGTCATTTTTCTTTTTCTGCTTTCAAGATTTTCTCTTAATCTTTGTGTTAAAACTTTTTGACTATGCTAGATCTGGGTATGGATCTCTGTGTTTATCCAATTTGGATTTGAGTTGGCTGAATTTGTGGATATGTAGCCTAATTTTTTTTTTAAATCAAATATGGGAAAACTTCAGCTGTAATTTTTTGAATTTTTTTCTGCTCCTTTCTCTTTCTTCTCCCCTTCTGGTATTCTCATTACACACATGTTGTACGTTTATGGTGTATCACATTTCTCAGAAGTCCTGTGCATTTTCTTAATTCTTTTCCTCCTATGTTCTTCACCTTGTATGATTATTATTGATCTATATCTATATTCAAATTCACTGATTTTTTCTTGTGCGTTCTCAGATCTACTTTTGCACCCCTGAGGTGAATTTTTCATTTCAGTTATTGGATGTTTCAACTCCAGAATTTGCACTTTTTAAAAATTTCTATCTCCTTATTGATATTCCCTATTTGATAAGACAGTCAATCAGACATTCCTATAATTCTTCATAAATTGTTTCCTTTAGTTCTTTGAGCATATTTATAGTAGCTACTTTGAAAGTCTGGTAAATTCAACATTTGGTTTTCTCAAATTTCTATTGCCTGATATTTTTCTCTCAATGGTTCACACTTACCTGTTTCTTTGTACATCTCATCTTTTTGTTGTTGTTGTTCTTGTTGAAAACTGGGCATTTTAAATAATATATTGTAGCAACTTTGGGTACTGCTCTCCCTCTGGGGCTTGTTGTTTGCTCTGACCAAAAAAAAGACTCTTTTTTGCTATCTCTTTCTCTGCGTTTCTCTATTATACTTCTAGCTGGTCTACTGTTTTGCATGTTTATAGTAGTGTCATGGACCCACCAGCCTCCTTTATGATAATCTTCCCCAGGGTCTGTTCTAAGAAAAATCATTCCCCATTGGGAGAGCTGCAAATCTCTCTGTTCTTACTGCCTGCCTCTCTCCATGGGCAGAATCTCTGCACCACTGCACCAGAGCTGGGACAAGGGAGATCAACACGCTTTACCCAGAAAGACACTCCTGCTTCATTAATGAGGTGCCAGGTGGGAATAGTAGGTCCTGATCTCCTCAGCTTACACTTACTAGTGTGGAACCTCCACCCTATGAACTATATGGGGCAAGGGCAATCTGGGACCAATATTCTTTACCTCCTATGTTTGGGGTAGAGTTTCTACCCTACAAGTGGGAGATATGTTGGAGAAGGGAGGCACTGTCCTCTCAACTGCACCTGTCTGGAATAAAGAGTCTAAAACTTGGACTTGGGGGAGGAGAGATGATAGATAGTTTAAAATTTTTCATTTTAATTGGAAGGTGATTTGGGTTTAGTTATGATGAAGTTAATCAATATATTGGGACCCACATAATGGAGGCCACCCTAGTGGCCCAACCCACATCATAAATAAAGTCAGCCTGCACTTAGGGGAATCACCTCACCATCAAGGAATCCTAACATACACCAATCACAATCCTTCAACTCAGTTTTAGCCAGCTTACCTTACCCTAGAAAACAGGGCCCACTAGCCTTATAAGGACCCACTAGCCTTATAAGGACCCACTAGCCTGAACTTCCTGGATAGGATGGAGGAGGTTCCCAATCATGCCTTGTTTTCTCATTGCCTATTCTAACTCTCTATAAAGCTTGCTCTTACTGCAAATCCCTTGGGAACTCTGCTCCACTGCTTGTGAGGCACTGTACTTCCCCAATCCATGGATTGTTCTTCCTTGAATAAAGGGTATCAAACTCATTACTAAATTGTTTTAGTTTTGTCATTTGACAGAATATTCTCAAATTGGATAATCCAATTAGATAACTAACTGGAACTAAGCACAATTATTTCAATATTGAAGAACATTTCCATGAAGTAGTAACAAGTATAAAAACAATACTACAGTAGTGTCATGATAATCATATATGCACAGCAAATATTCGGTCTTACCTTATTTATCAGAATGTCTTAAATGAAACTAACAATCAGTATTTTACACTGGGTTCCATACATGCCCAAGAATTTCTTGTACTCCAAAGACGTCTTCTTGTGATTGTGCACACGCTGATCCCTCATCTGAAATGGCTTTTCCTCCTACAATTCCACATCCTTCACAGCAGATACAGTGCTACCCTCTTTATGAAGGCCACCTCTTCTCCAGATGGAATTGCCCCTTTCTCTAACTTACTTTGGCATTGTTTATGCAACTTTTTGCTTTAAAAATAAGGTATTATACTGTAATTTTTTATATCGTACTGTAATTCTTTACCTAGGCCTACCCATTGGACTCTGCCTTTTGACTACAAATTCCTAAAAGGTAGGGGTTACATTTCATTTCTTATGTACATGGAATGTTTGTGGAAATATTATTCTCCATGAAATATATTTAAATTTTAGTAATTTATCCTATCTAAAGAAAAGACCTTCAGATAGGTTACTAATTTAACATTTACTGACTGTTTACTGTTTGCATGGGGACTTCACCATTTTTCTTGAAAGAAAGTTTCCATAGTAATTTGGATTTTTTTATTAATACCATTTATTTGAAGGCCAAGTATGAATTTAATATTATGAAATATGATGGGTTACTCTCATCATCCTCCTCAGTTTTTTGCAGAGCGTATAAAAACTCCTTAACCTGAATCCCAATCAGGATATCAATAGATGTTTGAGATTTTGACAAAGTGTTTCAAAATTTAATTTATAATAATAAGCAAGGAGAGACCTTCAAGATGGTGGAGAAGTAAGACATGGAGATCATCTTCCTCCCCACAAATACATCAGAAATACACATACGTGTGGAACAACTCCTATAGAACACCTACTGTACACTGGCAGAAGATCTCAGACTTCCCAAAAGGCAAGAAACTCCCCACGGACCTGGGTAGGGCAAAAGAAAAAAGAAAAAACATAGACAAAAGAATAGGGACAGGATCTGCACCACTGGGAGGGAGCTGTGAAGGAGGAAAGGTTTCCACACACTATGAAGCCCCTTCACTGGTGGAGACAGGGGCTGGCAGGGGGGAAGCTTCAGAGGCACGGAGGAGAGCGCAGCAACAGGGGTGCAGAGGGCAAAGCGGAGCGATTCCCGCACAGAGGATCAGTGCCAACCAGCACTCAGCAGCCGGAGAGGCTTGTCTGCTCACCCGCCAGGGCGGGTGGGGGCTGGGAGCTGAGGCTCGGGCTTTGGAGGTCAGACCCCAGGGAGAGAGGACTGGGGTTGGCTGCGTGAACACAGCCTGAAGGGGCTAGTGCACCACAGCTAGCTGGGAGGGAGTCCGGGAAAAAGTCTGGAGCTGCCGGAGAGGCAAGAGACCATTGTTTTGGGATGCACGAGGAAAGGGGATTCAGAGCACTGCCTAAATGAGCTCCAGCGACGGGTGTGAGCCGCGGCTATCAGCGCGGACCCCAGAGATGGGCATGAGATGCTAAGGCTGCTGCTGCAACCACCAAGAAGCCTGTGTGCAAGCACAGGTCACCATCCACATCTCCCCTCCAGGGAGCCTGTGCAGCCCGCCACGGCCAGGGTCCCGTGATCCAGGGACAACTTCCCCAGGAGAACGTACGGCGCGCCTCAGGCTGGTGCAATGTCACGCTGGCCTCTGCCGCCACAGGCTTGCCCCGCATTCCGTACCCTTCCCTCCGCCGGCCTGAGTGAGCCAGAGCCCCCGAATCAGCTGCTCCTTTAACCCCATCCTGCCTGAGCGAAGAACAGATGCCCTCTGGCGACCTACACGCAGAGGCGGGGCCAGATCCAAGGCTGAACCCCAGGAGCTGTGCAAGCAAAGAAGAGAAAGGGATAACTCTCCCAGCAGCCTCAGGAGCAGCAGATTAAATCTCCACAGTCAACTTGATGTACCCTGCATCTGTGGAATACCTGAATAGACAACGAATCATCCCAAAATTGAGGTGGTGGACTTTGGGAGCAACTGTAGACTTGGGATATATATTTCTTTTCCTTTTTCTCTTTTTGTCAGTGTGTATGTGTACGCTTCTTTGTGTGATTTTGTCTGTATAGCTTTGCTTTTACCATTTGTCCTAGGGTTCTGTCTGTCCGTTTTTTTTTTTTTTTTAGTATAGTTTTTAGCGCTTGTTATCAAGGGTGGATTTGTTTTTCGGTTTGGATGCTCTTTTCTTTCTTTCTTAAAAATTTTTTCTTATTACTTTTTAATTTTTTTATTTTTAATAATTTAAAAAATTTTTGATTTTAATACCTTTATTTTATTTTATTTTATTTTATTTTATTTTATTTATTTTTCGTTCTTTCTTTTTTCTCCCTTTTCTTCTGAGCCATGGGGCTGACAGAGTCTTGGTGCTCCAGCCGGGTGTCAGGTCTGTGTCTCTGAGGTGGGAGAGCCAAGTTCAGGACATTGGTCCACTGGAGACCTCCCAGCTCCACGTAATATTAAACGGTGAACGCTCTCCCAGAGATCTCCATCTCAACGCTAAAACCCAGCTCCACTCAATGACCAGGAAGCTAGAGTGCTGGACACCCTATGCCAAACAACTAGCAAGACAGGAACACAACACCACCCATTAGAAGAGAGGCTGCCTAAAATCATAATAAGGTCACATACACCCCAAAACACACCACCAGACGAAGTCCTGCCCACCAAAAAGACAAGATCCAGCCTCATCCACCAGAACACAGGCACCAGGCCCCTCCACCAGGAAGCCTACACACTGCACTGAACCAACCTTAGCCACTGGGGGCAGACACCAAAAACAACAGGAACTACGAACCTGCAGCTAGCGAAAAGGAGACCCCAAACACAGTAAGGTAAGCAAAATGAGAAGACAGAGAAATACACAGCAGATGAAGGAGCGAGGTAAAAACTCATCAGACCAAACAAATGAAGAGGAAATAGGCAGTCTACCTGAAAAAGAATTCAGAGTAATGATACTAAAGATGATCCAAAATCGTGGAAATAGAATGGAGAAAATACAAGAAACGTTTAACAAGGACCTAGAAGAACTAATGAGCAAACAACCAATGATGAACAACACAATAAATGAAATTAACAATTCTCTAGAAGGAATCAGCAGCAGAATAACTGAGGCAGAAGAACGGATAAGTGACCTGGAAGATAAAATAGTGGAAATAACTACTGCAGAGCAGAATAAAGAAAAAAGAATGAAAAGAATCGAGGACAGTCACAGAGACTTCTGGGACAACATTAAATGCACCAACTTTCTAATTATAGGGGTCCCAAAGGAAGAAGAGAAAAAGAAAGGGACTGAGAAAATATTTGAAGAAATTATAGTTGAAAACTTCCCTAACATGGGAAAGGAAATAGTCAATCAAGTCCAGGAAGTGCAGAGAGTCCCATACAGGATAAATCCAGGAGAAACATGCCAAGAGACATATTAATCAAACTATCAAAAATTAAATACAAAGAAAAAATATTAAAAGCAGCAAAGAAAAACAACAAATAATATACAAGGGAATCCCCATAAGGTTAACACCTGATCTTTCAGCAGAAACTCTGCAAGCCAGAAGGGAGTGGCAGGACATATTTAAAGTGATGAAAGGGGAAAGGCTACAACCAAGATTACTCTACCCAGCAAGGATCTCATTCAGATACGACAGAGAAATTAAAACCTTTACAGACAAGCAAAAGCTAAGAGAATTCAGCACCAACAAACCAGCTTTACAGCAAATGTTAAAGGAACTTCTTTAGGCAGGAAACACAGAGAAGGAAAAGACCTACAATAACAAACCCAAAACAATTAAGAAAATGGGAATAGGAACATACATATCGATAACTACGTTAAATATAAATGGATTAAACACTCCAACCAAAAGACACAGACTGGCTGAATGGATACAAAAACAAGACCCAGATAAATGCTGTCTACAAGAGACCCAGTTCAGACCTAGCGACACATACAGACTGAAAGTGAGGGGATGGAAAAAGATATTCCATGCAAAAGGAAATCAAAAGAAAGCTGGAGCAGCAATTCTCATATCAGACAAAATAGATTTCAAAATAAAGACTATTAAAAGAGACAAAGAAGGACACTACATAATGATCAAGGGATCAATCCAAGAAGAAGATATAACAATTGTGAATATTTATGCACCCAACAGAGGAGCACCTCCATACATAAGGCAAATGCTAACAGCCTTAAAAGGGGAAATCGAAAGTAACACAATCATAGTAGGGGACTTTAACACCCCACTTTCACCAATGGACAGATCATCCAAAATGAAAATAAATAAGGAAACACAAGCTTTAAATGACACATTAAACAAGATGGACTTAATTGATATTTATAGCACATTCCATCCAAAAACAACAGAATACACTTTCTTCTCAAGTGCTCATGGAATATTCTCCAGGATAGATCATATCTTGGGTCACAAATCAAGTCCTGGTAAATTTAAGAAAATTGAAATCATATTAAGTATCTTGTCTGATCACAACGCTATGAGACTAGATAACAATTACAGGAAAAAAATCTGTAAAAAATACAAACACATGGAGGCTAAACAATACACTACTAAATAACCAAGAGATCACTGAAGAATTCAAAGAGGAAATCAAAAAATCCCTAGAAACAAATGACAATGAAAACGCAATGACCCAAAACCTATAGGATGCAGCAAAAGCAGTTCTAAGAGGGAAGTTTATAGCAATACTATCCTACCTCAAGAAACGAGAAACATCTCAAATAAACAACCTAACTTTACACCTAAAGCAATTAGAGAAAGAAGAACAAAAAAAAAACCCAAAGTTAGCAGAAGGAAAGAAATGATAAAGATCAGATCAGAAATAAATGAAAAAGAAATGAAGGAAACAATAGCGAAGATCAATAAAACTAAAAGCTGGTTCTTTGAGAAGATAAACAAAATTCATAAACCATTAGCCAGATTCATCAAGAAGAAAAGGGAGAAGACTTAAATCAATAGAATTAGAAATGAAAAAGGAGAAGTAACAACTGACACTGCAGTAATACAAAGGATCATGAGAGATTACTACAAGCAACTATACGCCAATAAAATGGACAACCTGGAAGAAATGGACAAATTCTTAGAAAAGCACAACCTTCCGAGACTGAATCAGGAAGAAATAGAATATATAAACAGACCAGTCACAAGCACTGAAATTGAGACTGTGATTAAACATCTTCCGACAAACAAAAGCCCAGGACCAGATGGCTTCACAGGCGAATTCTATCAAACATGTAGAAAGGAGCTAACACCTATCCTTCTCAAACTCTTCCAAAATATAGCAGAGGGGGGAACACTCCCAAAATCATTCTACAAGGCCACCATCACCCTGATAGCAAAACCAGACAAAGATGTCACATAAAAAGAAAACTACAGGCCAATATCACTGATGAACATAGATGCAAAAATCCTCAACAAAATACTAGCAAACAGAATCCAACAGCACATCAAAAGGATCATACACCATGATCAAGTGGGGTTTATCCCAGGAATGCAAGGATTCTTCAATATATGCAATTAATCAATGTGATAAACCATATTAACAAATTGAAGGAGCAAAACCATATGATCATCTCAATAGATACAGAAAAAGCTTTCGACACAATTCAACACCCACTTATGATAAAAACCTTCCAGAAAGTAGGCATAGAGGGAACTTACCTCAACATAATAAAGGTCATATATGACAAACCCACAGCCAACATCATTCTCAATGGTGAAAAACTGAAGCCACTTCCTCTAAGATCAGGAACAAGACAAGGTTGTCCACTCTTGCCACTATTATTCAACATAGTTTTTGGACTTTAGCCACAGCAGTCAGAGAAGAAAAAGAAATAAAAGGAATCCAAATCGGAAAAGAAGAAGTAAAGCTGTCACTGTTTGCAGATGACATGATACTATACATAGAGAATCCTAAAGATGCTACCAGAAAACTACTAGAGCTAATCAATGAATTTGGTAAAGCAGCAGGATACAAAATTAATGCACAGAAATCTCTTGCATTCCTATACACTAATGATGAAAAATCTGAAAGAGAAAATAAGGAAACACTCCCATTTACCATTGCAACAAAAAGAATAAAATACCTAGCAATAAACCTACCTAAGGAGACAAAAGACCTGTATGCAGAAAACTATAAGACACTGATGAAAGAAATTAAAAATGATACAAACAGATGGAGAGGTATACCATGCTCTTGGATTGGAAGAATCAACATTGTGAAAATGACTATACTACCCAAAGCAATCTACAGATTCAATGCAATCCCTATCAAACTACCAATGGCATTTTTCATAGAACTAGAACAAAAAATTTCACAATTTGTATGGAAACACAAAAGACCCCAAATAGCCAAAGCAATCTTGAGAAAGAAAAACGGAGCTGGTGGAATCAGACTCCCTGACTTCAGACTATACTACAAAGCTACAGTAATCAAGACAATATGGTACTGGCACAAAAACAGAAATATAGATCAATGGAACAGCATAGAAAGCCCAGAGATAAACCCATGCACATATGGTCACCTTATCTTTGATAAAGGAGGCAAGAATATATGGTGGAGAAAAGACAGTCTCTTCAATAAGTGGTGCTGGGAAAACTGGACAGCTACATGTAAAAGAATGAAATTAGAACACTCTCTAACACCATATACAAAAATAAACTCCAAATGGATTAAAGACCTAAATGTAAGGCCAAACACTATAAAACTCTTAGAGGAAAACATAGGCAGACCACTCTATGACATAAATCACAGCAAGATCCTTTTTGACCAACCTCCTAGAGAAAGGGAAATAAAAACAAAAATAAACAAATGGGACCTAACGAAACTTAAAAGCTTTTGCACAGCAAAGGAAACCATAAACAAGATGAAAAGACAGACCTCAGAATGGGAGAAAATGTTTGCAAATGAAGCAACTGACAAAGGATTAATCTCCAAAATTTACAAGCAGCTCATGCAGCTCAATATCAAAAAACAGACAACCCAATCCAAAAATGGGAAGAAGACCTAAATTGACATTTCTCCAAAGAATATATACAGATTGCCAACAAACACATGAAAGGATGCTCAACATCACTAATCATTAGAGAAATGCAAATCAAAATTACAACGAGGTATCACTTTGCACTAGTCAGAATGGCCATCATCAAAAAATCTACAAACAATATTTGCTGGAGAGGGTGTGGAGAAAAGGGAACTCTCTTGCACTGTTGGTGGGAATGTAGATTGATACAGCCACTATAGAGAACAGTATGCAGGTTCCTTAAAAAACTAAAAATAGTACTACCATACGACCCAGCAATCCCACTACTGGGCATATACCTGGAGAAAACCATAATTCAAAAAGAGTCTTGTACCACAATGTTCATTACAGCTCTATTTACAATAGCCAGGACATGGAAGCAACCTAAGTGTCCATTGACAGATGAATGGATAAAGAAGATTTGGCACATATATACAATGGAATATTACTCAGCCATAAAAAGAAACAAAATTGAGTTATTTGTAGTGAGGTGGATAGACCTAGAGTCTGTCATACAGAGTGAAGTAAGTCAGAAAGAGAAAAACAAACACCATATGCTAAAAGATATATATGGAATCTAAAAAAAAAAAAAAATGGTTCTGAAGAACCTAGGGGCTGGACTGGAATAAAGATGCAGACATAGAGAATGGACTTGAGGACACGGGGAGGAGGAAGGGTAATCTGGGACGAAGTGAGAGAGTGGCATGGACATATATACACTACCAAATGTAAAATAGATAGCTAGTGGGAATCAGCCACATAGCACAGGGAGATCACCTCGGTGCTTTGTGACCACCTATAACGGTGGGATAGGGAGGCTGGGGGGGAGACGCAAGAGGGAGGAGATATGGGGATTATATGTATATGTATAGCTGATTCATTTTGTTATAAAACAGAAACTAACCCACCATTGTAAACAGTTATACTCCAATAAAAATATTAAAAAAAAAAAAACCTCCTTAACCCAATCCTCTTCCTGTGTTCCAGGTCCCTGTATTAACCTGTTTCTCTCTCCATCTCACTGATCACTCCTTGATTGCCTCTTTGATGGTTCCTTGTTTCTTTCCATCTCATTAAAGCCTTCCTATATGTTTTTCCTTAGTTTTCCTTGGACCCTTGGGCTTTTGTCTACATACGCTCTATTGATGTTCTCTACTCCTATGGCTCCAGGCTTGAAGTATCAGTTATCCTTGACTCATCCTTCTGTTAAGCCTCTGTACCATCAGTTGACAAGTCCCTTTGAGTCTGCCTCTACAACATCTGTCCTATATAATTTTTCATCATCTTCTCTAAAACCTGCAAATAATATCCTGAACTATCTCCTGTTTTTGTTTTCCATCACCATCCTCCACAATATTGCCAGAATACTCTTCCTAAAGGACAGTTGGATTATGACACTCCCTGCACCCTCTGCCCCAAAACCTATGGAAAGAAAGAGAGAGAGAGAGAGAATATGGTGGGAAGAAGGAAGGGATAATGTCCAAACTCTGGACTTCAAGCTATCTTCACCTTTTGGTCCAAAATAGCCTTTTCTCTATCAACACTCCATCATATATCAAATGATGTGTTCCACTTGTATGTCTTTATTTACACTGTTCAAGAACATTCTCAAACTGATAGAACTGCTCCTCATTCTATTAACTGAAACTGATTTCTCTCTCTGAACCCCTATAACTCCCTTATTTGTATCATTTGCATGCCATGGTTAAATAATATAAGGACATTGGTACACATTTCAATTCTTCTTCTGAATTACCAGCCTTGAAGTGGAGACTATCTTACTCATATCATGATGCCTAATCAAATAAACACATTTAACATTCATATATATATATATGACTTTATTTAAGAGGATGTCAGCTAATGAAGATGGTAATGACACTATTTCTAAGAATTTATAAATCCAATGAACTTTAACCTCTTCACACAAGTCGGGTTGGAAAGCTCTACATTTAATCTAGCAATGTTCCGCTATTCTAACATTTGTGAATAATCTGAACTCAAGAATTTTTTTTATTCCTCTGGATACCTATGATATATAATGCAGTTCCTGGCATATAGTAGGTCTGTCAATAACTGTCAAATTACCAAGTGAACAAAGGAACATTTTTGGCTTATCTTTCTTGAGTTGTGGCTCTAACAAATGTGTTTAATAATGGCAAATGTTCATTTTTTGATGGCAGCTTTCCCTTTTTGAAAATAGCCAACAATTGTGAGCCAAATTTGGTACATAATATTAGTAATCAAACTGATTAAAGCAACTTTTGACCATAAGAATAAGAAATAATAGAGTAAAAAGATTGATATTTCTGCCAATTCTAAAATCTTTTTTTAACTAGCATGCCAGGTACAGTATTTCTTTAGTCATAATTTATATTAATGCTACTAAAAACATACTTAGAAATAGTCTGTTTCTGTTGCCTATTTTGTTGATTTGCTATTTCGACTACGCTGTACAAAGACTTACTCCTTTGTCTGCCTTTTAAAGTTATCTGTCAATATACGAAGCAAATTAAGTAATAAGGTAAATCCAGTTGAATCCCAGTACATTTGAAGGCGGAATTGGATACCATGGTTATTCAGGCTCTGAATGCATGGGGTCTGCACTGTGTGTATATGATTCAATTGAAATTGAAATAAACTCCTTTCTTCATGAAGCTTTATGTTCAATTAAGAATCCCATTATGACAAACTAAAGCATTCATGTAGTTCATCTTAGTTAATTCTGAACACATGTCTTTCTTTCCTACTCTTTACCAAACAAAATATTGGCCAAATTTTTAGAGATTTACCTGTAAGAGAAGCTGAATTCTAGATTACCTAGAGAAAAAAGCAAGTCCAATGAGTTTCAGAAAAAACAAACATTTGGGATGATTTATAGATAGCCTTGTCTACAAGGAGGGTGACAGAATAAGTGTCCTCTCCAATTTATTAGAATAAGATTTTGCCCTTTCAATTACTTTACGGTTATGTTATTCTAAAAATAATAACAAAAAGCAGCAAATCCTGAGTATAACCTGGAGGATATTAGTTTTACTCCAAAACTACTCAATATTTTATAATATCATCAAATCATGAGCTCCACATAGCAGAAAGCATACCTTGTTATTTTCTTTGACTCCATGCCACAATATTTGATATAATTCCTTACATGTAGTTGGTACCTAATTCATATTTGCTGAAATGAACATATTAACTTAAAATATTGGGGTGAGAGGTATATTTTATTTTTTTTAATAGATATTTATTGGAGTATAATTGCTTCACAATACCACGTTAGTTTCTGTTGCACAACAAAGCAAGCCATATGCATACACATGTCCCCATATCCCCTCCCTCTTGAGCCTCTCTCCCATCCTCCCTAACCCACCCCTCTAGGTCATTGCAAAGCACCGAGCTGATCTCCCTGTGCTATGCTGCTGCTTCCCACCAGCCAACTATTTTACATTCGGTAGTGTATATATGGAGAGGTATATTTTAATTTGGCAACACTAATATTATAGATGATGGAGTTTCAATACTGCTTCTTCTTGTAGTTCAGCCTTCCTAAAGAGTGGTCCATAGAACACTTTAAACCTCTTCCTCAGAAAAAAATCTCCACATTCACATAAACTATGAAATTTATGTATCTTTCTTAGCTATTTATAGTGTTGGCCCAAAATATGACTGGAATGTCCTAAAATTTAATAATCACTTTAAATCCAAGCCTTTCCAAAAAATTATTTTGATGACGGAAACCCTCTACAAGAATTCCTACTGACATTTCACATACGTTCTGTAGCACCTCATTTGAGAAAGGCTATCTTAACCACCCATTTCTGAAACACAGGCCTGCGCTATTTAATCTAGTCCTGTGCCATTTAGAAAAATCTAGAAGGGTACGAAGATTTTCTGGCTCATGATTTGCAAAGCATAAGCTGGTGCTGTCAAAGCGTTCTCCTTCAAGCACTCTGAGCAATGGAATATTCCTGGTTTGGCTGCCGGATGGTAGAAATCAGACCGCAGATTGCTGTGCTGCATTAAGGCAATTCTGTCTCTCCTCTTCGCCTATAGCTAAGAAGACTTGTTGGCTTTTTTCCACATTCTGCTCCCATTCACAGATGAGCATGAGAGAGAATTTGGAAATGGAAGGCCTTTATGTCTGCCGTGAACAGGGTCAATTCAGTGTGGCAGCTGTGAGCTGGTGACATAGACTTATATTGACACAACCCACTTTTTTGCTGCAGAATCACAAAGTGAAAGCACCCGGGGCTCTTCTGCCGTTTTCAATAAGATACGAATTTTTCTCTTCCTTGTATTAAGCAGAGATCTGTCATCTTGACTTGTACGCTAAATGGTCCATTCTGACTGCCTTGTTTGTGTCCAATTCCAGCCAGAATCCAGAAACATGTGTTAACATTCGGCATGTTTGGGGGCTAGTTGGAAGGCCCTGAGGCAAGACTCCCTGATACCTGCTGGAGGCTAGTCAATAATCATTAGCCCTTCAAGTGGTAGATGCCCAACATAAACTGTATTTATTTATTTAAAAAAATCTTTACTTTAAGCCACAGGGAAAGGCATTTTAGAGAACGCAGTTTCCCAGAGGTTACTAGATTGTAATAAACAGTTATGGGGGGGGGGTGGGAGGCTGACAGAGGGGGCGCTGTTCTCAACGGAAAGAATGGGAAGTTATCAAAGTAAATTAATTAGGCTGCATACAGCAATACCACTTAGAATCTTTGCAGTTATTTTTCCACAGCCAACCTTCAAAAGTTCATCATGCAGACCAAATAAAGATCTCTTTGCAAAGGAGAAACACCAGTATGCAAAATAATGCATCAACCTCTTCTATGTACAAAGCACTGAGTTGGTTAAATTAATAAATTAAATATAACCACTGATTTCTTATGCTTTCACTCTGAAGAAACAAACTGAAAACATTGCAATTAATAAAGGTATACACAAAAACAGACAGAACATTGACTATACCTAAGTTAAGTAAGGTATCTTTTATATAGCACAAGTTTTTCTTTATTTCAGGAGTGGAAAGTGAAGAATGCTTATTGCAAACAGTTTATTTGACAAGAAATGACATATTTGATTTTTTTTTTACTCCTTTTAAAATATCTAATTTCAATGCTCAAATCTATACTACACCATCTATAAAACAGGGAAGCCCATCAAATCAGTTCTGGAGCACCTGTGCATTCAATCACCGTTTAATTAAACAAAAACTTTGTGATTCTCTACCTTGAACCCAGCTCTGTGCCAGGAACATATTTCTTAATGTAGAGACCACTACTTCCAGCCAAAAAGACAATTAGCAATGGAGCTATGGGAGTAATTTTCTCAAAGAGTAGATAAATATTAGGAATCTTAAATCAAAGCCCATTAATTTATGGGCTTTTGTTTATATAATTTATGCATAATATCCCATCACTTTTAAACCCAAGAATGTAAATTAGTATGCATTTCTTCTGGTCTGTTTTTTAGGTCCTTACTCAGATGACATTTCCACTTGACGTTTTGCCTAAAAAAGCATTCCCTGTAGAACTGAGTTTCTACGTAAACCTGAGTTGAAAGGATACCAACTAGAGGGAAATAAGGCAAAGGAGGTGAAATTAAAAGATCCGAGGAGGTAGGCTACAGGTACTCAGGATGTGGGCAAAGCATGTCAGGATGGCCATCGGGCTGAAGCCAGGGTAGAGCCAAGCACCATCCAAAATAATGAGCCTTGAGAAGAGCCATAATCCATCCAACCAGAGTCCACCCGAAGCACCAACCCAAAAGGCAGAAAGCTGGAAGACAGCTACAAAATGAGACCAAAGCAAGGGTTACCTGAACAAGGGAATGGGACCTGAAGGGAATGGTGTGGGCAGACCTCATATGGACTCCCTGAGACTTTGGTGTGAAGTTCTCACTTCCTTCTGGTGGTGGCACTAGATTATTAAGAATGCTGAACTGGTAAAAATAAAGAAGGCTGAGTCAGAAATAGAGGTAAATTCTAGGCAAAGGAGGCACAAAACTTGGATTTGAATATCACTTCCAATTTCCACTAATTAATATTTATGCTACTTTAGGCAAATTGCCTAACTTCTCTTAGAGTCTTAGGTTTCCTTATCTGGAAAATGATGATAATCCACCTTATCGCACTGCCTGTGTAAGGTTAAATAAAACAATGTACGTAACTTGCAAAACACAGGGATTAGGATATATAAGTATGCAGTAAATGGTTAGCTGGTGTTAATATTATTAATTTGATACAAATAATTATACAGAAGAGCTTTTATTTCCTACAGACAATTGTGGCAAAATAAGAAGAAAATAATTATTCTAAAGCCCATGGTCAAGTCAGAGCTAAGCACAGCCATGGATTTCATTCCTTTGCATTTTCTTTTCTCTCCTAGAGTTGTGAAAATATGTAATGATAGGGCCAGTGCAGTATGGAGGCACACATGTGTGGAAAACCACGGTAGGATTTGCCAGAAAGCACACTGTGCGTTGTATCAGGAAGAGGTGGAGACCTCCTTAAGGTCAGGATAATAAAATACCAAACTATCCAGAGTCTACAAGCCCACCATATTGTGTGTATGGGGGGAGGGGGGATGGTCATTTCCATGCAACTTCCACTGTATTTAAATGACTGATGGACTCTTATACCTAAACCTAGCACATGAAGGAAAAAGGACTGAAAAACAGACTAACGCCCTCTGTCCTCTATTTGATTCACTTCAGCAATACTTCATCTCTGGGCAGAAATTCCACTTTTCTTCATGGGCATTACAGATTTGACGTTCCAGGTCTTCTCATTTTCTTTACCCATGTGTGTTTCAAAAGGTATGATAATCAGTCATGAATTAGAGTTATTAGACTTCCTTCTTCTAGCAAAGAGGTTTGCATAGATGAAGTGCTCAATTTTGATTGAACGAATACATAAAATGAATAAATGAATGGGAGAGTTTGTAGATAGCAGGATCCATCTCTTATTCTTTTTTATATCATCCTTTGTATGGAGTCTGACATTAAAAAAATGTGAAAATACTAATTTGAATTGCATGATGATTGAATTCTGTTGATTTTACATTCTGGCACTTTAGCTTTTATTTGATTTCAAGATTCCTATAATGAGGTTTCATATTTTCACCACTAGGCTTGAGTTCCTCCCCCAAACATATTTGGATCTATTATGGTCCTTCCTATTTTGGTGACAGACTCCAAGTATATCAGGGCAGTATAATTAGAAACTCCTCATTTTATAAACCATTACATAATTTTTAAACCAATCAGTGTTTCTAAATTTGAATGAACAACTCTTCTGCAATCCTAAAAAGTGACTTTTTTTCCTTTAACTCTTTAAAACACACCACACACACATACTCACACCCACACCCACACATACCATACTACCTGAACTATGGAGCAAGAAGTCATAACCCTAAATCAACATAGAGCCGTTAGAGTGCTGATGATATAGATGTGTTCTGCTGATATATTCTCTCATGGAGTATTTAAAAAAAAACAAATCGCAGCACATTTATAATTCAGCATTATTTTCTCAGATTAGAATTGCTTGCCCCATATGTCAGAATGGGATTCCTAACCGAAAAGATTAAAGCAATCAAACCTTCTCTCATGGACACCATACAGAAGTCCCATTGGGAACAAACCCAATTGAAAACTACAGCATTAGTCTGGGGGGAAAAATAAAAAACCCTTCCCAAACTGTTTCGAGAAGTCAGTACGTGGAAAGAGAGAAAACTAACAAAGAAGAGTATTTTGCAATCGTGTCAAAACATACGGCCATGGTTCTGTATAGAGAAATGAGGGGCTCTCTTATTTTGTAGTCAAAATTCCAAAACCATTATGCTAAATAAAGCAAAGTTTGTTGGGGAGCAATAAAAGTAGAGGCACAAAGGCAGGGTTAATGTTTAAATAGCACCCAGATGCCCTTAAGAGTGAGTGTAAGGAGAGAGGTTGAGGGAAAGAGGCAGTGACTGCCTTCAAGGTAACACCACAGATGTGTGGATAAGGATTGGCAGCTGGTGTGTAGAATTTTTGTTCAAACTCTGAAGGTCCAGGAGGCTTCTTCAGGGCTTTCAATATCCACAGGTGGAATAGAACAAATCTCCAACCTTCCATAGCTTCAAGTTAGCTTCACATTTTCTGACCTTTCCACTGGGAATTCTCATTCTACTGTCTTTGCTTGTTCCTGACTTGGATTCTTTTCTTGCTCTGCCATTTCCCCTTGCCTCTTCAGGGCTACACCCAAGTGGTTTTTCTCCCTATGATCCAGACATTCTGTACCAGGTGGACCTCCTGCTGGAAACCGCCCCCCACCCAGCTCACCTCTCTACTCCTTTCTTTCCTATGAAGAACTGGATTGCTGGGTTAAAAGAATTAAATAATGGAGCAGAAAAGAACTTCTCATTGGAATGTTCACCATCCCACTGCTGAGACCCAATCTTTACTTTTTAGTTTTTTCATCTTATAGTCATTTGTGGAAACCTCCTGTGTATAGACGGTTTCCTACTTTCCTTTGATGTGGGTCAGAACCCCAAATTAAACAGCCAACTATTCCAAATACTCCCTCTTCCAACCATGTCTACAGAACCAAAATCAGGTAACTGTGCAAATTAGAATGAACAAAAGTAAAGATGTTAATGATTTATCCTTATTGGAAGTTATCCAGTCAATACATAATCCTTTATTTCACCTTAGTTTTGCTGTCTTGGTTTCTTCATCGCAGCAACATGAAAGGACTTTTCTTCCTGACCCTCGGCAGGAAGCCAGAATATCAACACTGCAACTCACATTTGTAAACTAGACTTAATCAGCCAGATGGACTCACCTTGGACTTTGAATCTGGAGCCTAGTGACACATTAGGGGAGGCACTGGAGAATCACACTTGAGGCCATAGCAGCTATACCTAGGGTGCAAGGTGGTAGCTGAGCCGGTGGGGTGGTGGTAGCCTCACCAGTCAGGTCCTCTCTTATGATTTTACTTGTGATTGTGTCTGCTAATTAGTTTCTCCTTTTTTTGTTGTTTATTATCTGAGCTTGGTTTTGCGGCCTTCTCGGCTAGTCTAGAAGCTACAGTATAGTCTTCAAATATATTCCTTTTTCTGTTTCAATCACCCAGAGCAAGTCTTAGGTGCTTGCAACTAAGGATGTTGATTGATACAGCATTTTTCTTCCATCTCACCCATAGATGTAGCAGCTCTTAAAATTTTCTCAATGTGGTAGACAAAGAAATACAGCTCATTACTAGACTCCTAGAATAATTGATTGCTTTTCTTTATTAATTGTTTCCCATTTAAATTCTTAGGAGTGTAGTTATTTATTGTCTTTATCCAATAAATTTTTACCATATTCTTTAATATCAGATTTTAATTTTTTTCTTACCCATTTTCAGGATATTATTTATAAGTAGATAACACTATAGTTATTGCCTTAATTCAGGAATTTGTTTTTAATGCATTGTATGAAGAGATACTCCACATTGTTTGTTTTTAAATTATTAAATAAAAATTATCTCAACAACATTCTTAGATTTATTTTTTCTTTCTCCATGTCTTTGTAAGGCTAGGCAAGTTTTAGGTCTCAAAATATTTATCTATGAGAATATTTATTGATTATACAATTCTAACATTCTATAATTATATTTATCTCAACTCAGTGTGATCTTATACGCAATGCATAAATGTTGGGAAAATAAGAAAAAATGAGAGACTTGATAATATTTTATAGTAGCAAGAGACTGCATTTTGGAACTGAATACATCTTATTTATTATTTCAGCTGATAAAACACAAAGTCCTGATGATAAAAAGTTGACTACACTAGAACTTGGTCAATGAAAGAATCTAGAAACACAAGGGAAACAAGAGCCTGAAAATGTACACTAAGTGCATAGAAGGATGAAAGTCTTACAGACCTGAGTTCCTTGTCTGGAAGCTGGAGAGACTTATCCAAAGCTTCTCATATGAAATAAGTGGGCAAATTTCACTCTACTGATATGTGAAGTTTTAAGTATTACCAAACAATGAAATTATCAAAGATTAAGAAAACATGAAGTCCAATATTAATATACACAAGCCACTGGTTATGAGATTATGGGGCCCAATATGAATAACAGAAAAGAATGCTGGTCCAGTTAAAATTCTGGAAACATCCAACTTGGGTGTGGACTGCTCCCCAGAGTAAGTGCAGACATAGGTAATAGGTATGCCAGTAGACTACAACAGACACTGCCAGGAAGTTGGAAGTAGTTCAGGTAACTTTTCACACTGTTGATAAATTTTATCTTATGAGTCACTATGACTTCATCACATTGGGTCTTCAGAATCCTTCTATTCGGAAAGGTCTGGTATGTGAAGAAGCAGCTCTGTAAACTTCTACCCAACTACCTGTGACCAATCACTGTAACTCTTTGGTTTGAATATATAATCTTCAATGTCAGTGATTTATTTTCCTATCTCTTGAAATGTAAACAAAAGGCACCAAAAAGTGAAATCTAACCAACACAGAAAATTTGTAGCATATAACTGGGGATGATGTTTCACAGCTTAAGAATATGCTACATGGGAAAGTATTTCCTCTCTAGTTGTATTTCATGATGTGCTGGGATAAGAGTTTAAAAAATTTTTTTGTTTTTTTTTACAAATGAAGAAACTGAGCATGATTTAGTATGACAGATTGTATTCAAAAACTAAGATGACTCTGATGGTGATAACAGTGACCTAAGCAGAAGAACACACTAAAGCAAAGAATTACCCCTGAAATAATGTAAAGATAAACTATTTTCTTAAGTTGGTGGGTAAAAGATAAAGAATATACATTGAATTATAATTCTAAGTTGTTGATGGAAATAATGGTTTTTACATAATAATTCAATACTAAGAAATAAGCTAACCACATGATGAATGATGACTGTCTCAAGAAACAAATAGTATTTCCAAAGGCAATTCAAGAATCTGCCTAAATAATAAAATTACAAATATACTCAAGAGAAAAATAATCAACAAACAAAAAAACTTTTCACCACTTTTAATCAGAGCAGGATGAAAGTTGGCAGCTTCATCTGGGAATACCTCAGAAGAGGAAGTCAGTGCCCTAGGTGAACTCAGTCCCTGATTGACAGCTCAGAGAGTATTTTTACTTAATTAAACCCATGGAGGGAAGTCCTCTTTGGGGTTGTGTGAGGGATATGGAGAAGAGAAACAGAAGTACACGAATGCCCCTCCTCACTGTGCTTGTGTGAAAGGCTGCTGCAGACTCATTGCACGCACAGCATCCCCACTTCCACACCCCCAGGCACATACTCCTACTGGGGGCCAGATCTGGAGAGAATCTGGCAGAAGGCATTGCTTGAGTCTGTTTCTGTTACCCTGATAATTTGCTTTTTTTGCAATACTTGTAAAGCATCAGTTTTCGTTTCGGAAGCACACAGCCCACCCACTGAGGCAAAGTGTTCTTTTCTTGGCTAAGCATATGCCTGATTCTTGGAGAGGATGTGAGAAGAGGTGAAAAAGGCTCCGCGTGTGGGAAAATAAAGAATTATTTAATGCCGAAAGACAAACTGTAGGTTTCTCAATACTAAAAGTTAAAACCTATGTCTACATGACACCCAAAGATGGACGCTACATATGGTTATTTCACTTTTCCATGCGTTCTGTCCATTCGGTTATTTATACGTGCATACAATTAATTTTACCGGCTACGTACTAAACTCCAAGCATGCATTGATCTTTGGCGTTTAAGTGGTAAAGAGAGACGAAGCTCTTGCTCTCACGCATCTTATATTTGTGGAAGGCCCACCACTGAAAAATTGTGTTTCGTAAAGTCTTAGGTTAGAATACCTCAGGTCCTGTGTATAGACATTCAAACTTTGGAACCCCATCATTTGGATACATCTGATGTGAGAGTTAGAGAGTCAGTTTTTGATTAAGTTGTTGATGATGAGGCCCGCCCTGGGTTGTCAGAATAAAAAGACAGTCCTCCTCTGATCTGTGAATCTTACCCTACAGGCTGCAGGAGGGGTAAAAAAGGCACTGAGTAGCCATGCCCGTGTTACCATCTGATTTATCCTTTGCCCTATATTGTTAGGTTGAATCCACTACCCATGATTCCTAAACACACAGGGTTGCTAAGGCTGTCGTTCCAAACCTCACATTCCTGCTGAGTCACTTGTACTGGAGTGCTTGGATGCTGACAGTTTCTAATCGAGAAGATGTCTGGAGAACAAGCAGACAAATAAAATGGGAAGATAAACACAGACCCTTGACAGTGTTAAAAGAACGCAAATAGGTTAATGGTAGGGAGAGCAAAGATAGGGAATTAGTTTAGGTGGAGTAAACAGAATGGTCTCTCAGTAAAGGTGACATTGAAACTACCAAGTATGACAGTAAACCTGACTTGAGGACAGCTAGTGAGAATATTATTCCATTTAGAGGAAAGCGCTACTGAAAAGTACCTAAAGCAGTGAAGAGTTCATTGGTCCTAGGAATTGAGAGTAGGCTAGTGTAGCAGGGAGTAGAAAACTAAAAGAAAGTAGTGTAAGAAGATGTTGAAACATTAGGCAATGACGACATGAGGCAAAGCCTTATGATAACACAAATCTATGATCCTGTAAATTAATCCGCCAGGTTCTTGTTTATAGCTATTCAGATGGAGAACCATTACTGAAGTTCTAGAGGATAAAATGAAGAAAGCCAAACAATGCAAATTAGACTTAGCAAAGATTAAGATGTGTACTAAATATGTAAATGGCAGCCAGGCCTCTGCTAATTACTCTCCTGAGAATTGCCCTCATTATGACACAGATGTGAGAAAGGTTAGTGAATCCTATGAGGCTTTTTATTAAGAAAAAACAAAAACAAAAACAGTTCCACATTAAAGATTCAACAGTTCAATTATAAATGAGTATAATTAATGTTGGTTTCCTATCAAATTTATTAATTTTTTATGGAACATGATAGAAACTTAGATAAAATTAAAGTAATTGTGCTTCCAACATGAGTAGTTGTGTATAACAGTATACTATATTTGGCTTCTGGACATTTTTCACTCTTCATGGAATCATCCTTAAAATGCAGTCCATAGATACAAGATGGTATACCCTCTGAAAACCAGCTATCAAACTTGAACAGTTTTCTGATTGATAGACTATTACAACAAAAAGAAGACTGGAGTGAAATACAGGAGTCAGCATTTGTCAGAACATAAACAATTAAAATGTGGGGCTTCCCTGGTGGCGCAGTGGTTGAGAATCTGCCTGCCAATGCAGGGGACACGGGTTCGAGCCCTGGTCTGGGAAGATCCCACATGCTGCGGAGCAACAGGGCCCGTGAGCCACAACTACTGAGCCTGCATGTCTGGAGCCTGTGCTCTGCAACAAGAGAGGCCGCGATAGTGAGAGGCCCGCGCACCGCAATGAAGAGTGGCCCCCACTTGCCGCAACTAGAGAAAGCCCTCACACAGAAACGAAGAGCCAACACAGCCATAAAAAAAAAAAATAATAAATAAATTTATTAAAAAAAAAAAAAAAGTGCCTATCAGCGAATGGTTGTCACGGAAAAGCTTGTGAGACCATGGAGGCAGTTTAAGAGCAAAATTGTGGTGCCAACACTTGGGGCCTGAATTAAAGTGAAAAGGAAGATTCTCAGCTAGTAAGAACGAGGATATGGTTTACTTGGGGCCTGAATTAAAGTGAAAAGGAAGATTCTCAGCTAGTAAGAACGAGGATATGGTTTACTTTGGGTTCTTCATTGGAAAATAGGCAGATAAGCATACTTTATCTGTGAATCTTTCTATTATTCTGTGAGAAGAACCCTAGTTTTATAGGCTCTCAGATAACACTTACATGGTTGATTCATTAAATTCTTATTTGTGGATTAACCTCCTTCTAGATGATCTGTAACCAATCCTTCAGCAGTCACATGCTCTTCTAGCTCACTCTCCTTGCAATCCTTCAGCTAATGGTCAGGGAATGAAGATTAATTTTAATATCTGCCTTAAGCAAACAATTCAGAAGGCATATCTCCTATTAAGATACTAAGTATCCCTAAACCAGTTAATGAGATACGATTTCTGGATTATCTCAGACCAAAACTTGTTACAGATTTTGACTTACTATAGGATCTTCTCAGCTAAAAGTAACTTCTCAAAAGGAGTTCTGGGTTTTTTTTTTCATTTTATTGGCTCACCGTATCTTTGAGATGCAACCGAAGCATTTATGATTAGAACATGTGTAGTTTTATTTGCATCTCCTCATCAGTACTCAATAATACATTTTTACTAATTTTTTTTCTAGCTCTATTTAAGTTCCAAATTATTTTGTTTTGCTTTGTTTTTTCAGGGCTTATATGCACTAAGGCGGACAAAACTGACTGAAGATTTGTTGGGTACTATCGCCCATAGACTGAAGTATCAGTAGTTGGACCCAGAAAAAAAAAAATCCCATTGGTTACAAGTAGATCATATTAGGGTAAAAATCAAAAGGTAAAAGTCTCTCAAAATTCCCAATAAAATTATATTTTCCAAACCAAAAGTCTATTAGATCCAGGTCAACTTATAAAGCTCTCTCTCAGCCACGTAGGAACTATTGAATATTATATTTGCTGTTATGATCCCAAAGTGAGATTCTCCTCTTCTGAGCCACTCTAGTTATTTTGAAAGAAAAGTTTTCAAATACTTTCAGTGTGAAAACGTAAAGCAAATGCCTGCTGACAATGCTTTACTGAGTAACTTGGCATTTTAAAAAGAAATAACCTAGTTGTCTTTCACTTTAAATATTCAGTTTTTGCTTAGATTTTGGCTTAAATTTAATATTCATTGAAGGCAGTGTAATTGTCCCAGGAAAACAAAATCTTTAAGACTATTTAGTTGCTCAGTTTAAACTATAATAGTTTCATTTAATGAAAGAAATGGCTTGTTTTTAGGGAGGCTGTTGGCAAAGCATCAACATTACTAAAGAGGTATAGACCCTAACTGGGCATGTAGACTACTCACATAACATGTTTTCTTTTTAAAAAAGAATGTTCTTTAAAATGTGAACTGAAAGAGGAGAATTGTAAAGCAAATAAAAGCCTCAAATGTAGAACCCTCAGGTTTCTTTTTTAGTGAAGAACACAATATTATGTAATATAAGAAGGGGAGACTGGTGGAGGGGGGCAAGAGATCTTATAAAGATTAAGATCTTAAGATTTGCCATAATATTGCCCCATTGTTTTTAAGTGAATTTGGGAATAGATCAGGATGAGAAGGGTGACAAACACACAGCAGAAACAGCCATCTAGCCCCCTAATACAGGCCAAGGCCAGGCACATACTTTCAGCCACTGGGAAGAAGCATGACTTTCAATTTTCTTCCTGTGTTAGACAGAGTAAAGCATTTCAATGTGAACTCACAGAGTGAAATGTCCTGTTATATGTTACAGAAGATATCCACATGAGAGGAGAATTTCAAGTGAGAAAAATAATATTTCTATTTTAATAATTTTAGTGCATTGCAAAGCAGTGTGAACTCTTCTTTAACATTTATTGAATATCCACCAGAATCCTTTCCTTGAAAGCAATTTCTCTGGATATCTTGTCCCCTGATATATTTTCATGACTTGGTAAAAGGTCTACTTCATATTAGGTGTTCAATTTATTTGGTTATTTATGAAGAGAGAGGAGATAATAGACACACATGGTTCATAGTCTCAATATGCAATGTGAATCCTAAGTCAAAAGCTCTTGCCTAGGTTTTGATTTGGCTACCACCTCTCACAATTAAAACAGTGCAGTAGTGCTTAACAGTTTAAGCTCTAAAATCTGAGAAAAATGTATGAGTCATTTCTGACTTAATTACTGACTAGCTTTATAAAACTGCATAAGATGCTTGACCTTACAAAGCCAGTTTTCTCCTTAGAAAATGTATAAAATAATAGAAGCTATCTTACACAAAGATGGTGAAGCTCCAACTAGGGAAGGCACATTCCCTTAGCAATATATCCCACTCATATAAGTGCTCAACGAATGGTCATCCTTCAAAACAAACAAATGAACAAACAAGTATTATTCAACAAGAAAACCATGTCTAACCTGTGCTTTCTGGGTTGTTCGTGTGAGTCTAAAATTTTCACATCCAAAGAGAGTTATCTTTTTTAAGTCTTAAGTAACACATAAAAGGTTAATGTTCATACACATGTGGCAATTAGTAATTGGTACACAATTGATATATAATGATAGTTGGATGTCTTCTACAAAACCAAATGCCTTATTTATTAATGTTTGAGGGAAGATAATCAATGTTACCAAAAATCAAAGAATAAAGTCAATCCACTTGATTAATTATGGCTTTATTTTCATACTAACTTATGATGTGATGTATTGCCTAGGCACACTTGTACAAGACCTTCTAAATTGTTTCACAAGACCTTCAAGTTTCTCATGCATGGCCATTGAGTGAAACGCATCACCTGCATATCACATGGCCAAGCACAAAGTTAGGGAGGCAGGGACCTCTATAATTCCCATACATGTCACATGATAATGGGCATGGATCTATAATTATTTTTTATCAAAGGAAGGAGTAATGGAACAGTGCTAAATATGGTTCACAGAAATTGAGATTCAAAGTTTCACCACCTATAGACATAATCTGAGTGAAATACAAATCAAGTGCACATTTGTTTAAGAAGGCAGGGAAATATTTTGAAAACGTTTTTTGAATAAAGGTAAATAGCAAGAACTTAATCTCTCTGTCTGTGCTACTTGAAAGTGTATTTGATGGAAGTATTAAATCTCCATGAAACAAATGAAGAGGCTATGAACACACATGAGGATGAAGCCACAGGGCATGACCAATTCATTTGGTCTTTCTGATAAGACCTTTCCTTTACAAATAAAGGGAAATGGTTTTAGAAAAAAAGATGAAGACCAATCAAACATAAAGCCATATTCAAACCCAATCAAAAAGGCTAATCTCCCAAGAAGGACAGTGGATTGATACGTTGGGAAGATGAATCAGACAATATCCAAAGCTGAGAACCAACTCTGAGATTTGGTTGGACCAACTCTGATTCAATCAGTGAATCAGCCTGTCTGCTTGGAACATCATGATCTAAAGGCAAATCGAGAGCAGCCAATCACACTATGATCTTACTAAAATGATGAATAATGAGTGAAGACCAGCCAGTTGAAAACTTTCTATGATATTGCTTTGGGCAATAAACTGTAGGGAGTCCAAGGAGGCAATCATGAGATTGGAAATGCAGGAAATATGGCCAGTCTCTGCCAGCTAGCATGTCTAATATAGAAGAGGTATCTGACCTGAAGGACTGTGTTACAACCTACAGGCCACTTTGGTGACTGGGAGACATGTAAGAGATAACCAAAAAGGAGCAAATTCCAGATTTTCTTGAATAGGGGAAACTTCTTATAATCTTTCCTTGGAAAGTCTCACGAGCCTAACAACAGGAAAGTCAATCTAGAGATGACCGAGGGTCTCGAGCCCCTAATTTCCAGCAACTAGTGATGAGGGAAAGCAGTCATCATTCCATTTCATGGCTGCTGATAAAAAACAGGGGAACATGGAAGCTTCATCAGGCAGCACTTTTCCTTTTTTATGTCAGGTAGGTCAGTAGGTATAGAGATAGGTAGACAGATGATAGTTGGATAAATTAGATAGATAGATAGATAGATAGATAGATAGATAGATAGATAGATAGATATGGATGGATGAAGATAGATGGATGGATAGATAGATAGATGATAGATAGATAGATAGATAGATAGATAGATAGATAGATAGATAGATAGATAGATGATAGATAGACAGAGCTCTGCACATCCTTTACTTTTTCATTCTAACTCAATAATTTTCAACCAGGAACAATTTTGCCCCCCCACCCCATCCCACCCCGGGGAATGTTGGGCAATACCTGGAGACATTTTGATTCTCACAGCTGAAGAGATGTCACTAGTAGTTGGTGGGTAGAAGCCAAGGATGCTGCTAAACATCTCACAGTGAACAATACAGTCCCCCACAACAAACAATCAGTGGGCTCGAAATGTAAATAGGCCTGAGATTGAGTAACCCTGCTCTACTTGAAACTTAAACTCCTCTGAGGACACTACTTCCCCTGTGAAAGTTCTGGTTCTATTGGAAGACCTTTCCATTTCCTTCTGTATAAGAAGTTTTCCCTTATTTCTCCCCATGACCTGCTTCTTCACATCAATCATGTTGGGCTCAAATATCACTTTCTCAGGAACGCCTTCTCTCATACCACCTGTCCCTCCTTGCCTGTCTGGTTTATCAACATTTGCCACACTATATATTTTTTATTATTTTTATAAACAAAATTTTTTATTTTGTTTCTTTTCTATCTTCACTAGAATTTTAGATCTATCCCAGTATGTCCTGTGTCTCTCTTTTTCTCCCTTCAGTATACGAGCAGCTCTTAAAACAATGCCAGGCACATATGTGCTCCAACAAATAGTTTTTGAATAAATTCCTAGATGTTGGTCAATTCATCATGTGTGGATATCTTTACCTAGACTGTCTGTAAAGATCTTAGGTGAGGACCCCAAACTCTAACAGAAGCGTCCAGGAAGAAAGAACTAGAATGTAATAGTAAAGTAACAAGCCTAAATCTAATCAGCTGCTTCTAATTGTTCTTATCACTAGCATGAAACATAAGACACCCAAAGAGGAAAAAATGTGACCATATGACTATAGTAAGACAACACAGAGAGACAGAGAGACAGAGAGAGAGGGCTGTGTACAGCTGCCATGAATGCAATCATTTGAGAGACATGCATATTCTGCTGTGGGGTTTGAATGACTCATCAGAACTCATCATAATGGGTGAGGAGTTTATGAGTTTTCACCTTCTTTTGCTCTGATTCCATGCTGGCTAAACAAGTAAAACCTTCTCACTAACTCAACCTTCTAGTTACCCCAATATTAGAAAAAAAAAATTGCTCTGAAAAGCAGGCAAAATGGTTTGGTCCCCGAAAAGTGACCCAAGCCAGTTAGAAAGACCTGGGAAAGCTGCTTAGTGTAACTAAGCCACAGTTCCCAAACCTCTATGTACTAGTACAGGTTTTCCCCGCTGTCCCAAAGCAGAGCGTTCCTATGAAAACTTCCACAAGCAGAAATGGCATAAATTGAAGAAGCAATTACCTTAAGACAGATCTTGCTAACGGATGCACAAAATAAATCGAGATAAAGCACTGATGCTCACAGACACAGTTCAAAGCTCTGGCGGCTTGATGCTGAGATGCAGTTCCCAGGGAAGGAGTTTGGTGGCGCCACTCTCACTGCTCGGTGTCTGCTGCCTGCATACAGGCTGCAGCAAAACAAACCCTGAACGCTATTTTCGCTTTTCGCCTTTTTTTGTAAAAGCAAAAATCCTTTTCAGATTTCATTCAGTTAGTGAAAACAGGTACTAATGTAGGACTTTCATAAAGGTGAAGTGGCTTAAAGCAGACTTTTGAAAAGTAGGGGATACCTATATCTGCTGCATGGAGAGGTCATGAGATTTAATATCGAGCGTCTCACATACATTAGTGTTCTTTGTTTTTGTTTGGCTATCATTTAATAAAGATAATTTATACTTCAGTCTCTTTTGACCTTGGTTAATGTAGGTCTGTTTCTCTAAAACTGAGCCACCATGGGAACCCTCAGAAGAGTGAAGTTCTCGAGCTTCAAGGATGATGGTGGTGTCACTATGGTGGCTTTGTCCTATGAAACTCAACCACAGGTGACCAAGTATTCAGCTTGTCCTGTACGGTAGACACTACCAGTGCTCACCAATATCAGCTTTCCCTCTCTTCTGGTCACACAGAAGACCACACCTCCCAGCCCTCTTGCAGTGAGGTGGGGTCAGGTGACTAGTTCCTGCCAATGGCAGTGAGTGGAACTTCTGATATCACTGATCACTGAAGCCACAGGTTCAACTGGTGCTACGATCATCAGTGTGTCTCCTGAATGCAGGCATGGAGTAGACCACCCCAGCAAGTAAAATGAGCATGCGTTAAAAAAAATAAATTTCTATCAATTAAACCAATGAGATGTGGGGATTGTGTGTTTTTACAATATAGACATAGGCTGTCTGTAAAACGTCTCTTGCCAAACTGTAGTAGAAATATTTAGAACCAGTGCATGGTGAAGGCTGGAGCTATCGTAACTCTTCCCTCCTAGGAAGAGCAGAATGGAGGAGTGACACATTCTGCTCTTCCTAGGAGGGACACGCAGGTGTGTGTGAGGAGGGGCACACACACCTGTGTGTTTACACATGTGATTAAATGGCTTGCACATGAATGGATAACAGCAGACCTAAAGTGTGGCAGGGCACATCTCACTATGTGTGTATGTGTGTGTGTGCACTAGGAAACAGAAATCTCAAATTAAATGCATGTAGCATTTCTAGTGCTTCAATCATTTTTCTTTCTATAGAGTGTTACAGTCCTTGGATTATGAACTTGCAGGGGATTTAGTGTAGCTCCTTGAGGGGTATACTTTTGGCTTCACATAACAGGGTTGACCCACGATTGCAGCACAATATGTGCTGAACCAAATCCTCTCTAGAAAGCCAGAAATGGGATGCAAGGAGACAGATGGTAACTAAAACTGCAACACATCTTATGCAATTCACTGACCCTGAATAAAGCACATAGGGTTGTTCCCTGGAACTGGACACTTGCTAAGAGGCGTTCTCAGAATTGTCCATATGGCTGAAGATTGCAACACTCACTGATCTCCAAAATGGAGCATGGTGAATGGGATATGATTTGTACAAGAACTTTTGTCTCTAGGAAGTCAACCTAACCAGAAAGAAAATGTAATGTCTACTCTGTGTGGATTAACCTGGAAAAAAAAAAGGAGTGAATGTGAAGAGATTCAAAGTAAAATACTACTTAACTTGGGGGGGATACAGAAGGGAGAAAGCACAGAGTGAAATAGTATTGTGACAGCTCCTTCAGAGTGAAAATGATATTCATTCATTCTCTCTCTCTCTCTCTCCCCGCTCCCTGCCTCTCCAGTCACCACCACTTCCAATTTAGCCCAACACCAAGAACTAGGAAAAAAAGGAACACAGTATTATTTCTACATAGCATATGCCTTTACAGTGAATCACGACCAACAAATAACATCTTCTAAGTAGGTTTTAGTAATTTATATTTATTTTTTCTGATATTAAACTGTGACAATCAGGGAAAAAAAACTTCATTCAGGTTCCACAGAATAGAGAAAATTTTGTTTAATCAGAATGACTCCAATATGCTAACACTTGTTTCTATAACTCCTAGTATTTTGTGGGATTTTTCAAATAGAAGTAAGGAAGGTCAGTAATTTTGCTAAAAGTTGCAGAAGCAAAGATAATTTGTTTCAAGTCAATAGACATAGCTAATTAAATGATTAGCATTGCTCTAAACAGCCTGTTTTTTAAAAAGTCAAGGGACAATTGACTGTTGATTGTCTATAAATTAACATTCTCTTTTTTTTCTGCCTTTTCCTCAATTTATTTTACTCAGCCCCCTGACCCCAGCCGCAACATAATCTAAGCCTATCTAAATTTCGATCGTGTTCCACTGTGATTGCATAACATCAAACACATCTAAGAGGTTAAGAGGTATGCATTATGTCCCTACGCAACAGAAAGAGATATTTATAAGCTTCAGTTTCAAGGAATTACTCAAATCAAATTCAAACTAGATGTTTGCCACAATATAAATAATAATATTTACCATTTATTAATTACTCATTTCCTTCCCACCGAGGCCTTTAATTCATTAATGCTGATCTTTACAAAAACCCCACAAGGTGGCTGCTGTGACTCCTACTTTGTAAATGAGGCTAATTTGTTTGGACATGGAAAAGCACGTATTAGCCACCAAGACATTTAATTTGCCACATGTAATTAAAAATTACATTTTTAATTTTTCAATTTTCATTTGTCTATTTGCTATATATTTAGACTGAAGTTTTTTGGTCTACAGAAAAGGTTATGTTTTTATGAAGAGTTGCATTTTTTTTTTATATTTTATTTCATCATATGGTTTTTTTTTTTTAATTAATTCATTAATTAATTTTTGGCTGTGTTGGGTCTTCGTTTCTGTGCGAGGGCTTTCTCTGGTTGTGGCAAGCGGGGATCACTCTTCATCGCGGTGCGCGGGCCTCTCACTATCGTGGCCTCTCTTGTTGCGGAGCACAGGCTCCAGACGCGCAGGCTCAGTAGTTGTGGCTCACGGGCCCAGTTGCTCCGCGGCATGTGGGATCTTCCCAGACCAGGGCTCGAACCCGTGTCCCCTGCATTAGCAGGCAGATTCTCAACCACTGCGCCAACAGGGAAGCCCAAGAGTTGTATTTTTTGAAATAATTTTTTAAAAGATGACTACAAGAAAAAGTGAAATGGTTTGCTATTGATAAATGAAGCATCCGTGGAATCCACTTACGAACTTTTTTTTATCTTTTGCCGTTATTTCCTTTCCCTGCTCCTAACCACACTCCTAGGTAATTTAGACTTGCTTGGTAGGGATAAACATTTGTGTGTCCTAATGTGTCCCCTTCCTTCTGGTGTCCCTAGTCTTCCCCACAGATCTACTCCATTGAACTCTGAGCTCTTTTAAGAAAGGAACTATGTCTAACTCATGTTTTTTTCCCCAATGTCTAATGACATGGCAGGCACTTAGTAGATGATCACTAAGGGTTTGTTCACTCAACTGAGATAATTCATCATTTTAATCCTTCTTCGTGTCAGAGGTAGTGTCTCTGAGGGAGTTTCAACAACTAACTCCCCTCTTTCCTACCCAAGGTCTGAACAACATGAAAGATAATGTCACCATTATTACCAATAAGAACTAGGATAGAGGGTGAACTTCAGTGTGAGAGCCCAATGGGCCTCATGACTGAATCCCAGAATTAGGCAGAATTAACCCCAAGGCAGAGGCAACACTGAGCCCAAGCTGACCTCACACTCCCTCTCCCCCTCCAGGGAACAGAAATACTAGAGGGACAGTGGACAGGAGAGAAAAAAAAAGGTGGGGCTAAGCCACACCTGCCCAGTTATTACTCCCAATATTGCTAGTCAAGTAATTCTTTTCATCCCTCCAGGGATGAAATAAATAATGAGTTGGAGAGAGACTTGGAGTTACATTATCAAAGCTCCCTTTACAGAAAAGAAACACATCAGGAATGAAGTGTTCACAAATAATAACATACAGCTTTCATCAGTACCTCAAAATTGAGTGTTAGGTTGTAAGTTAAATGAGGAATTGCAGGATCTACTTTATTTACTAATGTCAATGAGAGAGCTCCCCAGAAGAAGAGAAAGTTGAGCACAGCAAAATTTAATAGGAAGGGCCCTGTAAAAGAGCAGGAAAGCCATTTCCCAATTTGCATTTAAGGACACACACACATACACACACACACACCTGGAACCAAAATTGGTTGTGTGTGGGAGGTGGAGAAAATTCAAAATGATGAAGCCCTTATCACCACCTCCCTAGGGATGACTGTAGAAGTTCCCTGGAGAAATTGACAAAACAACTGAGTGCCTCTCAGCCGGCTTATGTCAAAAGTAGTTTGGCAGAATTTTGGGAGCTGTTCCCAGTAAGGCTTAAAATCAGGACACCATATTCTGAGTGAACAGAAAAACTTGGGAGCTGACATCACCTTTGCACAGATATTTGGGGTGCATCATTAGGGAAAGACATATTTTAAAGATAACATACAGTTATTCTTGTATTTTCAATGGCATCTCAGTACCATACTTTGAAATTTGTATAAGTTATTTATTTCAGTAGCTGCTTCATAGCATTAAGGATCATTAAAGACTTCGTCAGAAGCTTCTCTACAATAACAACCAGTATTTATGTATTGTGACTCTTGACCCAATGTTGAATCTTTAAGGTACTTTTCCAAGGATCTGAACTTAAAAAACAAACAAACAAAAAACAAAGAGTCAGCATGACATAAAAAAGAGAAAAGACAAATACTGGAATGAGAATCAGAAGTTCTGGTACTGGTTACTTCATCAGCCTCCTGTGTAACACTGGCTGATTCCCACTTCTCTAGATACCGTTGTAAAGAATTAAAGTAAAAAGGTCTCTTAGAGGTAAACTATTCGCATATTCTCATTTTACAGAAGATGTCCCTGAGACTTTAGGGGAAAGTGTTTTCCCAAAGACACGCAGGGAGTGGATGGCATAGCTAGGATTAGAATCCAGATTCTCACTCCTAGTTTGGTTCTTTTCCTCTAAATAATCTCTGTGGTTCCTCTGAGTTCTAAAATCCTGTGATTATAGTCACTTTCTTTTTGGCACTTTTCATCCCTAAAATATGGTTGGAGCCTGCATTCTTACTCCCCGCCATCACTCCCCTTCATCCACGTGAAGGCAGAAGCTCTGAGTGTAGGAATCATTTGCTCTGGATTGAGAAGTGCAACTTGGTCTTTCTGAGAACAAAGATATACAGTTAGTTCACAACTCTCTGCTTTGCATATGCCCCCAAGAGAGGTATAATGCCTCTTAGAATAAATTACAGACAGAGCTAACCTTGAACTGAAGTCTATGTTCCTGTATCTACCCTCCTTCCTGTATGCTCCTTGTCAACATAGATCAAAAAGAGAATCAGGTGACCTCGGA
This sequence comes from Balaenoptera borealis, assembly GCF_965194805.1. NCBI lineage: Eukaryota > Metazoa > Chordata > Mammalia > Artiodactyla > Balaenopteridae > Balaenoptera > Balaenoptera borealis. The sequence continues at coordinate 82,497,819 of NC_138869.1, forward strand.
TTCTCCTTTCTCCTCCAAGGAGAAAGTTTTGTAAATGTTTGGATTCCCGATGTCTGACCTAGTGCCTTATAAATAAATACTACTGAATGTATAGAGTAGCCTTCAACATACTTCCAGAGAGTCCTTGAATTTATTGTCTCTAACTTATAATCTCTTTTCAAAGCTTGGACAACTTCAATGTGGGTTTATCCATATTGTAAAGAAGTGTCAAATTGTACTGCTACATTCCAGCTTAGGAACTGGACGTTAACCGCCAACCCTCCACCTCCAGCAGTGTTTATGACAACTGGCCATCCTCTACCCTGGAGGAGAGCAGATTTGTCCCTGAACAAAACAGGGGTCCTATTTAAAATAGGGGTCCTATTTTAACACCCCTATTAGGTCATCAGTTCCAATGAAAGTACCGATACACTCTTAAGTACAAGTGTCTTTTTCAATAACAATGGCTAAGTTCTGGGAAGATCATTTTATTCTTGCTCGTGAGTGGTACCACCTGAGATATGGGTCAAGAAGAGCCCAGGCATCAACATGTGCTATTTCACAATTCCATTATCCTTGGGTTGTTTTCTGATGCACAGTAAGAAGCAGCAGATGCTAGGAATGTCCCATCCACCCCTCACCTGTGCAAGATTGCCCTGCCTCTTCTCATCTTCGACACCAGCTGCAAAGTGTATCCCCTGGCACATGGCTTCTTCAGACAGGAGGCTGAGTATCTAGTGTGCCTTCCTGCATCCCCTGTGGGGTCAGGGTTCCCCTTTCCCCTTTCAGTTCAGCTCTCCTTGTTATCTTTGTAACACTTAGCAAAAGATAACAGATTAAGCCAAGTGCAAAGATAATGAAATATAAATTAGTAGGTTTTCTAGCCTTTATCCACAGCCCTGTCAGAATGTATTATCTGATAGATAGAGTTCAGAGCAAGTCAGTTAAATTTTCCCTTTTCAGAAACTGAGTGTGAAGTGTGGTAATGTCGCTAAGTGCAGAACAAAAATCTCTCTCTTTTGCATCCCATGACTGCTCCAGGCAACATTCTTGGAAACCTCTGACTAGGAAGGCAGAGAAGACCCGGAGATATATACAGTGTGACAAGCCAGGAGGCTATGCTTCTCGGGTAACCATCCTATGAACGGCAGTCGCCTGTGGCTGTGACATTACCACACTTTGCTCAGCTTCAGAAAGGGAAATTTAACTGACGACTGCTATGAACTGAAGCCACAGCCTAAACCAGATAATACACCCTGACAATACTGTCAAGCAAAAAAGGCTGTGTTCCCACTGATTTCATCGCATTAGAGACACATTACCCTGAGTGGTGTGTGTTCCAGGGTATATTGTGCATGCTGTGGGAATATCAAAAGGCATGCACATGGTTTAGGCAGAAGCAGGCCTCCGAGTGGAGACGCTCCAAGTGTCCTGCCAGAAACACGCGGCGTTGGGCAGGGTGGAGAAGGCAATGCTATGGATGGTAATTATAACGTGATTCTCCATCTGTATCAACTGTTACCTGCTGGGTTTATTTGAGAGAGGCAACCAGTTCAAATAAACCAAGAGTGACACTGAGCTTCCCCTTCTCTTTTATTACAGAAAGGTAGCAGATAGACGATAAAACATGCCTGGAACAGGGAGTGAAGAAACTAAATATTCAAATCATCCCACAGTTGACTAAAATGCTGTACTTTGTGCAATTTGGGGATATAAAGCTCTCTAGAATTTTCTTACTGTTCTCCCTCTCACGTATCCACGTCTTTTACAAAACTACGTGGGCACATGCCCATTCAAGTAAATCAAACATTCCTATCTCAGTGGACTAATTTGGCCAAATCTAAAAACTTCACAGTCATTCAAAGACAAAGAAAAACGGGAGAGAAGCATTTTCTAATTTATATTTTAAAAAGTTATAGAGATATCTTATAGTTTTAAAAAGTGAAGTGTTTTTAATATTGTTTCTGTGTGCCCTAAATCGATTAGAAGGGCAAATAAAGAAGGAATGTAGCATAAATATGTCTTTACTTCTCATAAACTTGAAAACTAAATTCTAATACTTTCTTGGGACTCAGGCTGGAAAAATTATTTTATTAACACTTTCATTAAGAAAGTGTTACATAATCTCTAATTCAGGCTTCCTAGCCATTCTTTAATTGTATAGTTAACTTTAAAAATCTTCCAAAGTTGTTGTCAGGATCATTTCTCTCTCAACACTCTGTGCATAATACTTTCCACTTCCAAAATCTTTCATTTATTTGTATACAGTTAGAGCTCTGTACTTCTGTGGCTCATTTTTTAAAAAAATATATCTTACTGATATATGGGTGGTAAAGCAACATCAAAGGCCTAGTCACCCTTATCCTTATTTGGGTTTAGTACTATCCAACAACAAACAGATAGTTGATGATTCACTGTCCTCAATGGTTACATGTGTATATCTAGAAACAAACGCCAGAAAAGCTGTCCATGCCTTTCTAAAGGAAGGATTAAATCATAAACAGAGAGGGTAAGTTATTATTCAAAAGCTTCCATTTTGATGGCATCATTATTTCTTTACTTAGAGTAACAGGCTAGTAGTGTGAGACAGGAGAGCACAATGGTAAAAGAAAAGATTCAACTGTGTTTAAGTCAGTTCATAACTTGTTCCTCCACCATTTAAGAATGATGTTGATACTGGACAACAAGGTGACCACCCTTCCCCCTGACCCACGGAACAGGGAGCAAGGTGCTTGGGAAGGTTTGGGTTCAGATAGCTCCTGTTCCTCTGGAGCCCCACCCTGGAGCCCTCCAGACACATTCTGCCATCCATGAAGACTTTTACCAAGTTCTTTACTCTTTTGGTATGAAAAATTTATAAGGAAGCAAATAAAGCCTACTAATGTTATTAATTAACGTGATTGTTAATGAAATAATTAATATAAAGATTACCATGTTAATATAAAGACTCAATCTTTACTATAAAGAATCAAGATTCACATCACGGTAAATTATATCTTTTATAATATACCCCTCACCTAGTAAGATTTTAGTTTTTTGTATTAATTTCCATGTTCAATATTAAAGGTAATACATATGCTTTCTTTTCTTACCATTGCCAGATACATTCCTTTATGTCCCTTTATTTCTAAATTTTATATTTATTTTTAGTTTGGTGTATCTCTTGTTAACATTGTAGAGCTGGATCTTTTTTGAACACATTCTCTGCGTCTTCTCTTTTAAATATTTTAATTACCACTATATTTGATCTTATCTTGACACCTTTCACCCTATTATGCTTTCCCCCACTCTTTCTCCCTTTGTTACATTAAGAGATTTTTCTTTTTCCTGAGGTGATATAGAAATTTTCCTTCTATACGTTACAATGGTTATGACTAAATTTTGAGCAAACTCATTAAAATAGTACCAACATCGAGGTAATATCTATAACTTTTCTCTCCCCTTATCCCCAAGTATGCCCATAGCTGCCACTGTCTGGTTCAAACACCTTCCAGGTATAGGTCCTAGATTCTGTTTTCCAGGTTTACTAGTGATTTTTGCATGACTGTGTTGGCAGAGAGGAAAGGCATAGGGTGTATATGTGTGTGTACATAGTTACCTTGGACTAGTAAAGTATATCCTACAGTAATCCTTGTTGGAGAAGTGTGCAAATGATAAACCTTCTGAATTTATCAATATCCCCAGATGTATTCTTTTATGCTCAAAATTAAATGCAATTTTGGCTGAGTATGAGATTCTAGGCTTAAAATATTTTTCCTGCAAAACTCCTGAAATATTGCATAATTTACTTTTAGTATCTCTTGTGTCCATTAATAAATCTTGCTAATCTCACTCTTGGTCCTTTGCAGATTACATCTTTCTTCTCTAAGGTAGCCTTTGTGATTCCTCCCTCCAAATGTTTAGAATTGAGTGAAAGAGTTTCTTGTTATAAATTCTGCTTTAAGCATTGAGTCAAGTGGTAAGTAGGGTTTCGGAAATCATTTATAGATTTGCCCAGCACTACAGGATATGACACTGAACAAAATAAACATAGCTCCACTCTGGTTAGGCTCACAGTTTCCTGGGAGTGACAAACGTTATACTAGTAAATTTGCAAGTCTGTATATAACTACACCTTTGACAAGGGCTACAAAGGAAAGCACAACATGCAATGTAAAATGGTATCAGCAGGACGTGGGGGGGATCAGGGGACAAGTCAGATAAAGCTTCTCCAAAAAAATAATACATAATGCCACACTGGAAACATGAAAAGTTAGGTAGGTAGCTAGGTAAGAAGAGGAGGAAGTGAGGAGAAGTACATCATTTAACCTTGTCCAATAATAGTGAAAATGACATAAGTAAATAAGAAACTAGGTAAAATCTTGATCCTTAAATAAAAATCACCACTTATTCAAGCTATGATTTATACTACCCTTTACATGCCAGTATTTCACAAATGGTTTTATACTAATGCCCTGTCTATAGGATGACATCAACAAGGTTGAAAAATAGACGATTTGGTGTTTTAAACCAACATAACTGCTAAATCATAACACGGTACAGTGGATTCCATGGTTTGTGCTCTATAAAACAATTTCTCAATTTCAAAGGATCTTTCACTGACCGCCTTATGTAAGAGCAAGGGGGACACAGGATTAGTGTTCATTCCTCACTTGTAAGACTGGCAAAGTTAAGACTATGACTCATTTCTCAACAGAAAACACTTTTTAAAAAAGACTAATGAAGAACAAGCAGAGAGCAAGAATCTTAGTTACTCTTCAGCCTACAGGTGGGGAATTAAACTAGATAATTTTGCTAGAATTTCTTTGATTCTACAATGCAAATATTTGGGGCTGGGGAGTTAAGAGTCCAATCTAATATGAAGTTTACCTGTGTTCTTTCTTTCCTGTACCGTGAAAGCACATTCCTAGAAGTGTAATCACAACGTTTTAGAACTAGGACAATGCAAAATATAATGAGGCGACTCTCTGGGAGTACAATTCCAGAATTTCCCAAGCATATCTGTTTTAAAATCAAATTTCACAGTTTAAATGTGATGCAGTGGCAACACAGTACACAGTAGGAGGTCAGAGAGTCAATTATTTCCTTTACTCCATCTCTATTTCTTTCTCTTCTGTGGTAGGATCAAACAGGTCACAAATAGAGAAATTTAGGTGAATTTGGCTTTCTGCTCCCTCACTGGATATAACCAGAGGAGTCACAAGGCAAAAATCAATGGCAAAGTGATGAAAATCCCTGTAATTGTGACATAATCTATTTGTTGTGTTCAGCCTTTATCAGCAACTTTTAGAGTTTTAGCATGTCACATAATTTTCAAATATTAAATGACCCTAATGATGTGTACCCCACTGAAAAACAACTTTCCCTTTTCATTTTAATCAGGAGAAGAGTGTTAGGAGCAAACCCCTCAATTTGTTCCCTCTGTTATATTCATGTGACCGTGCTTCTTTTTTCCTTTTTCCTTTTTTCCAGAGATCAACAAGATAAATCTAACTGCCTAGCTGCAAAAAAGGATGAAAGGGGCTCCACTGTGAACTGAAGTTTCAGTTGAGATGCCTTATACTGGCTGATGTTCTGAAATTAGCATGAAACAGCACCAGAGGAAACAGAGGGATTTTTCCGTGTTGTACAAAGGACCCTGTGAACCTTCCAAATGCCTAAGATCTCATTACTGACAACACTTTTTGCCCTCCAAGTTTTCACGTGGTGACCTTATGGCTTCCACTGGAGCGTGGATGCAGATTTCCTCTCCAGTGAAATGGCATGAATGGAGTGCAAAACACAGTCTTTAAGAAGGCAAGCTGTGCACCACTGACATAATTAGGAAAGCTGCTTGGGAGGAGAGCAGTGGACATCTAATGAGCTAGCAAGGGTAAGGTGGAAAATGAGAACGTGGTTATTTGGAGAAGCGCTGTTTGAGTTTTCCTTTAGGTAGGTTAAAAAACAAAATAGTTAAGTCTGCTGAAGCCCTTCCAGAGTTTGAGGATTAAAAGCTCTAAGGAAGCTTATGTCACCGTAGAAAGGGAAGAGAGAGAAGAAAGTGTTCTGCCTTCAGTAGCTGTTTCTGATTATTACTCTTTTGACCCAAATTCACTTGGAAAGGTGGCCTCAATGTCAGCATGAAAGAGTCACAGACAATATTTTTAATGATTTCAATATAAAATGCAGGATTTGGGGCAAGCTATGTGACATATTATGACTAAAATTCAAGAAAGTGTTTAAAAACAAGTATCTGATTTGAAGAGGAACTATTACAAGATCAAGGACTCCATTAGTCTTTGTATTTTAGAGGCCCTATAAAAATGCAAGAACCCTAGAGCAGCTGTGTGGGTTTAGACAAGTTGCCAAACTTCTTCAACCTTCCGGTTCCTCAACTGTGTAGAGACAATCACAGTACTCTTTATTTCAAAGGAATTTTCTATGAGAATTAACTAAGATAATGCACGGAAACACTTAAAAGAGTGCTGGCCCATAAAAATGAACATTAGCTATTTTTGTTATGAGACATAATGAGGATCTAAACTAAGGCAGCGGTAGTAGGAATGTGAGGAAACATGATGACATTTGAGGAATATTTAGGTAGTAGAATTAGGAAACTCTGGAGATTCATTGGATGTGCGTCTAACAAAGAAAGAAGAATCAGGGATAATTCCCAGAATTTAATACAGACATCTGAGTGGGTGAAAGGTCATCAACTGAAATGGAGACTGCCAAGGAGAATTAAGTGAATGGGGAAGATGATGCAGACCTTTAGTTGGGAAATCTTGAGGTTCCTACTGATTATTCCAGGACAGGACAACAACATGCTTGATCTTAGAAGATAAAGAGCCCTTAAAGGAGACAAAATTGGTACCTGAAGCATGTGGAAAATCTAGTGAGTTTAGTAAAATGGAAACAAAGGAGTAGAGAGAATCAAAGAATGAATGATTTAATGGTGTCAATACAACAAAAAGAGGGAAGAAAAATAATCCAGAGAGGGGATCAACAGGTATAAAAGCCTGGAGGACAGAATAGGGTTTAGTGGTGAAAACCAGGGTAAGGGAGAGGAAGTAATATAAAATTGGGACTAAAGATGAAAGCAGAAAGCACATAATGAAGGCCTGTAATAATTTGGGCTTCCCTTGAGGGCAGTTGGGGCCATTGAATACCTTCAGGCAGAGATGTAGTATAACCAAATTTGGTCATTTGGAGGACAATTTTTAAAAGCTGCGTATAATGGATTAAAGAGGAACAAGCCTGGAGTCAGAATGATCATTTAGGAGGCAATTATAGGAATCCAGAGGGGGAAAGATGTTAGCCAGGACAAGGTTATGGCACTAGGGTAGTTAGGTGGAAAGACCCAAGACATTTAGAAAATTAGGGATATAGAGGAAATAAGGATGAAAACCCAATTTGGGATCAGCATCTGAGTAGAAGGTAATGAACACATGAGGAGGCATCGGTTTGTTGGGGAAGATAAATGGTTCCATTTTACATGTGTTGAGATTTTTAATTCCCTCTAGGTATCTGATTGGAGGTGTTGGCAGATGTATATACAGATTTTTATCTCAGGAGAGAATTGTATTGGAAATATAGATTGGACGCCATTAGCTCATGCATTATATTTGGAGTCACAAGAGAAAGTGAGTAACTATATAGACTGGGAAAAGAAAGTGGCCCAGAAAAGAACTGAAGAACGATGTATATATGATGCATTTTGTCACTTCCACTAAACTGTGAGCTCCGTAAAGGAAGAAAATGTAATGAATGCTTGTTGGGTTTTAATTACCCAGCTTCCAATCATTTTCTTCTGATAGAAATACCTGAAATTTCCTTTAAGGAATCATTCTATCCCATATTTCTCCCACACATTCTCACGGCTGCACTAGATGACACAGGTTGTATCGGTCAGCACACCACATCGCTTGCTTGGAAGCACTGATTGTCTTAGGAGTAGACACCAAGTGTCCAATCAGAGTGAATCCTTGAACTTGTGGGAGGAACTTCCGTAGAAAAAGGCTCTTTTCTACTGGACTTATATCTTTAAGGACGTGAGCTTGAAGCTCTCAAATGAGTTACAAAAGAACAAAAGACAGAAAAGGCTAATCTGAGAGAAGCAAGAAATGATAAGAAAAATGATCTTTAAAAATGGAAGAGAAAGGAGGGGGAAAGATAATAAGGGAATAGAAAAAAAGAGAAAGGAAAATAGGAATGAAAAAGGAAAGAAAATTATTTTGAGCATCTACAAGAACTCCTGTCACTAAGCTAGTAGCTTTCATATAGGTTATCCCATTTAATATTTATAAAAATCTTGTGAGACAGCAAACAAGTGGAATGACTAAGGCTCAGTCTCAGATCTGACTCCAAATGTTTGTCTTCTTCACAACTTTATGCAGTTTCTTATAAGGTATGAATACTAGTATCATGTTTTAAGCATTTTTTAAATTCAAGATAATTTGATTGATGTTGATGATGAACATGTGCTGATATAAGATATACTTGCAAACATGGTGTTGTGAAATTTTATTCTGAAAATAAAATACCTAATTTAATACATTAGAAATACAATAATGAAAGTTTAGAGCTCTAAGGAAACACTAAAAATTTTAAAACAGTATCTTTAACTCCTAATGATCGTCACCACATTCCATTGTCATTTAGATTATCCCTTAAAACCTAGGGAATAGATTTTTTTTTATACCAGACAAATAGTAATAAATTCTAATCATATTTATTTCACCAGTTGTTTAGTTTTAGGGAAGTGAAAATAGAAGACTATGAGTAAAGCAGTATAGGATAAAGGAATCAACAGAAAATACACAATTTTTAAATTACTCACATCTCTGTAGGTTGATACTATAAAAGTTGTTTTATAGGGTTTAAGTCCAACAAATTCATGTTCCCATTTACTATCGCATTTCTATTACCAGGAAGCTAGTCAAGGTGTACATTATATTACTTTCCAGTCTACTCAAATTTATACTAAACCTTTATGTTTCACAAGGTTTTGTTTTTCTATCATTCAGAAAATATTTAAAGATGGCCCATTAAAATATACCTGTTCTCTTTCTGAGAACCCTGTATTTCAAAAGCTTGTTTAATGCAGATTCTCTGGGAATATGTATCAGGGTCAGGTCTTAGAATCTTCCTGGATGTGTAGTTGGACTGGCAAATATAGGAGTGAATATGGCAGATATAAAAGCACATCTGAGAGTTTAGGCTCAGTTGCGTTCTCCAAAGTTCCACATTTCTAGGTACTGAAAGGAAGGCCAGAATGTAGAATATGCAATGTTATAAATTCCCACTATTTCAATTGCCCCAAAAGAATGGCATTCATTTTATACTTCAATTTCCTATAGTGACAAAAATGACTGTAGTGGGCATGTGTTGACTTCGTCTCCCCCACTCTGTCTGGTACTAGAGAACTTTTTTCCTGTGGAAAGCCCACTTCATGAGGCTCAAGCAAGCCTGATCTTCCTCCCACTCCAGAGCCAGGGCTGACTCAGTTCCAACCAATTAGTCTAACCCAGTAGCCCCCAAAACAGTGAGTCAAACTAAGCCAAACAAAAGCTTCTTTATATTTTTGCCAAAGATAGTGGCCATCTGGCTTACTTGTGGAGAGGACTTACACTAGAGGAAGACAGAGTGTGAACACCGAAGATACCTTCTGAATAGCTTGATCCAGACAGAGCTGATTCCAGCTGTACCCCTGGATTGTCCAGTTATGTGATCCAGAAATTTGCTTACTGTAACTGGTATAGGGAAGAAAACTTGCACCCAAAGTGTATCTTTGGCATTTGGATTATTTCTAGCTGAAAACAATCAAGGCCCAAAAGACTCGGGAAGAAACTTTGACCTTCCCTCTAACTGCCTAAGAGAATTTAGAGAGCCTGTTCCCAGAACAGAGCTAGGTTATTAAACTTTTGATTTTCTCCTATTAATCTATCTCACGTCAATTTAATTCTTAGACCAGCTAAGAAGAACCTAGAAGGGTAGAGGAAAATTTCTTCAAAGTGTCCTGATCAAAACAGTTAGAACTAGTGAAATACAGTTAAAATTCTATCCTAAGGACATTTCTAAGGACTGAAGAACTTTACAAATCAAGACTTTAAGATACATCTCAAGGAGTAGTCCCTCATTAATTAAAAATTATGCAATAAAAATATCACCGGTGACCTACAGAACTCTCTTAAAAGGCACTGGCTATGACAGTTCGAGACATTTTTACTTGTATAGGGATTCCTGTGTCAGAGATTGTTACAGAAAAATTATATTTATCAGAGTCATCCCTTTCTCTTAATCACCATTAGCACTGCTATAGCTTAAGCATTCACCTAGTCATCACTGAAATATTTCCTAACTAGTCTCCCTTTCAACGAGTTGTCCTGATCAAAAGTATCCCTCACACAGTGGCCAAAATAGATGGCATAAAACACGAAACTGACCATTTCACTCCCCTATTTAAAGTCCTTTGGGGTCACACTATCCACAGCATAGAGTCTGGATTGTCAGCAAGAGAAAAAGGACCTTTTCTGCCTCGGTCTCTGAATTCTGCTCTAGTTTCAATGTCATCAATCTCTGCCTGATACTTCACGTGTCAATAAACCCTTTCTGATGGTACCTTCCAATTACACCAGGCTGTTTCTTGTATCTCTGCCTTTGCTACATGCCTGACCCCCATTACTAGGCATTATTCAAGACTCAGTTCGATTATCACCTCTATCTAAACCTACAGCCACACCCAGCCTAATTCAAACTGGCCTTTGTACCTCTGCTTGCTGTTTATATTAAAACATACTGTCCACTGCTCTGTTACTACAGCAATATATTATTTGTAATTGTCTTTTTATATATCTGCTTCATCACACTAAATTATTCTCTTCCAGAAAAGGTACCGTATCTTAACCCACTTTGTATTCCCGCACCTAGCACAAAGCCTGGTTCACAGTAAGTATTCAAAGTACTAAATACATACATCCATGGAAGCACAAATTGAAATAGCTCATAGAGGCATGGGCAGTGAGTAAAACCTTCACTTAGAAAGTGAGACTTCAATTGTTCCTAAGGATTGGTAAAGAGGTAGATAGACAAAGGAAGGTAATTCCTAGTAAGGTGGATAAGGTCAGGTTTCACTAAAACCTCCAGACTGAAATGCAAAGACATATTCAGAAGAGTCTCAGTGTAACCAGAGCTAAAGAGTTTCTCCAGATGAAAAAGTTGGATCTAAGCCCTATAGTGTCAATACTAAGAAATAACGTTCTGCTAAAGAGATTAAGGGGACATTAAATAATTTTGAGTCCCTAATGGGATATGACCAAAAATATTTTTCAATTTAAATTACCGTATCTTGGTAGTCCCAAAACAGTGAGCAGTGGAAATAAAATACAGTGAGCAAAATGTTTCAGAAATAGTTTAAACTTGAATTGAGGTGATGAGAATAGGAAGCAAATGTTATATAAAGAAATCATTTGTAGAATTTACTGGCTGGTTAAATATGAAGAACTGAGGAGAGAAAGCATAAAGGGTGATTTGAAATGTTCAAAACTTGGAGGGAAAATTATGATACTATCATAAAGAATAAGGACTTCTAAAAGTAAACCAATAATAGGGAGTCAGTAGAGAGGTCTACTTTCCCCCACGTATATGTAACTGTGAAATATCCAAGGGGAAATAAATAGCAAGTTGCTGAAAATGTGGACCTAGATCTTTAAAAGCAAGTCAGGACTGATGATACTAAGTTTAAAAATTATATCCATAAATGCAAAATAAGATACTTCACACCCACTAAGATGGCTGCAATGAAAAGACAAAACCATGTATTGGCAAAGATGTAGATAAGTTGGATCTCTCCTACACAGCTGGTGGGAATGTAAAATGGTATGGCCACTCTGGAAAAGAGTTTGGCAGTTTCTTCAAAAGTAAAACAAAAACTTACCGTGGAGGGGGGAGGGATAAATTCGGAGATTGGAATTGACATATACACACTACTCTATGTAAAATAGATAACTCATAAGGACCTACTGTATAGCACAGGGAACTCTTCTCAGTACTCTGTAATGACCTATATGGGAAAAGAATCTAAAAAAAAGAGTGGATATATGTATATGTATAACTAATTCACTTTGCTGCACAGTAGAAACTAACACAACATTTTAAATCAACTATACTCCGATAAAAATTAAAATAAATAAATAAATAAATAAAATCAAGGCAACGCTTATTAAAAAAAAAAAAGATAAACAAGCACCGGGGCTGTCATACAACATGATGACTAACACCACGGTATGGTATATTTGAAAGTTGTTAAGAGAGTAGATCCTAAGAGTTCTCATCAAAAGGAAAAAAAAAACATTTTTTTCTTTTTTTTTTTGTCTCTGTGAGATGATGGATGTTAACTAAACTTACTGTGGTAATTATTTCAAGATACATGTAAGTCACATCATTATTCTGTACACCTTACACTTACACAGTGCCGTATGTCAATTATTTTTTTAGATGAAATAAAATGCTTGCTTTCCTGAGATAAAAATCGTAATATGTAGGTCAATTATATCTCGATAAGACTGAGAAAAAATGTGAACAATTCAGCTGTTAAAAAAAAAAAAGAAAACTTACCATATGATCTGGCAATTCCACACTTAGAAAGCTACCCCCCAAAAATGAAAACATATGTCCATTCAAAGACTTAAATGTTCATAGCACCATTATTCACAATAACCCAAATTGTAAAAATCCAAATGTCCATCATCTGGTGAATGGGTAAACATAATGTGGTATACCTGTATAATGAAATACTATTCAATAAGAAAAATGAATAAACTATCCATACATGGATGGACCTCAAAAAACATTATGCTAAGTGAATGAAACCAGACACAAAAGACTACATATTGCCTACTTCTATTTATATGAAATGCCAAAAAAAGGTAAATTTATAGAAACAGAAAGCAGGTCAGTTGATGCCTTGAGTTGTGGGTGGGAGCAGTAATTAACTACAAATGGGCACGTGAAAACATTTTGGGGCTTTCCTTGAAGAATGTGTGGTACATGTCTCTTAAATATTAAATGAATGAGGCACAGAGATATTTTGAATTTAGGGTAAGAATATCCAACATTGGCTAAACTATTGGTTTTTTGTTGCCAGTCACCAGAGGTTCTCTAAAGCACTGGGGAAATTAACCCTCCATCTCTGTATGTGAGTCTTTGCAGAAACCCTACAGGTCACCTGTCCTGTGGATCAGATGCTCTTTGGGTCAAATTCCCTATGGTGGGATAAAGGTTTCAGAGAGTGTGCCAAAGGAAGCCTTTTTGTGCATCTCCATATAGCAGAAAATGTCCTCTTGCACGTGTTAACTCTAGAATCTTGACTGAGAAATGCGAACCATAGCTGGAGATTAATCTGATGAGAAGGCCCACTACCTTGATGCTTTTTCTCTCCTTTCCATTTATCTCTGGCTCTCTAGCTTGAGTGCAGTCTAAACCCCACTATTCCATTGCATTAACGTTTATATTAACTTCTATGGTTTTTAGTGCACCTGTTTGCTTCCTTTCCTCGTTCCTCAAAAGCAAATTAAACTTGAAAATCAAATCAGAATTAATAAGGATTAGGAGACATCAATGTTATCAAATCCAGAAGGAAAGAGAGGGGAAGTAGATGAAATTTGACAATATTTATAAATAGGAAGGAGTGGGAAAATAGCAGAGAAATGAGAAAGACAGATAAATTATGTCTGTCTCATCACATCCATTCCTCTTCCATATGTTGTATACCACCTCTAGCAATTTACCACACTCCAGCGCCAAGATAGCAAGAAGCACAGGATTTCCTGAGAGACCACGGCTCTCACCTCTCCGTCGCAGGCCCACATTTAAAAAAACAAAAACACTCAACAGCAACCAAAAGTTCACATTGGGCGGCTTGTTCCTCCTCCAGGCCTGATTTCTAGGCAGATTTTTTTCTAGCCTATGGAAATGTTTTAGCATTAATTTGATCATGGTTTCTTTCACACTTCCTTACTAAGGTATTAAAAAAGGGAATTCGCAGAAATTCATCGAGTGCCATCAGCGACATTTTCACAAGTGTTGAAGAAATGAATATGAAGATGGATTTCAGAAATAGTTCTTCAACTTATTTAGTTCATTCGCTGTTACAGAAGATCAGTCAGAGTCCAAGTGCGTTATGTTGAATAAAAAGTTCAAGTTCTTAACATGTAGGTCCCAAACTCAAACCATTAGATTGACCCTGCATCCATGAAAACTCTCCATTGTTTCCACATGCAACTTTATCCTCAACCCCTATCCCCCAATACCTGTTTGACTGTGACTCGAGAGGCGTCTATATTCTATTTCAAGGCTAAGAAAACAAATTTTTTTCAACTATAAATAGTATAAATGTGCTTACCAGGACATATTAGACCTGCACATTAAGGTCAAGTTATTTGGTCTGACTTGTGCCCCTTTAAAAATCTGTACTCTCATCTCCAGAGAGTAAGTCTGAGGGCGAGCTTGCTACATAATTAGTGACTTGAGTTCTCCTAGAGGTTCAATTTCAGAAGGACATTATGAGCCATGAACAACTGAGAATATATCAAAAATAAAATGAACAGATTAAATGTAATCAGAGGCTTTCAAAACAAAAAAATTTTTTTAAGATCAAAGGATCTTATTTGTGCAGGTTAATTGTATTAGTTCAGGGTACCATGAAAACATAGCAAAGACTCGGTGGCTTAAACAACAGAAATTTTGTTTGAGTCCTGGAGGGTGGAAGTCCAAGATCAGGGTGCCGGCATCACCAGGTTCTGGTTAGGATTCTCTTCCTGGCTGGCAGACGACCTTCGCCGTGTGTCCATACAAAGCAGGGAGAGAGAGAGCAAGCTCTCCGGTATCTCTTCTTATAAGGGCACAATCCTATAATGAGAGCTCTACCCTCATGACCTCATCTCCAAACACTATCACACTGAGGGTTAGGACTTCACCATAAGAATGACGGGGTAAGGGGAGACATAGTTCAATCCTTGGCAATAAGCTAGAATTAACTGGGTTTGGGAGCTGCATTACACTGCTAACTAATCTTGAACTCAGTGGATCCTGAAAACCATGCCTTTTCACAATTTGCTGCTGGTAAGCCCCTCACTTCCACCCTTTATTTGGGCAGCTGGCCTACAGTCAATAGTATAGACCACTATAATAATAAATATTCAATATTTTATCTTTTTTTGTGTCTGATTTATTAGTCCAGGAGATTGGTACCTTTGGGGTGGAGGAATCCTCCCAGCTTTGTATTATCTTTACATTTATTTAATAAGCTTGCTTTTTATATGTCCATTTGAGTCAATAACTAAAATGATAAAATATAAAAGGAAAGAGGGGAGAAGCATAGAACTTTCCCTATATAGACCCATCATCAGTATTCTTTGGGTTCTGTCATTTAATAAGTTTACCAAGCTGCAATCATATACATTTTATAGTTTATCTTATCCATAAGAAAATTGTCAGATATCTTGTAAAATGCCTTCAAAATTCCAAGTACGTATGTCTACATCATTTTTTGGACCTCTCATTTCAGTAACAATGATAAAAATTTGAAATGAGATGGCCCAACACATTTTGCTCTTGGTAAATTAATTCTGACTCCTTGTTAGGTGTTCTTTCTAACTCTGAATCTTTTCTAATCTAACTCTAGTCTGCACTGGCATTTAGATCACCTTGATTTTCTATAACATTTAGGCTTCTGTGAAGTGTTCTATGATGGAATGTTGTTCATATTTTCTTTTTCAATATTTCAATTTAATTCAGTTAAGTTTTTTCCATAACATGATTTTACAAGTACCATCTGCATTGCTTGAAACTGATCACATGAGAAGCTCTTCAAAAGTGCTTATTAAGGGACTTCCCTGGTGGTCCAGTGGTTAGGACTCGGGTACTTTCATTGCAGGGGGCCCGGGTTTGATCCCTGGTCGGGGAACTAAGATCCCACAAGCTGCGCGGCAAGGCCAAAACCAAAGATAAGTGCTTATTAAAAGAATGAGTGAGTAGCATTCCCTTTTAGAGCAGCTATGGGGGGTTAGTTTGTGGTTATAGGAGAAGCAATGCTGAAGGAATTTTGAATGAGTTATAGGCTTTCAGGAGGCAGAGCAGAGAGAGAATGGGGGACAGAGCACAAACTGAAGAACACAGAGGGAGAAACAAGGGGAAGATTCAGAAGAGAATTAGGGAAGATGGGCAACGTGGGTTCAGTTACAACTTGGGGACCATTAAAGGCTGATGGGAAGCAATGAAGACCAAGGGCACACATTAAGTTGGGTAAAGAAAATCTGTTAAGAGAAAGAAACAAAAGCAGTGAAATAATTTTTTAAATCTTCCAGATAACAAATAAAAGACAGACATAAAATTGTGGTTAACTGTGTCAAATGTTGTCTCATGAGGTTATTATTCTGAGCAAATTCGAAAATACAGGAGGGTAAGATGGACTTGGAGAAGATCAGGACACACCCGATATTATTATTATTTCCTCTCAGCCTGCAGAACTGTTTAATATAATTTCACCTGTAGCTTGATCATCTGCCCTTTAATTTAGCTATAATAGTTCTATCATCTTATCCTTTTTAAACTTATTTTTTTCATTTAAGATTTTGCGAGAAAAACTAATTCTTCAATGGGAATGTTTGTAGACCACTGAACTCTAATTTAAAAACCAACGCATACCCAATTACATTTGATTCAAAAGTAATGCCAGAGGACAAAATGCAGGATTTTTAAATTTAAAAACAATTATTCTCAAAGCACATATACTATATAGAAGAAAATGCAAATCCAAGTGGATCTATTTTTCATTTGTCCAGGCTTCATTAGATGTTACTATTGTGAATGCAGTACAACTCATGAATTACATAAAACATTTTAAAGGGTTTGTTTATATGTGAGATAGTAAGTTTCCACAGAGTTACCTAAAATTGAAAGTTCTCCCACCTTCTGGGCTTAACCAGTCATTTAACTTTTCAATAAAAAGGCTTTAACCTGGTTCATTAATTTCTCAGGGCATTCTTATGTTTCTTATGTTTTTTCTAGTTACCACTGACTCCTTTTTCCTGAGTCAGTCAAAAGTTTAGTTTCACTTTATCCTGTTCCTCTTCTACATTACTTCAAATCACATGCAACATTCCTCTGATTTCTCTCATTTCTCTAAAATATGCCTAACTCAAGGCTGTGTTATCTACAGAGAGCCTATTTTTACTGAAGGTTTTGGGCAACAAAGGGTGCCAAGTTTACTATACAATTTTTTTTTAAATATGTATTTATTTACTTCGTTGTGCCGGGTCTTAGTTGTGGCTTGCAGGCTCCTTAGTTGCGGCTCGCCAGCTCCTTAGTTGCAGCACGTGGGCTCCTTAGTTGTGGCTCTCAGGATCCTTAGTTGTGGCATGCGAACTCTTAGTTGCAGCATGCATATGGGATCTAGTTCCCTGACCAGGGATCGAACCCGGGCCCCCAGCATTGGGAGCGCAGAGTCTTATCCACTGTGCCACCAGGGAAGTCCCAACTATATAATCATTTTTAAAATCTTAAAATTGATTACTAGATACCATTCCCCTACATTCAGCTGGGCATTTCCTACCTTGAGGAATTTCTCATCAATCATGGCCTACTTTGGACCCAACTTTCTGTGTTCTTCTCCTGTCTCTACCAGACAGCCTCCAACTCACTACTCCAGTAATTTTTTTTTTTAAACATCTTTATTGGAGTATAATTGCTTTACAATGGTGTGTTAGTTTCTGCTTTATAACAAAGTGAATCAGCTATACATATACATATACCCCATATCTCCTCCCTCTTGCATCTCCCTCCCACCCTCCCTATCCCACCCCTCTAGGTGGTCACACCCGAGCTGATCTCCCTGTGCTATGCTGCTGCTTCCCACTAGCTATCTGTTTTACATTTGGTAGTGTATATATGTCCATGCCACTCTCTCACTTCGTCCCAGCTTCCCCTTCCCCTTCCTCGTGTCCTCAAGTCCATTCTCTACGTCTGTGTCTTTATTCCTGTCCTGCCCCTAAGTTCTTCAGAACCTTTTTTTTTTTTTAGATTCCATATATATGTGTTAGCATACTGTATTTGTTTTTCTCTTTCTGACTTACTTCACTCTGTATGACAGACTCTAGGTCCATCCACCTCACTGCAAATAACTCAATTTCGTTTCTTTTTATAGCTGAGTAATATTCCATTGTATATATGTGCCACATCTTCTGTATCCATTCGTCTGTCGATGGACACTTAGGTTGCTTCCATGTCCTGGCTATTGTAAATAGAGCTGCAATGAACATTGTGGTACATGACTCGTTTTGAATTATGGTTTTCTCTGGGTTTATGCCCAGTAGTGGGATTGCTGGGTCATATGGTAGTTCTATTTTTAGTTTTTTAAGGAACCTCCATACTGTTCTCCATAGTGGCTGTATCAATTTACATTCCCACCAACAGTGCAGGAGGGTTCCCGTTTCTCCACACCCTCTCCAGCATTTATTGTTTGTAGATTTTTTTGATGATGGCCATTCTGACCAGTGTGAGGTGATACCTCATTGTAGTTTTGATTTGCATTTCTCTAATGATTAGTGATGTTGAGCATTCTTTTATGTGTTCGTTGGCAATCTGTATATCTTCTTTGGAGAAATGTCTGTTTAGGTCTTCTGCCCATTTTTGGATTGGGTTGGTTGTTTTTTTGATATTGAGCTGCTTGTAAATTTTGGAGATTAATCCTTTGTCAGTTGCTTCATTTGCAAATATTTTCTCCCATTCTGAGGGTTGTCTTTTCGTCTTGTTTATGGTTTCCTTTGCTGTGCAAAAGCTTTTAAGTTTCATTAGGTCTCATTTGTTTATTTTTGTTTTTATTTCCATTTCTCTAGGAGGTGGGTCAAAAGCATCTTGCTGTGATTTATGTCATAGAGTGTTCTGCCTATGTTTTCCTCTAAGAGTTTGATAGTGTCTGCCCTTATCCAATAATTTCTTATGCAGTGCAGTTCAGCTCTCCACCCACTAGCCAAATAATGTCCAGGTTCATGTTTGCACACTCAGAAATTCATGAAGATGATTTGCTAAACAAAGAATTGTTGACTTTAAATTTCCAACATTTAACAGCAAAACAACTGAGGGCTCTTTGAAATTGGTTTTCAAATTCTTAGGAAGGTTCCCTGCAGCTGTCTACAGCAAGATCCTACATGTCCTGAGTCTTATTTTTATCTTTCTGAAACATCAGTTGATAACAACTATAGGCACAGACAAAAAATTCTGGTATACTAGAGTTGTTCCCCAACCATCAAAAACCCATTTTGTTGACAAAATCTATTCATTACTTAGCTGTATTATCAATTGGATGAGAATACACAGAGCACAGATTTCAAATGTAACTCTTCTATCACCTTATATAAATAACTTTTAATCACCTTCCTGAAGATAGGGGCTTGTAGTACCCAGAGTTTGAAAAGAAGCAGAAGGAAAGTAAAACAGTCTTTCCTCCTCTTAGGGGGAAACTAGCTTAAACTCTAGTTACCAAAGAAATACGATTCTCTCCTCGCTCTGTGGACCTATGTTGCCACTTGGATTTATGGTGACAATGTTTCCTGGCTCTCTGGATTTATGCCTGACACTGAAGTTGCACAGACGGCCATTTACATTTGTTTAGAAGACTTTTTAACTCTGTAGTTCTAACAACTGCTTATGAGCAAAGGCAAATTAGGTAACTTTGAAGGTCAAAGTCTTGCATTTTGTGTTTCTTCCTTACAATTGCTATATTATGTGTAGCTGACACAGCCTGAAGATACAGCATGATACACCATATGTGTTTAAGGGTGGGGGACAAAATCAACCCAAAGGAACTGACAGTCACCTTCACTATGCCAGTTTGTGTATAACAATTGATTTACATTCCTCTTTTCTTCAAGAGCCAGAAGGTGGCATCTGACTACTTATTTTAATATTTGTGTTTATTTCATTAAATATATTATGCTTAGATTGACAACTTAAACTTATCTTCTATTTTTAAATATAGAATTAAGTACAGCAAATTAACTTGCTGGAGAAAAAACAAATGATACGAAGCAAAAAATATAGAAAAGCAATAAGGCCATTTATCCTCAGATCCACAGAATAGATCAGAATTGTCTTCAAATGATTATGATCTAAATATTTTTAGAAAGACTTCCACAATGATTTTGAACTGTTCAACCAGTAGTAAGACTATTAAAATGAAAAGGTAAGAAAAATATACACTATCTCTCAAATTACCCTGACTTAGGCTTAAACTTCAGAGATCTAATTAGATCTCAAATCTAGAGAAATGCAAGGAAATGACCTCTCAGCTTAGAAGGCCGTCTCTTTTCTTTTCCCCTTAGACAGCCTATGTTCACTGTGAATTATCTATCACAATATTAGTAAAACTGAGGAAGAACAAACAGGAAAACATAGATGAAATGTTTTAAAGATGTTGTTCCTCTTTTTATAATTTCATTGCCCTTCAATATATCCATTGATAAAACACAGTTTGTTATTATTCTGTACAAACTCTTGGTGCTAAGCATGTTGGAGGTAAAGGAGAACAAGCTATGATCCCTGTCCTCAAGTCACCCACAACCAAGCCTGGAAGGTTGTCACAAAGAGGTCATCAAAATGCAACGCAGTGAAGGCAATGACAGATGTGCAAAACTGTGAGAAAAGCTCAGAGCAAAGTATTTCCTGAGGAACACAGTGAGAGCAAGTAGGAGGGTCCGGAAGGCTTCCTGGAGAAGGCAACCTGAACTGAGTTTCATAACATTAGCAGGAATTCCACATAGACCAGTAGGCTAAGAAAGTAGAAATGGCATTCTAGGCAAGAGACTACCAGAAAAGGGTGTGAGGATGGCATTGGCGGGTGCTAAATGATAGAGTTCCCTATATGCTATATATTGATATCAGCATATATATTAAAGGGTTTGATATTTAGCCTGTAAGAGTTAGGACTCTTCTGAAGGGTTATACACCAATCTGTGACATGGTCAAATGTGAGTTTTAAGATCACTCTGGTGGCAGAATGAAGAATTAGTCATAATGGGATAAGACCAGAGGCAGGCAGTTGAGTTTGGAATCTACTGCTTGAGATGATGAGGGTTAAACCAAAACCTTGTTATAAGGACAAAGAGAAAAGAATCTATCCCAGAGCTATTGAGGTGGGAAAGTTGGCAAGATTTTATGGTATGTATGGTAGGGTGTGCAAGAAAGGTGGGGTCTGCAGCGATTTCTTGTGTAGCTGCTGGATGGAAAGTAATATCATCAGATAAGATAGAAAATACAGGAGGAGGGAAAATTTTTAAGAGGAAACAAAAGTGTTCATATTCAGAAGTATTGAGAGAGATACCTATAAGGCATCCTGTGGAGAGATCTAGTTAGCAAAGGGCTGTGTAACTATACTGTAGAGGTCCAGATTAGAGACATCGATTTGGAAGTCTTTAGTAAAGGTTAGAGATAATGAGAATAGCCAGGATCTCTCAGACAGAATGTGAGCATGAAATAAGGGGTTCTAGAAAAACCCTTGGTGAATTCCAACCTTTAAGAGGTGGGCAGAAGTTCCCAGAAAAGAAACTGAGAAGTTAATGCCCATTTTTCAAAATTATCAACGTGATGGAAAGAGAGTGTGTGTTGACAGTCCTAATGCCCTGCACTTTCCTTTAAAAAATGACAATGAGGATTGCAGGTATTTAAGTACTTAGGGTGTCAACCCCACAAATTGGAACTTTTCGTCTTCCTTGGATGTCTCTCTGCCTGAGTTTTGACTTCTAAACATAAATTCTAATGAACAGTCGTTAATATTCTTCTTACAAATAAAGATTTCCTCTTCAAACATTTACAGCATTTTCTTGTGTGAAACGCTTACTAAAAAGAATGTCTTGAAGAGTGGCAGTGAAGAATTGGAAGCATTGGATGGAGCAGAACTTTGAGAGTTTGGCTGCAATGGAGCAAAATACAACAACAGGTTTATTACCAGATGAAGAGAAATAATAAACACGTTGCTCCCCGCTTTATTAGTCAAGGGTTAGTTGTATATAAAAGACCATATTGCAAAATTCTACACTCAAAGACAAGTTGAACAGTTTTCTTTTGGAAAATCACTTATACATTTCTAGGACTTATTATTTTTCCACAGTTAAATCTCTGTTCCTGTCCTTGTCATTTCACATTTGGTATTCCAAAACCCATTCCTCACCACCTGTCTTAGCCTTCTCTTCAATCTGTCCAAAAGCTTACAGCTAAAATCATCTTTCAAATCTCTTCTTTCACCACAGTACTTTCTTCCTTAAGATTACTTTTCAATGTTTTAAATCAACATTTTCTGGGAGCCCTCAGGGACATACTAGTAACATCTTCTTAGCCTCAAAAGAAATATATATGTATATATATAATTTAATTTTAACAAATGATAATTTATTGAGCTGTGAACAATTAAAACAGAAACAAAAATAGTAACACCTTTTATGTGTGTAGTTAATGAAATTTTTCCAAGGCTTTTCACCTTATTAACTTTAATAACTTCTATCCTTTGACTGATGTTATTCTCATTTTAGATGGAAGAAACTGAGACCCAGAATGTTTAGGGGCTTTATCCAAACTCATGCAAGGTCAAAATGAATTTCAGAACTCAGTTTTCTCAACTATCTACCTAGTGCTTTCTCTAC
Source organism: Balaenoptera borealis (assembly GCF_965194805.1). Lineage (NCBI taxonomy): Eukaryota > Metazoa > Chordata > Mammalia > Artiodactyla > Balaenopteridae > Balaenoptera > Balaenoptera borealis. The sequence continues at coordinate 82,520,468 of NC_138869.1, forward strand.
TTAAGTAAAATGGTATACCTAACACTGCCTGGAATTAATGCCAATAAAAAAGGGAGCAAACATTACTGTGTGCCTATAGTACATTTGGCACTGAGCTAAATAAATTATACGATAACTTCCATTAATCTTCTCAATCCCCCATCGTTTCTTTTTTCTAACTGAGGACTAGGAGTGTAAGAGCCAGTAATATTACTCATTACATAAGTAATAAAGAAAGTAGTATAATTTATTTCATAATTAATAAAGGAATAATTTGAAACTATGTTTCTGATCCCAAAGTCTGAGTTCTTTCCACCTATGTGCACTGTCTCACATAGTAAAAAGCTTCAAGCCCGTTTCCATCTGTTATATCTACACAATACAGTTTTAATGAGTGGCAATTATATTACAAATATATTGCAGACAAGATGATAATGAAAGAAAAATGCCATCAGCCCTGACCTTGAGAAGCACCCAGTCTTGGAGGGAACACCAACAAGTAAACACAGCAAAAAGTACAGATTTTTCCTTTCATAACAATGGGGGAGGGGTAAAGATGAAAGGAGTTTTGTTAAAAAGAATGTAAAAGAAAATAAAAATATTTTTAAATGTGAAAAAAATATGTAAAATGATAGTTCAGTAACAAAGCTCTCAAAACAGTGATTCTCAAACCTTATTTTGTTATACATTAGGACATTTTATTATAACCATGGACAACCTGTATGTCTGAAAGAAACTAAGGACAAATTTTAATCCACATAAAAAACTACAGGTATATGAGGGAGATGAATCATGACATTCAATAAATAATGATACCCCACCTATAGCACAGTCAGGAAGCATGGTCCTTCAAGGGATGAAATACAGTACGCTTGGTACAAACTACGAATGTATACCTGATAAGGTAACTTGCACGTATGCCTATTTAGTAAATACTTATTGACTCTGGCAGTGAGAAGGAGGTGGTGTGCACTTGGAAATGAACACTGAAATGTTAAATACCCGGAAAGCAGAATTGTGCTCTGTTTAAAACATCTACTAGCCATCGTGTAATCAGCGTAATAAATTTTACAGCTCACATATCATTTTCTACTGCTGTTGACCCTCCTGCTGCTAAATTATTTCCATCTTTCTAAGGTACAAGAATTCTACATAAACAGAATCCCATAAAAGTCATCCTATTATTCTTACCGAATTCAATTATCAATAAACGTTTATTAAGGACCAACTATGAGCCAGGCACTTAATAGAAGTTTCCTTGACAAATGGACAAAATTTTGGAAAGACTGACCTCACTGAATACAGATACTACTATGTCCTAGTTATTCTGCATTCCTTTAATACACACACATTAATGTCACATTTGTAACACGTTTAGATGGGTATTTATCAAGTGTGGATTTAAGGAGTCTTATTCTTGGTAAATTCAAAATCCATTTGAAACATATGGGTTCATTCTTTCAATCCAAATTCATCTTTTTCAAGTTTAAATGAATTGGTTTTGAAACATGAATTTAGAAAGGCAAAAAGACTAATCAAAGAAGCTCCTAAGACTTCTCACCCCTGGAGAAACATATGGATGTTATTTAAAATCAATTCAGAAAAAAAGACAGGTTGACATTTCTTATTTAAATCAAAGCTTGTCTTTGCAGTATTACATACGGCATGATTATTAGAAGATGTGTACCAGAAGGAGTTCACTTTAGCAATCGACACAAACTGACTCTGGCTGATGTAAGCAAATAAAAAGGAGTTTTTAAAAGATGTTATAAGGGGAGGAGCCAGATTTGAATTACTAAGGAGCCTGGAGAATAGAAGGAATCATGTAGCAACGACACAGCCAGAACCACAGCCAAACTCCAACCGGAGAGCTACTGCCAAGAGGAACCCTGTTGCTGCCACCACGAATCTCTTAATCCCACATCGCACCCTCCCACGTTATTGGCACTGGACGCTGGGTGACACCACTTTCGACTGGCACAACCAAGAAGTTTCTACTGCTCTCCCTCCCTGGTATCATTTGCTTTTGATTTAAGATCCAGGTTGAGTGGTCTGATTGGCTCAGCCTAGATGACTGTATAGTACACTCACAAAATGGAAGGAGATTCAGATGCTATAAAGAAAGTTGTAAAGATAAATATTAACAAGATGATATTAATGTTTGCCACTGTGAAAACTGCCCTACATTCTTCACCTCTTATCTCTGATTTTGCTCAATTCTTCCATTTCTGTCTTCTTTCCTAAGTCTATAATGTGCATCCCCCTACAGAATTTAAAGTCACATCCCTATTCCTTAGGACTTGACTATATCTCTATTGGATATGATTGAGTTCATCTGCATTGAACAGAAAACCTCCAAAACAGCACTGGTTTAAACAAGTTAGAAGTTTTCCTAGCGATCACAAAAGGATTTTGAAAACCAGCTGCCCAGAATTGTCACAGTGGCTCCATAATTATAATGAGATCATGACCCACTCTTTCCATTGTACCAACAAGGGCACCTCATTGTCCAAAATGGCTGCCAGAATTCCAACCATCACATCTGCAGGCCAGCAAAGTGAAAAAGTGGAAGGAACAAAATGCTGTTTGCCTCTTCCCTTGTAAGGAATTCTTGTGGAAGCCACACACGAAACTTCTGCTTACATTTCATTGGCCTTACTTAGTCACCTGTTTGTACCTAGCTGCTAAGAAAATTAGGAAATAAATCTTTAACTTGGGCAGCAAAATTAGGAAATAAATCTTTAACTTGGGCAGGCTAAAAATCGAGATTCTGATACTACTGAAGAAGGGGTGAGTGGCTAATGGGGAAAGAGGGGGTGTAAATAGCATTGTCTCAAACAATTTGTTTTTACTGTGCTCTCAGTATTCCCTCTGTGGTATTTTTGTCTCACAAACAGAATTGGCCAAGGTAAACAAGTATCATCTCCTGGAATGCACACAATTATTTAAAAGCAGGCTTCTCTAGTACATACTCATTGTTTGCCTCCACTGGTAGTACTTCCTGCTCTCCACAAAAAATACCTCAATTGCTTTAGGGAATTTTTCTCCCTTCAGTCTCAGCCATATGGTTTACTATGCTCTACCCTCAGTTCCAGGGCTCAGTGCAGTCCATCACCCAGGTCCTAATATTTGAGGCAGTAACTGGTATCTTATTTCATTCAATTAAAAAAAAAAACAGGAAATTTGGGGGTAGAGGTTTCTGGGGGTAAAAATCAGCCAGGTAACAAATAATTTTTGTATATGTACAATGTATCAACAATAGTTCTAGACACTTAGAATATAGCGGGGCATTGATTCAGGTGCAGACGACAGAAACTATTCTAGATAGTTTAAGCCGAAAGGCATTTAGTACAGGGTCCTTAGCTTACAAAATCATTGGAGGGGCTGAAGGAGCCAGACCAAGGCTCAGTCTTTAGAAATGATTCCCAGAACACCATTAAAGAATTGGCCTAATAAGGCAGCTGTTTTCCCTGTTACCAGAAAGCTGGGTAATCAGGAAGCTGCTGGTTCAATTGTTGACTCAAGTATCACACTGTTTCCTTCAAGATCCCAGCATGAGTAAGCCAGCTGTTGGCCCCAAGATCACATCACCTTGACTACAATTCAAGCCGTATGCCCTGCCTCCAGGCACAAGATTGGACACTGGAAGCTCTAATAACATTGATGCAGAAAAAGCAAACAAACGAAGACCAAAATCTCCACAACTGTGCTTACCTTCAGAACTCGTTGAAGCAATTCAGTAGAGATTGGCTTCCTTCCACCTTGCAAATCTTACATGGATGGCTTTGTTGGCATAAATACATCATCTGAAAAGGAGTTTAGAAACTGTTTTAAATGTCCCTGTCTCAAAAATGAAGTGAAGGATATTACAGAGGAATAAGAATGGAGTTTTTGCATCCAGTCTGCAGTATCTGTCACAAGCAGTCAACAGGGTAGATGAAATCTCTGTCTTCTGTGACATTGAATCTCTGTCCTCTTAAGGAGACTCCTCTCCTCCTTATGAGTGACAAACTAATTAAACGGGGAGGCCATTAGATGGAGGCGGCTCTATTACCATGGTAGCCTTCATAAGCAAACCAAAATCTAAGCCTATAAATGCCTCAAGGTTACGATATCAAAATGCCAAGGACCACCAATCACAAATAGCCAACCAGGCTTAAAGCTGCAGCCAATCAATAATTTCCTTACTTTGCTTCTTCCCTTTCTCTAGAAAAGTCTCTCCCTGTCCGTAGAGCACTAACCACTTCCGTTTTGGTGCTGCCCAAGTCAAATCCGTTTTTGCTCAAATGAACTCCTCAATACTGTAATATGCCTCAGTTTATCTTTCTAACAGGAGCAACCAGAACGGATTTACACTCTGAATAGTGTGGTAAGTACAGGTGAGTCTTTAACTTCTCTAAGCCATTTCACCATCTTGAAGGAAGACAGCCTGAAAATGACATTGATCAATGAAGAAGAGCAGAGCCAGGGACTTCATAGAGAAATATATAACTAGAGCTCCAATGACATCGTGTGCCTCTAGATCAAGCCATGCCTGAATCCCGTCTTCCTTGAACTGCTATGTTAACTCAGCCAATATACCTTCTTTTGGGTTAAGCCATCTTGATTGGGATTTTCCATCTCTGTCAATTAAGTGATTCTTATTCACACAGCGTTTAGAACCAGAAATGGGGTACTGAAAAAGATTTAACTTATGCAGAATTGTCTACATTGAAGTAGGGGAAAAGGTCATGAGGACTCTGCCATCTGGAGCTGAGAAAACTGGCAACCTTTGTTACAGGGTATTAAAACTCCTCGTTAAAACAATAGCAGTTGGTCCACCGCCCAGGCCTGGGCCCAGGGTGTGAGCGGCGGCGCTAGGACCTGGAGGGCGGAGGCTGCTGCGGGGCCTGGGCGGCCAGAGCGGCGCGGCGCGGCGCGGCGCGAACTCTGGCTCTCGGCTCCCCGCGCCTTGTGAAGGGGTTTGGGGGCTACAGGGGCCAGGCGCTCCCCGGGGCAGATGAGGAAACGGAGGCTCAGAGACGTCACATGACTTGCCGGAGGCCCCTCAGCCAGTGTAGCCCCACACCCCTGCCCCTGGGCGGCCTGCAGGACTCTGTCCCCTGTCCCTCAGCAGATGCTGAGGACAGACGAGTAGCAACAAACTCCCAGCAGTGCCAGTGGGGTCTTTCATTAACGCTCCCTGCCGACCTGCGTCCGTCAGCCTGTAAAAATGGAGCATCACCGATGGCTCCACCCCCACTCTTGGCAACAAAACGAGGCCTTCCCGGTGCCACCAGTACGTGATTGTCACCAGCTTCAGCCACCTGCTAGGCACCAGGCTGGGCCCGAGATCCCGCGAGCACAATCCGCGCGAACGAGGCACCCACCTCAGGCTCCTCGGCCGACGCGGGCAACAAAACCACCTTCCGCGTGATGGCCCGTTCCAGTGTATTCTGTGCGCTGCGGAGGCCCCCGGAGTTCGCCAGGCGGACCCCGAAACTCTGTTTATCTTCTGGGGTCCCCCAAACAAGATCCAGGAGCCCCAGGGCAGCCCGGCGCGCGTCACCCAGTGCGCAGGCCTGGTGTGCCCCGCACCGAGTCCCGCGCGCGCTGCCTCTCGGCCGCATGCGCCAATTTGTGGACCTCTTCCGGGGTGAGACAGGCAAAGGACAGGGGAAAGTCCCGTTCGCGGTCGAGCACGGGTTGCTTCGCCACGGCGATTGCACGTCTATAGCATGGTCCCCCTGCACCCCCCCCTCCCCAACTATTGCAGCCAGCAGCCCCGCCTGCAGTACATGCCCTACCGCTACTATGAGCCCAAGGGGCTGGACGAGTTATCACCTACATCTGGAATGAGCCTAGCAGCAAGGGCACCACCGACTCATCACGGAGAAGAGGGTCTTCTCATCCTGGGCCCAGCTGTACAGAATCACCTTCTCCCACCCCGCCTGGACCTAGGCCACCCTGCCTGTGGGACCCTCACAAGGGACACAGGAGAAGTGGCTCTCCACCCAGCCTCTCGACCAAGGGCCATCTCTGGCCAATCAAGGCTGGTCCGAGTATCTTTTGGTCAATCTGGGCCTTGAAGAGGGTGAATCCTCCCACCATTCAGGGCCTGGGAGTATCTCTTGGCCAAATCAGGGATTTGGGCTTCTATGTGGTTAATCGGGTGTTGGGGGTATTTCTTGTCCAGTCAGGGTCTGAGCACAGACAGTCAGGTTATTTCTGAGTAATCTGAGGCTAAGGACATGTCCTTTCCCATGATTCCTTTGTCCGGAGCCCCAGGATGGACCCCAAATTACTTCCCGTTGGCTGGGGACAGTGGGGTCCTGTTCCAGGGAGCTGGGAACTCTGTGTTACCCGCTCCCTTCCCAGAGCCAGAAAGAGGTTTTGTGGAGGTGGGAGCTATCTGGAGGACAGGTTGGGGCATTTGTGGGGTTGGAGGGCCCAGGGGTGGACGGCTGGTGTTTGGGTCTTGGCTCTGCCCTGAGTGGCCTTGGACAAACCCCTTGCCCCCTCTCGGAGCATCCTTCTGCCTGTGTCAGGTTCTGATGTCTGAGAACCCTCCCACCTCTCCCACCAACCACCTTGGGTCTGTCCTACTGGGTCTGTCCTCCGTAAGACTGGCCCCTCCAGCCACCACTCCTTGCTGGGGGGCTCAGCTCCCTGAGGGTCTGAGCCTCCCTTGCGCAACCTCCTCCTAGAAACTTGAGGCAATTTTTTTTTCATAGAGTCCCCCAGGGTTTGGTTTGGTGGACTCTGATAAGAAGGGACAAACCTTCAGCTCTTTCCTTAGCCCCGCCCCTCAGCTGCCATAGCTGGGATTTTAAAGAGCCAGGCCCCTTTTTGGCCATCCTGCAGTGAGGTTTTCCACCAGCTGGAGGAAATTTGGGGGCTGAGAAAGGCGGGGATCCCAGCTAGTCTGGGACTTCCTGCAGCACCTTTGTCTGCAGCTGCTGGAGTTGTCCAAGAGTCTCCCCCAAACTGGGCCTGGGAAGGTTCTAGGGGGCCAGCCAGGATCTGTGTGGCCTGGGTTCTATCCCCTCTCTCTGCATAAGGCACTTTATTGCTGGGCCTCGGTGGGGTGGGGCTGGGCCTCGGTGGGGTGGGTCTGGCCCCTGCTCTTCTGGAGCCTGGAAGTGAAGATTGCAGGCCTTCCTGGAGAAGGCCGCTAGCAGTGAGCCATTGTACATTGGGGTGGAGGTGGGGGCCCGCAACTACCCCAGACCTGATTTTGTAATGATTGTACAAGGATAAATACACTTAAGATCCAGAAATACAAAACAAAAACAAACAAACAAAAAATAGCAGTTGTAGCTTTAGGCTCAGACCGTGTATTGAATCTGAAGCGTTAAAAGATTTAGTAGGAAAAAAAAAAAAAAAGATTTAGTAGGAAATTTTTAAGATATTTGTGTGTTAGCTGCCTCTTACAGCCTTTTTTTGCCATCATATATTAACTATTTACTATGCACCAGGCATTATACTAACAATTTACTTGTATTAGCTCATTTAATACCTGATGGCACAGGTCCAATTATGATCTCCATTTTACTGATGAGGAAACTGAAGTAGTCTTCTATAGAAGAAAATAGGAGAAACCAGACCTATAGAAAATAGGAAAATCTGGGCCAAAGAAAGAACATTCACTTTTCTCAGAGTGATTCTTTTGATGTGTTCCAAGTAATTAAAGTTGACTAGAAGATGTCTTTGCACAGGTAGAAAAAAACTGAATTATCCAGCCCCATGCTAAAATCAGTTGTAATAAAAATCATAGAGAAGAAAAATTATCAAGTGATAACATTAGAGCCTGAGACAAGTTTTATAGCCTGGGCACCTCCCAAATAACGTCTTGTGTATTCAGTACAGGAAAAGGGGACCATCACCTCTCATTGCAAAGATGCAGATGAGTGACTCCCCCAAACCCCACTCGATCAGCCTATTGTTCTGAATTGCTCCCTAGAAGAGAACAAGGCAGAGGCCATTAAATGAACACCTATTTCTGAGAAACAAATTTCTCTGGGCATGTTATAAACTCAAAGACCATGATTTAATAACGTCCCTGGCTTTGTTTACTATCCCTTGAAGTTCAATAAAAGTAGTTTAAAGTCTGCTTAAAATTCAATTAAAGTATTAAGGAAATAGTTTGAGGGCAAAACCTTCAACCAATTAATGAGGAATTAAGGTTGTTGATGACTCTATTCCCAAGGCAATTCTCAGGCCCCAGACCAAGAGAAAGAGTACTGCCTGAAGCCCCAAAGGTAAATACCACCCAAATTCCTATCTAAGCTGTGATCTAGTGCCAGTAGATAGGAGATAACTTCCAAGGGGATGTAGAAGCACCAGATCCACTAGGAACTTACTTTGCTCCCAGGTCAAGGAGCCTGTGTTACTCTGGTCCAGCAGGAAGTATATGTCTTACAGACCATTGATTAATATATATTGTTATTTGTTACCCTCCATTGTATATTGATTTTATTGTAAGAAGTTAACACTTTCCAGTTAAATTCGGTCAGATCATCACACCACAGGAAGCTACATTTGGATAAAACCAAGAATCTGGCTCACTACCTAGAACAAGAGCCAACAAACTACAGTGTGAACCAAACCTGTCCCTTCCCCCACTTGCATTTGTGACTAAAATTGTATTGAAACTCAGCCACACCCATTTGTTTATGAGTTGTCTAAATGGCTGCTTTCACACTGCATCACCATAGCTAACGGGCTTACCTAATTGCCACAGAGGCATTATGACTCACAAAGCATAAAGTGTTTAAGATCTGGCACTTAAAAAAAAAATCGTTGTCTACCCCTAACCTAGAGAATCCTAGTTCTGACTCTGGATGCAGCAGTGTGATTGTTTCAGGGGTAGTACAACCACACGTACTTTTGATGATTCCCTAGGACTTGCAAGACTCAGAAACAGTTATACTCAGGCTGATATTTATTACAGCAAAAAGGATGCAAAGCAGGATCAGCAAGGGGAAAAGATGCACCTAGTGGAGTCTGTTGGGAAATAGACACGGGTTTCTAAAGCCCTCCTTCATGGAAGTCACACAGGATGTGCTCGCTGTTCCTCCAACAATGATCTGTAGCACATGCAAAGTGTTTCCACCCAAGGAAGCACTCCTGCATCTCAGACTGCAGGACTCTTACTGAGGGCTGGTTACAGTCGGCACCTTCACCTGCATGGCCAGCCATGATTTCCTCATCTCCAGAACCCCAGAAGGAAACCAGTGTCCTCCAGAAATCACAGTGTCAGCATAAACTATCTGGGCAAGTTGGTCTAGCACGGTTGGGTGTCTCAGGTGTATAAAACAACCTTAGTAATTAGTAACAGAGGGATCATTCCAAGGACCACGTTTCCAGGAGCTGGCCAAGGCTCAGTCACCTGGCAGGCCCTCCTGATAACATGCTAATGTTGAACGACCAGGCCTGGTGTGTTAACTCTTTCCCACTCAGGGCGGCGAGTTCGGAGGGTCTCCTTGGAAAGGAGATGGGGCAGGTACATGAGCCTCAGCATTATCCTGACGGGAAGAAGGATGCATATGGGTACAGGGTAGTCAAGCAGAAGGTAGCAGATACTTGCCTCCCCAGCATTTTTTTTTTTCTCTTAAACAAAACCTAGATTTCTTTGGGAGACCCGTGTCAGCCAGAATTTATTTGCAGATATACTGACCCTCTATTTCAGGGTTGGACCCTAATAGTTTATCCCACTCTTCTGGCTGCAGTGATTGTTTCAGAAGCTGTCATATGATCAAATTTATGGCAAGAAGAGATTTTTTAAATTATTATTTATTTATTTTTGGCTGTGTTGGGTCTTCGTTTCTGTGCGAGGGCTTTCTCTAGTTGCGGCAAGCGGGGCCCACTCTTCATCGCGGTGCGCGGGCCTCTCACCATCGCGGCCTCTCCCGTTGTGGAGCACAGGCTCCAGATGCACAGGCTCAGTAGTTGTGGCTCACGGGCTTAGTTGCTCCGCGGCATGTGGAATGTTCCCAGACATGTATGTACATCCCCAGAAAAAAAAAGGTGAAGTGTAACTGTGGGGGGAAATCTTTTCAAATATTCTCATACTGTGAGCCTATTATAAGTGCAAAAAGATTAAAGATATAGTATAAAGGTATATATCTAAATTACTACAAACAACTGTTTAACTGGAGCTGCCTAGGGTACATCAGTAGCCCCTAAATGATCAAAGGCTATTGCTGCAGGCAAGGTCCAAAACCACCTGCTTATATAAAGAACTTTAGATGACAGGACTGATATTATGCATGTATATTGATACTTCTTGAAATGACGATTTAAAAAAAATATATCTATCCAAAACTGACAGAAGGCAAACAGATTGGGAGTTAAGTTTGTAATTCTGCTACTGACTCATCCTTTGCCTTGTGTAGAAATGTGATAATTTCTTAGGATATTTCACAAATCTCCTGCCCTGTCATTGTTATCTACAGAAAAAAGAAAATTCAGGTTATATTGGAACTTACGTAGGCACTCTATTTCACTCCCTCTGTACAACCCCAAGCAAAATTGTGAAATAGGATAGGTTTATTTTATTCCCCAAGTCCACATTAAGTACTACCTTTGTATGAAAAGGTATGGTAAACTAGTTACACTACTATTTTACATTTTTTATGCAACCCTAGGAAGAAAAACATATTACAGCAGACATAATAATCCACATATACATGTATAGATAGACAGTATATAACTTTTGTTTCAATTATATATTAGTGTGTATTTTATATGTTATATGAAATTATATACTGCGTATATAATATAATGTAAGTATGTACTTAATATACATAAAATTGGAAAAAATTTTAAATAAAATAAAGAAAAAATGTATATACAATTGAAACAAAAGTTATACAAAAATACTTACCTGTACTTTATGTAATGCACTGAGACATTTTTTATTCTATTCTGTTCTTTTTCGTCTTTGTTAAAAGCAGATCACAACTTGACTTATTAAATTGATGTCAAAACCTGCTAATAGGTTATGACTCAAATTAAAAAGCAACAACTTATAATAAAGACTAAATATCCATCAATGTCCCAAACTCCTACTGCTGGTCATTTATATGTCAACAGAGATAAGAACCAATTGAAAGTTGCTTTAGAGTTGAATATCAGACATCAGTGAGGACACTGGAATACTTACTTGAAAGTTTTCCCTGAATTTGACAGATTCTTTCACCAAGACAGGTTTTTCTTCCTGCAAAGCTCACAGTAACCTTACAGTCAGGTGTGGACAGGATGGAAGTAGTGTACACCACTTTCAAGCCTGCTCATAAATCTCATGTGTGATCACCATCCTCCAGCCCCTGATGTAAGACAGATAGCAGAGTGGTCTTGAAAGCGAGGAGTTGAAAAGGCAAAACTACAAGACGGAAGGAGGCTAGATACCTTCATCACTGCTCAAAAAAGACTCACTATTTTTGAGCACTCATCATTCATGAACCCGTTTTAGACGTTACATGAGAGAGAAAGAAACTTCTATTGTGTTAAGCCCCAAAGATTTATAGCAGCTAGCATTGCTTTTTACGAATACATAAGCTATCATTTCAGAAAATACTAAGAATAACCTTCTACCAGGACACAGTAGAAGCTCTTCACTTTCAAGGAGAGATACACCCTTTGAAGCATTCCCAACACAAGGAGGAAGAAGCACCCATTTCTGGATCAGAAATAATGCAGACTATACTCAGACCACTTCCTATGTCAACTCTTCTTAGTCTACTTTTCAGTTTTTCTTTCATGATCTTCTCATTTCCACAACTTGACCTTACATCCCTATATAATCTCCTCAAAACCCCGTATCCTTGTCCCAGACTTTCTTCCATATTCCAAATCCAAACTCCTTTGAATGTTTCAGCAATGATAAACACATTTTGATGCTAGTGAAATGATAAAAACAAGTGGAAGGAGGACCAGTGAGACTAGGGGAATCTATTTCCAACACTAGTTGAACGTGTGCCAAAATAAGATGTAAATATGTCCAATAGCTCTCTCTCCCTCCTCCCCTCCTTTGCAGATCTCATTCCAGGGACTCTTTAAGCAGCCTACTCTTTTATATTAGAATTTCTTTTTTCCTTAGTGAATAGAGAATGTTTCCAGCACTTCCTACATCATCAAGGTGGAGTTCTGTTTTGGTGTTATTGATATTTCTGCCTTTAGTGAGTTGGGGGGGGGGGGGCGGGTCATGAATTCGTTTTCCCAGTGCCTACCTTTCTTGGCGTAGACTGTCTCTGAAAACTACTTTGGTTGAATTTGCTCTGGTCTCAGATTTACCTGATGGTCACCACTCACAGTTCCCACAGAGCCCAGAGATTTCTCCTAGAAGGAAAGGTTCCAGAAAAATCAAAGGGATAAATAAGGAACGCAGCTGATTCCCACCTTGTGCTGATGCCCAAGAGGGTGATGAGAGCCGCGAGGCATGTGGGATCTTAGCTCCCAGACCAGGGTTCAAACCGGCACCGCCTACATTGGAAGGAGAAGTCTTAACCACTGGACCGCCGGGGAAGTCCCCGCATTCCTATGTTGTTGAACCTGAATTTCTGAGCTAAGTCAGACTCAGGATGCCACTAGCCATTCTCAAAACAATGCCTGCTGGTAACTGCAACTTTACATTTTCAAGGACTCCTCTCTTAACTATTAAATTTTAAACAATAATGTTAGATCAGATACTAATAGAAAGATGAGACATATTTGTAGTGGTCAATAGCTCCTGTTATGGATATGCTAATACTACTTCAGAAGTTAAAACCTACTTAGGTAGGATTAGACAACTGGCTATGAAGTCTCTGTGAAGTGCCAGTTCCAGACTGGGTTTCAGACTTATTCTCCTGAATTCCTAAGGGAATGAGATCTATTTTTACTATTAAAGTTTCAGTTGTTACACCTCCTAAAAAAAAAAAAAAAAAAAAGTCAGCAGAGCAAAGAGACCAAATGTGTAGTATAAGGAAAAATGTTAACTTCATCACTCTTATATGACCTGCTACGCAGAACATAGAAAATTATCAAAGCCTCAATTGACAGAATGATTGCTCAAATACCGCCCCTCCAAAAAATTCAAGAACAGTTAAATTGATCATAAGAAAACACATCCTGTAGCTGTGTTGGCCATGGAGATAATTTTCCTAATGAAGAAAGGCAGTGGAACTTTCTTTTCAAGAGTCTCTGTGCAAAAGTATAATTCAGTGGACAGAACCTGATCCCAGTCTTGGCTTCGAATGATATCAGTTATATACAGAACATTGATAATTGACTGAAGATTTTTGAAACTCAGTTCTCTCATAGTTGAAGGTAGGCATTTCCTGGTTAGAGTATTAAAATGATTAGATTGTGTGTATTTTTTTCAGCAAATAGTAGGTGCTCAATAAATAAATCATATCGTCATTAAAAATACAAAATCACTGTCATACTGAAAATTCTTTGGACTTAAAACAAATAAAAATGTAGCAAATGTGAATTGGGCATTTTGACTTACAGCAAAGGATATGTTCTCTTCTATATATTCTATCATAATATTGCATTTAATAGGAATTTTTATTGGTGGAACTGAATACATTGCATGAGGGAGAGAACAATAAGTATCTAATCTACTTATATTCACAGAAAAATTTGCAAAAGCTTGAATTTTCAAGGAATACAGAGCTATGGTTAATTTAATTTCTACTTAATTCCAGATTAACAGGAAAAATCGTTTTGTTTGAACTCTTGTCAAAGATTTTCCAAAAATATATTAGTTCAATTTTCTATTGAAGTAAGAATAGAATGGACACACAATACTTCTCTAATGACTGATGGTTTTTCATGACTCAGGCTCACCAAGGTAAATTAATTATAAAAGTATTAATTATATTAGTATTAATTATAAAAGCGCCTACCACTCTATTACCCTTTTGTATTTAATTTAAAGTCTTATACTTACATACGTATTATGTAATAATTTAATCAATTCCCTAGATAAAAAAGAAACATAAACATTCCAGGCTAATATTATCACTAATAAAACACTTCATCTTAGAGATGAATCTGAGTTAATAAAGGTAAATTTTGTCCAGGTATTAATTTTCTAAAAATTAATAAAGGTAAGTTTTTTCTAGTTTACTAAAGGTCTGAGCCTAACACACAGGTATTCGTATCTTAACATAGAATTCATTTTCACAGTCCAGAAAAACAATATTATATTAACTATCATCCTCATCTTGATTATTCCCTGACCCTATAACCAGATGTCAGTTCAGAACACCTATATTTTGTAGCTCTACTCTGTTGCTTAATTAATTTCCTTGAATTATAATTATATGATTACCTTGCCTTCCTCTTCCCCAACCTCCACCCTCATTGTAAATCACTTAAAGGCGGGAATTTGTGTCTTCTAATTTTTATATTATCCTTTGCAATGTCATAAATTATACCCTAAAATTAACAGACTCTCAGTAACTTTTATTGAATTGAGGCTTAAGCAAGCCATGCATTTTTCTACTAAGCTACTATTTTTTATAAAATCCATCATGAGAATGATCATGTGCTCAAAAAGAGGGAAAAAATGTTGTTAAATGTAGTATCCATTTGATAAGTCAGGGAATAATAGATAGTACCGGTTACCATCTATCTACAATTTTTCATCTATCGTTTTTGTCCCCTTTCTTTCAAGAGTTATCTGTACCTACCACACACCTTTGAGATGGGATTATGTGAGACAAAAGCAAATACCTATTGTCAATACCTCAAATTCCAAACACCTCCTATGGTGTTTGACTGACATGACATACACCTTTAACAAGAGCTGTCTTACAGAGACTACAGGAAAGAGACAGGCAGGCAGACTTCAGACAGCAACTTAAAGTGACTGGCATTCTTCTTTTGACAGTTTCATTTGACTCTAGCTCAAGTCAACTTATCTTCCTACTCCACATGGAATTCTAATTTAACAGTGACTAGAATCTTAGGAGAAGAGGGGAAAGGAAACATTAGCAGGGCTTAGGAAAGCAGAGCAGTAGAGTTTAGCACTTAGTTTTCTCTAGAAGCAACATCTAACATCTGCATTTTTACTTTAGATCCATATAGAAAATATGGAGTGTTTTTGATGCCCATGTAAGATGGGCTCCTCTTGTTTTTGTCCAAGATTCATTTTCTGCTTTCTTTTTTTAAACTAATTTTTATTGGAGTATAGTTGATCTACAATGTTGTGTTAGTTTCTGCTGTACAGCAAAATGAATCAGTTATCCATATACATATATCAAGGATGGGCATGTAAAACCAAGCCAGCCGACGGAGCTATGATATGAGTTATCTTGGCTGATCTGTACTTAACCAGTTTTCCGCTTTAACTAATACTCTTCATGCCCTCAGTAACGCATAGTTACTGGTAACCATACACACTGAATGTGATCTGTCTAGTTCAACGATTTTATTATCAACAGTCATCAGTGTTTCATCTCAAATTTATTGTAATTACAAAATGCTATTAAATATTGAATATACTAATGAAGTATGAATAAAAAGAAAAGAAGGTGGTTTTTTTTTTGAAAGTTGAATCTTTGGAAAGACTAGATAAAAGAAAATCCTCCAGAATTAGATATGGGTGAGACACTGTTAACAAATGATTTCTTCCAAGTCAATCCAATCTATATAATCCCTGCTGGAACACAGACCCTTCATACAAAGTGAGAAGCGTGTGTTCATGACAGTCAATCCCTACCCAGCCTGAAACAGAGAAATATGTTTAATTTCCTCCTCCTGACCCGAACACCACTCACCAATCCACAAGTAAAGAATACAGAAGCCTATGTGAGGGGAGTGGAAAATTACCTTAAAATCCTTTTCTTGATGACATTGCTCCAGTTAAAAATCAATAACAACAACAATAAAACACAAATTCATTTCTGTGCTAACTTACAAATAAACTCTACTGTTGTGCATTCATTCAGTGACACCGTGTCCCAGGCATTCTGCTAGGATAGAATATGATGGTAAACACGATTATTGAAGATTTTGCTTTCACAGAGCTTAAGTTCTCATGTGAGAGACAGACAATAAATTTTTAAAAAGTTAAATAACAACTGTGACGTTTAACAATTTCATGCATCTGCTCCTTGACCTTTGTCATCTCATCCACTCTTCTAACTTCCAACTAGTGTGAGTAATCAAGTTCATATCTATCTATTTTTACCATAAATTTCTTTCCTGGACATGATATTGTCAATTCCACTAATTGCTGAATGACTACATAGGTATATGCATATCCTGCTTATATTACAGCTATCCAAAACGGATCCAATCATTTCCCCAGACAAACTGAGTTTTCTCATACCATTTCTCTCATCTCGGTTAATCACATTAACTCCCTTCCAGGTCTGTATATCTATAAGTTTATGAATAACTCTCTTAAAGCTGTTCCTTGATCTAAGCCTACAAAGAGCATTCATTTCTCAAATGCGTCCACTCCCCATGAAGACTGAACAAATCTAAACAAAAGAAGCTAATCCCAAATCTATTCCAAGTTCTTAGAAAATAATTTGAAATACATTTCTTGATAATCAGAGGTTTTGTAATATTATCTTTCCACATGGTGGACAGCAAATTAATATTAGCTTGTACATGTCTTCCAAGTTGGGGCTATCCACACCACTTTGTCCTTTTTCAGAGATTGTTCAATGCATACATATACACACACACACACACATACACACACACACACACACACACACACACCCCATATTTCACTCAAGTATTTATTGTCATCTTCTGTTCAGGCATCATATCTAAGTCTGACCTTATATCTGAACTTTGAAGAACTGAAAGTGAGAATAAATGAAAGTCAAATCAAGTGGTTGGTTAGTGTGTGCTTTTTAATCCATTTTATTATTGCTTTCTTGGACTTGTCAATGTACAATTTGAGCTTAGCAGGGATAGTTGTTATCAGGCAAAGGAGCTGGCATATCTTCCATTCTTGTTCAGATGCTAGTTTGCAATAATTTTCTGAAATCCACAGGGGAGGTTTTGGAGAGAAGCTGTGAGACAGCTAATCAGAAAAAGATATTCTAATGTTTAGTTATATTACAGTGTAGCAGAGGTTCCTGGGGGATATGGCAGAAGCCCCATTGGTTGATTCATTTTAACAGTGTTGAATAAAGCTGAGAAAACAACTATCAGAGGAAATCTCACACTGGTAATTCTTGAAATGAACTCAAACTTGTGTTTCCTAATTTCTGTGATATTCTTATTTTTTTAAGAATTCACCTTATTTTACTTTCTCTTCCTTTTATCTTCTTTAGTTTTATATTTCATATTCACCAGCATCTAAGATTTATTTAATTTCTGCTATGCGTACTGAAACACTGACAAAAGGAACTGAGACATTCATAAAACATGTTTAAAAAAACAAATTTAAATTCCTTAATTATTTCTATTTGCTTTCTAGATGTAAATAGATGGCAGGTATATATTAGGCATTGTTTTGGGAACATTACAAGCCAGAACGTTGCCATAGCAACCCTGGCCACCAATAACCTCCATGAGAAATGAATTCCCAATGGGAACGGAGGCCTTGGCAGTTTACACAGCACTTTCAAGCCATAAAAGCACTCATTATTTATTACAATCAAGTAATTAAGTAGGGCTGTTGATATTATCCTTATTTTCTAAATGACAAAACTTCAGCTTAAAGAGGTTAAAAGATTCGTCCAGGGTCATGTTAGCAGGTAAGTGGCAGGCTCAGAGCTCAAAGTCACGTCTTCTGGTCTTAGGAATCGTATGTTTTTCCAGACTCAGCCTAATTACTGAAAATATGAATATATCTATATTTAGACTAATTATTTTTTAAATGTGGGACTTAAGGAATGATCCAACTAAACATTCTCTTGCTGTTGTTCAGGTAGACATAAGTTTTAGGGCCTGTGGATTTGGGGGCCCAAGTCTTCCCTTGATAGCTTTGATTTGAGCAATTAGTCATGGTGACCACATTAACAGATAATCCTTTCAGACTCATTGGCTTAAGCCAGTCACAACTTGTCAATTTTTCTACTCCAATCTCTGAATTGGTGCTTCCTGTGAAGAGCAGACAATACAACTTCTCCTACAAGACGGAGACGGGAAAAAAGGAAATATTACAAGAAGGATGAACATGTGAGAGAAGGTGGTAAATGTTCCACGTTTGAATTAAGAATCATGGTACATGGTATCAATCAATTAGGTGATATCTATAAATCAGAGGTTCTCATCTGGGTGTTCATTTTGCATCCCCCAGGAGACATTTGACAATGTCTCGAGATATTTTTGGTTGTCAGCACTGGGGGATATTACTTGCATCAAGTGGGTAGAGGCCAGGGATGCTATTAAATATCTCACAGTCTACACACAATACAAAGGACAGGTCCCCACAACAAAGAATTATTTGGCCCAAGATGTCTGTAGTGAAGCTGTTGAGAAATCCTGCTATGAATAATGCAAATAATTTGATTTTATGCATTTAATTATCTTATAAAAGTAATTCTTACAATTGGTTTGTCTAAAGTTTATGATTAAAAACATTTTGCTTTTATTAAGAAGTTACAGAATATTACATGGTTATCACAGAAAAATTTAAAAACACAAGCATGAAGAAAAAAAGTCACCTTAAATCCCACAATCTAGTGATAAATACTATTAACTTTCTGGTGTCTTTTCTTATAGATTTAATCTCATACAAATATTCACATTGGTATAGACACTGTAGGACAAAAAAACCAATCATGTTATACTTTCCTGTAATTTAACAATTTATTGTGAATAATCCACTATGTCAGTAAATGAAGATTTACCTCATTGTTTTTAATGACTAACTAGTATTAAATTTATGGATTTAACAAATTATATTAATCTCTTATCAAATATTTAGATTAACTCCATTTTTCTTGCTACTATAAGCAATGTGGTCATGAATATTCTTATGCATAAATTTTAGTACAAATGTCTGATTATTTTTAGCATATCCTAGAAACAGTTTTCAGATCAAGGGATATAGGCAATATTATTTGATATCCTTTGCTAAATTTCACAATAAAAAGTTACACTAATTAACAAATTCACAGTGTTCATTGTAAACACATTTAATGGCATGCTGAAAATCACTTTTCCAATTTCTGTGCCAGAAAAATAAAGATCTCACGATGGTTATAGGTATATATGAATGAAAGTCCTAAGTCTGTGATCTTTAGCGAGATCATAATCCTCAATTTGTGGGGCTAAATGAGAGGTTGCTAAACTGCTCTAATTGGGGAATTTGTGTTATTTCAAGTCAATAAAATATAAAAAGGGCTGACTCCCATATAGATGTCCAGTTAGGTACTTTTATAAAAGGAAAGACATAAGTGTGACTTAGAATTCAGTAGAAGCAGACTCAATAGCAGGCACTGAATAGAAAGAATGTAATCCCCTCAAAAATCCTCAAAAATATTGGGGACCATGCTGGTTTTCCTATTGTTTGTAGGAGGGGGTTATGAGACTTTTTTTAATTATAAAAGGGAAGTGTGTCGCTATTATGCTGGAAGAGTTGGGAAAACCCAGACCCCTGGCATTTGGGTTACACATTAAAAAAATTTTTTTTCAAGGAGAGAAAATAATCCAAGGAAAATGTCAAGGCTTGTGTGTTATTATTGTTTTCCAAAGCCAGAGGGAACATGCCACTGTGGCAGCAAGCAAAAATATTTTGCCGTTTTCCCTCTATTTGATGCCTTTTTGTTGAATATTAGAAAGACATTTATGAAACGCAATTTAATACATTTGCTAAAAATTAACACAGAGATGGATTTTCACCTAATTAACCTACTCTCCAAAAAAGGCAGTAGGGAAATACTTGTTAATGTTTAAGCCATAAGATACACAAAAAAGCAGGCAATATTTCATTGTGACACCCAGGAGACCCATGTGTGACACAGTATAGAGTCTATGTGTATCTCACTCTCCACAGGAACTAATTTTGAAGCACCAGAATGCTGTGAATTGGCTGTAAAACAATGTTGAAGAAACTCAACATAGAACAGAAGGCACACTTTCCTTAGGAAGAATGCTGATAAAATTTTAATGAACTAACATGTTGTCATGGGGATTTGTTGCTATTCATTAATTCATTGTGCTGTTCCTCTACAGTTTTGCTGAAGTTGAGTGACAAATTGTCAAGTAGCTGTTCTGGTGGTTTACATTGCCTCATTGATACCCTACATTTAGGGGGTAAATTCTTTAAAGACTTACCCCATAGCATGTGGGGTGACACATTTTTTCAGCACCATGTGCACTGCATTGTATTTCAAATAAAACTCCGTCTCTAGGGTAAGGTCTTTGACTCTGCAAAACAATGAAAATAATCACAGAATGATTGACAGCTCTGGTCACAGATGGGGACTACCATAGGACCCAGGGCTGGGGAAGGCTCTACCATACAAAATAGTCAACTGGCCACCTATGAGTTAGGGTAAAATTCTCAGAAGAAAAGAATAATACAATCATAAAATCATAAAATGTCAGAGCTTGGAGGGACCTCAAAATCAGTCTGTTTTAATTTTGTAAATGAGAAAACTGAGGGAGACCAGAGAGATAAAGAGTTATAAAGGACACGCGTGGCAGAGCAAGGACTAGAAATCAAGTGTTTTGACTTATGTCAATTTTCTCATAGTGCCTCCCTGGGTTTCTTCTCTTGCTCTTTTCACTTCTTCACTTGCTCTTTCACTTCCATCTGTTCCCCTTGAAATGAGCCTTAATGGCAAAATAAGGGGGTATAGGAATATAGCCACAGGTGGCCTATTATGAGCTCCTATATTATTTTCTTAAATGCATACAAACGTTAGGCTATAAATGCTATAAATGATCCATGTTTGCGTTAATGGAATTTTCCAAGTCTTTGAATAAAATGGATGCTCTAAAAGATTTGGAAAACTTGTCCCATACTTTATATACCCTTTGGCTGCATACCCAGTCTGGGATAATCAGGTGAGGCTCACTGAGAAAAGCAGTCAGAATATATTATAGATTCTGATGGAGGGATGTGTGCTTACCATGGTCATCATCAAACAACATTGATGGGACCTGATTCCTTCCTCTGTGCCTTGGTGGCAGCCAGATGAAAGGAGAAGCACAGACCATTGTGTAGTGACCATGGCATTGAGAAGCAGCTCCAACCTGGCTCCAAATATTCATGTCACATTCGCAGAGACAGCCAAAGATGGAGAGGTTTTTGTTTTTGTCTTTTATTCTATCCTCCTCCTACCTGCCCGTTGTTTGACAATATTAATTTTATATAAATTTGTTGACTTCCCAATTTGCAGAACACTGAGGAGACTCAAATTCATAATATGCAAATACACTAAATGCCCAAAGCAAAGTGCTAAAGAGGAAAAAAAATTAATTTAAAAACTCACTATTAAAATCCAATAGCTTCATTTTTTATTCTAAATCCTTGCTACTCAATGCAGCCATTCAACAATCAGCATCACCTGGGATCTGGTAGAAATACAGAATCTCAGGCCCCACCCCAGACTTACCAGATCAGACTGCCTTTTAATAAGATCCCCAGATGATTCATACGCACATTAAAGTTTGAGAAACTCTGGACTACAGCACATAATACCAAGGTAGCATCCTTACATGTACCTCTAATAACACATAACGCACAACCCAAACAGAGACACTAGTATCTTACCTCTCTGTTGTTCCCAGTAGGCAAGAATAATTGCTACTATATTGCACTACACCTTTTTAGAAGTTTCTATTGCTACATTAAAAGTTTGTTTAACCAGGTATTAGGTGCATAATGAAAATATTTTCCATTCCTTACTTCTTCACAAGAAATGCAATGCTTGTAAAACCCTAATACATTTTTATTTGCTAATGGCTGTATTTAAGTAATAGCAGCAGCTAACATTTACTGGAGGCTCACTATGTGCCAAGCACTGCATGACATAGATGATGTATATTACCTCATTTAATCCTCTCCATGACCCAAAGATGGGAGCAATAATATCACCTTCACTTGATAGAAGGAGAAATTAAAACACAGAGGTTAAGTATTCTGTCTGAGAGTACAGCATGAATTTAAAGTGGGGTCTAAACCCACAAAATTGGACTCTGTCATCCACCATATTAGTTTTTGATTAAGCCACTAGAACTGGAAAACAATGCTTAGACCAAAACATAAATATTTTTTCACCCCAACATGACATGTTCCTGCTTTTTAGAAAACCTAATGACTCATAAGTACAGGTCTGCTACCCTTGCAAGAGCCTTAAAAAAAAAAAGAGAAATTAGCAATATATTAAGGAGCTAAGAAAATTTCTAATGCTGATTATTAAGCTTAAATAAGATTTGAAGTCCTCCCAGATGATCAAAATTATTGATACCCTTTGACTTAGTAATTTTACCTAAAACAAATTCATTCTAAAATAAAAATCAGAAATAAATCTCAAATAACTCAGAGATAAGAGTTATTCCTTGCAGAGTCATTTATATCTTTTCAAATTTAATTAATATGAAATCCAACATTAGAGTATTACTTAAGTGAATTATGGTATATTTATATATTAAAATATTATAGTGTCATAAAATTATATTTTTTAAAAATTTGCTATGGTATGAGAATGTTTTCATTAAATGAAAAAGTTGGGTACAAGACACTAAATATCTATATCTATATAATGTGATGTATTATATATATATTCTAAAAGTAAACATCTATGAATGTGTTATGTTTATATCTTTCTTCTTTATCTTGGGGGGCATTGCCCAAAATAAATAGGCATTAATATACAAGTGACTTTATAGTTTCTCAAACCAGGAAAAATATGTTTTGTTTTCATTAAGCCCCAGGAGCCAGTTTGATTTATTGGAATTTCACAAAATTCATTTAAATTTCGATTTTTTTTGCACTTTACAAAGCTGGAAGTTTGGCTCATTCAACTTTTTCCTGGGTAAGCAACTGCAAGTAAAAAGTCTCATTTGGGTATAACCAGAGAGTGCTTATTTGAAGATCCCAGGCTTGTGTACTTGTTAATTAGGGGCCATCACTTAGTTTATGTATATAGCAAATATTTGAATTGGTACACACATGAAACACAGACTATGAACTAGAGCAGAATAAAAGCCTATGTAGATTTTAGCGGATGTCACTAAGAGTTCCACTGAGCCACAATCAAGAGCCGTAACAGATTTAAAGCCTTGTTGTCATTTTCTCATTTTAAGACAGACACCATGCGACGTAAAAGTCCCTTCTATTTTTTCCCTTAAACTATTAACAATCATGAATTGTTCAAAAGCAAATTTCCCTTTGAAATTTTTAGTTTTGAATGCATTTTTTGTTGTACACAGGCACAATTTCACACACACACCCATATTTATGCTGATGTCCCTAGTTACTAGTTACTCCTAGTAACTTTCAAAATTATTTCCATGAGTGCACACATAGTCCCCAGGTGCATTATTTTTTCCCCTAAAATCTTACAGTAAACATGAAAAAAATCACTAACAATCAAATTAAGTTCAGGTGGTCTAGCCATTTTCCGCATAGAGATATGTTCCAAAATCCTATGTTAGCAAAACTTACACAAGCAGTCAAATCCTTGCTTTTCAAATTTAGACACAAAGGAGTGTCCAAAGCAATCGATGACATTTCATCATGTGATTCCTGGTAATTAATTTGTTACAAGCCCCCACAAATAAAATAAATGCTGAATGATACACTGACTTCTGTTGTCAAAAGCATCCCCGCCTCTCATTT
Source organism: Balaenoptera borealis (assembly GCF_965194805.1). Lineage (NCBI taxonomy): Eukaryota > Metazoa > Chordata > Mammalia > Artiodactyla > Balaenopteridae > Balaenoptera > Balaenoptera borealis. The sequence goes on from NC_138869.1 coordinate 82,544,184, forward strand.
CTGCCTCTCTGGCTCCTGACGTTATTTCTTGGTTATTGGTTGACAGTTCAGTGCCTTGAGTGTTGCTCTCGCTGTAGGGTTAGCAGGATAATTGACAAACCACAGGGATCGGATCCCTGGATTAGGAGGACCGGACTGTCAAAACAACCATGACATACGCTCACATCAGCTTCAACTGCAAGTCAAGCCTGTGAGGGAAATGCTCACCTTGGCAGGGCCAGATGGGAAGTGTTTAGTTTAAAATATTTCCCACTGCAAAGTATACTTCAACAAGAAACAGGAACAATATAATATCATTTAAAAACATAATTCGTGAAAAGATACAAGCCATTGAAAAATACAATTCATAGGAAAAATTCAGCAAGGTCACAGTTAATTCAAGCATTTATTATAAATAAACATCCCAGAGTCTTACTACATTTACTAAATGTATCTTTTGAATTTCGTCAAAGGTCTTTAATTTTTACTAGAAGAGGGACATATATTTGGGAGAACTCTATCTGTATTGAATGAAAGTGTTTATGAGATTTTATGTATGTATGTATTATGTATGCACACAATCAAAGGGAAGTGTGTTAATAATCCAGTTTTATGCTGTATGTTTAATTTTGTTTAAAAACTATCTTGTAAACTTTAACTCAAACTGATGCATACATGTAATTCATATTAATAAACAGCATGCCACAAGTTGTGATTATCAATTAGGGGGCTATATACATTTCCATCTTAAGGAACATGGTTTAAAAATGTTTCAAAAACTCTAAATAAATTTGCCCCTTTAAACATCGTCTCTAGACTTTCAGATTCCTACCATAGATCTTTGAAATGACAGCTCAAGTGACATCTATTTATAATGCAGGCGTATTCTCTGTATGAAAACATAGATTGCAAAACCGTTAAAGGGAAATTAAAATGCAAATACAAAAAAAGGTTATTTACTTAGTTCCGTGCCAGCTAACACATGGGATACAGACACTTAGGGTTAGAAAGATCCAATTATTTTTAAAATATAAAACTTAAAGAACTTATTCATGTACCACTTGGGTCTTGGAATATGATCAAAATAGTTTTGGAATAGTTAATCAGTATTTTTCCATCTGAGTCAAATTTTTCAAAACATTAAAAAGAAGGAGCAAGAAGCATGGTTGAATATTATTTACTGACAGACACTTCAGTTTAACAAATACGAAAATGTTCAAAAACAAGATTTGGAATGAGATGGAATTAAACTATCCATTTTTATCTTGGAAAACTGACATTTTTGAAAGTTTCATTAACATTTGTGAATAAAGGAAAAAACATAAAATTCTGTCAGCCCCAACCAAGTCACTCTTATTTTTCTAGTCCTATGCATCAAAATGTCATTCTGGAACAAACTGTAAATATCCTCACAGTTTTATGGATATTTTACTTGTTTAAAAAAAAGAACTTGAGTCTAGAGTTAGAAGTAATAAAGCAAGTAGGTGTTCTGTAAGATACAGTAAATTTTCAAAACTTGTAACTGATAGATGCTAATCTTAAGAAAAAAAAAAAAGAAACACACTCAGAAGCCATGTTTCACATAGTAGAGCAACCCGCCAACTCTTCTACGTCAAAATGATCTCATCCAGTGTTAGTTATGAGAAAAAATGCTGAATGTAAATTAATTTAATCCTAATGATGTCACCATGAATTAGGCGAGGCAGGTATGTATTAACACCATTGCTTTGAGGCAAGGAAATTGAGAGGTAAAATGACATCCATACGATACACGGTCAGGACTTGAACCTTATTTGAGTGACATTCTCAGCTCCTTTTTTTCTAGAACATAATTAAAGTGTGCTCTCCCACACATAAAAACAAAAGTAAAGTTCTTTCATATTGCCTTTTTTTTTTTTAATGCAGTCAAGGCTTTTGTTCCATAATATGAACCATTTTAGGATAATTTTTTCCAGAAAATTATGAGAGCCAAATCTCTCTTCTGCTTGAAAGAGAGGCATAAACCAGATTAGTTGGTGGCAATAATAGTAAATTTGAAGACTATCTGAACAATTACTTTTAGCCATGACCTTTGTCCTGTAGATAAGAAAGCAATTAGTATACAACCTATATAACCACTGTGTATATACCACTGCTTCCCCATTTTGCAGATGAGCTTTGGAGCTTCAGACTTCTTCAAGACGATCCCGAGGTCACATAATTATAATGGAGAAAAGCCATGAGGAGTTTTCTTTCCAATAAATTAGTCTGCTTGGCCATGAAATGTACATTTTCACCATTAACACATTACCTCACATTACTTTATCATATTACTGTCTATGATGGGGTTCAAAATGTTTAAGGTGTTGGAACACTAGAAATCCTAAAATTTGATTAAGGAACTTTCCACCCTTGCGCAGAACTATATTGTAACTATTCAGGAATAGTTAAGCAGTTATTCAGCTTTTACATCTTCTGTACCAACCTTTACTTAGAGTTTACATTTGTGTTACTCCCAGTCAAGTATCTGACACACAGTAGGTCTTCAACGAGGTCACTTTCCATTCTTTCCTTTTCTCAATCACATGGCTGAGAAATTTATTACACTATGAACATCTTCCTAATTAGTAGGATTTTCCAAACTAAAAATTCAGTAGCAACCAAAGAATATATCAAATTGAAGTCAAGTTATAACAAGGTATAAAATTCATGATCGCATAGCTGTTTTTTCCTCTAGTTGACAAATAATTGATTCTGTTGGAAGCGAGGGTTTTATTATTTGTGAATTTAGTTAATGAAATTGTCTTCCACCCCTGCTGATATTGCCTTTCCAGTGAAGAAGAGTAAAAAGAAAATGTACAAAACTAATAATACAAGTTAACGCATCATGAATATGGCATTAATAAAGAAAACAAAGTAAGAATTCTGAATAGCTAGGACAACAGAAAGGAAACTTTTCTCCTTTGTTACTGGTAAGAATCTTTTCAGCTACTTGTATGGTCCTGATCTTGATCTCCACCACGATAGTTTCATAGGAAAAAAATTCTGGGAGAGGAAGAAGTCTGATATAGGAAATGAGAAAGTCTAAGGTACAGAGAGGCTGATAAAAAGAAAATAAAAAATAAATTACAGATTTAAATCTAGAAAAGGATGCTAAAGAACAAGATCCATCCCTGAATTTAAAGATGTTGTTAAATCCCTGCACAAGAAATCCAAAGAGATGGAATGACTTCTATGCAATCAGAATTTGTAACAATTAATTTCAAGCTGGCAGGACCCAGGTGTCTGGATTCTCTGCCGCCCGGAGAAGGGTGGAGGGGAGCAGTGGAAACATACAACTGGAGCACAGTGGGAAATGCAGGTCCTCAACGCAGGGTTGTAAGAATGGCCCACATCATCTTCTCCTTAGTTCTGCATCCCTACTCCTGTTGCTTTCAGTTTCTCCAGTGAAGAACTGCAGAAGGGGAAGAGTAAATGGAAGAAAAGGACAGAGGGATGGTGGGGGGAGGGGGCTTAAGGATGGACTTTGAACACCACAGGGGCACACTGACTTCACCTCATCCTAGCCAGAAAATATGCACTGTAATATACACATTGTATATACATAAATATAGATATGTATATACACATGTATCCCTTTTAGGGAAATATATTTATATATACACACACATGCACACAAACACATATATCTGTGTATATACACATATCCCTTTTAGTTAGAGAAAATAATTTACTCAAAGATTACCCTTATCATTTGTGGGTATTACCCCTTGAGTGTGAAACAAATACCAAAACAGGTATACGTACAAAATATTTAGAATATCTCAAGTTGATTTTCTTGTGTGTATTTTTAAAAGAATCCTAGGGAAAAAAACAAAAAAATTCAAATAAGCTTTAAATTTTACAGCCTGTGAACCAATATAGAGTCAGAAAGTTAGCTCTAAAATGCCTGAGGGGACAAACAGTTGTTTAATGAGGACAAATGGAATAAAATTAAAGTGCAGCCTAATAAAATAACACCTAAATGTAATGTTAGCTCAGTCCTATGGCTCAAATAATACTTTTGCTCAAATGTACCTAAATGTAAACTTAGCAAAATGAAAATATAAAATGAAAGAGAAGAAGGAAAACAGTAGAGAAACCCTAGCCATCATATTATAGAAATAAGAAATGGCTAGAAAAATATAAGTGAGACTATAACAAGATTTTTATTGTGATATTTTGGAACCCTCAATAAGAGTTTATCACACAAAATCATGATACTTAATATCCCAAAGAAGTCTGGGAATAAGCCCAGATGGAAAAAAATACAATTCTCTTTGTGAAGAAAGTTTCAACACAGAACTTTTTAAAACGGTTCATTAGCTTCAAGGCTGATTAGAATTCTATAGAACAAAGTCCTACAATAATTGTTTGATTTTAATTAGTTGAGATATGCACAAGCTAGGTCTCAGCAGTCTTTAAATGTCACTGAGTTTCCCAGAAGGCCAGGAGTATCTCACCATCTTTCAGTTCAGTCCAAACTGGCCTCCGGGAAACCAAGAAAAAGCCCAGAAAAACACAAAGAATTCAAGAGACCCTGATCACCTACATTAATTGGCATTGAAGCAAGTGAAGTATATTTTTAATTCATATTATCTAACCACTCTTGAGGAGGCATACACCAATAGTTTCATAAAGAAGCCATTGCAATATGCTCTGGGGACTAAGCTCCGCCTCCCTGCTGTAGTCGATTGATGAGATCACCTAGAGAGGAAATCCTGTGCCTTCCTATAACCCTGAGCACACATTTGCAGATCTTTCAACCCACACTTAGAAGACCTCATGAGCCCAGGAAGATGTGCCAAAACTCAGTGGTGGGACTTCCCTGGTGGTCCAGTGGGTGAGACTCCACGCTCCCAATGTAGGGGGCTTGGGTTCGATCCCTAGCAGGGGAACAGAGCCCACGTGCATGCCGCAACTAAGAAGTCTGCATGCCACAACTAAAAGATCCCGCATGCTGCAACAAAGATCCCGCGTGCTGCAACTAAGACCCGGCACAGCCAAAATAAATAAATAAAATAAATGTTTAAAAATAATAATAATAAATAAATAAATGACAAAACAAAACCCAGTGGTGGTGCTGCTGTGGGCCTGACAATGCAGTCCTGGGAGACAGTCCAGCCCTCTCTCCCAGATCCACCAGGTATAGTCTCCTCTTCTCACAGCAACTCCTGTTAATTAATGTCAAAGCTATTTCCTGGCCACATACAATGGCACATATATAACCCACTTCACTGACACTTATGTGTCAACCCAGCATCAAACAATTTCCTATTCTGTTATCCAAAACCCCAAGTAGCCATCAATCTGAATGAGCTTAGACTTCATGTGTTAGCATGGATAGATTTCAAAACCATTTTGGAGCAAATTAACAAATCAAGGGACAAGAATCACCAGAGTATAATTACATATGCAAAAATACATAGAGAAATAGAAATTAAAAACCAGAGAGAAGGGAATGAGGCCAGAGAGGATTCACAGGGAGATTCCAAATTGCAATGTTTTCTTTAAAAAAAAAAAAATCAAAATTCTCCTTCTGGGAAGATGGAATAGATACACTTTTCCCCAGTCCTCCTACTAAGTACAACTAAAAACCTTGAATATAAGAAACAAATATAAAAGATTCTGAAAGGTGAGAAAAAGAAGGCAGACTAGCTAGGGATCTCAGGACCAAAAAACCAGACAAAAGGGTGGAGCTAAATATGCTGGTAACTGAGAAGTGTCAAAGTATGCAGACCGAAAAATCTCCAACAAAAGCCCAATCTCTCTAGCCAAAGGAAAAGGCAGCCTAGCAAAACAGAAAACTTTTAGACATTAACCACTTTACTACATCTAAACAGTATGGAAAACAGTGTGGCCCCACTTCTACCCATACCAGCAAAGGTCTAGTAGAGACCCTGGTCTTCTACCCTTACCAGGCTATCATGAGGTGTGCCAAAGCTCCCCACAACACCACACACACACACACACACACACACACACACACACACACACACACACACACACCCCACACCCTAATGGGGTGGTCTCAGGGAAGGCTGAGTAGGGACCCAGGAAGTTCATCAACTCTGAGCACTAAGAAGGCTCTCCCACAACAGAGTTCCTTCAGTGAGGACCAAGTGAGGATGTGGACTTCCACCCCAGCCCCTAATAATCAGGCAGCCCACCCTCCTTGCCTGAGTGGTGTCAGAGAAGGCCTAGTAAAGAGTCAAGATTTTCGCCACCATCAAGCCATAATGAGGCCACCCTCTGTGGTATCAACAGGGCGACGTGTGAGTAATAACAAATAGTCCTATCCCTCCCATCCAGAATGATGACAGTGGAGGCCTAATAGGGGAGTAATGAGGAGCCCTGCTTGCTCCCTCCCCGTCTGTGTCAAAAGAGGCTTAGTGGGGGAACTGGACTTCCATTCTTAAATGTCAATAACACAGCAGCACTCCAACCCTAGCCCTGCCAGAGCAGTGACAATGGAAGTGGCTAAAACAACAGGTTTAAATAAGATTCAGAGTCTCATGATGCTCAGAATGTCATGTGTTGAATGAAAATCACTCTTTGCACCAAAAACCAAGATTTCAACTTGAATGAAAAGAAGATAATCAATAGAGGCCAAAATCAAGATGAAAAAGACATAAGAATTATTTAACAAAGATTTAAAGAAGCCATGAGAAAAAGGTTTTGACAAACAGTTATGAACATGTATGAAATAAATGAAAAAATAGAAAGTCTCAATTAAAAACAAGAAAAAGATATAAAGAAATGGAAGTTTTTAGAACTGAAAAACACAACTGAAATTTTTTTTTAAATAGTCAATGAAAGGTATTAACAGCAGGATAGAAGGGACAGTAAAAAGAATCTGTGATCTTGAAGATAGAATGATAAAAATTACCCAATGTGAAAAAGAGAGAGAAAATATACTTGAAAAAACAAACAGACAAACAAAGGAACAGAGCCTCAGGCAGTTGGACTATAACAAAAGATCTAACATTCATGTCACTGAAGTACAAAAGAGGGCAGGTGGAGAAGTACTTGAATAAAGGCATAATCTTATAGATTCAACCAAGCAAATCCCAAACAGGATAAGCTCAAAGAAATCCACACCAAGGCACGTCATAGTCAAACTTCTCAAATCTCAAGGCAAAGAAAATAACGTGAAAGCAGAAAGAAATGATACCCTAACTTTAAGGGGGAAACAATTCAAATACTAGTGGATTTTTTAGCAGATACTATGGAGGTCAGAAGGAAGTGGTACAACATTTTTCAAGTGCTGAAAGAAAAGAACTGTGAACTCAGAATTTCACGTCTAGAGAAGATGTTTGTCAGGAAGGAAGGTGAAATCAATACAAACTCAGAAGTATTAAAAATAAGAGAATTGCCCTAACCTAAGTTCTCTAACCAGAAAGGAAATGATGAAAGAAAGAATCTTGGAACATCAGGAAAGGGAAAAAGAACAGGAAAAGAGTAAAAATATAGATAAACATAATGCAGTTTCTTTCTACTCATTAGTTTTTAAATTAGATTTAACAATTGAAGCAAAAATTATAACAATGTATGACATGATTGGAGGAAATGTTATGGAGGAAATATTTAAAGTACTTACATTATAAATATGACAGGATAAAGGGAGATAAAGGAAAGTAAGCTTTCTAGACTTAACTCCAACCAGTAAAATGTCTAGCCTAGTAGACTTTGATAAGCTATCTTATCAAATGTAATATCTAGAGTAAGGAGATACACTGAAACACTGCAGATACATCCAAATGAAATTAAACAAATGTTCAGGTAAACCACAGGAAGGAGGAAAAAGAAAACAGAGAAAAGAAAAACAGCCAGAACAAACAGAAAACAAAAAAATAAAATGGCAGACTTAAGCCCCAATATATCAACAACTATATTAAATGTAAATTGTCTGAACATACCAAGTAAAAGGCAGAGATCGGAAAAGTGGATTAAAAAATATGACTCATCTACAAGTATAAACAAGAGACATACTTAAAATATAATGATATAGGTATGAAAGTAAAAGGATAGGGGAAAAGTATATCATGCAAAGATTAATCAAAATAAAATAGGAGTAGCATATTACTAAATGAAAAAAGCTGAGCTGAAAAGGTTACACATTATATGATTTCAACTACACGTCATTCTGGAAAAGGCAAAACTATGGAGACAATAAAAAATTTTGACAGTAGTTTTCAGGGACTGGGGTGGGGGAAGGATAAATAGACAGAGCACAGAGACTTTTAGGACACTGAAAATATTGTGTATGATACCATAATGATGGATACATGTCATTCTACATTTGTTCAAACTCATTATACAATTGTCCAAACCAAGAGTGAACCTTAATGTAAACTATGACCTTTGAGTGATTATGATGTGTCAATGTAGGTTCATCAATTGTAGCTAATGTACCACTCTGGTGTGGGGTGTTGATAATAAGGAAGGTGTTGTACTACATACCTATTTGAATGGCTAAAATCAAAAATAGGGACAATACCAAATGCTGGTGAGGATGAAAATAAACCGAACCAATCACAAAATGCTGTTAAGAAGTAAAATGGTACAGCTGCTCCAGAAAACAGTTGGCAGTTTCTTTAAGAAAAAAAAAAAAGTAACTATCATAAAACCCAGCAACTGTACTCCTAGGCATTTACTCCAGAGAAATGAAAACTTATGTTCACACAAAAAGCTGTACACAAATGTTCATTGTAGGTTTGTTCCTAACAGCCCTAAACTGGAAACAACATATCCGTCAGTGGTTGAATTGTTAAACAAACTGTGGTACATCCATACCATGGAATACTATTCTGCAATAAAAAAGAACAAACTATTGAAACATGCAGCAGCTTAGATGAATATCTAGAGAATTATGCTTAGTGAAAAAAGCCAAGCCCAAAGGGTTGCATATTGTATGATTCCATTTATATAATATTTGTAAAATGACAAAATTATAGATAAGAGTGGTTGCCAGGGGTTAAGGATGAGGAGGGGGTGGGGGTAGGCAAATAGGTGTGACCATAAAAGGACCACATGAGAGGTCCTTGCGGTGATGGCAGTGTTCTATATCTTGACTCTATCAAAGTCACTACACCATTTGTGATAGTGCACTATAGTTTGGCAAGATATTACCATAGGCGTAAACTGGGCAAAGCATACATGGGATGTTTCTATATTATTTCTTACAACTGCCTGTGAATCTACAGCTGTCTCAAAATAAAAAGATTATTAAAAATATGTGAAGGAAATTATGAGGTAATTTGACATAATTTTATTTTTTATGTTAGATTTAGCCCATTTCCCAATGACTTTCACACTGTGGAACTCAAAAAAAAAAAGAAAAACATAGACACTTTTCGATTGTGGATCACTCTTTTACTTTAATTAAGTGAGATAAACTCTCAAAAGCTTTTTGAAACATAAAATCCTATTTAAACATGAGAGTTTTTATGTTTTATAAAAACCTATAAAAAGTGGTTTATATTTTAGATATACTACCTCATTGTTCATTCACAAAAGTCAAAGGATAGTAGGTCTCTTCACATCCATTATGTAAATGAGGAAAACTGGAGTTGGAAAAAATGGTGCCATTGAAGAAATTTATTATAATTAGTTAATGAGCAAACCTGGAGCAGAACCCCATTTTTATAGAATCTCTATCCAGAGTTGCCACCATCAGAACAGGATAAGAGTAGAATAGTTTGCAGGTGAGAATGCAAGATGGTACAGCCCCTCTGGAAACCAGTTTGGCAGTTTCTTAAAAATCTAAACAGGTAACTACCATAAGACTGGAAGAATAAATGTTAAAGAATAGGGACAGAAGATGATGAAAGGCATTCTGATTCCAGTGGAGATATGGAAAGGAGACAGAAGAGAGCTAAGACAAGAGATCCGTCATGAGCATCTGTAAGGAGAATAGATGTTAAGGATATGAAAACATCCAAGTGGATCTGGGGAAAATCTGAGATCATGAGTGACAGGGTCCCATGGACATGGCATAGGGAAGACAGCAAACATCTTTGAGAAGGCAAGCACTGGGCATGATGCCATAGTCACCATGGCCGCAGGTGAAAATTACAAACAAATGAGGTAGTTGCTTAGGTGGGTGAGCCTTGCTGAACCTTGAAACTCCAGAGTGATGCAGAGGTAACAGCCCTGAGAGGGGCAGGGCAAGTCTAGGAGAATGAGGGTCCACGAGCAAGTCAAGGATCAGGATAGATCCCAAGCTGGCTCTCAGAAACCTTGCAACCAGAGCCTAGGACAGCCACTGTGTGCTTTAGCAACAAGGGTTGGGACAATGTCCAAGAGAAACTAGTGACATCAGCCACCCACTATTGAACACTAGTGCCAGAAGCCCAGAGACAAGGCAAGACTAACCATCCCAAACTGGCCTCACCTTAACTGACACCAAGGAAGAGAAAGATGTATGTGGATTATGCCCCTGGACCCAAGGTATATTAACTCCCTCTGTGCCAGACACCATGCTGAGGAGGAAGACAGGAAAGGAAGTTTCCCTTAGAAAGAAACATCTCTCAGTATGTGTGAACTTTACATTGACTGAGAAGCACCCAAATAAAGCTAAGTATTTATCTGTAAGACACTGTCTTAAGTCAAAAAAGATCAAGTTATTTTTATTTGTAGAAATAGCTCTTCATCTCCCATAAGGTACATGGAGCTCCAGAGCAAAATGTCAAATCAAATGAAACAAATGAACATTATTTCCAAAACATTTTGTAAGATACTTTGCTGAGCCAAGGACTGGCTACAGATATGTGTGATACACAGTTCCTGGCCTAAAGGAGCTTGTAATATATTTCAAGTAACAACACCTGCATTTTATGACAGATTTGGGAGGTGAATCAAAAAAAGTAAAAGGCTTTGCTTGATGCCCTTCTAAAGATGGCAAGTGCTAAATGTAATGAGTATCATACTAAAGGTAAGAAAAATTCTTTTATCTTTCCCCACAATATGTCCTTCTCTATTGCCCTCTGTCTCTGACCACCCACCACCCAGGTGCTCACACCAGTAACCCAGGAATCACACTTCACACACTCATATCCATTATCAAGTATGTCAGTTTCATACTCAAAATAGATCTTAACTCTGCCCACTTCTCTCCACTTCCACTGGCCCCATCCTGGTCTAATTCACCATCAGTTTTTATCTGGACTCATACTAGCCTCATAACAGGTCTCCCTAATACCATTCTTGTCCAACTCAAATCCATCCTCCATAACTACTAAAGTCATCTTTTAAATACACTCTCACTCTCCTACTTGAACTTGTAAATAGATTCTCACCGATCCTGGATGGAATCTAAGCTCCTTGCCAGTGCCTTTGAGACCTTTCATGATCAGGCCCTACCTACCTCTTCACCCATCTTGGTCCCCTGTCACCCTCACCTGCTTCGCTCAGCCATGCTGGCCATCTTTAGGTCATCCAGTAGTCCAGAAGCTGGCCCTCTCAGATCCTCTGTGCAGAGCTGCACTTCACCCACCTAATTCTTCATCAGCCTCCATGGTGCAGTCTAAATCCCCCTTAAGAAAGAACATCTTCCCTGGCCCTCATTTCTAAATTAAGTTGCCCATTCTACTCTCCTAATGCTCTAATGTCATTTCCTTCATAGCAAGTGTTCAATACGTAACTATTTGTTTGTTTGTGTGCTTATCATTTAAGTCTTTCCCACTAGCTGCAAGTTCTCTAAGAATAGGGTCACTGTGTTGTCCACTATTGCAATTCTAGGATCTGGCACAAAGAAGTTTCTCAATAAATGTCTAATGAATAGTGAATTAATGAATTATCACCTGAGAGATGGATAGCAGCATTCACTTAAAAAGATAAATTTAACAAGCATATAAATAGACAATAAAATTTCCTACCTGTTGGAGGGAGTCATTAAGACGATGTGACTATGGTTGACCTGAGGGCTGGCCCCTGGCAGTTGGAGTCTCCTCACCTCTCCCCTGACTTGGAATGTGTGTTTTGCTTGCCTTCCCCATGCTAGAAGCTGTCCCAAGGATGCAGTCTTGGGAGAGTAAGGTGTTATTGAGACCATCTGGACAGCATATGTGACTGAACCCAGGTAAGGCCTCTATACTGTATAAACTTTTAAGGTTCCGGCGGGTGGGTTCAAAGATGTACTTGTTTTGCAGCTGCCAGAGACAAGTCTGGTATGTAAGTTCCCTTCTTATTATTAAACCTGCTACCTACCATCCAGAGTGGTCTCCCTCTTTCTTTGGTCTCTCCTTGCTGTCTGTGTATGGGGACCAGTGTGAGAAAAAACACTACCCTGAAATTAGGGACACCAACACACATATCCAGCTCCTATAAAACCCAGCTGAAATCCGATCAGTGATCATTTAATGAATGAATAAATAACCAATGACACATTTACAAGATGACCAAATATATGCATATATCAGGAGATTCTAATCTCTACGATCATCACAAAATTAGTTAATCTCATAATATGTGTTAACATATTGGCAGTAAAATATGTTATGTGATAATATTGAACATACATACTGTTTTTATTAAGGATTTTTAAAATATAAGTAAAAAATAAATTTCAAATCAACTTTTCATGGAGTCCCTTACAGGGATCCTACAGAATAAATGGTGAAATCCGTGCTCAGATAACAGGATGTTTCTCTAGAGGAATAAACAGTGGTGATAAAAAAATTTCTTCTCATAAATTACAGGCAGTACTCCTTAGAAGAAAAGAGTTAAAACATTGGTGAGTATAACAAAATCTCTGGTCAACATTTATATTTCACCATTTTGGATATGGATATTAAAACTGTTAAGAGGATAAAATAATTTTAAAAACTGAACTAATTAGAAAACAGTGGATCATTTAATTGAAAATGAAAACTGTGTTTTTACTCAGAGAATTGTTTCCATTAGTAGAAAAAGAATCAACATTTTAGTGCACAAAATGATGATAATTTTGCCTTAATCCCACTATTTAGCCAATTTAAATCTCCTCTGATTAAAGATAATTCCAGCATTTTAAAGATCAAAGCTTCTTTGCTGGTTGATTAGTTTCTAGGTCCTAATTTCACATTCTTAGTCAAAACATACCTTCTTTAAAAAAAATCTAAATTTGTAAAAGTAAGAGTATTACCTCCCCCCAACAAAGAGAAGGCAACAATTGTCTCTATATAAGAACACTTTTCCAGGAAATGATAAATATTAGTCAAATTACACATTAATTATCCCACTCCATGCCCTGTGGCTGGAACTCCCTGTTTTCTTCACTTGCCAAGAACCCTTACATTAGACACTGAGCTGCAGAAATACCACTATTTCCATGAAAGACTCTCCCAACCCCAGAATATGTAATAAAACTCTCCCCTTCAAGCACCTCCCACTGTTTAAGGTATATAATCATAATTCAAGAGGGATTCTTTCAGAATAGTTTTTCAAAATCGTTAATTCTACAAATGAGAAAACAGATTCCTTCCTTTAAATCACACAGTTATTTTTTTCTTATTCTTGACTAACATACAGAAACTGAGTTTCAAGGAGATTGAGAAAATGTGCAAGACCACTCCAGCCAGGTTTGTATCTGGCTCCAATATGCCCACTTTATTTCACTCCATTACTAGATGCCTCCTGAAACATTACCTTCCCTTCTTTTCCCAGGTCCAAGGACCCACTCTCTTCCAATTTTCCACATGGCATCTGCATACCTTCTTTGACTGATTCAGCTTCTTCTTCACTCTACTCTCTCCAACTCTTCCATAGAATTAGTAAAATATGTAGTTAACACCTAGACACACATCGTCTAACGAGCTCAGTGGCGTCTGTTCACGAAGGGCAAAAATCCATGTTACTAACCTTGCACAGCATCCAGGACAAAGAGGTTGGTGTTTATCAAACACTTTTTGATGTGACTGACGATTCTAAGACCTCCTAGATTTAAGAAAGACTCAGCATTTGGTGCCTCCACGAATTCTGACATGTGAGGGGCATCACGGGCTCCAAACCAATTCTGCAACTCCATGATACCAATTCAATTTCTTACAATGTGAATATTCTCAAGTTTCCTTCTTTTTTCTCTACAGTGAAAGTTTTAGGAAGTTTATATGAATTAATAAAAATCCTGGGCTCTATGAAGCCAATCTAGCTTTGAACATGCTTTTATTGATCTTGCCGGTAAATCTACTGTGAATGTTATGAGCCAAGCCCAGATCATCAACTTCAAACAGAATTGGAGGTACCTGTAGAGAGTTATGCTGGCAGACAGGATTTTACTAAAGCCAGCAGAGCAGAGGTGAGGATAAAAAAAAAAAAAAAAGAAAAAAAGATGCTTAATTAACATTTTAGATGTGTTGTAGGTTGAGTGATTTAAGGCAGCTTATTAAATTCTCCCTGTTGCATCCTGGAGGGTATCATTTTTTTCCTTTCTTTCTTTATTGTACAGATGTAATCAATTTGTTTCTAATATCCGAACACATTAGCATAGGGAAGATTTTTAATATGCTCGGGTTCTTTTTATATTCATTCTTATGAGTCGGTTATCTTGCTTGAAAATATTGAATAATTTTACTATAGCCAAGGCAATGGAAAAAATATTTTCTCAGTTCTCACTCTTAGAAACAGAGAGCATTTCCCAACCACTAAAGGAAATATTTTCATTCCCTATTTTGCATATTGATGAAAGGAATAATAAAATAATTACCATCCCTACCATCTCCAAAATTCCTATTCTCATTCCCTATGGAAGAGTTGTAATCATTCCTACATGTTTCTATGTACCAAAAAAGGTTCAACTCGTAAGTACTGGGAATCTGGAGACACAAGGCATTGGTATCATTGTCACATGGTCTTGGTTCTTGGCTTTCACATGGCCTTATTTTTTGTCCTAGACCTAATTTTGAATCTGCACACTTCAAATAAGCCACAGAGTTGCTTGTAAGTTCCATATGAAGAAAACTTTGCCAATTATGTTGGGTCACAACACCCCAGTGAAAATCTCAGCCCAGGGATATACATTTTCATGTATAGACCCTTGAATCCAGAGTCCCTGAGTATGGAAGCCATCTCTATGGCAAACCATAGTGTATGATCTTGGGCAATTCACTTTATCTCCCTCTGTCTTAGGGAGTTTCCTTCTCTGAGATAGTAATGGTAACAACTTCATAGGCTTTTTTTTAAAGAAGAGCTGCAGCATGTCTTTGGGAGAAAAATTGTTTCTTGATAACTGTGCAGCTAGCATTACCTGGGTCTGTTACCTCAACCAAATGAACAGCGGGGAAGATTTTTGCTTTCTCCTTCTAAGCTAAGTCTTAATTGCTCAGTATAAAAGTAGACAGAATATCAATACAATTTATATTTTTAAAAAGAAAAGTTGCCCATCACCTAGATTCAAATATTATCAATTCATGGAAAGTCTTGTTTCATACACTTCCTCTCTCTCTCATATTATTATGGGGCATATCCCAGGCAATATATCACTTCACCTGCAGTTATTTTAGCATGTACCTCCAAAAGATAAAAATGCTGCTCAAAAAATTTTTTTTGAAAACAAGGGGGAGGTGGATGGGGGAAGGATGGATTGGGAGTTTGAGATTAGCAGATGCAAACTATTGTATAGAGAATGGATAAACAACAAGGTCCTACTGCATAGAACAGCGAACTATATTCAATATCCTGTGATAAACCATAATGGAAAAGAATATAAAAAAGAATGTATATATATGTATAACTGAATCACTTTGCAGTACAGCAGAAATTAACACAACATTGTAAATCAACTATACTTCAATAAAAAATTAAAATTAAAAAAAATTTTTAAATGCTGCTCAAAAATAAAAACCACATAACCACCAAAATATTATAATACCTAAAAACAATAGTGCCTTAATATTTTTAAATATCCAGTTAATGCTCAAATGTCCCATCATGTTATAAAAGGTTCTTTTTTAAATTATTTCTTTGAATCAGCATCTAAATAAGATCCACATAAAGCAATTGGATAATATACCTCTTAAGTTTCCTTTAGTCTATAGCTTTCCTTCTCCATCTCATTTATATCCGTTTGCTGACAAAATGAGGTACTTGCTCTGTAGATTTTCCCGCAGTCTGGATTTTTCTGATTGCAACCCCGTGAAATTCTGGTTTTGTTTTCTTTTTCTTAAAAATGTCCCCCTGACTTCTACATTTCTTGCAAATTTGTAGTTAAAACTCAAGGTTTGATTAGATTTAGGAAGGATATCTTTGGCAGGGATATTTCCTAGTAGATGATGCTTCTCTCTGTTAAGGGTCTTGTGATATCTCATCGTCTCTCTTTTTCTGATGTTAGTAACCACTAACATACCATGAATTCAACCGCTAGATCCATTGACGTTACAAAATATTGGTATTTTAATTTTATTATCCCTTCTTCATTTATTAGGTAACATACTTCTATAAAGAGAAATATCCCTTCATCTACCATTTACTTGCCCAGTATAGAAAAGGCAAAATAAATGCTCAGTTCTACCCTTTATCAACCCTTAAAATACTACACCCTCTAATGATGACAAATTTTTCTGGTATATACAATCAACTCATGGATTTAAACACAATTGATTTAAACACACTTATGTGCTTAAATCTATTGATGTTATTATCCTTACTGATGCTCAAATTGTCCCATGTTTGGCTAGAGGAAGACTTTCAAGCTGTGTCCTGAGTCTTTTTACACAAACCTAGTAGTCTTTGATAGCTTCCTTGATACCTACTATAATAAAACATTGAGGTTCATCGTGTACATTTTTGCCCCACACCTAGAATCAGCCATATCTCCAAGGAGTTCTTGTTCCTTTCACTAGTACTCCGTATAGTTGATAGAATGTTCTACCATATTTTCTCTCCTTCTCCCTATACATGTGTGTGTGTGTGTACACACACACACATATATATATTTGTACATACATACAACTGTACCATTTGAAAGTTGCAACATCGTGGCACTTTATCCTTAAACATTTTCCCACACATCTTCTAAAAATAGGAAACAAAAACATAATACCACTATAACCTAAGAATATTAATAATTGTTCTATAACATTTAATATCTAGTTCATATTTAAATTTTTTCAATTCTCCAAAGATTATCTTTTATAACTCTTTTCTTTTGACCATAACCGGGAGCTAATCTAGGTTTGCACATTGCATATGGTTATGTCAGTTAAATATATTACAGTCTATAATAATCTCTCTCTTTTTTGTTTATTTTCATGCTATTACTTCTCTCACGAGCCCAAGATAGTTGTCCTGTTGAGTGTTACATCTTTTGAGATTTTTGAATTGCTTAATCATGACATTCCATTGCTTTCAAATATTGACTCTCCAAAAAAATTCTCACCTTAAGCTATTGAGGTTAGCCATGTATCTAAAACCTTTCCTGGAGCAATATTGATTTTTCTCGGTGCAGAAAACACATTTGAATTACAGGAATATTGTTGTTTACTGCTATAGTGTTATTTGCTCTTTTTATGAGGTGCAGAGTGTTCTAAAATCCATAATCCTGGATGTAGATATAATGATTTTTCTTAAGGAATGTCATAGAAAAAAGAATATTCTACTTGACCATTTAGGCAAGAGTTTAATCCTGCGAATGACCACCTATGAAACACCCATTACCTGACTGTGATCAGGTTCCAAAGCTCTTGGTAGATATTAAATGAAGGAGGTTCAGGAGAAGTTATAATGCCAGCAACCAGGTCCCCCTCTACTATCAAACTATCTCTAATATTTTAATTATGTAATGACCATTTTTAGTTAAATATGCCTTTCTTCCCTCCACAATCTCAGGAAGTTCTCCCTCTTGGGTCTCCTGAGTTTCCTTCCTTATATTATGAAAAAGAGGAAGAACTCGATTTTACTTGATTCTAAGCTACAGTGAGGCCATTTATTTGCATTTTTTTCAGTATCTCTTAAAGCATTTTTTCCCAATCACTGCTGATAAGAATTACCAAAGAAGCTTCTTAAAGTAACAGATTACTGGTATCCACCCAAGGAGAAACCTGAAAAAGGATACTTCCAAGTTTCCTAGATGACGCCTGTAGGCAAGTCTGGGAACTACTGCCCTAGTGTGCAACTCCTCATGACTGAAAACCTCTATGGTATGACACAGTGGCTCCAATCCAGAGCTCTGAAACCACACTGCCTGGGTTCAGGCTTCACTGAACTCCTTCCCAGCTGGGAGACTGTGAAGGAGTTAGTCCTGGGCCTCTGCTTCCTACTTTGTATAATGATGAAAAATATAGTGCCTGCCTCCCAGGTAAGAATCAAGCCAGATCCCATACTCAGTGCTTAGGACAACCTCAGTAAATGGTAGTCCTTAATTACTATTAATAATATTGCATGGTAAGCCTATGGAATCCTAAAGTTAAAGACCTTAATGTATGGACTTTTCATATGTTTTAATATTATATGCCTTTAAAAAGAGCTAGGTTTAAAGAAAACTTTTTCTCCTACTTAAGATTTTGAAACAGTTTAGCCTCTCTTTTTCTCTCTTCAAGGAAAACATTGCTTGTAAATCATTGGAAGGGCCATGGGGCTCAGTCACCCAGTTTCCTCCCAATAAGAAGATTCAACTTGGTTTGGCATTTGTAACATTAGCTAGCATTTGCCTCAAGAGATGTATCCTTTTCTAAAAGGGCACATTGTTGCCTGGGTCACATGTTGATGGTATTTTACCAGATATATATATATCCCATAGTAGAGATAATCATCTCTAAAGATGTGAAGAATAGAATCTACTATGGAAACAATGAAGACCTACATGAACCCACTGAGGGAAAAAGGATGTCCTCCCACAGACCACTCTTCTAGAGGTGAGGAAACTTCAAAAGCAACATGAAAATACAAGAGGAATAGAGTATTATTAAACAGAACGTGGCAATACCAAAGGGTGATTTTATTCTTGGAGTCAGAACTACATTATAGTTCATCTTAATTAAGATTCCTCATCTTAATTTATGTATTCTAGATCAGGAAGAAAGTGCATTGTTATCTCTTGCTTTGACCATGACATGACTGTTGCATAGCTTGTTTTTACTTAAAAATGGATGAATAGAGCAAGACATTTAAAATTTTTAAATGGGTCTCTTGGAACTTAGTCTCAGAGGCCTCAAAGCAGTGCCTCTCAAGCTTGAAAGTGCATACAAATTACCAAGGGGATCTTGTTGAAATGCAGGTTCTTAGTCAGTCGGCCTGGTATAGGCCCCTCCTATGCTGCTCCAGGGACTACACTGAAAACCAAGACCTTAAAGAAGTGGTTTTCAAATGTAAAATAGATAGCTAGAGCGAAGCAACCGCATAGCACAGGGAGATCAGCTTGGTGCTTTGTGACCACCTAGAGGGGTGGGATAGGGAGGGTGGGAGGGAGACGCAAGAGGGAGGAGATATGGGGATATATGTATACATATAGCTGATTCACTTTTTTATACAGCAGCAACTAACACAACATTGTAAAGCAATTATACTCCAATAAAGATGTTAAAAAAGATTTTTTTTTAATTAAAAAAAAAAAAAGAAAAGAAGAAGTGGTTTTCTTTCCATTATGGGCAAATTATAGGTAAACAAAACTAAGTGTGATCCTTGCTTTGCTTCTGCCGTGAATATGGCCCCATCCCCGGGGACTCAGACTATAGCCTGTTTTGTTTTGTTTTGCTTTGCTTTGTTTTGCTTTTTAAGAGGTAATTTTCTACTAGGAAATCATAGTGTAAAGAATAGGCACCAGGAAAAATCTTTACTCCCTGGCATAGGACTACAGCATCTTACTGCTTTTCCCAAATCAAGAGTGGAAGGATGAGAATCTGGAGTTCAACCACAAATAGACACGGGGTCCAAATTTGCACTCCCCACACAGTGCAGAACTTGAAACCCTGAGCAGAGACACAGACATAAGTAAAACCAATTAAGAACTGGGTAATGATGCAGGGCTTGGTCAGGCAAAGGAACTTGAATAACCACATAAATGACCTTGTATAACCAGAACAGTCTAAAAGGCCCTTTAAAATAAGGGTGTTTAAACTGTTCAAAGAGCTACAGGAGAGAATAAAACCTCAAAGAGAAATAATTAAGAAAATAGACTGATATTTAAAAGAATCAAATAAAATCTCAAGAAATGAAAAAATATAGTAGAAATTTTTAAGTAGCATTTTTACGTAAAATTTTTGTTTTTGTAAAGTAGCATTTTTGCTTTGTAAAATGAAAAATGTAGTAGAAAGTTTTTAAGTTGCATCTTTTTTTTCGTTTAGAGTAACTTTACAGGTTGATGGCAATGATCTGGGAGATTGAAAGACACCATTATGTAGGAGAAAAGAAAAGCTGAGCTTGCTGAATCCTTGACTAGATAAAAGCGGGGGGGGGGGGGGGGGGAAAGCAGCTACTAGATGGGAACCCCTTTATTTTCTACCTTGGAATCTGCAAACCTCACTGCATCCACACCCACTTCCTCATTCTTCTCTCCAGTGCTTACCAGGTACAGGAGATACTGAGAAAGCATCTCTTGCAAAAGCAGACCAGTCATTTCTCACCAGCGATGCTACAACAGACTCCAAACAGATCAACTCTCATCCACGGTGAAATAGAATCTATCACTATGAGACTGTAGAGAATTAGGGAAGGATGTTATAACTTAAATTTACAGCAATGGGAAGCCATTCAAGGGTTGTAAGCAGGGCAGTAACATGCTCACTGTTGCATTTTAAAGATCCCTCTACCTGTAAGATCAAGAAGACACCAAGTACACCAAGGGCACCTTATTTAATATGCTGTGTCCACAGTCTTTACAGTCTAGCAGTCTTGTTCTAGGGATAGAGATCATTACATGTAAAAGCAATGGAAGAAATCACAATGGAAAAGATCCACAGATATGATTACCTAACAATTTAAAACTTCCATATGTCAAAAGACACCATAAATAAATGAAAGGCAAATTACATTCTAGAAAACTTTCTATCACAAATATAAGTGATCTTTTCCTAAATGTGTGAAGAGTTCTTCTAAATCACCCTCCCTGAAAAAAGTAGAGAAAAAATGTGAAGTAACAGCTCACAGATAAAAATAAATCAATCAGTAAATACATGTGGAAAATGGAAGCTCAATCAATAACCGAAGAAACAAACATAGACAAATTACTGGTTGTCAAGTTGACAAATTCTTCCTGAAATCACAGCACTTGATGCTGGTGGTGATACAGCAACATAGAGCTGGCCACACATTGTTGGAACCTCTCATAAAAAAAGCATGCTAATAGCTTTCCTGAAAGTCTCTCCGGTAATATCAAAGTTCTTAAATGTCAATACTTTCAGCACAGTAATTCCGCTTTTACATAAAATACCTGACAAAATGACCTGAGATGAGTGCAAAGATTTATTTTGGGTGAAGGTATTTGTTATAGCATTAGTTACAATAAACATTTAGAAACAAACTAAATGTAAACAATGAAGAAATTTTTTATTCCATACAATAAAATAGTGTATAATCCATTAAATCATGTTTCTAAAGAACATTTAGTAACATTGGAAAGTATTCACTGTATAATATTATATTCAGAAAACAAAGTATAAAATAAGAATTCAATTTGGGAGGTGAAATGTATACTTACGTAGAAAACGGGATCCCAGAAATCCCTATCCAGAGTTTTTGGAGCTCTACAGGGTTGCACGGCTGCAGTCCATAGTGTCCATTCTGAAAGACCACATTAGCCACTGCCCACAGCTAGAGGATCCCATGGGCTTCATGAACACTTATATGGGCTCATCAACACCTTCTGAGCTGGAAGAAGTAGTATCCCTGTGTTACCTCCCCTATTCCCTTATCTGTTGTGTATTCTACTTAAGAAGAAATGCCCAAAAGAGGTCCTGGCCACCAAACACTATTCTCTCCCAAAGTACACTTTACTTACATTGTTGAACAGTGTATACAGTAAAAAAGAGAGCAGAAGCTCCGACTAAGGGTTGACCTAATGGTCCACCTCTCATTCCTTTGACAGCTGATCAAGTGTATGGACTTGCCTTTGTCCTTGTGTTGTAAGAAATTCTGAAGCACACTACTGCTCACTGATGTAGACAGACATTCTTTTGCATAAAAGACTTTTTAATTTAACACTTCTTTGGACTTTTCCAAAATATTTAGAAATGCTAATAGCTGGCCAACTCCAGCTGGAATCATACAGTAAAGAATGAGGTGATGATCCTCCTTACCTCTCCTTGAACAGCTTGATGAGCACATGCTTTTTTAAGTTCTCTGAGTAAACCAGCTCTAGTGAAAGTGAGTCTTCCTTGTCATAACTTTGGATTTAGTTTCATCAGCTGCTTCTAACTATAGACATTTTGTTAAAATAGATTTGGGGTTAAACAATTCAGTCTTCTAAGGATGCTTTCAGACTATGATTTACCTACATATGTTATATATTTCTCTTACAAGTATACTGAACCAGCAGACATTTACACTGGCAGAGTAGTGAACTAAACATGTTTGATTTCTGAATAAATTGAACTAAATCCAAACTATTTACAGAATTTCCTAAAGTCACAGGACATAAAGGATCACTAGCATCTATGCCAGAGATTTACTAGTAGCTGGAAAGAACAATTCTAACAGCAAATAACAGCCTGACTCTTCATACCTTAGAAGCATGTTCCTACAGGGGAGAGGATGGGGTGGTTGTATCTCCAAGGTACCATGCTGAATGCACACGGACTCCCTTTATAAATGACCGCTTCACTTCTCATTGATTGTCCCAGAGAGGGGACATGTAGCCCAGCGATTCCTGTACTTTGCAGACAGGAAATTTCTCGAAACTTTTAAGAAAAAATTCTGAAAGACCTATGTATGAGTCAGTGGTACTGAATACCTTTGTTTAAGCCACAGTTTCATGGTATTAGTCAAAACAGGATGTTATTAAGTGGTTACTTTAAATTTCCTTATTGAATTAAACATTTTTATTATTCTTATTAAGTGGCTATTTTACCTTCATTTTTTATTAACAGCTTTGAAACTGGAATAAGTGTTTATTTTCTGTCAATAAAAATGAAGTTTGACAAAAGAGAAAAGTAAATGTGACATATATTAACTACATCTCTGGGTGATATATTGTTTTCTTCTTTTCTGTATATTAAAATTTTCTATAATACACAAGAATTTACCATAAAAATCAGGAAAAAATTTATTATTAACAGAAAGAGAAGATGATTCTCATTTTACCTCTCTACAGGCTTACTTCCGCCTTTAAGCCTCACACAGGGATTAAATGTAACTCCATCTTCTCATCAATGCCAGTACATGTTGAAATCTAATTAAATTTTAGCTCATTTAAAAAACAAAAATAAAAACTCCCATCTTACACGATCTCTTTTCTTTGCTATGCACCAAGTAACTAGTCTTCTATTGCTTTGCATACGCCTATGATAGGTAAACACAAACAAATACCCTTCAAATGTTCTATGACATGAAATCAT
The DNA here is from genome assembly GCF_965194805.1 of Balaenoptera borealis. Classification (NCBI taxonomy): domain Eukaryota; kingdom Metazoa; phylum Chordata; class Mammalia; order Artiodactyla; family Balaenopteridae; genus Balaenoptera; species Balaenoptera borealis. The sequence continues at coordinate 82,567,646 of NC_138869.1, forward strand.
TACAACAGAAATCTGATTTAAGTATAATCTGAAAGCCCACTATCAGGTACCAAAGATACAAAATGTTGATCTTTCCTTTTTCTGTATTTCTCAGTAAAATCTTGTCAAAACCTCTGATTTATTCTACAGCATTAAACCATGATCCTTGGTGGTGTGTGAGCGTGTGTGTATGTGTTTTGATCACATAGTTCATCCTCATAAATCCATCGGTTGCTTACAATTTTAAAAACCTCTTCTGTGGATAGAGGGCACAATTACTGTTTTATGATATGAGAGAAAAGTCCTTAGAGAACTATGTTCATAAGAAAATATTTTTGGCAAACTACTAACACAGGACACTTCATTTTAAACCAAGTTGTATTTTAAGCACCTTTTAAACAACATTTAAAATAATATTTTAAATAAAACAAAGCTGTTTCTACCTTTAGCAGGTTAGTTAATGCCTTTGTACTTTGTTGTTTTTTTTTTTCAGCAAGAGAATGGAATAACAAAATGACCCTATCTACTATTCAGATATCTGTGACAGCAAATTAGGACAATAAAAAATAAGATACAAAATCTCTTTGAAAAAATAGTATTTGTTATTACTATCATTGATAAAACTGGAAGGAAACGTAAAGATTTTTCCAGTCCCCAATTTTAGATGAGAAAACTGAGATACGAAAAGGTGTGGGGACTTGCATAATTTCAGATGACTCCCAGGCAATTCTTGACCCCATTCAGAAAGAGCTAATGGAAATCAAGTTTCTAAAATAAAGTCATTTGTGAAATGTACTAAGGAGATGTACTACTTACCTTTGGCAAAGCGATACAGAAAGTGGCCTCAGACTTGATATCAAATATTAAAATGTGTGATAATGCCTTCATAGTTCTAAGGGAAATTTCTTTTTTTTGCTAGAATTCTACAGCATGCAATTGATCAATCAAATGTGAGAAATCAATACAGATCCTTTTAGGTATCCAAGGACCCAAAAAAATGTACTTTCCGTTCAACATTTCTTAAGAAGGCATACTGCAGAGAAATGAGTATATGATAAAAAATATAATAATATTTTGAAATTAATAATATATATATTATATAGAATGAAAAAGTAGGCACATAGAAACTCCAAGGGAAAAAAAGTCTCAATGAAAAAGAAAATATATTGGAACTTCCCTGGTGGTCCAGTGGTTAAGACTTGGCGCTTCCCCTGCAGGGGGCACTGGTTAATCCCTGATTGGGGAACTAAGGTCCCACATGCTATATGGCCAGCCAAAAAAGAGAAAAAATTCACAGCATACTTTCTGTTTTTGTAATGATCTGTAAGAAATAGATGAGAGTAGGGACTTCCTTGGTGGCACAGTGAAGAATCCGCCTGCCAATGCAGGGGACACAGGTTCGAGCCCTTGTCTGGGAAGATCCCACATGCCATGGAGCAACTAAGCCCGTGTGCCACAACTACTGAGCCTGCGCTCTAGATCCCACGAGCCACAACTACTGAAGCCCGCACACCTATAGCCTGTGCTCCGCAACAAGAGAAGCCACCGCAATGAGAAGCCTGCGCACCGCTACAAAGAGTAGCCCTCGCTCGCCGCACCTAGAGAAAGCCCGTGCACAGCAACGAAGACCCAATGCAGCCAAAAAAAAAAAAAAAGAAATAGATGAGAGTAAACATTGTTGGGTTGTCAGATCAGACTCTCAAGGAACAGAGATCTTACTTACCTAGTATCAAACTTTAGTTTTAATTCTAAGAATATCGATAACTATGAAATGCAGAGCTACATGAAGAAGTCTGGGACCACCAAAAAAATCTGCCTGGTTCCTTCCCTGCAACATTAGGAAGTATCCTGGCTTGGATTTAACATATGGGGTCTCAAAGTAATGCATCACCTACTCAAAGGGAGCCCTTTCCATCATAAAATGTCTCTCTTTTCATACTCTGTGACATAGCTGACACTGAATTTTCCAACAGGCCTTCGTTCATAAATCTATAAATTCCAAGTTTTCCATCAAAATGCTTTACTTCTTCCTTCCTTCCCTCAATTCCCTCCCCCATCACAGTGTCCCCATGGTAGGAAGGATAGCATACAAACCAGTGCTAATCTATTTCCTCTGAACTACCCACAATAATAAAAACAATATTTATTAATCTTTCAGTGTTTAGAAACATCCTCTAACACATTATAAAATAATTATGGTTAATGAATACAATGTAATGTTGTCAAGTTTGACTTAGAAAAATAAAGAGGACAAAAGTTTGGGTTAGAATGGAAGATGAAAGCTGAAAGAAATGTTAGAAGTGCTAATATCTTCACCTTCAAAGTAGAGAATCAAGGAATACTGTGTATAATTGACCAAATAAGAAATGAATATGTAAGCATATTACTTAAACTTACAGAGACCCTGAGTAGAGGAACTAAAATTTTAATATAATTATATTGAGAGGTATGTCATTACTAGTAAGTGAGATAAAACTCAACAGACCATGTCTAAAATTAATAACATAAGCACATAGACATGATAATGTTTTGGATAGGAATTATAGTTAGAAGACACAGTTACAGGAATTTTAATAGGTGTCCCCTTTTCTGAATGGCACTGTGGAGTAAGAGACTTACAATTTTCCCTATAAGTCCATCTGTCTTCTATTATCTTTTTTAACCATGTGTAAGAATTATTTTTGTACTACTTTGATAGCTTTTAAAATTACTAAAATAAAGACAAAAGTGTCCCAATCTGGTAGCATCGGGGTCCACATTGGCACCAGAGCATTAAAAATGAGGCACAATTGATTAAGGCCAATTCCAAAACCACAGATGTAATCGGGAAGATTTCCCCAAAGGGAAGGTGAACATCAAGGTTAAAAGCTAAGGCTCTACAGCCCCACTATCCTTTCCAACCCTGTGACTCCTCCTGGATCAGAGACGACTATTGTCCCCCAATACTCATTCTCCATCCCTTTAAAAAGAGCGCTCTTGAGTTTTACAAAGGCACATGCCCCTCAGCTACAGGGTACATTTCCCAGCACCCATTGCAACTAGATGTGGCCATGTGATTTAGTTCTGTCTGGGAGATAGGAAGAGAATTGATGTTTATCACTTCCAGGTTGTGCCCTTAAAAAGAATGAACTTCCTCTGTCCTCTCTATCTTCTTTTTGCAGAATTGGATCCTGGGATAGAAGACATATTTTGAGGATGACAAAGACTTTGCTGGGCTTAGACTACCTAACTGTTGTGTTATGTGAGAAAGAAATAATGCTTCTAAATTGTTTAAGCCACTGTATTTGTGTATCTCCCTTATAGCAACTTAGACTATACCCTAAATAATGCCTCTCAACTTCACTCCTGGCCTCATATTTTACTCAGTTTGTATAGGTTTTTCTTTTCTAAATTACTTGAATGACTCTGTCTAGTGTCAAGTTCTTCTTGTCTATTGACAACCACATATAATTCTATCAGAATCCACAGATTTACTTGTAGTTTCAAATACGTGTATTGTTATGTAGGTTTCCAGTTCAATTTTGGTCAAGTGCATTCCCTGACTTCCCTACTCATGTAAAAGCATCATGCCTTTGAAAAATCACATTTTATTTCAGATTGAATGTACTTCAATCCTGACTTTAAAAAGTTGCAAATTTTAAAACTTTTTCTAACTGAATTGCATTGCCCACCTGTGTAATCTATCAAGTGTCCTTTGTCCTTATCAGGTTTTCATTCTTTTTCCATTCCAATAAGCTGGAAAACAACAACAAAAAATACTGGCTGAATTAATTTCCTAATAAAGCACATAGGCCTCAATTGATCTTTTCCATTAAATGTCTAACATGGCATTTCCCCTTGATCTTTCATATTATGAGATTCTGGCTTTTCTGACTACAAGTATTTATACCAGTGGTGAACTACCACACTTGATGTAATATTTATTCTTATTCAAATTTGACTGATATAGTCTTCTAACCTATTTTAGGTACTGCAATTGTTGGTTGCAGAATTTCCAGCTATCATCTGAGTTTTCCTTCATGGTTTATCTAGTTTTATTATTAATAGATTAAATAAAACCAGAGGATTTTCAAATCTTGAGTCTTTTCTTAAATATACAGATCTAACCTCCTTTGTAAGTCTTGCAGCATTTGCCAGTTTTCAGTTAAGATACTTTTGACTGAAAGGGATAGCATATCTAAGTGAACATGACTCAGGCATTAGGTATTTATTACCATTTCACATGACAAAAATACTGAGGTAGACAGTTCAGGGTTGATTTTGTGGCTCCATTATGTCATCAAATACCCAGGATCCTCCTGTCCTTCTGTTCTGCCATCCTCAAGAAGTTGGTGATGTCTCCTCATGGTTCCAGAATGGTTGCAGCAACTCCAAATATTACATCTTCACACAATGCATTTGCAAAGTCATTAAGGGAAGACATGGTCTACCATTCATACATCCTACTTTTCTCCTTTTATCAAGGAGGAGTATTCTACCAGAAGCCCCCAACATAATTCCCTTCATGTGTCATTGACCAGTTCTAGGTCACATGGTCTTCCTTAGCTAGAAAGAAATCAGGATAGTAAATATCTGGTATTTTCATCCTCTCTCCTAATAGTTGTGTTTGGCCAATGGGAAAAGACAGAGAAGAAGGGCTTTGGGGCATGTAACCATCAGTGTCAGCTATAGTAAAGGAATAAATAATGCAAGATGGAGATTCAGGAGGGTTCCAAAAACAGGTGCTTTTTTACAAGTTTCTCTCCAACTTGTCTCAGGACCTTAGCTATATAAATTAGAAAAATGGATTTTCTCCTCACTAATAAAATTGTAAAATAGAACATATATCTTCATTATATTATTTGATTAACTAATTAAAGAAAATTCATAAAGTAACTTGAATGATGACTTCAATTTTTGATAATACTTTATTATAAATTCCTTGTGGGCGAAGACAATGATTAAGTACGTGGGGGATGTTAAAGATAGGACTATACTATCTTTCATTTTTTTACTGTGTTCCATAACTTCCCTGGTACTTGAAATTCTTTTAAAATAATAATTCTATTAAAATACAACCATTACATGTGGTTTTTAGAATCTCACGTGCCTTTGTTAAAGAAAGTTATCTATATATCACAAATTCCACTCAAATCCCAAGGAATAAATTACAATTTACATAAGCATAGCCTTTTTCCTTCCCTCCTGTCACATACTAAGTGAACTTAGAATGTCAGAGAAAGTAGTGCACGGCTTTTTCAGCCATTCGTATACTGAATCCAAGAAGAAAACAGTTAAATATTAGTCAGTACCTCTGCAAATACCAAATTAGAACAGTGACTAATTATAAAAGTTCTGTTCCTTTTCCTTGCAATCGTACTTACTTTGTAGTTAGAAAGGGATATAAAATAAAGGGGAAAGTGACATAAAAAGAATTATCAAAAGAAGCTCAAGCTTATAAACTGTTATGTCCATCACCTGGAACTTAATGCTAGGGTAAAGCTTTTGTCAGACGCAGGTATCACCCGATTATGGGAAGAGGGTAAAGCTTAAGGACAGAGACTAAAGGGAGTATAAGCTTTTCCCCAACTGCAGTCATAGGAGCTTCTTGAGACCAACACGTCCGCAAGAAAACAGCACCAGCAAGCCTTCATCCCAACAGCAGCTGGTAAGCAGGAGGCTTGAATTCCGGGGTAGACCACAAAAAGCTACGGATCCTTGTGGAAAACGCCGAGAAGCATTCTAATTCAACTCATCGAGCTTAAATTTTAAGCATTTTTTTCCCTCTGAGGAGCAGGAACAGATGAACTCTCAAGAAGTAAAGATCTCATTTTCATGGAAATCATCTTCCAAGAACAAGCGAGAAAAACAATAAACAAAATGGATGAGGTCGACTTGGGATTGCTGTAAAAAACAGGTGTCAGAGTTTTCTGTGAGGACTTTATTCCTCGAGGTATATTTTAATGACTTTCTAACAGTTGACACAGTTTATCTTCCCTTTAGAGTAAACGGGATTCTGGTAACCAGGTGCAATATAATCAGCTCAGATAAACAAAGTTTAGCTACAAAACTACCATAAATGCATGTCTGTTCCTGATCTAGGGTTTAATACACATAACAATATGCAGGATACTGGGAGAGGACAAAAGTCTAACTGGCTTGTGGTTCGCAGTAACTGGACTTTCTTTTTAAATACTGATGTGATGGATGCATATTTCTGATCAAATAATAAACACTTAATAAAACTTCAGAGGATCTCAATCTAGGGCACATCAGAAGCACTGTGGAGCTCTTCAAAATGTACACACCAGGACCCCATCCCCAGGACTATTGATTCATTAAGTTTGCATGCAGCCCCAGGCAACTGTACATTGAAAATGCTACAGGGTAATTTAGTGGGCACCAAAGGCTGCAAATCACTAAAATAGCCACCGATTGAACACTGTCAGACGTGTTTACCTTCCACTGTAAACAGACATGTTTACATTCCAATCTCGAACATGGGTTGATAAGAGAGTTTGATATAAAACAGTAGACACTCATGAGTGCTTTTAATTTATCTGTTTATTTCTCTGTGTCCTTCAACCCCCAAACTCATTAATCTAGGAGCTCCATAAAGACAGAGATTGTGGCGTGTTCCTCTTTGTACTCCCAACCACAAACTCAGTTGCTAGAAAATGCTACGTGTTCTACAAATGCTTGCTGAAGAAATAGAAAGTAAATCCTATGTGCACTAAATTCCCATTTGTTTTTCTTATTATTTTCAAGGAAATGATTGAGATGTGAATTTGAGGTACCAGATATTCAATCCCTAGCTTTTACTGACAAAGTCAGAAAGGCAACGAAAATGGAAGCTTTAACTCTAGACAATGTTTTAACATTTTATGATCATACATTTGGGGGTAGCTTAATAAAGGGTTCCTGTAAATAAAGTTTCCAGACCAGGAAGCCCTCGATGGAATTGTCCTCAGGGTAAATATGTTACATATATTCAGGTGTACTCTGTAGTGTGTGTCTGTTTTCATCTGTGTCTTGTTCCAGAGATAAGCATCACCTTTGTCTGTATAACCCAGAAGCCATGTAAACACAGCTTTGGAGGCTTTCTAAAGACTTCTGGGCCTTTCTTCCCACCCCCGCTATAAATATGCACTCTATACAGACCTTTTAGACTCCTTTGAAGAGTTGCCAGGATATATACTAGCTTGAATGTTTGTGTGCAGGTCAACAAGCTAGACCTATATGCATCAGTTACATTCGTCTCCTTGAGAATCTAGTGAATACTATGGGTTCTGTGATGGGGGCAAAATAAACTTACAAGAAAAATCTGCCATTCAATTCCAGAAGGTTCACAGACATCCTGAAGTCCTGTAGGATCCTGGAAATCTAGGTTGAGAAACAATGAAGATGAGTAACTGAGTAAAATCTCACTGCCTATTTATGCCAAAGGTAACACTAAACACAGATATTTTAAATACATTTACACAACCTTTTTTCTAAACCATCTCTTTCCACTCGTCCATCACAAAATGTTCTGTTAATTTCCACAGTTAAGACTTCAGGCTCAGTCCTCATCCATTCCTTCTAACTTCCTTCCTTCCCACATGACCTGGAACAAGGAGAAACTTGGCACTTCCTTCACCAGGTTGCCAATCCATATGCAATAATTTACTAACGCGCCCAAGGTGACTGTCATACCGTGCTCATTAGCCACAGAGGCCACTCTTAGAGCTGAATTACAGCCAGCAACATAACCCTTTCCCCAGCATCTGTGTGCAGGTTTAGGTTATACCAAAATTGAGAAAAAAGTCTTCCAGAATTGCATATTCTTTCATCTGTAATTTCATTTTCAACATTTGTGCTTAGCTTACATGATTGAGAATAACTTACTATTGTAACATTAGGACACAATTGTTAAGGTATCCAGTGGTGTCTCAGCTTTCCCACCTACCCTCCACGGGTACCCTCTTCTCCTTCAGCCAGTAACTGTAGCAGCCAAATAATTAGTGGAGTTCAGGGTTGTGGAGAGTCACGTGGGAGCTGCCCCTCCAATGCAGCAGATAAAAGGCACTGAGAAGGTGGACTCCACCATTTGAGCTCACTGTGAGCCCATTAAACTCCTTCAGTTCATGAAATTCATTCTTGCAGTGACTAAAAAATAAAATATCCCTTTTTTTTAGGAGGATAACAAGCTTTTTCAGGTTCCCAGGGCAACATTTATTGCACCAGAACAGTCATTTTACAAAATGGCACTTTAATGGCCCCAAAAGTTCTGCATATGGGAAAAACTTTTACATATTCTCTTTAAGGTCTGAAAATAAAACACCCTATCAGTGAAAATCTCTAGATAGTTCCAATGTCTGTAAATAGGACTAAAAGTTAGGGCTATATTACAGATTGCATTATGAGACAGTTAAGTGAGGTTTACTTAGCCATCACTAACTTCTCCATGATATATGTTGACATCACACACATATTATAAGATATTTCTAGATACTATAAGTATATTAAAATATATATTTTAAATATGTGAAGCTAATAATAGAAACTGGCATTTTATTTTAAATGCTATTCATTCATTTCATTTTTAAATTAAGTTCATTTTAGAACATATGGAGCTGTTTCATTTTTTAATGGTTTCCTAGCATCCCATTATATGGGTGTACCATAACATACTTAACTAGTCTCCAACCAATAGACCATTAGATTATTTTCGGGTTTTGGTGACTACAAGCAATATCACGCAAAATTTTCTTGATTATCCTTGAAAATACACTTTTATACATGTGTACATAAGATAAATTCCTACATGTGGAATTGTTAGGTCAAGGGGCATGTGATTTTTATTTTGATTTTAAGGAGTATTCCAAAATTGCCCTGAGACTGGATACAGCAATTTATACTCACAGCAATAATGTGTGAGAGTGCCTCTTTCTTCACTCTTTTATATTTGGTGTATTATCAAACTTATTTTGGGATTTGTCAGTCTGTCAGGTAAAAATATGATATTTTGACAGAGCTTAAATTAACCTGCCTCTCATTAAATTTGAGCTCGTGCACCTTATGTTTTATATTTTTCATTAATTTAATTTGAGATGATTTTATATATTAAAGAAACTGGCCCTCAGCTTTCAAATATGTGGCAACTTTTTTCCTACTTTGCAATTAGTATTTTGACTTGGTTTATTTTTTTTTTTTAACGTGGAAGAAACTATTATATCTGCATTTAAATTTAATTTTTTTTCTTATATGACCTCTGAACTTTTGGTCTTGCTTAGTAAGGTATTTTCATTTGAGATAAATATTAAAACCAAATCCCAAAGTAAAAAGGTTCTCCTGTATTTTCTTCTGAAAGTTCTTTCTTGAAGTACTTGAAAATATAATTGTCTTGTCTTCATTTTTCTTTATAGAAGTGATCTTTATAAGCTCAGGGATTAATGAATAGAAATTTTCACTAATACTCTTATTCCTGATTCCATGAGGATAGGAATCTTGATCTTTTTATTAATTTCCATATCCTAAGTGAGGATGTCTTTATATCTAGATAAATAGTGTTTTTATAGCAAAATGTTTAATTTACTTTAGTATTCTGGTAGTACTTTTCATAGAGGTGGTGGAGTGGAGCTTGATAAAAACAAATGATAACTTTTTAATATAATTCTTCATAAGACTGAGTCCAAATTAAAATGTTTAAATGGAAAAATAGATTCATTGTCCCAGATCTCACTGACAAATATCATGTTCATTTCCCATTATTGATGGGAAGTCTTTGGAGATGTTTGCATGAAGAACTATAAGAGTTCAATTTTTACAACTAATTCCACAGAAATGAATATTCTTTCTTGAGTTTCAGCAACAAACTCTTCCTCTAATCACCAAGTGAATGATAAAAGTGCATTCTGTTATCCAAATTAACTTATTCAGTAAAGGTTTATTGAACAGTTACTATGTACCAGGCTTCTTTCTAGGCACTTAGGATACGGAAATTAATAAAAAGATCAAGATTCCTATCCTCATGGAATCAGGAATAAGAGTATTAGTGAAAATTTCTATTCATTAATCCCTGAGCTTATAAAGATCACTTCTATAAAGAAAAATGAAGACAAGACAATTATATTTTCAAGTACTTCAAGAAAGAACTTCTCAAAGGAGAATCTTTTATATTCCTAAAATTCTATATTTCCCATAGATTTCTTTAGAGGCTATATCTGTGATGATTCTTAAGAGTGTCCCTAGATTTATAGTCTGTAATACATGTTCAGAGGGTGAGTCTTTTTAGATCTTTCCTGAGTCAAGGTTTTGAGAACTGCTCAGAATAATCAAAACATGGTAACCAGCATTTTTCTCCTGTTTTTCAACTATGAAAGCAACTTGTATGTAAAATAACAATAAGAAATAAATCTGTGTACTGCACTTAGCACAGGGCTAGACACACAGAGCTCCTCTATCTATACATAGAGATCCCTCGGTGGAGCTCAAGAAATAAAGCCATATTTCCCGTTCAGTCTCAAGACAGAATGCTTTGATCTAGTGACCCACATCTCTGGAGAACAGCTTCTTACAGCCCTATTTAGGCCCTGGTATGGATTTGCAAAGTAACTGAAAAGACCATTAGAAAACATTTCTGTTTAAAGTGCTAAATGGGCTGCAACTTTCAAAACTAACAGGCCTGCCAAATTGTGATTTAAAGTGAAATTGGCATGAGCAGACATTTCCACATCAGCCTGTAGCACATCTGGTCCAGACCAAACAAACAGAAGATTTATTCTGTCAGGGAGATCATTTAGCATTCCTTTTCATGCTTCAGAAGGAGCCTGTACCTGTCACTCACCAAAGCGCCCGGCTTTTGGTGGCTAGGCTCTGTTGCTCTCCCTGACTAGCCTTGATCTAACACTTCTAAGAAGGCTCATGTGCACCGCTCCACCTGGGAGCCCAGTACCCATGCCAAGTTCATTTCCATAGTCTTATAGAAACCTCCTGGAGGATTTCAAACATCTGCTCATAAGTAAAGAAACATTGTCTGGAGCTCTAACAATAATATAAAGGGCAACTGAACCTTCTTTTGCAAATAAAGAGAGCTGATAAATGATCTTATTTCACAGGACTGGGGGCAAGTTGCTTTGTGTCTTTCTGAATTCAAATCCTTAAAATGAATATGGGCAATCATGGGAAAAATGGAATCTACCCAGAGTTTTACTGTGAACTTAAGCGGTGTACAGTAAAGACTATAAAATAAGTTTTAAAAATTATGTCATTTTGCTGAAACTAAAGAACGAATTTACGAAAACGGCGTTGTTATTCCTAAAATGTATTCCGTCTCTCTCTCTCTCTCTCTCCCTGGCTGTAGCCTCAGAGCCAAATATGTACTCTTGCTGTGTGAACCACGTAACCACTTTCTTCTCTAGAATGTTAACCTGCTCATGTTGGACTCAGAAACCCCAGAAGGCTCACTTCCTGGCTTCTCTCATCAGAAATACCATTCTTCCTCTCCCACCTCTGGAGTACCATGAATACTCAGAAGGGCTAGATGGTACCACCGTTGTTATGATGTTACCTTATGTGACTATGAAAGAATCGGTTTCAATCTAAAGAAAAACTGGAACAGGAAGAGACAATTATTTTTGATGGTGTACAAGTTCTTTCTAGTTTCTGGCTAAAATTGACCTCTTCTTCATTTGAGAAATAAATGGGGTAGGCAAAAATGTCCCCTGATTTCCTTCTAGTTGTCACATAATTATTATGATTTCTTTGTGGTTCTTTTGTCCTTGAGGAACTCGTTGGTTCATAAATACAATTACTTGGCTTTCCTACTGACATGTAAATCTAGGTCTAGGCAAACGTAGGGCTAGTTTATCACATAAACATAGAAAAGGGGTTTGTCTGACTTAAAACATAACAAAAACAAATATTTTAAAAATCTGGAGACTTCCAAGGCAGGTTTAAAAGTGCACATCGGAGAAGGCACATCATTTGTACAAATATTTTCATCCTGTTGGTTTGTTACAAGACCAAGATAGTATGAATAGTGAATTACATCTATGCTTGTTTCATGTCTGTCCCTCCTACTGAGCCATTAATAAACATGACACCATGAGTACTGCATTGTTAATACTCAGCTTGGTCTATGGAGCTCAGAAAATGCTCTCTTCAAATTCACACAGAACATTCTTAAATAGGTTACACTCTAGATGCTGAACATGCCAATGAAAAATGTACATCTACAACAAAATCTAACTTCCTCTGAAGAAAACAACAAAAATTAGTCTTCCATAACAACTTAACTAGTTTCAACCAATCTTGAAATACATATTCTGTTATGAAATGCTGGTGATTCCTTAGTATATGTGAACATTTTATCCACTTGGAAAATGTCAAATGGGGAAAAAAAGGTATGTGATATTCAATACCTAAGTAATTCACTAATGGTTAGATTTATGTGTATTCTTATTCTTGAATTCTTATTCAAAGATATGAAATTAAAATTTAAAATAACATGTTTGTATACTTTCACCACGATAAATTAGAGTAATATCACATAGAGATCAAAGGTTCCATCCTTCCATATTAAACCTGGAGAACTTCAAAAAAAGAGGTAACACTTTTGATTAAAAAGAGTTATTATCATAAGTAATCATCTAAAGGGACCCAGCTTATGAAGAAAAGGAATTGGAAAGTTATTTGATTTTTCTAGTTTATATTCTCTTAAAGACTGCAATTAGAGTCAAAGAAGGGATGCTCAAAGCAGACAAGAAGGAACTTTGTTTTAAAAGAACATTATATTGAGAAATGGATTGAACAGGGAAAAAAAAGTAAATCTACTTATAAAATATAGAAATTCAATTCATGTAAAGATCATGGGCAACTCATAAACTGTATCTCAATGAGATCATGAAATGTCATTTGAATGTTGGAAATGTCTAAACAGATATAACTAATCAATCACATCAATAACAAAGAAACAAAGAACTATGGGAAAATAACCAGTTTTGATAGTCAAAATAATAGGCAATGTATATAAAAGCAAAAAATAGCAGGAACAAAATATGGTAAAAATATATGAGAAAAAACTATACTTGAAGGTAAATTCAAGCTCACTGAACAGAACAAAGTACTCTAATGGGGCACTTTGAAACTTTTAAGGACATACTTGTAGACGTAATGTATTAATTTGGGTTAGGTTTCCAAATACTTAGCATATTTCATATGCATCTAATTATCTATAAACCTACTATTTTTGCATCAAAGTAGTTCATTCTACGGCCATGTAAATAATTTAATCATAATTTTTTAAAAGGTTCAGTGCTCTGCAACTCAATCATTGATTTATAATAATCTCATTTTTCTAATAAAATCTACTCCTACACATCAAAATCATTATCATTTTCGAAGTGACTGAAAACTTGTTTAGGATGAGAGGGTAACAAATGATAGGGAGTTCTGCTGTCTAAGAAGACCACAGCAAGTCTTTTTCAATGCATGGAAGTTTATTTAAGAGAACTATGCTTAAGAGAACTACATTGGCTTGAGAAAGAAAACATTCCATCAATAATTCAGTGCACATTTTTTTCAAGAATGTTCTGCTTAGAGAGTCATATACTAGATGATTTGGCATATCCACAGTTCTGGAGAGAATGTGGATTAACAAAGCGACTACAGGTGGTTGACCAAATGCTGCGTATACTACATAACAGATACCAAAAAAGCTAAAGCAAATTAAAATTTAATAAAATGAAATTTTATTACATTATTCAATAAAATGTAATAGTGTTTGTTTATTAGAACCTAAATGTATAAGAAAATGAAGACTTGAAAATAAATTAAATTTCATTGAATAGGAATTCTCAAAATGGGATCTTTGAGACTTAAGTGTGTTCTTGTAGACGTGGGTTTTTTTGGTTTTTTTTATTTTTTTAAACATCTTTATTGGAGTAAAACTGCTTTACAATGTTTTGTTAGTTTCTGCTGTGTAACAAAGTGAATCAGCTATATGTATACATATATCCTCATATCCCCTCCCTCTTGCGTCTCCCTCCCACCATCCCTATCCCACCCCTCTAGGTGGTCACAAAGCACTGAGCTGATCTCCCTGTGCGATGCAGCAGCTTCCCACTAGCTATCTACTTTATATTTGGTAGTGTATATATGCCAATGGTACTCTCTCACTTCGTCCCAGCTTCCCCTTCCCCTTCCCCATGTCCTCAAATCCATTTTCTATGTCGGCGTCTTTATTCCTGTCCTGCCCCTAGGTTCTTCAGAACCATTATTTTTTAGATTCCATCTATATGTGTTAGCATACGGTACTTGTTTTTCTCCTTCTGACTTACTTCACTCTGTATGACAGACTCTAGGTCCATCCACCTCACTGCAAATAACTCAATTTCATTTCTTTTTATGGCTGAGTAATATTCCATTGTATATATGTGCCCCATATTCTTTATCCATTCATCCGTTGATGGACACTTAGGTTGCTTCCATGTCCTGGCTATTGTAAATAGTGAGGCAGTGAACATTGTGGTACGTGTGTCTTTTTGAATTATGGTTTTCTCTGGGTATATGCCCAGTAGTGGGATTGTTGAATCATATGGTAGTTCTATTTTTAGTTTTTTAAGGAACCTCCATAGTGTTCTCAATAGTGGCTGTATCAATTTACATTCCCACCAACAGGGAAGAAGATTCCCTTTTCTCCACACCCACTCCAGCATTTACTGTTTGTAGATTTTTTGATGATGGCCATTCTGACCCGTGTGAGGTGATACCTCATTGTAGTTTTGATTTGCATTTCTCTAATGATTAGTGATGTTGAGCATCCTTTCATGTGTTTGTTGGCAATCTGTATATCTTCTTTGGAGAAATGTCGATTTAGGTTTTCTGTCCATTTTTGGATTGGATTGTTTGTTTTTTGATATTGAGCTGCATGAGCTGCTTGTATATTTTGAAGATTAATCCTTTGTCAGTTGCTTTGTTTGCAAATATTTTCTCCCATTCAGAGGGTTGTCTTTTAGTCTTCTTTATGGTTTCCTTTGCTGTGCAAAACCTTTTAAGTTTCATTAGGTCCCATTTGCTTATTTTTGTTTTTATTTCCATTTCTCTAGGAGGTGGGTCAAAAAGGACCTTGCTGTGATTTATGTCATAGAGTGTTCTGCCTATGTTTTCCTCTAAGAGTTTTATAGTGTCTGGCCTTACATTTCATCTTTAATCCATTTTGAGTCTATTTTTGTGTATGGTGTTAGGGAAAGTTCTAATTTCATTCTTTTACATGTAGCTGTCCAGTTTTCCCAGCATCATTTATTGAAGAGACTGTCTTTTCTGCATTGTATATTCTTGCCTCCTTTATCAAAACTAAGGTGACCATATGTGCATGGGTTTATCTCTGGGCTTTCTATCCTGTTCCATTGATCTATATTTCTGTTTTTGTGCCAGTACCATACTGTCTTGATTACTGTAGCTTTGTAGTATAGTCTGAAGTCAGGGAGTCTGATTTCTCCAGCTCCGTTTTTCTTTCTCAAGATTGCTTTGGCTGTTCGGGGTCTTTTGTGTTTCCATACAAATTGTGAAATTTTTTGTTCTAGTTCTGTGAAAAATGCCATTGGTAGTTTGATAGGGATTGCATTGAATCTGTAGATTGCTTTGGGTAGTATAGTCACTTTCACAATGTTGATTCTTCCAATCCAAGAACATGGTATATCTCTCCATCTGTTGGTATCATCTTTAATTTCTTTCATCAGTGTATTATGGTTTTTGGCATACAGGTCTTTTGTCTCCTTAGGTAGGTTTATTCCTAGGTATTTTATTCTTTTTGTTGCAGTGGTAAATGGGAGTGTTTCTTTAATTTCTGTTTCAGATTTCTCGTTGGTAGTGTATAGGAATGCAAGAGATTTCTGTACATTAATTTTGTATCCTGCTACTTTACCAAATTCATTGATTAGTTCAAGCAGTTTTCTGGTAGCATCTTTATGATTCTCTATGTATAGTATCATGTCATCTGCAAACAGTGACAGTTTTACTTCTTTTCTGATTTGGATTCCTTTTATTTCTTTTTCTTCTCTGATTGCTGTGGCTAAAACTTCAAAAATTATGTTGAATAAAAGCTGTGAGAGAGGGCAACCTTGTCTTGTTCCTGATCTTAGAGGAAATGGTTTCAAATTTTCACCATTGAGAACAATGTTGGCTGTAGGTTTGTCATATATGGCCTTTATTATGTTGAGATAAGTTCCCTCTATGCCTACTTTCTGGAGTTTTTATCATACATGGGTGTTGAAATTTGTCAAAAGTTTTTCTGCATCTATTGAGATGATCATATGGTTTTTCTCCTTCAATTTGTTAATATGGTTTATCACATTGATTGATTTGCATATATTGAAGAATCCTTGCATTCCCGGGATAAACCCCACTTGATCATGGTGTATGACCATTTTAATGTGCTGTTGGATCCTGTTTGCTAGTATTTTGTTGAGGATTTTTGCGTCTGTGTTCCTCAGTGATATTGCCCTGTGGTTTTCTTTTTTGTGACATCTTTGTCTGGTTTTGGTATCAGGGTGATGGTGGCCTCGTAGAATGAGTTGGGGAGTGTTCCTCCCTCTGCCATATTTTGGAAGAGTTTGAGAAGGATAGGTGTTAGTTCTTCTCTAAATGTTTGATAAAATTCGCCTGTGAAGCCATCTGGTCCTGGGCTTTTGTTTGTTGGAAGATTTTTAACCACAGTCTCAATTTCAGTGCTTGTGATTCGTCTGTTTACATTTTCTATTTCTTCCTGGTTCAGTCTTGGAAGGTTGTGCTTTTCTAAGAATTTGTCCATTTCTTCCAGGTTGTCCATTTTATTGGCATATAGTTGCTTGTAGTAATCTCTCATGATCCTTTGTATTTCTGCAGTGTCAGTTGTTACTTCTCCTTTTTCATTTCTAATTCTGTTGATTTGAGTCTTCTCCCTTTTTTTCTTGATGAGTTTGGCTAATGGTTTATCAATTTTGTTTATCTTCTCAAAGAACCAGCTTTCAGTTGTATTGATCTTTACTATTGTTTCCATCATTTCTTTTTCATTTATTTCTGATCTGATCTTTATGATTTCTTTCCTTCTGCTAACTTTGGGGGTTTTTTTATTCTTCTTTCTCTAATTGCTTTAGGTGTAAGGTTAGGTTGTTTATTTGAGATGTTTCTTGTTTCTTGAGGTAGGATTGTATTGCTATAATCTTCCCTCTTGGAAGTGCTTTTGCTGTATCCCATAGGTTTTGGGTCATCGTGTTTTCACTGTCATTTGTTTCTAAGTATTTCTTGAGTTCCGCTTTGATTTTTTCGGTGATGTCTTGGTTATTTAGTAGCATATTGTTTAGCCTCCATGTGTTTGTATTTTCTACAGTTTTTTTCCTGTAATTGATATCTAGTCTTATAGTTTTGTGGTCAGAAAAGATACTTGATATGATTTCAATTTTCTTATATTTACCAAGGCTTGATTTGTGACCCAAGATATGATCTATCCTGGAGAATGTTCCATAAGCACTTGAGAAGAAAGTGTATTCTGTTGTTTGGGGATGGAATGTCCTATAAATATCAATTAAGTCCATCTTGTTTAATGTGTCATTTAAAGCTTGTGTTTCCTTTTATTTTCATTTTCGATGATCCATCCATTGGTGAAAGTGGGGTGTTAGATCCCCTACTATTACTGTGTTACTGTCGATTTCCCCTTTTATGGCTGTTAGCATTTGCCTTATGTATTGAGGTGCTCCTATGTTGAGTGCATAAATATTTACAATTGTTATGTCTTCTTCTTGGATTGATCTCTTGATCATTATGTAGTGTCCTTCTTTGTCTCTTGTAATAGTCTTTATTTTAAAGTCTATTTTGTCTGATATGAGAATTGCTACTCCAGCTTTCTTTTGATTTCCATTTGCATGGAATATCTTTTTCCATCCCTTCACTTTCAGTCTGTATGTGTCCCTAGGTCTGAAGTGGCTTTCTTGTAGACAGCATATATACGGGCCTTGTTTCTGTATCCATTCAGCCAGTCCATGTCTTTTGGTGGGAGCATTTTATCCATTTACATTTAAGGTAATTATCAATATATATGTTCCTATTACTATTTTCTTAATTATTTGGGTTTGTTACTGTAGGTCTTTTCCTTCCCTTGTGTTTCCTGACTAGAGAAGTTCCTTTAGCATTTGTTTTATAGCTGTTTTGGTGGTGCTGAATTCTCTTAACTTTTGCTTCTCTGTAAAGGTCTTAATTTCTCTGTCAAATCTGAATGAGATCTTTGCTGGGTAGAGTAATCTTGGTTGTAGGTTTTTCCCTTTCATAACTTTAAATATGTCCTACCACTCCCTTCTGGCTTGCAGAATTTCTGCTGAAAGATCAGCTGTTAACCTTATGGGGATTCCCTTGTATGTTATTTGTTGTTTTTCCCTTGCTGCTTTTAATATTTGTTCTTTGTATTTAATTTTTGATATTTTGATTAATATGTGTCTTGGCGTGTTTCTCCTTTGATTTATCCTGTATGGGACACTCTGCACTTCCTGGACTTGATTGATTATTTTCCTTCCCATGTTAGGAAAGTTTTCAAATATAATCTCTTAAAATATTTTCTCAGTCCCTTTCTTTTCCTCTTCTTCTTCTGGGACCCCTGTAATTTGAATGTTGGTGTGTTTAATGTTATCCCAGAGGTCTCTGAGAGTGTCCTCAATTCTTTTCATTCTTTTTTCTTTATTCTGCTCTGTAGTAGTTATTTCCAATATTTTACCTTCCAGGTCACTTATCCATTCTTCTGCCTCAGTTATTCTGCTATTGATTCCTTCTAGAGAATTTTTAATTTCATTTGTGTTGTTCATCATTGTTTGTTTTTACTCTTTAGTTCTTCTAGGTCCTTGTTAAACGTTTCTTGTATTTTCTCTGTTCTAGTTCCAAGATTTTGGATCATCTTTACTATTATTACTCTGAATTCTGTTTCAGGTATACTGTCTATTTTCTCTTCATTTGTTTGATCTGGTGGGTTTTTACCTTGCTCCTTCATCTGTTCCATATTTCTCTGTTTTCTCATTTTGCTTAACTTACTGTGTTTGGGGTCTCCTTTTTGCAGGCTGCCGGTTCATAGTTCCCATTGTTTTTGGTGTCTGCCCCCGGTGGGTAAGTTTGGTTTAGTGGCTTGTGTAGGCTTCCTGGTGGAGGGGACTGGTGCCTGTGTTCTGGTAGGTGAGGCTGGAACTTGTCTTTCTTATGGCCAGGGCTGTGTCCAGCGGTGTGTTTTGGGGTGTCTGTGAACTTAGTATGATTTTGGAAAACCTCTCTGCTAATAGGTGGGTTTGTGTTCCTGTCTTGGTAGTTGTTTGGCATGGGACATCCAGAGCTGGAGTCTGCTGGCCTTTGGGTGGAGCTGGGTCTTAGTGTTGAGATGGAGATCTCTGGGAGAACTCTCGCCAATTGATATTACATGGGCCCGGGAGGTCTCTGGTTGTCCAATGTCCTGAACTCAGCTCTCCCACCTCAGAGGCTCAGGCCTGACTCAGGCCAGGGCACCAAGACCCTGTCAGCCACTCAGCTCAGAAGAAAAGGGAGAAAAAAAGGAAGAAAATAAATAAAAAATAAAAATAATAAATAAAAATAATTATTAAAATTTTTTAAAATAATAATTTCAAAAAGAAGAGAGCAACCAAACCAATAAACAAATCCACCAATGATAACAAGTACTAAAAACTATACTAAGATAAACTTAAAAATCAGAAACAAATCAGTTGCAGACAGCAAACCCCAAGTCTACAGTTGCTCCCAAAGTCCACCGCCTCAGTATTGGGATGATTCATTTTCTATTCAGGTATCCCACAGATACAGGGTACATCAAATTGATTGTGAGGATTTAATCCGCTGCTCCTGAGGCTGCTGGGAGAATTCCCTTTCTCTTCTTTGTTCACACAGCTCCTGGGGTTCATCTTATTTTTGTCCCCATCTCTGTGTGTAGGTCACCCTTAGGCATCTGTTCCCACCCAGACAGGATGGGGTTAAAGCAGTGGCTGACATGGGGCTCTGGCTCATTCAGGCCAGGGGAAGAGACGGGTATGGTAGTTATCATTGGAATGCGGGGCGAGCCTGTGGTGGCAGAGGCCAGCATGACATTGCAACAGCCTGAGGCGCACCATGTATTCTCCCGGGGATGTTGTCCCTGGATCATGGGAACCTGGCAGTGCTGGGCTGCACAGGCTCCTGGGGGCTGTGGATAGTTACCTGTGCTTGCACACAGGATTCTTGGTGGCTGCAGCAGCAGTGTTAGTGTTTCATGCCCGTCTCTGGGGTCCGAGCTGATAGCTGCAGTTCGCTCCCATCTCTGGAGCTCGTTTAGGCGGTGCTCTGCCTTCTGTGGGCACACTGGGAAGGAATCCCCTCTCCTCACGCACCCCGAAACAATGGTCGCTTGCCTCTTAGGCAGGTCCAGACTTTTTCCTGGACTCCCTCCCGGCTAGCTGTAGTGCACTAGCCCCCTTCAGGTTGCGTTCACGCAGCCAACCCCAGTCCTCTCCTTGGGATCTGACTTCTGAAGCCCGAGCCTCAGCTCCCAGCCCCCACCAGCCCCGGCGGTTGAACAGACAAGCCTCTCAGGCTGGTGAGTGCTGGTTGGCACCGATCCTCTGTGCGGGAATCTCTCCGCTTTGCCCTCTGCACCCCTGTTTCTGTGCTCTCCTCCATGGCTCCGAAGCTTGCCCCCTGCCCACCCCCTGTGTCCACCAGTGAAGGGGCTTCCTAGTGTGTGGAAACTTTTCCTCCTTCACAGCTCCCTCCCAGAGGTGCAGGTCCCATCCCTATTCTTTTGTCTCTGTTTTTCCTTTTTTCTTTTGCCCTACCCAGGTTCATGGGGGAGTGTCTTGCCTTTTGGGAAGTCTGAGGTCTTCTGCTAGCGTTCAGTAGCTATTCTGTAGGAGTTGTTCCACATGTAGATATATTTCTGATGTATTTGTGGGGAGGAAGGTGATCTCCACATCTTACTCCTCCACCATTCTTAAGGTCCCCTAGACTTGTTTTATTTTGGGTTTAGGGTTCTAAAATTTTAACACATTTTACTTGCATCTAATTATCACACAGTTGATCCTCTTTTTTTTCCCATATTTACAAATTTGCCTAATTGCTAAAATGTATTTGTAACCTCCCAATCAATCAATACTCGTGGTAGCTCTCATGGTCATTAGTGTACATGTGCACAGTGGCAAAAATTTTGACTTTTGTGACTTACACATTCCCAGTCTGCCTTCTTGTTTTAGCTCTTGTACTGTAAACAAGTGCCCTGCTCATAGTATATTTACTGCCAAGGTTTTTTTACTTTTGTGCTTTTTGTTAAGGATTTCACTGTTTAAAATGGGCCTCAGCTGTGGTAGTGAAGAGTTGTCTACAGTTCCCAAGCATAAGAAGGCTGTGATGTGCCTTATGGAGAAAATATGCGTATGAGATAAGCTTTATTCAGACATGAGTTACAGTGTTGTTGGTCATATCCAATGTTGATGAATCTACAATATATATATTAAGAAATGTCTTTAAACAGAAACACTCATGAAACAAAGCTATGTATTGGTCAGTTAACCAAACTGTGACCAGAGGCTCACAGGAACCTAACCCTGTATTTCCCCTAGGAGCAATGGGTTAGTATTTGCTAATTTAGTATTTGTGGTAATTTCATAGAACATAATCACTGCTAATAATGAGAATTGATTGTGTATGTATATATATATGTGTGTGGGTGTGTATATATGTGTGTTTTGGGGGGAGTTATTTCTTTAAAATAAAACAAAATTAAGAAGTCATCAAAATTGAAAACCTCTTAAAATGTCTGCTAACTGGGGAAATATTGTAGGGAAAAAGCAAAAATCACATTGGATTTTGATTATGCATAATATTTTTAGCCATTGAAATTTCCATAAGGAGTTTAGCACATGCAGTTAATTTGCATGAGAGGCAGCTGGAGCATATTGGCTCTTTCAAAGCCACTATGATTTATCAGCTCAATAATGCATGAGCTTAGACAAAGTTATACAACTGTCTGTATTTTTAACAAGGTGATGGAGTAGGAAATTTGCTAAAGCAGCCATTCCAGACCCAGGTGACTAAAGGAGGTTAGATCATTTACACAAACTGGAACACAATTTTATTCCTGTTTTATTTTTGGCATCAGATTTTTTTTTCCTAAAAATAATATTTTGTTTGGAGAAAGTGCCAGACTGACAGACAGTCTGGGACAGTCAAGTTATATATTCCTATATGCTATTAGCACAATGTGAAGAGAGTCAATTAAAATCTCCACTAAAGTGACCTCCCGAATTAGATTCATCTTGCAGAGACAGCACCTAAAGAAGAATTAACTATTTCTTCCTTTGTTCAATAAAGCGTAATGACATTAATTTATTGAGCCTTAAATTTCATGGCAAAAATGGCTTATAGGAAGCGTCTCTTCTTGAGGGCTAAGTTTTTGTTCCTTATTGAGACTTGAGGAGAATGTAGCCCAAACACCGTTTAGAAGCTATTGTCATGGTAGAGATATAGGTTACAAAAATCTCATGCATGGACTCTGAGGTCAAGGGCAGTAATTAGGAGAATACAGAGGAAATGATTAATTCAAAACATTGTAAGTGAAAAAGTAATTGATAGGACAATATGCAATGACCATTGGGATAAAGAAGAGAAATGAATTATTTGAAGATTCCACATTTTTGTACCTAGGCGACTAGAAGAATAACTGTATTTGTTTCAGAGCTTATATAAAAGTTTGAATTTAGCCTTTAGAACTCATTTTAGACACCCACATCTATAGACTAAAAACTTTAATATCCAATATACTAACTTCACAGGATATCAAATGCCTGTCTCATTCCATAGTCTTCCACCATTTTTCTCTAAGGTATAGGAGGAAGGACAATAGAGATGAATTTCATGAAACCATTGGTACCCAGTGATCCTTTCTGCCAGAATGTATTGGATTGGCAGGTTGAAGCCAGGACCTGGTCCCATAGTGTCACACAATAGGTGTGTTGATATGAAGTTAAGAAGTACCGTAAGCCTCCCACTGCAAAAGTCTACTGAAGTGTAAGAATAAATCAAGCATCAAGTTGTAAATTTACTTTGTTTCATCTAAGTTAATCTTTGAATACCAAGGCAAATTACCAGGAGGGAAACAAGAAATGATTTACTACACAGCAGCCACAAGACTAACCTGAGAAAACCTTCTCAACAGTTGTGTTTGGAGAGGCAACCATACTGTCAGAGTTTAGTAAAATAGATTGATTAACTGTTACCTTGTACAAACCTCTCATCTGATAAATAGGAAAGCTGAGACCCAAAGCTGTGCATATGACAAAGTCCTCTAATTCATACTGTCTCAGTGTTGGATGACTTCTTCAAGACATCAGCCACTCTCTAGCCCAACAGTTCCCAAACTTTTCTGTGCATCAGAATCACCTGAAGGCATATTAAAACACAGAGTGCTGGTTCCACCCTCAGACATTCCCATACCACAGGTCGGGGATGAAACCAGAGGATTTATATTTTGAGAAGTTCCCTGGTGATACCAATGCTGCTTGTGTGGGAGCACGCTCTACAAACAATGGCTCTAGACCTACTAGTCTAATATCCATCCCACTCAAGTAAATTTTCTCTCACGACAAAATGGACCCTGCCTGGAAATTCCTGGGCATTACACTCCAGAAAGAACATATGATCTGAAACAACATGATAAGGGTCTATGATCACATAGCTATAGCTAGAGCAATATATCTACTCAGATACCAGGGTGTACTTTGCTAGACATCTATGATGGGTCTATTCTGAAATAATTGCTAAGAGCTGTAAATCCTCAGTTTCCCATCCCAATGTGAAAACTTCTTGTATTTTAAGTACTGTGTATTATTAGAATTTTTCTGGATGCAAATAAAGGTGACATCATTTAGTTGCCTTTTTTCCCCCAAAATTGAAATAATATTATAACAATTATAAAGTGATAATATTGATTATCCAAAGTCTAGGAATGGAATTTAGCAAATAGAGATATATACACAGAAATGGTCATCAAGAGATGATAGAGATGAGGGATTAAATTGGGGCAACTGAGCTCCACTGGAATAGAAACACTCAATTCAAAAAGCAATTGTCATATAACAACTATATAGAAAGGACTGCATGTGGTGCAGAGGGGAGATGCTGAGAAATGCCTCAGGGGAGCTTGCAGCAATTAAGGATATTAAATAGATGATAAATATAATATTATGTGTATTCATGATATGTGTGTTTGTGTGTGTGTTTGTATGTACAGACAGGTTACACTGAGCAAATTTAAATAAGTTTCTCAGAAGGAACATCAAAAGGGTTTTAACAAATACAACAGTATCAGAAAGAAGCAACAGGCAAATCTTGCGTTCTGTAGAGTAGTCATAATGATTTTTTTTTTTTTTTTTGGCCAGTATGTGGAACCTTAGTTCCCCATTGAACCTGTGCCCCCTGCATGGGAAGCACAGAGTCTTAACCACTGGACTGCCAGAGAAGTCCCATAGAGCAGCGGTCCCCAACCTTTTTGATACCAGGGACCAGTTTCGTGGAAGACAATTTTTCCACAGACTGGGTGGTGGGGGGGAATCGTTTAGGGATGATTCAAGCACATTACATTTATTGTGCACTTTATTTCTATTTATTACAATGTAATATATAATGAAATAATTATACAACTCACCATAATGCAGAATCAGTGGGAACCCTGAGCTGGTTTTCACTTGCCACTCACTGATAGGGTTTTGCTATGAGTCTGCAAGCAATTGATGTATTATGGTCTCTGTGCAGTCAAACCTCTCTGCTAATGATACTCTGTATTTGCAGCCGCTCCCCAGCGCTGGCATCACCGCCTCAGCTCCACCCCAGATCATCAGGCATTAGATTCTCACAAGGAGCGCGCAACCTAGATCCCTCACATGTGCAGTTCACAGTAGGGTTCGAACTTCTCTGAGAATCTAATACCACTGCTTATCTGACAGGAGGCGGAGCTCAGGCGGTAATATGAGTGATGGGGAGCGGCTGCAAATGCAGATGAAGCTTCACTTGTTCACCTGCCGCTCACCTCCTGCTGTGCAGCCCAGTTCCTAACAGGCCATGGACCGGTACTGGTCTGTGGCCCGGGGGGTGGGGACCCCTGCCATAGAGTAGTCATAATGAATTTTAATCGACGATGTCATAGTGTACCAAAGGAGGATGAGTATCTCTGAGTAAAATGCAACAAAAATAGATTAGAAACTATTGCAGCACTTGTATACTGTTTCACACATTCTAGAAGTTTTTATCTACTTGCATATCTACATCACCAGAAACTTGATATTTCATTAATATTTTGAACTATACAATTTTCTGCTTATATAACCCAAATTTCACAAGTAATCATCAAATCCAATCATCAGCAACCCTTACATTTTACTTTAAAATATATCTGTGGAATCATATAAAAAGCAGTCAGAATCCGATTTGTAGCCAACACTTTAAAAATTAATTAAAAACACAATTATCCAATAGAGCAAAATGACATCAAAGAATATCACATCACATGCCCTTCTTTTAATGGAAGTGCACCAAGAACTCAGAGGTGTCCCCTGACAGACACACATGACTCTCTGGATAGTACTATGGAAATAGACAATTTCTTCCTGAGGTTGGAATCTGCCAGGGCCTTCTCTGTCTGTCATGTGGAAGAACTGTGATGTTGAATATATTTGCAACAGGAAGAAAGCAATTCAGCATATACAGGAAAAAATTGCAAGCCAACTGTCAAAAGGAAAAATGTGCCTTACCCACCAGTCACAAAAGGACCTATCAGTATAACAAAAACAGTATCATCTATGCATGCCAGTTTTAAATGCACAATAAAATGGAACTTTACAAACATTGCATGGCAAGGAATTCTCTGAGCACTAAAAAATAATTTAAAATTAAAATTTCTTTTTTAAAAACGCAATTGAAAGGAAAGAAGGGGCTGTCTTGAGGAGAATTGCTTGGTTGGACAGAGATCTTGATCAAAACTTCAACACTCACTTCTCCAAAATTGAATCTCTAATCTTCATGTCTATGTTGTCCTATCTTCAGAGCTAGTCCTAAATCTTCAAATGCCTCCCTGGATTTCCACTGAAATTTCTAGCCAGCCTCAAACTCAAAAAAAGAGTATACCTGTGCTTCCTTTACCTAAACTGCCCATGACTTTGCTCTTCTGCTACTGATGCCAGAAGCATAGGTAAGCCTGAGTCACCTAGTTTGAAACACAGTGGCAGATGAATGATAACAAACTTCTCTTACCATATATTATTCTCTTCTCAAATAGTTTCCGTGGGCCCTGATCCCTATGGAATACTATCTGAATCTGAAGAGGAACCTCATTCTCCCACAAAGCATAGATCTCAAAGTCAAGAAAGGAGATTGATTACTGGTGTTTCGTCCTGCACCCAGACCTTTGCTTTTCTTCTAATAACCCCAGATCTGCTCTCCTGAGGCTCTTGTTATTCAACTATAGCACCTCCTTTGTCTCCTCAATCTAGTCACCCTACTCCCCAATTTCATTGACAGCTCCAAAGCCTAATTTCCTCTACACTAAAATCTGAAATCTGGACAACACCCTGAGAGTGTTAAGTATCCATGTGGATAGATGTTTCTACCTACACACTAGACCCTCATTGACTTGAACCTTCTATTCCCCAATAAGACCACTGAATCTTATTGGTCAAACAACGATGAGTTTATTAAACTTATCGTAGCATGGGGAATCACTACCTTGGTAGAGTCCAAATAGCATCCCCAAAGAGGAAAGAAACTGGAGGGTTTTCATAAGATTTGGGGATCTTGACTCAAGTGATTTAAGATGGGTCTTTCAAGATGTTGCTTGTTAGGACTGGGCACAGTTTGTGACATGGTAGTTTTGTATTGGTGGACACAACAAGGCAAGGGTCTTAAAGCAAGTCTTGATGAGCTGATTGTTGTTCTGATGAATACACTCTTAATCCAGGTGAGTAATCTATTTTCCTGTTTATTTAGCTATTTTCCCAGGTGAGCACAATGTCTGCCTGAATAAATTGGTGTACAAGAATATCCTGAAGCAAAAGTGAACTGGTTTACAGTTTGATCTTCCTGGGTAAGAATTTTAAAGAGCAAACAGTTATGTTGACATAGACGGTCTCAGTTATCACAGAGATGACCAAAAGGAGAAAAGATTCTGATTGAAGATTTCCCCAGAACAAAATCACTCCTTGTGAGGAATGAGAAATTGTAGCATCAAATCTAGCATATTATTTAGTTCTTGAATATGAGGCAAATGGTTTCCCTTACTTTGTAATTTGATCTCAATCTAGAATCAGTTCTCTAGAAATAAAAGGAAAACAGATGATATAACTCTTCTCTATGGCCTGAGACCATGAGATTTTAGTTATTCTTGCAGACAAACCTCTTCCCTATGGAGGAAAAGCATTTCCAATGTGAAGTTCTCATAAGAGTTCTTCCAGTGCATCACTACTCCATAGCTCCTTGGTCTCTACAGCTCTAATACAAGAAGATTCCTCAGCAAACCTGCCATTCCTCCTTCCTTTTGATTCAATTACTTTGAAAGCTGGCATTAATCAGTTCTCTAGCTATCCCCTTCCCTAGAGTCATTTCTCTTAGTCTTTCTCTTCTCCTTCCTCAATTTGTAGGAGCTATTTGCTCTCAACTGTCACATTTCTAAGAGTATTTCATCCTCTTGGCTTTCATAATGGAAATGTTAAATTTTCCAAGAGGGGAAACTACCTGGAGGGGAGTTTTGCTCAAACCCTAGATTGGATGTCAGTTAATATTTAGACGCAATTAATTAATGGTAAACCCTAAGGCAAACTTTGCTGTTAAGGAAATCAGGCCATATCCCTGATTAAATGAAGGGCTGTTTCCCTGACCAAGTCAGCAGATGTTCTACTATCAGCAAAGACTGACATCACATGCTTGGTAGATGAGGACATAGATAATTAAGAATATTTAAAATGTAAGGGTGAAAGAGCATCAGACTTTCTTAAGCTAAGTCACCAAAGTTTCCCTGTCTCCTGAATTTCTCCTCATATAGTTCCTCCCTTCTACCACATCCCAGATTTCAGTTCATGATGCTATAAAAAGTTTTAAGATTTCTAAAAACCTCTTACAGTCACCATGAGGTCTTCTCAGACCTTCCTCACATAATTTAGCTTACAGTGATTTTTATTGCACCATATTCATTGAGAATTTTTTAAGATACTCACATTCATGTTTTTATCTCAGTCAGTATAGAAGACTGGATATAGTTGAATCTAAATAATTGAGACTTTTATCTTGACATTGTAAATAGTGTCAAAATATGCGTGAGACAGAACAAAGCAGTAAGTACTGGAACTTACTCAGTCCAAGAATGTTTGTTTGTTCGTTTCTTCTTTGTTTTGGAATAAATTCCTGAAATGAGTTTATCTCCTAATAAATTCATTTAATAAATATTTAGAAAATGCTTATTGTATTCTAGCTACTCTATAGGATTAAAAAAATAAATTCAAAAGGGCTCAACTGGTAAGGGAAATAAACAGAGTGTGTTGGAATAGGAACGCTTCTTCCCCCTCCAGATGTGGAGGGAGTCCACATCTAGCTCAACTCTACGTCTCTCATTCACTCATGTCCAGCTTGAAAGGACAAACCGGGCATGGATGGCCTCTCCCTTTCTTGACCCTTTTTCCTGGGACCAAGCTGCTCCCCCTTGGGAGTTTTAGGGTTTGTTGAAACTTCATTCTCATGGTCTTCCACACCTGATAGGGTTGGGCATGGTGCTGTTTACATTTTCATGGTGCTTTTTAGTGGGTAACTGTCTAATTTTGGAGTTCAGAATTAGGAACCCATCTGCCTACTGCCCATTTTGAGTTTATAAAAATAAATATGATATTTTATATCCTACTCAACTTACTGTTTGTCTCAGTTGGTTCAAAACTTGGGTGAGAAGAAGGGTACTATTTCATTGATCAGCACCCAACTTCCAATAAAGGGGAGAAAGAACTATGATAAGGTTTGAAGTGTTAAGAGAACTACAGAAAGGAAAGCAAATATTTCTAATCAGGGCACAAGCAATTGCAGCAAAAGAAAATCAAGGCAGATTTCTTTAGATTGTAAACTCAAAGATGACAGGGGCTTGTTTGCTTGGGCTCATATTCTTTCCCCAGCGTGTAGCCTTTGAGAATGAATTAATGAGAAAGGCAGAGATTTCAAGGAGCAGAATTAAGAATGTGAGGTAGAGAGGAAGAGAGAGAGATGGGAATCTGTAAGCAGAGGTGGGAAACCTGATAAATGTGCACGTATAAGAAATACTTATTTCTCCTAAGAACTGAAGAGAACAGAAGTGTTCACTTAATTAAAATTTGCCATCTAAATGAAAGTTGAAAATCTATTTAATACAGAAAATGTAGTCACCTTGTTACAGTTTTTTTTTTCCTCACAGTAACCTGGGACAGCTCTTACTTACACATTTAACTAAAACAATGGTGAAAAAAGAATTAGTCTATATGCATGTTGTAGAATAATATGTCAAGAATTTATTTCTTCTTATTTTTTAATGATACATTCTGAATGTGGCAGAAATTCCTAAACAGCATTTCTGGCATTCAACCAATTGCTTTAATGAACTATAAACTTCCAGTCTATAATATGTATGCTGATATAATTACTAAGAGGTACAAGATTAAAAGAAGGTTCGATGCCAAACTTTGCAGCTGGGTTTATTAAAGAAGATATTGGGAAATATCACATTAGCATTTTTTCCAGATGGATTTACTCATCTGTCTTCATTTCAAAATGAGGTGGCCTCCTCTCTTGCCCCAATTTCTCCTAATTTCACAGTCAGTAAACCACTGAGCCCAGGAATATCCACCCACTGAGAATCCCAGCCACTTAGAGTGCAGCGTGACACTCCTGAAATAACAGCAGGCCCTGTTTTACTCTGCAGAGTTGTAAGCAACCAGGCTCTGAAACTATGATCAACGAAAACTTTATTTGTTGTCCTTAAAAAAAAATACAAAAAACCAACAGTGGAGTTTTTGTTGGGTTTTTTTAATTTGTTTTTTGTTTTGTTTTTTTGAAAGCATAAGAAATGAACTCTCCAAAGAACGAAGGAACCAATGGCTGCAGATATATTTTAAGCCTAAGGAAAGTTAGAAGCCAGAAGAGAATATGAGTGGCAGGACACATACAGTCGACTTTTAAAGGTTTGATTTCTGTTTTAAGTTCTGCAAACGCCCCCGGCTTTCCCCCACATAAAATAAAAATAAACTGACTTATGTTCAAATGTGGCCTTCGCCCTTCACCCTAATACCAAACACCACAAGGAAAAAAATTAAGGGTGGAAAAGCGACATGTCTATAAAGATGTGAATATCCATCCCCACTGTACCAGCTGAATCAAAGATGAGGCTCTGAGATTTAAGCTTGGTGGAGAATCACGATGTACTGTGATGATTCTTAAGCATGGGCGTCAGACTCAGTGCTTTTCTGCAAGGCTGGTGAAGACTCGGCCACCCTATATCCTCCTCAGACCATCCCTCATGAAGTGCTTACCAAGAGCCTACATTTGACCCTGGATTCGAGTCCCCATAAGGCAAAATTACCTTGATCTGTGATAGCTGTTTCGTCTGAAATTGACTCCTCAGATCATTAATACTCTAGTTATGTCCACACTAGCATTATGAAGCACTGAAGAATGGAAGAAGTTATTCGGAAAATCAGAAGGAAAAAAGAAGTCCAGGAGGCAAACCTAACTTTAGACCAAAATATTTAGGTAAGGAAGAAAAAATGACCTTACTATTAGCTGAAAAGTATAAATAATTGAGTCAATTTTCTATTTTACTTTGGGATAGGCTGTTTTGTTCTCTGCTCAGGCACAATTTAGTTCATTATTATTAAAGAAAGACCATTAAGAGGTTGGTTCAGACCAATTTCTGCCATGGTCAATATTATATTTTTGCTGGTGGTCATTGCAGTGAGAACACTTTAAGAAAGCAGGAATTAGTGTGGATTCTTATTTACAATTCAAAATCCTGATATAGAGGATGTTGAAATTTACTAAAATTATGAAATCCATCCAATCCCATGGGTTTGTATATTTAATAAATAGTTATTTTTTAATCAATGAGAAATAGAAAATACTAATATAAAAAAATGGTAAAACTCAGAATATGCACAAATCAGGTAATACAAATGGCCAATAAACATATGTTCAAACTCACTAATAAAATTTAAAATGTCAAATTAAAATGAGATACACTTTTATCAAATTGGCAAAGATGAAAAACGAAGAAAGAAAAAGAATATCACCAAGGGTTCCAGGGCTTCCACACATAGCTATTCAGAGGGAAAACATATGTGACCTTTCTAAAAGGCAATTCAGCAGGCTACAGCTAAATTTTTTTCCCGTAATAGCACTTCCAACGTTTATTCCAAATAAAATATTAAAGATGAAGGCAAAGATTTAGCTTCAAGGATATTATCTCATGTATTCACAATGCTGCAAAAATTTGGAAACAAATGTTATATCCAAAAATAAGAAGTGGTAATTAACATGTGTTAAACCCATGTAATAGAACACTATGCAACTATGAAAAATGATATATCTATATGTTTTATGTAAAAACAAATTTATTGATATAGAAAGAAGATATGTCTCACACAACATACTGGGGGAAAAACAAAGACATTTACAAAAGAGTCCATAAAAACAATCTCTTCTGTGTTTTTTAAAAGAGTATATGTTACCAAAATGTTAACAGGGGTTACTTTGGGTTGTAGAATTTTACAGATTTTTAAGTTTCTGACAACTAAAATACATACAATATAATTTCTTTTAAAATTATATTCAAGAGTTCAAAAGAAAATGATGATGTACAGATAAGCTAAAGCAAGGAGCAGAGAAGTAAAATCATGAGCCCCACATCATGAAGGACACCAAGATATCTGGTTGAAACTGTGTGAACATAACCCCTAATAACTTTAGGAAAATACAAAATGAAGGCCTTCTCCGCTGGTTGCATATTTTGTTCTTCCATATACATTTAGGAAATTTTGTACTTTTTATTGGAATGCTTTAGCAAGTCTAAATATAACTGATAAGGAGTTTGGCCCAATGACTGAGGAACAAGAACTCAAGTTTTCTTACATGTGTATGTATTTTAATGCTAGCCTACACTGCATGGTTCTTTCTGTAATAGTTTATAAACATTAATGGAATTCCATTGACTTTCCTAAGTAAAAGATGTCATATAAATTCATAAAGATGATAATGACATGCTGTTATAAAAGAAAAACACGTTTTTATTTATACTTCTCTTTCCCAATGGTATTTTCTGTACCCTAAACAGAAGTGGAGGTTTTGCCTGAATTATCAGGATATTGCCACACTTCCCATCTTTGCTTTGCTAGGAAATATCTGACATATGGGGCTTGCCCAAGGTTGTTTTAAAATGAAGGAAATGCCATGAGGGGAATACAGGCATTCTGACGAATTCAAATGTACCTCTCATTATTTATTCATTCATTCATCCATCCATGCCAACCCAGTTGAGTTTATGAGATCCATTTCTCCCCTACTGGGATCCTCTCTTCTTCCTCTGGTAGCTGGCTGCACTTCACATGTCTGCTTCAATAAATACACCCCTCCTCCACTCCCTTCTTACCTCAAAGTTGACATGTCTTTAATTTCACAGTATCTTTAGTCTTGTAATACATCAATATCAAATCATACATTAACTCCATCTAGCTGGAAGTGGCCACTTGAAAACAATTTGTTGAAAAGGATTCTGAGAGCAAAAAGAAAAGTAATTCTGACTCTGAAACCTAATTCATTTGTGAAGACTTCCACGATTGACTAGCAATGCCTACCATTCATAAAACGGAGGGGAGGGATGAAGAAAGTCACATTCAGTTCTTATTTTCAGGACAGGAATTTCCATTTTGACCCTTCACTCTCCTCTGTCCCTTCCCTACTGTTGTAGAAGCAGCGACCACTCCATCTGCCACTTTGGGATTGCCCAGTCTGTGTTCTGGGCCTGGAACATTCCCCTATGTGGAACTGGGAGCAAGCTGTCACATACCCCTAGATTCTTCTTCCTCATTAGGAGAAATCTTTCCTCTATGCTGTGTATGTAATGAATGGTCACTGCCTTGCTTAAGCCTGTGCAGCATATGGCACCTGCCCCCACTCCCCCAGCCCGGTCCATCTGCCCTCATTGGGAGGAGAAGTGGGTCTTTGCCTGCAGCCCACCACCCTGAGTTGACTATATGGAGGGACCCGATGACCCTTCTGTAGACGCTGATCTTGCTGCATTTCTTCTCTTTTCTGAGAATAAAGCTTTGCTCAGACTAGTGCCTGGAGTGTTGAGTCCGACTCGGCGACTCTAAACCCGTAGAAGATGCAGATGGGGGAGGTCTGTGGGCTCCTACTTCTGGGAGTTGGCTGTTATGAAATGTGCTGTCCTCCATGCTGTAGGAGTTCTCACTTGGGGTTGGTAGCTGGATCTTCCTGCTCCATACCTACAGTAAATAATTATCAATCCTTTAAAAAAAAAAATCCATAGCAGAGCCCACCCTGGCATCTCCTGAGATGAAACATGTCCTCACCCTCAGAACAACCTCTTCCTGGAAATCTCCTGGTGAGCCAGTGGTCAGGACTCCAAGCGTTAGGACGCTCTCACTGCCAAGGGCCCGCGTTCGATCCCTGATCGGGGAACTAGGATCCCGCATGCCGCCCAGCACGGCCAAAAAAAAACCCTTCCTAAAACTCTCTCATATTTCTGTTCTTGCCTTAAATCTTGATCCCTTCATTTCATTATATATGGAGCATTAACTAAGTGCCAAGTACGGTGCTGGGACTCCAAGAAAAATCATCAAGACAGAAGTGGACACTGAGAAGCTATATTCAAACACACTCAGTACCCAGCACTCACAGGGAGGCGCCACTCTGGATTACCCAGAAAGCAATGCCCTTCGGGCTAATTGTATCTCTGGTTCATATTTAGGGGAAAAAACCTCCTAGACTTTTAATGGGTAACAAATGACAATGGGTCCTATATGCTTTTTCTTTTCCTTTTTCTTTTTCTTTCTTTTTTCCCCCTATATTTGAAATGTAGCTTAAACAATATCAGGCAGAAAGTCACCCCAGGAAGCTAGCTAGACACTCCTGTCTTGAAGTACTTGAATACAAATGAACACAAAGCAGGAGTTAAATGCCGCTGAAGATTGTTACCCATCTGAACTGAGTTAGATTTTAAGCAATTGCATAATATTGCCTCTAGCAACAAACCTTACCTAATCATATGAGTCCACACCACTTTAGCACAAATATAAACACTGCGAGAAAAAGCCACATTCAGCCTTGAACTAAAAGCTGCAAGATACATGCTGAAAAATACTCCTCTAATATACAATGAAAGAGCTAAAAGCACTAAGTTATATGAGGGAACTCTCTACCCAGAGCTTTCTAGGCAAATAAAACAAAACATGGCTAATGTGTTACAAACAATTAATTTTGTTTCCCTCGAAAGGAAAAAAAAAAACAAACCCTAAATTTTGCACTTACCACTAGGGAAAATTTTAAATGTTGATTCAATTTTAAACATTGATTAAAATGTTAAATGTGTTAGTACATGTTAGGCACTTAGAACAGTGCCTTGTACATGGTAAGCAATATATGATTTAGTTATTGTTATTATTATATTATCCCTATTATTAATTCAGTAAAGCCTGTGATTACTCCATTGACTGGATCCAAATTTATTTAGCTCAGAAAAGTTGTATGGAGAAAAGTGTACTAGACCAGGATTCAAGAATCTCAAATTCTAGCCTATGTATACATTGATCTTTTAAAATTTATTTTATTGAAGTATAGTTGATTTACAATGTTGTTTTAATTTCTGCTGTACAAGGTCCTACTGCATAGCATAGGGACCTATATTCAATATCCTGGGATAAACCAGAATGTATACATTAATTTTTACTGTGACAATGAGCATCTCACTTTGTTTCTCCAGATCTCATTTGTTCTAGTCTTTAAAATGGAAAGCCTGTGCTCCATGACTAAGCCACCATACAGAGACCACCTGCTCCTTCTGTGGGGAGGTGAAGCCAAATCCGGCCTCTGTACACAGACACCAAATTAAATCTCAGAGACAGAGTTTTGGGTGAAGTAGAAAAGAATAGCTTTACTACTCTGCCAGGCAAAGGGGGCCACAATGGGCTAATGAAACCTCAGAATTGTTTGTCCCAACCCAGTGGGTGTGGGGAACCCAGGTGGGCCTGTGAGGAGTCTTATAGTCCAGGGGCCTGCTGCAGATAAGGATCAGGGTGCCATGCAGGGCCCGCATCCCTTCAATCCAGAGATCATCTGGCGTCAGGTGACGAAGGGCTAACTGTGACCTCTGGAATGAAGAATGCTTCATCAAGTAGTTAACCTCTTCCATTTGGTGGGGTTTTAGTTCTGCAGAAGAGCTCAAAGATAATGTTATGTATATCCCTTAAGGAGCAACCAGGACCCTGCCCCAAGGCTGCACTCTTGTTTCTTGACTGCTCTTCCCTTGTCTCTGCATCCCCTCCCTTCCCTGATTAGCAACTGTTTGAACCTGCCTTTTGGAACTCAGAGAAGTGGACACGGAAAGGCTTTTGTGCCCAGGAGCCCCACAGGGTCTTGCTTGGTTTCAGAGGGACAATTGACCTAAGCACATAAATAGTCTGAAATGCCCGCTTATCTTTCACAAGTAAAAGACCTTGTGAAGCAGAGGGCAAGAAGCCTTCTACCCACAAAGTTAAAAAAAAAAAAAAAAGAAAAACAAAAAACTTCTCCCTAAAACAAAAATAACACCTCTCCAAATATCTTAGCTCTAGATTCTCCATGTTGTTCATGACCATGAATTCCTTTGCCCAAGAACACTACCATACTAAGATCATTAGAAATAGCCACCTTATCATAAAGGACTTTGTAAATTGAAACTTCAGTTCTCTGAATTGAGTCATGAGAAAATGGGACACTGGCTGGCTATGTATGTTCTTAAGGAAAAATCAAAGCCTGAATCATGGTAAGGGCGAAGCCCAGACAGCCTGGACGAGAAAGACACTGAAAGGAGAAAGGGAATTACTGACATTGAGAGTATAACCTGTTTAACCACTGTAGTCAAGTCTAACCCTCACAGTAATTTTAATTTCTGACCCAATTTTAATTTCTGACCCAAGCCCTCAAAGACAGCATGACCATATGCTTTGATTGCCTAGGTCACTCTCAGTCTACCCCTTTTGCCTCAGTATAATTACTAATAATTCCCTCTTGCGCTCTCAAAAGTGCCCTGGTTTGGATGATAAGTCATCCTTTAATAAGCAGTGTTTTTTAAAAAAGTGGGCAATGAGGCTATAGTTCTCTTTCCTTAAAAAAGAAGTCTCCAGTCATCCAATCTGTAACTTCTCTACTCCCCACCCCATTTCCAATGACTAACTGCCTTACAAATACAGGAGAAAAGCAGAAATATCTGTATACACAAGGGAACTCTTCCTATAGAGGTTAGAAAATAGGAATTCAGGGCTGTTTCAGCTTTACCTAGACTATGATGTCATGTGCCTGTGAAAATCAAAAGTGAACAAAAGTGGATGTGTGTTTGGCACAAACTCACATGCCACTGAGTTTGGAGCCAGAGCTTAAACGTCCGCTAGCATCCACCAGACAGTCAGAACAACTTAAGAGTAACAATTTCCTCTACAGAGAACCATGTTCCTTCAGTCCCTGACAATCTCCTTTCAATACCTGAAAGACTTTGTCACAGTCATCTTGAGCTCCAATTGTAATGAGCGATTCATTACCAAGAGGGAATTTCTACGCAGAACCAAGATCCAGAGGCTTCCCATTTGAAATTGCCTAATTGACCCTGCAAATATTTTGGTTTAATGACTCATGCTCATGTAAAATCTTCCCAGTCCTTGATATTTGCTTTCACAATTTTAGGACCGTTAGGAGAGTGTCCAATACGTCAAATGGTTAAAATTATTTTAAATTTCCTGTGCCTCTTTTTTATTTTCCAAAACTTTTTCAGTATTTCTAGACACTGAAATTCCTCCCAATGGGCTTTATAAAAAGGAGAGAATTAGTAAACCCTTGAAGGCACAAAGATAAAAAGGAATATGAAAGAAAAGCCACATTTATTGGACTTTATCTACCAGGTACACTGAGTTAAATGTTTTTCTTTTGTTTATCTTGGGAATCCTCATGAGAGTCTGGCAAGATAATCCTCCATTTTATAAATGAGGAAACTGAGCTCCAGAGATCAAATTGTCCAAGACTCCACAAATATTGGATCATAAATCTGGGGCTCCAACTAGGACCTGCTAATTCAAAAGCCTGTGCTTTGCTGCTGCTCTCTGATGCCGCTCAAACTTCAGGGGTTCATACAACATCTCCACAGTGACTGTCCTAAGGGACAAAACTAGGATTCCAATGCCAGACAATCTTGTGCTAAAATTTTAAAATCTTTGCCTGTCTGCTCTTTTCTCTTATAAAAAGGAGAAAAATAAATACGATAGAGCTTTGAGAATTTTTCAAAATTTTATAAATTCAAGGAATCATTCCTTCTATTAAAATGAAGATGATGTAATTAGGCGTCTCTGCAATCTGTTTATAATCCATGGTCTACTTCTCGCTTTATATTTAGAGCTTCTGAGGGACTGAGGAGGGGGAGATGCTCTTCTTACCAAATTCAGTAGTGAGTCCCGTCTGCTTTATTTTGCTGTCATTTCAGCTAACAATCCATCAGACTTCACAGGCCTGCATACAATCTTAATACCAAATGGATCCAAAGAGTCTGGGTATTTCATTATGAAAACAAAAATGGGTGAAAGAAGAGAACCAAGTGGAGAAACCCTCATAAAGATGGAAAGAATTTGAATAGGATCTTTAATAATCAGGCTAAAATAACAAAAAAACGATAGCAAAATGCCAGTTTGGAGGGCAAATACAGTGAATGCTTCCCTTCCCAAAGCAAACTGATGGCCTTCCTCAAATATTCCCACTGTGTTTTTCTCACATCGAGAAGGACTCAACATCACTTCTTGGTATTCCTGCCAAAAATTGTGACTTGAGTCTAATCATTAGGAAGAATGAAACAAACCCAAATTAAAAGCTAGTCTGTTCTTTTCTAAACTATGAATATTATAAGAGACACAAGAGATTTGTCTTTTCTTTTTCTTTTTTTCTCTTTGGCCGTGCTTCATGCAGGATCTTAATTCCCCTACCAGGGATCAGGGATCGAACCCTTGCCCCCTGCAGTGGAAGCACGGAGTCTTAACTACTGGACCACCAGGGAAGTCCTGAGATTTGTCTTTTCGTATGACAAACAAAGAGAAACTGTTCCCCACCTCATCCCACCCCCAGCAAAACAGAAGACTAAATGCAACGTGTGACACCCTGTTGAATCTTGGACCTGAAATGTTTTCTTTTGCTATAAAGAAATCGAGGTGTAAAATTTGAGTAATCTTTATACATCATATCATAAGATTATATTCATATTAATTTCCCAATTTGGTCATTACACTGTGGAATGTAAGAGGCTATTCTTGCTTTTAGTAAATACACTAAACTATTTAGAAGTAAACGCACACTGATTCTTCAACTTTCAAATGTCTCAGGAAGAAGACACACACACGTACACAGTACATAGAAGACAGAAAAAGAACAAGAGAAAGAGAATAAGAAAGCAAATATGGTAAAATATTAACCATATTTGGAGAATCTAGGTGAATGGTATGTGGGAAATCTTTGTGCTACTTTTGCAACTTTTTCGTATATCTGGAGTTATTTAAAAATAAAAACTTAAAGGAAACAAGTGAAAAAGTCCTCCTGCCTGAGAGTCATCTCTCTCGAACAAGACGTAAAGGCTTTTCTCTCTTCCCGCAGCCCCTAGCCCTCCACCACACACATGCAGGGTTCTGAATATCTTACTGGCTGCTCTAGAGACTGATCGAAGGGCAGGTGACAACACCAAATTGAAGCCTATGAACCAGATTCAACTGGTAAACGTGTTATATTTGTCCCCCTCCATATTTTGACCTATGAAATTTTCACCTGATATTTTAAAAAATCTGGAGATTTCACTTAAAAAAAAATCCATATTGGGGGCCTCTTCAAATGTTAGAAAATCAAGCAACGTTGGGCTCATCTGGCAGGAATTCACGGCTGCTGAGTAACATCTCCCCTGGAGATCATAGGGCTGCCGGTTCTCCACCGCTTGTCATCTTCTCCCAACCTGAGATCTGGTGTGAATGGCTGTCAATTACTGCACTTGCACAGTTATTTGCCTACAAGTAGGACAATACATGTCTGTAGCCACATCTTTATCCAACATGAGGAGTAGAAGAGAGGCTGATAGCCCTTTGCTCCTTCAGGTTACCTATCTGGCCCCTGTGGGCCCTTGAGTTTTGAGACTCTTGACTTATCCCATTGGTGAGGGTCTGGACTTAGTTTTAAGGGCAGCAAGATAGTTTGGCTCCAACTAAGCCCTGTCTCATAGCTGAGAATTAAAGTTAATTCCCTGTTTGAACAAGCTTGAGGGAACCTTCAATACATCAATATCTACTCGTGATGGAGCGGATGCTGGCAAGGAAGACACTATAGGAAAGAATCATTAGAGAGATTTCTTTTTTCTCATTTTCTCTGACAGGAGCTAGGAGTCAAACAATAAGGTAATGGGAAAGAAGGCCTGGCAGGAAGTGGAAAGACAAAAGACCTCTCTCCTTGGGTCCTGGGATCCATGCAGAATGCTGATCCTAACAGTTTCTTTAATTAGCTTTCTATGTTCTGTGGGTAAAAAAAGAAAGCAAGTTTCAAAACAATCTTACTTCTCCAATAATAATAGCAAGCCTTTGTATAGCAGTTAATTATATGCCAGACTTTATTTTTTTTATATGGTACAGGTAGTCTTTACCACAACCTTATTAGATAGATTGCTATCATGATCCCATTTTATAGATAAGGAAACTGAGGCAGAAAAACATTAATTTGCCCATAGTCACACAAGTAAGTTATGAAATCAGGATTCTGTCCCGGAAATGATTCTCTTAATAACTGCACACTACTTCTGTACAAATGGCTCTAATTAACTATTCACAATAAATTCTGAAGTGATTCTGCTAAG
Organism: Balaenoptera borealis; assembly: GCF_965194805.1. Taxonomy (NCBI): domain Eukaryota; kingdom Metazoa; phylum Chordata; class Mammalia; order Artiodactyla; family Balaenopteridae; genus Balaenoptera; species Balaenoptera borealis. The sequence goes on from NC_138869.1 coordinate 82,607,760, forward strand.
GTTCACAGACCACCACTACTAATGCTTTTAATGAACTTGCGTATTGCCGACTGAGGTGTAACAGAACACAAACTCTTTCTGTTGAGAATTGAAACCATGACCTAAACGTGTGACAGCTGGCTTTCAGTAACTCTGGGCTGAGAAGAGAACATCTGACTGACCGTTGAGGCTCTTTGGAGCATGTCTAGGATTGTATGTCCTCACTTTGGCCTGGGGCCCTTCATGGGCTTCTCTGAGGCCCAATCTTCCAGAGCACAGCCCTCTGGCCATATGTCTGCAGGTTATACTAGGTCTTTCAGTCTGAATCTGCTTTCAGAAATGATAAACAGTTGACTACAGATGCTTCACAGAATCAGAAGCCGTGACCCAGCTCACAACTCGGACACACACGTGCCCTTTCAGAAATGTAACAGTTTTCTCTCCAACAGGTACCCGGAGCAGGTTCATCAGGTCCCACTGGCTTTGCAGGAAGGAGCCGTTCAGCAGAAAATGTATGTACCCTTGCTTCCTTAGGAATCTCTCTCCCTGCCCAGCGCAGTGCTCACAGAGCAAAAGGTCAGGAAATTAAAAGGCTGCCCAGGGCCTCAGAAACTCGACCTGCTTGGCTCAGACCTCCTTCCTCTGAAACTCAACCCTCTGGATTCCCAACGTCTGTTTTACTTTGTGCCTTTTTAGCACTTTGCTGATTTCCTTCAGTGTCTTGGGCCGACTTCACAGTCACCAGGGGTCCCCCATCCTCCCATCAGCTGACACTTAATGAGCAGTTGGTGCCAATGGCCTGGCAGTAATGTGATGCCTAAGCCGGTGGCTGAGGCAGTGGAAAGACGGCAGCTTCAGGGAAAAGGACAGATTGGTGTGGTGTTTGTACCTCTTAGAATCTGTAAGTGCAGAGAGAGGTTAGGAGCAACCTTTTTTTTTTTTTTAATGCAAATGTAAGATCATTTTGTTTAAAAGGAAGAAATGGTTATGAGAATCCAGGACTTTTGTGCTTCTATGTGGGGGAAACACCCGGCATGACTTAGAAAAGGAATTTTCTGAGATTTCAAGGTCCTGGTAGTCAAGATGACTTGTCTTTGAAGTTTGACTGGGTGAGAATAAATGTCTCTTCATTTGTTTCGGATGCCATAATGCACTGTAATTCAAGTACTCTGTTAGGGCTTGTAGGGCACTCACCACCATCCCTGTACTCAAAATGATGAGCGTTTCAACTGTAAGAAAGCCTTAAGAGTATCAGATCCACAGCTTCTGCAATAGGAATCACCTAGGATCTATTTCAAACGTAATTTCTAGTTCCAGTAGGTCTGGGGTGAGCCTTGAAAGTCTTAAGTTCTTTGAGGTGATGCCAGTGCTGCCGGTTCATGGACCACGTTTTGAGTAGAGAGGGTCTAACCTACTATGTTCTATCACAGCTGAGTAAATGAAGCTCCAGATATTCAGAGATGTGTCCAGGATCACAAAGCCAGTGAGTGACAAAGCCAGCCTTGCAGACCTAGGCTGGACCTCATTCCACAATGATGCATTGCTTCAGCAGTGAGCAGGGATTCAGTGTTTTGGTCCTTCCTCTCATAAAAATGAATTGATAATAACTATCCTCACCATCTGTCATCAGGGTTACTGCAGTAAAATCATTTAGGCTATTCAAACAAAAGATTAACTTTATCAATTATCCTTTGTAGTCTGAATCCAAACCACCAAAATTGTGACCATCTTCCTGTTGCCAGATGCTCAGTCTATCTGCAAATTTTCATTGAAGCACAACTTGTTTGCAAAATGTAAAATTAGAAGTGACAGACGAATCTATTTTTATAAATCTTAGCCTGTCTATTTTGAGTGTCTGAATTTTAAAAGAAGGATTGAGGGCAGCTGTTGAACTTGACTGAAATATCTAATGGTGCTACTTTATTTACTTCTAATTTGTAAGATATAGCCATTTCCCCCTGGTATTACTATTAATATGCACTATGATGTGGGGCACCTACAGAATCATTTCAGGCCTAAAGTGGACATGTTTTAGCCTAATGTTTGTTGGATATAAGGCTGAGAACATGGTCTACAACCCCACTACATGGGGTAAATTCATGATTCCCTAGAAACAGAATCCCAGCTTAAACTAACTTACCATGTGACCTTAAATAAAACACTACTGTCTAGACTTGAGTTTTTTTCATCTGTTAAATAGAGATGAAATGGCTTAGTTCCTTGATCCCCCAACTTGAATGTCTTGTAGCTAAAAATAATGTCTTGTACTTAAACAAAAATAAGCATCACAACAAGAAATTTGACTTTACAGGAGCAGTCTTAGTCATATATGGGATTTTATTTCAGGTTCTGTAGGATCAATCTCTCAGTCAACCAGTATTCATTTAGCTACTCCCATGAATAAAATAATGTAATTAAATATGGTCATTAACGTTCTGCAAGTAAGGTCCAGAGCATTCCTACTTAAAATGTAATTAGTATAATAAACAAATGATGAAAAACTAAGTAAGAGATCCAAGTCCTACCAAGTCACTTATAATGTCAGTAGACATAAAATTTCCAATGGAATTCAACAAGAAAAAGAAGGTGTACAGTGAGAATGAAAGTTCCAATATCCACCATACAGAGCCTATTAACAGAACTGAAGGGGCACTCAAAAGAATCTGCCCCATCTTCCTGTCTTTTTGTCACAATCAAGAATCTAACATTCTTTTCCTAAAGCTACATGGCTCTAATTGCGTATATTGTCTCTTCTTTTGTGTATGTGTTTAAACCCAGCTAATTGATTGCTTCAAAATGCCTCTCCTCTACTGGTCATTCATTCTATCCTTTAGCCAAGGTAAGCCTCTCTAATAGGAACTCATTTCATCTCCTCTTTGCCTACATCAAAGCACCCTGGCCTGACCTTCAAATAGGAAAGCAAAATTTAGGTAAATTGCAATTTTTGAGCCAGAAAGTCTAGTTTCTTTCAGGTCTTCCATGTTAGTAACAGCTGGTGAAATCGGGAGGAGACTAATAAAAAGCACGTTGAATGTGCATGCTGGTTGAAAACTATTAAAACCTGTCTTAAGAGAAAATATGGCATATTATTTCATTCTTATGGTAACTCATGTTGAAGGCAGTAATTCTTCCGCCCATTCTAGGGATGATGTAATATCTGATGCACAACTGGCCTGAGGTCAAGTTGGTCCAAATTTGCTAATCTTCCGGCTGTATCACACTAGCTGTGGCTCCAAGCCCCTCCTTTTCCTTTTCTTCCAGCATCCTTCCTGGCTCTCCTTCTTTTCCTTCTTGTCCTCTTCATTATCTTCCTAAGAGTAAGAAGAGACTTTTTGACTCACCTTACCTACCATCTTTCTTGGCAAATCTCAGCCTCAAGGTTTAGATGGAGCTAAAGTTCTTCCTAGATTTAGCATTATCAATATCTGAATCCGTGAGACCGGGGGACTTATTTGAAGATATTTTGGGCTCTGAGATGTCTCTAAATAAAGGTGGTCAGAGTTGATCCTGGAGAGAGAGAGGGATAAATAGTTAACTGCGTTATTTTCTTTTCAGTATCAAATCCTGCTCAAAATTCTTTGCTGTATTTGGATATTTTTTTTAAAAAAATGAATCTTTTTGTGTCCACATAAAGGACTTCAACTCTAACTTTTCTCTATTTTTCTTAGTTCCTTTATGGATGCAGAATTATAAACTGCATCATCTAGGGAAGATTTGACTAGTCTTATTCATCTTTATCCTACTCCTCCCCCATCCAAGCTACCAAAGTGCCCAGAATATAATAGGTGATCAATTAATGTCATTTAAAGAATGGATTATTGTACAATACAGCAAGAGAATTAAATTAGAGTTCATATATGCAGCAATATTATTTTTAATTCTGTACTAATTTTATCATTTGAAAGTAAAGCAGCGATTTTTAACTGCAGGTATATATGTACAAGCAAACTTGTATACACACACACACATACACACCAAGGACATTTGACAATGTCTGGAGACTTTTTGTTTTCACAATTAGGGGAAGGTGGCTACTGGCATCTAATGAGTAGAGGCCAGAGATGATTCTCAACATCCTAAAACAGCCACCCTACACACATGCACAGCAAAGAATTATCCAGTGCAAAAAGTCAAATGGTGATATTCACTTTTATGTGGAATCTAAAATATGACACAAATGGGCCTATCTGTGAAACAGAAACAGAATCACGGACGTAGAGAACAGACTGGTGATTACCCTGAGGGAGGGGTTGGGGAAGTGATGGAGTGGGAGGCTGGGATTAGCAGATGTAAGCTTTTATGTATAGAATGGATAAGCAGCAAGGTCCTACTGTATAACACAGAGAACTGTATTCAATATCCCGTGATAAACCATATTGGAAAAGAAAATATAAAAGAAGGGATGTATGTATATGTATAGCTGAATCACTTTGCTATAGAGCAAAAATTAACACAACATTGTAAATCAACTATACTTCAATTAAAAAAATAATAATGACATAAAATAGAGGGAATTGGTATCCATATTTCTAGTGGAAACAGCCAGAGAGAGCAGGGTTGTGATGCCTTTCTCAGTGTCTTGCATCGTTATCTGTGTCCTAGCATCACGGAAGGTAACTGACTCCAACTCTTTATTCATTTATGATGTGATCTGTGCCTTATTCCAACTCTACTATAAGAAGGTGTTAATTCTTTATTACAGATGTCCATATTTTAGTTCAAAAAAAATTATGGCAGTATTTAGAGAGCCCAATATAAAGGTATTGAAGTAAAGTGACCCTAGAAAGACTAATCATCTCGACTTCAATCCTGAAATTGTGTGTCCTGTGCTCTGTACTCAAGCACACTGTACTGAGCTCAGAGTTACTGACTAATGCTCTCCAGGCAGCACAGGCATCCTTTCATGCCTCCACAACCACCTCAGAATCAGGATGGGGCAGATGCAACAGGCTGTGTAAAGAGCCCACTGAATAGTTTGCCCACCAGACCTGCCACATCTTCTGTGGCAGTGTAGTGTATTCAGGAGCCTGTGCTCTACGACAGAGTGGGGCTGGAACCCCAGTGCTAAAACTTTCTTAGCTGAGCAGACTTGAGCAAACCACTGAAAGTTTCTGAGCCACAGTTCCAATAAAATGGGATGATAATACCAAGGCTTCAAGATTGTTTTGAGGGTAAAAAATAAAATTATAAAGTGCCTGGCACATAGTACATATTAGAAACAAAAATAGGCCAGTTATTATCATTTTATTTGACCATGATTTTAAAACATTCACAATCTTTTAGACAAACTGATACCTGTATTCACACCACAGTAAGGACTGGCTCTCTAAAAATGTATATAGATTGACCCAAGTCACTGTAGTTGATTTTATTATTATTCAAAGTACTCACCACTCTCCTCAGGGGAGGATTGTACATCCTACCTCACTGATGTCATGGGACATCAAGTGGTGTGTAAGTGGAAGGGATGAAGTTTTCCTCCCAGGGTTCTGCCATGTTGGATCATCTTTGTCACAAGACAGGCAATGTCCCAGAGACAGACTGTCCTTCAGCTTAAGGTTGTTATGAAGTCAATATGAAGCCATAGTCAAGCCACAAGACATGCACTGTGAGTGAGAAATAAATCTTTGTATGCATCTGAGGCTTAGAGGTTGTTTTTACCCTAATATTAATTTGGCTAAGTTGACTGAAACTGCCATCAATTTCTTAAACAGAGATAAAAACTCCCTTCTAGCCCAAGATATTCAGCACCAAGTAGATGAAAGTTTACTGGCAGACTAAATGCTAAATGCTAAAAAGGACAAGGTGTAAAGTTTTCTTAGCCTAGCATGAATTTTAAGCTCCATTAATTGGAATAGAAAGACTGCCTTAGAACTGAAAACTTGGGACTTCCCTGGTAGCACAGTGGTTAAGAATCCACCTGCTAATGCAGGTGACACAGGTTCGATCCCTGCTCCGGGAAGATCCCACATATCACGGAGCAAGTAAGCCCATGTGCCACAACTACTGAGACCGCATGCCACAACTGCTGAAGCCCATGCTCCTAGAGCCCATGCTGTGCAACAAGAGAAGCCACAGCAATGAGAAGCCCAGGCACCACAACAAAGAGTAGCCCCTGCTCACCATAACTAGAGAAAACCTGTGCACAGCAATGAAGACCCAACACAGCCAAAAATAAATAAATAAATTTATTAAAAGAAAAAACTGAAAACTTGGCTTTTATTTATTTATTTATTTGAAGTAGAGTTGATTTACAATATTATATTAGTTTCAGGTGTACAACATAGTCATTCAATAATTTTATAGATTATACTGCATTTAAAGTTATAAAATATTGACTATATTCCCTGTGCTGTACAATATATCCTTGTAGCTTATTTATCGTATGCATAGTAATTTGTACCTCTTAATACCCTACTCCTATCTTACCCCTCTCCTTACCCCTTTCCCACTGGTATCCACTAGTTTGTTCTCTATATCTGTGAATTTTATAGTCATTTGTTTGTTTTATTTTTTAGATTCCACATATAATGATCACATAGAGTATTTGTCTTTCTCTGTGTGACTTATTTCACTAAGCATAATACCTTCTGGGTCCATCCATGTTGTTGCAAATGGCAAAATTTCATTATTTTTTATGGCTGAGTAATATTCTGAAAACTTGATTGTTAAAGCCAGAATCTGAACCTGGCAGGCAGCCTTTTCCTTCATTTTTTCCTCAAAAATTTGGTCTTTCACCTTCTCCAATCCTAGCCTGGCCCTTAGCAAGTCCTTGTCAGTCTGAAATGGACCTCACTTTATGGAATAATTCAAAAAGTTGCCAATGACCAAAGTCAATATATTATGCATAACCACACGTGCATGGGTCTGCTTTCAAATATCTGTTAGTACACAATTCTCTAAATAACCTGATTGTTAGATTTTCCTCCAAATTTCACCTATTTCTAGAAGAGCACTAATTGCTTAACAACTTCTTCTAAGTGACTCATGATTGCCTCTCAGAAAATGTCACTATGGGGACTTCCCTGGTGGCACTTCCCTGGTGGTTAAGAATCTGCCTGCCAATGCAGGGGACATGGGTTTGAGCCCTAGTCTGGGAAGATCCCACATGCCGTTGAGCAACTAAGCGCATGCGCCACAACTACTGAGCCTGCACTCTAGACCCGGCGAGCCACAACTACTGAACCCGTGTACCACAACTACTGAAGGCCGTGCACCTAGATCCCTTGCTCGGCAACGAGAGAAGCCACTGCAAAGAGAAACCCCTGCTCACAGCAGCGAAGGCCCAACACAGCCAAAAATAAATAAATAAATAAATTTATGAAAAAAGAACAGAAAATGTCACTATGTCTTCTGTATATTCCCAACATGATGAGAAAAAATAAGTTTGTAGATGCCCTTTTTCCCTACTCTACTGCAAAAAAAAATCATTTTCCTCTCTGCCAACTGATTATGCAGCCACGTTGTTTGAAAGCTTGCATAATTTACATTAGCATGCTTAAGATCTCAGGTGACTATGCCTTTGAGGCCAGCATGTTAACCCCAGTGGGCTGATTTGATATTCTTCCCAATATCTGACCCTTTTTTTCCTTGTTAATTACAGGCAGACTTCCCTGGTCTGGCCCTGGATCTGCACCTGTTTCCCATCTTTGAGCAGCTGCTAATTAGGTTGAAAATGGTAGGGCTGGGCAGTGCAGGCCACACATGCCTCATCAGGCTATTGATCAGACTGGCATAACCCACATGCAGTAACGGTGTCTGCACAAACCGATTCCAAAATAAAAGCCATTCCTGGAGTTGCGTGTTTGAATCCAAGCATACTCCAGGCTCTACACCAAATATGAAAACGTGTGAAAAGAAGAGACAGTGTAGTTTTCAAATAAAATTTTTCATCGAAATACCAAGAGTAACCCTAAGTACTATTTACTCCTCATTTGAGTCTTTCAATTTGGAGTAGGGAAAAAGCTTCTTTTAGGGAAAAGAGATATGTCTATTTTTATATGGAAATTATTTTAGAGCTAGATTATGTGGAGCTGAATTATTTGTAAACTATCCAAGCAAAATCCTTACTCTGAATTCCCATTTGGCCTTGTGCATAACACACTTCTATAGAGTTTCACACTTTGTCATGATTTATAGCTTGAGTAGCTATGAATACCTAGAACACTGATTATGAAGGGGGACATTTCAGTTACCTATGGGTAGATTTGGAAATGGGTAGGAGAGTTTCGGGGTTGTCACAATGATTAAGGGGGTGCTGCCGGCAGTTTGTGAGTGGGTACAATGTGTTCACACCATGATAATTTGTCCAACATCGGTTACAAGTCACAAATAAGGGGCCAGGTTAAAATCATTTGATAAATATCTGTGTGTAGAACCTAATTCCATTTCACATATGAATATAAAATATTTTTGCAACTTCAATGTACTGAAATCTAATATCCTAAAATTTCCAAGAATGCAAATCCAAGAAAAATTAAGCTTTATTTGGTTTGAAATTTTTCAAGAGATACTCAGTGTTTTGAAAAGCATATCACTATTCTGATATTTTAATTACCAATAAATCACCCCATTATCTTTCTCTATTTATAGTTTCTGCATTCGGATTCTTTGGACAACTGTATGCTTCTGACTACCTCACTATATCATCTCAGTTGAGCCTAAGACTTTACGTACCGAAAATATATACAATATTTTTTATATAATTTTCCTGGATATAACAGTTAGACCATTATACTGATTTTTTTAATTACACGCAGAGTTAAGTTAGTTATATGAGCTGTGATTTTCATTCAAGGAGAGCAAAGAGAAGATTATAAAGCATTTATCGTGAAGAGGGGAGGTTAGGTCTTTGTGTGAGAGCCACTGTCCTGGGGTGATATTCCTGGGGTTTTCATTTGTACGTGCTTTTGCCACTGACTTTGTACCTTTGGCACCTGGCGTGTCATAGTCAATGATGTGTTTCTTAAAATTCCGTTTCTAACTTCCCCTCCTAATATTGTCATGCATACTACTGTTGCCTATGATCTAAGCACATTGCCCAGCCGAGCTGCCCTAACAGAGCCACCCAGTAGTCTAAATGCAGAGAAGCCTCTGATATCCAGGAAATGAATCACATCACCCGTCTAAAATGGGATAGACCTTATGTTCACTTTACGTAAACATTGCAGAGACCAATGAGATGGAATACGCATCCAAGATGGTGCTGTAATGATCTGTCATTATTGACCCATCCTAATTTCTCCTGTCATAGGACTCTACACGATTCGTTCTTCAGTCTGTTCTTTCAAGCAAGAAAGAAGCCTTAGAGAAAATCACAACGTTCACCTTTTTTGGTTCTACTTCCTACATCTTCACAGTTGAGAAAATGGTAGAATTAGGCACAAGAAATTTTCTAAAGCAGAGCACATTGGCTTTCAAGGTCCTGGGCTTTGGTTACCTCCTCAAAGACACACGTTGAGTCTCCCTCCCTCTTGTAAACTGAATATAGCTTAATTTCATTAAATTTCCTTTAAAAGCACTCCCATCATTTACCTTGATTGTAGCATTAAGATGGCTTCTCTGGCACATGAAAAGCTGCTCAACATCACTAATTAAAGAAATGCAAATCAAAACTACAATGAGGTATCACCTCACACTGGTTAGAATGGGCATCATCAGAAACTCTACAAACAACAAATGCTGGAGAGGGTGTGGAGAAAAAGGAACCCTCTTGCACTGTTGGTGGGAATGTAAATTGATATAGCCACTATGGAGAACAGTATGGAGGTTCCTTAAAAAACTAAAAATAGAATTACCATATGACCCAGCAATCCCACTACTGGGCATATACCCTGAGAAAACCATAATTCAAAAAGACACATTCACCACAATGTTCATTGCAGCACTATTTACAATAGCCAGGTCATGGAAGCAACCTAAATGCCCATAGACAGACGAATGGATAAAGATGTGGTACATATATACAATGGAATATTACTCAGCCATAAAAAAGAGTGAAATCAGGTCATTTGTAGAGACATGGGTGGACCTAGAGACTGTCATTCAGAGTGAAGTAAATCAGAAAGAGAAAAACAAATATTGTATATTAACGCATATATGTGGAATCTAGAAAAATGGTGCAGATGAACCGATCTGCAAGGCAGAAACAGAGACACAGATGTAGAGAACAAACATATGGACACCAAGGGGGGAAAGCAGGGTGTGGGGGTGGTGGGATGAATTGGGAGATTGGGATTGACATGTATACACTAATATGTATAAGTTTAAAATGTATCTGATACACCTAACCTACCAAACATCATAGCTTAGCCCAGCCTACCTTAAATGTGCTCAGAACATTTACATTAGCCAACAGTTGGGAAAAATCGTCTAACACAAAGTCTATTTTATAATAAAAGGTTGACTATCTCACTTGATTTATTGAATACCACACTGAAAGTGAAAAACAGAATGGTTGTCTGGATACAGAATGGCTGTAAGCATATCTGTGGTTTACCCTCGTGGTCACCCAGCTGACTGGTGCCCAGCATCGCAAGAGGGCATACATATTGCTAAGCTCATGAAAAGATTAAAATGCAAAATTCGAAGTAAGGTTTCTACTGAATGTGTACTGGTTTTGCACCATAATAAACTCAAAAAATCAAAGTTGAATCATCATAAGTTGGGGATGGTCTGAAATTAAATTACACAAGTAACAAAAATCTTAGGTCAGTGGGACTTCCATGGTGGTCCAGTGGTTAACACTCCACGCTCCGAATGCAGGGAGCCCGGGTTCGATCCCTGGTCAGAGAACTAGATCCCACATGCATGCCGCAACTAAAGATCCCTCGTGCTGCAACTAAGACCCGGTATAGCCAAATAAATAAATAAATATTTTTTTTAAAAAAAGAATCTTAGGTCAAGATTTTTAACTTCTCTCCTACACAATGATATTGTGTTTCTTCTCTAATACCATATGAGTCACTGCATGGCTCTACTGCTTGTATCCACTGTATTGTAATGATCATTTTCTGTGCCTATTCCTTTCCCTTCGTGTACCAACCCTAAACTGGAGCCTCTAGAAATCAGAAACTATGCTTTGTTTATATGGTCAGGGTGTTACCCATTGCCTAATACATATTAAATGTTTCATAAATCCTCTAACAAAATGAATGAATGCATTCATCACTCTTTATAAAGTGATAAGCTCTGTTAAAATAGGGATCTTTTGCCTAGTTTGCGCTGGTAACTCTAATACGTGGCATAGAGCCTGCCACACAGTGAGTTGAATGGATAATTGTTTAATGAATGGGAAAATTACAGGTATCAAGGAGTCCTTAGCCATAAATGCTTCCCATGTTTTTGTGGGCTCAGGATCAACCACATTCTATCAGGAAGGTAAAACTAAATTAATACTAATATTAGTGCTAACAGCTCCCACACATACAAACACATACACATAGGGCTGGTACGTGAAATGACGAGCTTGGACAGGATCACTCAAGGAGAGTAACAAAGCTTGATCATGCACTCACTTTACTATTGTAAATTCAACTCTACTTGCTTTGCAAAAGAGAAAAAGATAGATCACTATTTAAAAAGCGCAGGGTCTCCACCTGCCATTCCAAAGGAAATATATCCCCATATTCCTGTCCTATGATAAATATTTTGTCTTTTAAAAAAAGATGCTCATCTTTAAAGTTATTTATTTTTCAGACAACATAGCCCTTAAGAGCAAGCCACTACTTCATCTGGGCCTCAGTAGTAACTGGAGTTTCCATACTGAAGAAAAAGACAATATATGCTAAGTTGTCTCCATGGGGGGCACCTTCTTAGGAGATTTTCTTGGGTAACTCTAAGACGCAGTTTTTGTCTGAATGTCCCATTGCTTAGAATGGGAAGCACGGTGCTCCAAGGACAAATCTATGAAATGCGCTGAGAAAGAAAAGCCATCAGAGATGAAGGGAAAATAGCCAGAGGATTATGAGGAGAAGCAGTATCAGTGTCGTAAAAGCCAAAAAGTGGAGAATTTCTAGGGAAAAAAAAAAAAATGATTGAGTTTCAAATACAGCAATGAGATCTAGTAAGTATACTGAGTATATTAAGATCACCAAATACTCTTCAAAGCAAAGTTCTGATTATTCTTGTTAATGGTGGTATACTTAAAACTACAGAGTATTTTTTTCATTTTTCTTCATTGAGGGGAATATGAGACTAATACATACACGGAAAAAAGAGTGTTTCCATAAATATCTAACTTTGACAGTTAATGAAAATAGGAAATTTTCTCTCTGAAAAAAAAGAACACATTCTGAATTTCTCCAGCTGGGAGTCAGATGAGCCGAAAGAGACATAAGGCAGATTCAGGAAAATATGGGAGAAATTGGACTTGGAACAAGTTAAGAACTGGGAAATGTAACAGGAAACAGCCACTCCCCCTATACATAACCTGGTACTGAGAAAAGATTTATAGGATTCATTGTAGAAAGGAACCTAGACCTTAGGAGGTCAGAAGTAAAAATGTCTTTTAAAAAATTCTGCACAGTCATACCTGGAGCCTCAAAAATGAATTAGGATTGCAAAAAAGTTAGTCCATGTTCAGACCAGGGAACAGCATCCTTGTAAAGAATTTTCTTGGCCATTAGAAGTCACTCTTGGATAGACTGGGCTCACAGGAGCAAAGGAAACAAGGAAAAAAAAAAAAAAAAGTGAAGGAGAACGTTGACCTCAGCATTGTTTTCTTGTCCTTAGTCTTGAGAAAATTGGTGTCTAATTTGAAAGTGCCCTGAAGGCGGCTTTAACTTCCCTGACCAGCCCTTACCCCGGGGATTGCCTCAGGTTCTGCCGACCTGCGCAAGCATTTGAGGGTCAACTCAAGTGTTCTTGAGGAAGCCTTCCTGTGTATTAAAGTGGGCAGCATTGGTCTCCTCTCTCTCAGCTTGTCTTTCTCTTACAGTTGCTTGTTCCTTAATGGCTATGACTTGGTTTGTGCTGCTGGCAAATGAGGGATTCCTGGAGGGGGACTTGGGCCAGACTGTGGTGTCCAGTACTTCCCTGGGGCAGTAACAGGAACTGTTTGTTTTACCCCCGTGATGCTCTGCCAGACTCTAGCTTTATAAGTTGTCAAATTGACCCTGTATGTTTATTGAAATCAGACTTCCAATTAATAGCCCAGTTGTTGCTGCCTTTGGGGATGTTGGGGTGAGCTTGGTTGGTTGGTTGGTAGGTTAGTAGGGAACCATGATGGAAGGAGAATGAAATCAAAAGAGGATTAGGAAGAGACTTTGTGTGGGAGAATCTGCTTTAGAAACCCCAATCCTTAAAATGCTGACTAACCCCTCTGCATGTTTCTACAATACTAAGCACTCTGACGTGAACTATTTTGCAAATATGCATTTGGGGGTGGGGAACATTTATATGACTATCACTGTAATAGGAGTCTTGGGGGTGGGACACATAATAATCCAAAAAGTAATGTAGAGTCCACAAAAATCTAAAATTTAGATATTATATAAAATGTAATATCCTTGATGCAATCCACTTCAGTTTAGCTGGAAAACCAGCTAGTAGAAGAGCTAGGGTTTGTTTCCTGTGTGCACCAGTTATTTTGGCTCTGTTCTGAGGGAGTAGACCCAACCTTTAACTTAATGCAACATATATATTCATGTGCCCTGCCTACAAGTGTGAGATGAATACAAATCACCTCTGCTAAAAAAGAAAACAAGGAAAATATATTTCCAAATGAGTGTGAGTCCATAGTGAGGTCTTTCACTACACATAGGGTGACCATTTGTCCCAGTATGCCTGAGACGGCCTCAACTTACTTTCATTGTCCCAGTATAATTACAGATAGAGCACCTTTCACTCCCAATGTGATGTAGTTCAGACAATGAAGTATATGCTCAGCCTGTAAAATATGGCATGTTTAAATGACTTACAAAGACATCAGGACTTCCAGAATAAAAGTACAATTTTGGCCCATTATGTTTACTCTTATGTAGTCTGTGTGACTACCTTAAAATTCTATAAGATCTAACGATAACCTCTATCAATTTAAGTCCTTGTGAAGTTTTTGTAGACTTAAATTATAATTGTTACCAAAAGCGGGGTCTGACTGCTCACCACTCTAAAGCCAATAAAGAGGCAAGGTTGGTGGAAAGGAAAGTTTGCTGTATTTTTGGATGCCGGCAACCAGGTGGGAGGGCTGACTCTTGTCTGAAGGCTGACTTCCCCCAGTGACAATCAGTGGGCACAAGCTTTTATAGGCAGAAGCAGGGGGCTACATGCAGAAACAGCACAGTCAGCTCTGACAGTCCTCTTGAAATTGGTCATCGGTGGTCTGATCAGCTTCATTTTGATTGTTTTACAGTACCGTCTTCAGTTCAGGGTTGTTTTGTTCCCATTTATTTGAGGCCAGTTCTCAGAATTGTGGCAGCTTATGTAATGGTTACACACTCTGGACATCACCTATTTAACTTCTTCCACTTGGTGGGGATTTCAGTATCTACAAGACAGCTCAAAGGGTAGGGCTCAGAATATTATCTATAGCCCTTGAGGAGGAACTATAGGTCCTTTAATGACTAAACTATTATTATTTGGTCTCGTTTGACTGTTTTCCTTTGTTTCTGTGTTTTCTCACTTCTCTGATTAAATTTAGTCTTTGGCTAAAGTTTTTCTACAGGCAAAAGGCAGGCAGAGGACATGGGAGCGGAAGGGCCATAGGATCCTGCTCTGTTTCATAGTCATTTCACTTTTAAGAAAACAGAAAAGACTCTACCAGTCAATGTGGAAGGATCGGGACCCTTGTTCATGATGGTGGGAATGAAAATGGTGAAGCTGCCTCAGAAAATATTCTGGCAATTCCTCAAATGATTAAAGACAGTTACCATATGACCCAGCAATTCCACTCCTAGGTATCTAGTTAAAAGAAATGTAAACCTATTTCCGTAGAAAAAAAATGTTTGTAGCGGCCTTATTCATAAAAGCTGAAAGGAAACAATCCCTCAACTGATGAACGGATAAAGAAAATGTTGTATATCCGTACAATGGAATATCATTCAGCCCTAAAAGGAATCAAGTACTGATACATGCTACAACATGGACGAACCTTGAAAAGATTATGTTAAATTAAAGAAATCTGTCTCAAAAGACCACATGTTATATGATTTCATTCATATGAAATGTCTAGAAAAGGCAAATCTATAGAAGCAGAAAGATAAATGGCTGCTTAGTGCTGGAGAGGTTGGGGGATAGAAATGAGTGTTAGATAAAGGGTATGGGGTCTCTTTTTGAGGTGATGAAATGCTCTAAAATTGTGATGATGGTTGCACATATCTGTGAATATACTACAAGCCATTGAATTGCACACTTTAAATGGGTGAATTGTGTGGTACATGAATGTGATATCAATAAAGCTGTTAAAGAAAAAGAACAAAAAAGATTCTGTCATTCAGAAAGGCAATCATTCAGCACGAATAATAATAACAAACATTCATGGAGAATTTGCTCTCTGGCAGATGCTGTTTTTCCTGCTTCATATGCCTTATATCAATGAACCGTCACAAAAGACCCATGACAGTGGTTCTGGAAGTATATGCACTTTGAACATAAAATGTTAAGTCAATTGTGCAGGGTCACAGAAGTAGTAAAACACTGAGTTTTCGAACCCTCATAGACTAATTCCAAAGTCTGAGCTTTTAGTCCTACTCTAAACGCCAGTCATTCAATTAATCTAATTCATATCAGAGTGTGAAGAGCTCACCAGATCCAGTTTCCTCCTGACAGAGAGGCACTCAAACCCTAGGTAAGTACTGGCCAGTGGAGATGAATAACCCCGAAGGTGAGCCTTAGGTCCATTGTACTTGCCTGGGGCCAGCTTTGTGATTGAATCCTATTACACACTAAAATTTGCCTCAGTTTGGAGCCTGCTAGTTGGCAGTGAGTAGAGGGAAATCATATCTTGTCTCTATATGTCAAAGAGAACTTAGAGCAGCAATGAGTTCAAAACCCAAAGTGAGCTCCTGGACTTTCTTCACCTTGGCGTGGTCCTGCCATTGCCACTTGCCTCTTGCTTTTCTTGTTTGAGCTCCCTCTTATTTTCTCTTCTGCTGGCCACCTGTTTGGGTTACATAAAAAGCATTACAATTTAGGTCCTGGCTTTAGGCTTGGTCCTTGTACCAGGGATATATACATATATTCAAGAATATTTTGGATATTTATTTGTAACACATAAAAAAATTAATTCATACCTTCAGTCACGGTAACTAAAAATTAACAATGGAACAAACAATAAAATAAGTAGAAAACATAATGGGTGGGATTTTTCCTGAAATGACTTGAAAGAAACTTAATCAAGCTACTTATATTTATATACTATTAAAAGCTGGTTTTTTGTTGTTTTAGGAACAGTATTGTGTGACCATGATAAAAATAAAATCAGGCAAGACAGGTGATTTTTTTTTTTTAAGACAGGTGATTTTTAAACAGTTAAAGCATCACTGGTAATTCAGAATATGTAAATAGGAATCTGAGAGCAGCTGGCACCTAACTCTGCATGCCAGACTTTATCTCAACAGAGATCTCAACCCCCTTAGGAATTACTATTTCCCATACAAAGAATCAATAAATGGGGTGCTCAGAAACAAATGGGGAGTCTAATGGCTATTCTTCTACCAGGAATTATTAACGGTGAAGAATGTATATACGGGTAAGCATATATAAGTTACAGAGAGAAGAAAGAGAGGGAATATTCTGATTCATTACCTAAATACTTTTCCACTTACAGTCATATAAGGGCCTTTAAGTTATGGATTTAATAGTCTTGTTCAACTGGGCAGATGATGCTTCCTACACCATGGAAAACCGGTTAGCAGCTTCTTAAAATGTTAAACACAAATTCACCATATGATCCAACCATTCCACGCATACGTATCTAGCCAAGAGAAATTAACACGTTTCCACATAAATACTTGTATTCAAATGGTCATAGCTACATTGTTTATAACAACCCAAAACTGGAACCAACCCAAATGCCTAGAAACTGGTAAATGGAGAAACAGAATGTGGTATATCGATACAATGTAATACGTTTCCACTATAAAAAGGAATAAAGAACTGATGCATCCTGAAATATAGACGAACCTTGAAAACATGACCCTAGAAGAAAGAAGCCAGTCACAAAAATGCCGCAAATTGAATGATTCATTCTATAAAATATCCAGAAAAGGCAAATCAGCAAAGACAAAAACTGGATTAGTGGTTACCTCAGACTAGCAGTGGGAGTTAGGGAATAACTGCAAATAGGCATGAGTTTTTTTTGAGGGGGGCAAGGGAATGGAAATGTTCTAAAATTAGACTGTTGTGACGATTATACAACTCTACACATTTATTAAAAATCACTGAATTGTACACTTAGGTGAGTTATGTGGTATGTAAATAATACTCCAATAAAGCTGTGAAAAATCAGTCAATATATCACATTAAGAAAATAAAAGAGGAAAAATCAATACATTCAGAAATGGTAAGTGACAAAATTCGGTATCTAATGAATAGTTTTAAAATTACCTTTCAAAATTTGTCTCCCTAAGAGCCGAATTCCAAGCAACTGTAAAGCTGGTATATCAGTTAGGCTAGAGTAAGTTATGCTATGGTAACAGAAAACCCCAAAATTTCAGTGGTTTCACACACAAAAGTTCACTTCTCTCTCATACTTAATGGCCGACAGGTATCATCAGCAGAGACTGGGTGTACAGAGGAGGACTATATTCATCTTGGTGATCAAAAGCCAAGTCTGGCAGAAGATTCATCTTAATACGTTTCCCACATTTCCAGAAAAGGGAAGAGAAACACGGGACATTGCACCCTAGCTCTTCTTGGAGGTGAAACACATCAATTCTGCTCACATCTCATTGACCAAAGTAAGGCACACTACGACAGTTAATTTCAAAATATATCGGGAAAATACAAAACTACCATATATTCAGAATGAGAAGAAAGAAGACGTTTGTAAAGAGTCTTCATAACTGCTATGATATGATAAACTTGAATCCTCCCATGACATTGGCTATATCTGAGCAGAGTGCAAGCTAGCCCAGAAGCCACTAACAAAGAACATGGCAGGTTAAGAAAAGTAGATACCATTGGTCTGGGGGCCAAAGGATCAGTATTTATATTTAACAAGTTGATACTTTAAAGGTAAATCTGGAAACCATGGTTAGGCCCTAGATATTAAAGATTTAAAGCAACATTTTAAGATAGATGTAAGACTTAGGACTTAAAAAGTTATGCTTCAGTAGTTGTTAAGACTTTAATGGAAAAAAATTTCTACAATATTAATGGGCAGGATATTGCTAGCGTAAGTAGTATGCTTTTGCCCAAGCTGAGGCCTGGTCAGATAAAAAAAAAAAATTAGAGCTGTAAAAATAGCAGTGGAGTCTAGAACTTTGTTGAAACAGGAAAATCATTCAACAAATGTTGTATTTTATTGAACAATTATTTCTATATCTCTTGAAAAGGTCATATGATTTTATACCTTTCTTTTCTTTTTTTCTTTCTTTCTTTATTTTTTTGCCACACCCCACTGCTCATGGGATCTTAGTTCCCCAACCAGGGACTGAACCCTGGCCCTCGGCAGTGAAAGTGTGGAGTCCTAACCACTGTACTGCCAGGAAATTCCCAATACCTTTATTTTCTTAACTGTTTGGTAATGGTGATCTGCCTATCCCAAGCACTACCTATTAAAAAAAAAAAAAAAAAAGTATGTTTGTTTATTTTAGCATTCAGGGAAATAAATATGAGTTTAAAGGACAAAGAAATGTAATACTAAGACAGGAAATATAACAGCACTTTTCCCTATAATAATGATGACATGTGGGCTGGCATATACAGGTGAACATCCTAAAGTAATAGGTTAAAAAAACGAATACAGAGTACAAAGTGACATCAAATTGTCATTTTTTTGGAAGTTGATTGCCAAAGTTTTATTCTGTTTATTCATGTTGAGCAATATTTTAGACATAGGGTGGTAGTTTAAAAATTACCAGTCAGATGATCACAGATGCCTCCAGAATCCTCATTTCTTTTCTGTGACTGATTAGTGGTTTGACAGTTTTAAATTTTGTTTCCCACACCCATTCCCCAAATAATACTGTGTATATAATTGTTGTGTCTTTACCTTACAGTTCTTTAAGGGCACCAAAGGCACACTATAAATCCTAAAAGTTTCTCTGAAACATTTAAATTAGAGTATATTTAAGAAGAAAAAAAAGGACAAGTGCGATTTTAAAGTCATTCGGCAAACTGATTCTGTCAAGAAAGCTTAGTTTCACTCTGTTTGCTACAACAGCTTTTTTTTTCATAACTCCACTCTTCTTGTTCTTGTAATCCATTTGGGAGGCCTGTCAAGGCCTATCCACTCTCTAAATAGCTTTGCAGATTAAATTTTTAACTCTCTTCTCTTCATGCAGATTTATATTTCTGACAAAGAATTGCCCTGAGATGTCAGCTTCCATTTTTCTCACTGGAGGGAAGGCATATAGGTGCCAGTGTGGATTCTCAAATCTCAACCTCGTCAGGAAATGCAGGCACACATGTAGATACTTCTCTCCAGGACCACGCATGTGTGTTTCCATCATTCATTCCTTTTAGATTCCTGACTCCTGATTCCTGACGCCTTTCCCTTCAATGGGTCTTGAGGATAAGCATGTAGGAGACTAAAACAAGAACACGAAGAATTTTCATTTGTGTACGTTGTAATCTTAATAATGAGGATATGCCAAGGTGTGACGATTATACAAAAAAATAGCAGATAGTTGAACCTGGTCTATATGGGGCTGGTTTTCTTTTGCAGATGATGCCTGAGATGAAATTTAAAGTGAAAAAAAAGAGAAAATGAGTGAGAAGCAAAGAAAGCAACAGAAGTAAAACTGTGAATTTGTAGAAGCACCGTGGTCTGTATAAACATCTTCAAAAATATGGGCAATGTTGAATAGACATTTTCCAAGAGTTAATAACTAAATGGCCAATAAGCATATTAAAAGGAAGTCAACATCTTAGTCACCAGGGAAATGCAGATTACACCTGCAATAAAGAATGACTACGTATGCATTTGATTGGTTAACATTATAAAGACTAACCAACTTATCAACATTATTAAGACTGATAACAACTTTTGTCCTGAATATGGAAAAATTAGAGCTCTCATGAATTGCTAGTGAGAGTGTAAATTGGTACAATCCCTTTGGAAAACTTTTTGGCAGTATATACTAAACCTAAACATTCACCTACTCTATGAAAGCATTTCCATTCATAGGGACATGCCTGAGAGAACTGAATGCATATGTACATCAAAAGATATTACAGAATGTTCATGGCCAAAATCTGGAAACAACATAAATGCCCATCAACAAGAGAACAGATAAATTTATTACGGAATAGTCATACAATGGGATACTACACAACAATAAAAAAAAAAAAAAGCACAAAATACTGTACCACTACACACAACAATAAAAATAAATCTTTCACACTTAAGGTTGAACAAAAGAAGCCAGAACAAGTGTACAATGCATGATTCCATTTAAATGAAGTTCAAAAACAGGCAAAATGAATTTATGATGATAGAGGTGAGACTAGTGGTGAACTTTTGGTGTATTTTTTGGAAACAGGCAGAAGGCAGCTTTCTGGGGGCTAGAAATGATTTGATATTGAGCTGCGCACTTTACTGTACGGTTGTTATACCCCAGTTAAGAAAGTATTTTTGAATAAATTTTAAATGAACAAATGAACAAAAGCAGGTGTCAAATGATAGGAAGAAAAAACATGTTTACAACAAATAATCAAAGGTAATTACCTTAATATACAAGAGGTCTTCCAAATCAATAAAAAATGTCAAGACCCAAATTTTAAAAGTGGCAAAGGATATGATAGGACAGCAGTAAGAAGCTATTAAAATGAGTAATATATACAATTTAAAAATTGCCCAAGCTGTGTAATAAAACACCATTTCAGCAGAGTCAGAGGCAGCTCCATGGGACGCACAGGGGAAATTATACAACACAACTTTCTTGAAGTTCCAACAGATAAGCATCATGAATGCAATGTGCAGGCAGCTTCCAGTTCTCAGGAAATGTTCAGATTGACCGAAAGAAAAGCTCACTTACAAGCCTGACTTATATGGAGGCCAGGATATCTGTGGAGCAAACAGAACACACGTTTGAGTTTCACACTCTACGGAGCAGTCTGATTGATTGCATTTGCCCAAAGGAGGTGCAATAGAGGGAAAAACAAAAGAGCCAGCCTGTGGTGGTTTTGAAGCCTGTTCTACAAGTGTTGGCATTAGTGACTCACTTGTAACAAATAGGATGTGGTGCATGACTTCTGAATTTAGGTGATTCAACTTCTCTCTCTCTCTCTCTCCCCTAATTCCCTCCCTCCTTTCCTCTCTGCTCCTTTCCCTCCCTCCCTTCCCTTCCCTTCCCTCCCCTTCCTTTCCTTCTCCCCAGTTTCTCCCCCTTCTCTCTCTGGATATGTGCCTTGGAACCCTGAGCTGCCATGTAAGAAGTTCAACTATCTTGAAGCCTCCATGCTAGAGAGAGAGTATGTGGAGCCCACACTGAGAAGGAGATGTCCCAGGAGTCCCAGCTGTTC
Organism: Balaenoptera borealis; assembly: GCF_965194805.1. Lineage (NCBI taxonomy): Eukaryota > Metazoa > Chordata > Mammalia > Artiodactyla > Balaenopteridae > Balaenoptera > Balaenoptera borealis. Next base: position 82,629,366 of record NC_138869.1, read on the forward strand.
CAGCCCCCAGCTGCTCATGTTTCCAGCCCAGCTACTGGAAATACGAATAAAGAACACTTCGATATGAGCCTCCCACTTACCATAGCCCCTGCAACCTCTGGAGAGACCCTGAGCCCGAAATGCCTAGTTAAGCAGTTCTTGACTTCTTGACCCACCATAACCATCATAAATAATTGTTGTTTTAAGCCTCCAGGTTTGGGGGCAATTTGTAATGCAGCGGTAATAATGGGAACAGATCCCCAGAGAAGAAGAGAGCCAGTTGCAGGGCCTGGAAGCTAGAGGGAGCAGTTTGCAGGAGCAAGAGAGGGCTGTGCTCTTACAACCTCTGGGCCATCCCCATACCCTGGGGGTGCTTGAACACTGGAGGAATAAAGAGGGCTGTCATACAAAGGAACCTACTGTCTCCCAAAGGAGCCAATCAAGAGAAGCAGATGCAGCTCTTTGCTCTCCAGAGAGAGGATTTGCTCCAAGTGGAGCGGGTCAGAGAGAGTTGGAAATAGCCCAGACCGTGGTGAGAGTAGCTCTTGGTTAAGAAAGTGAGAGTCACTGGTGAGGCGGAAGGAGAAACCCAGCATAGAAACTGCAGCTCTGCAGTCAGCAGCTCCATGCATCTGCTAGAAACTTCGACCTTCCCCTATAGCCTGAGGTCACATTTCAGTCCACCACTTGCTAACGACAGAAATGTAGGCAAGTTACTTACCTTCTCTGTGCCTCAGTTTCCTCAAATGGAAAAATTAAGATACTGCTAGTACCTAAGTCATAAATTAGAGGATTATGAGGATTGCATGAATGCTTACGTGTGAAGGGCTTTGCAAAGTGACTGGTACGTGGTAAGGACTCAGGAAGTTTAAACTCTTATTATTGTTGTTACCAGGACTTTGGGGGATAAAATTAGGCTGCAGCCTCATTACCTTCAGGTCTGGGAAAATTTCTTCTGTTATTTCTTTGATAATTTCTTTCCCTCTGTTTCTCTTTTCTCTCTTTTGAGAATTCCTATTTTTCAGGTATTGAACTTTAAAGAATAAACCTTTATGTCTCTTTTATTTCTTCTCCTGTTTACTGTCTCACTGTCTTTTTGTCCTACTTACTAACAGATGTTTTTCTAGCTTATATTACCACTTTTCTGCTGAATTTTTATTTTTATTGAAGTACAGTTGCTTTACCATAGTATATTAGCTTCAGGTATACAGCATGGTGATTCAGTATTTTTATATTTTATACTCCATTGAAAGTTATTACAAGATAATGGCTATGATTCACTGGGCTATACAATACCTCCATGTTGCTTACGTATTTTATACATAGTAGTTTATATCTCTTAGTCCCATATCCCTATCTTACCCTTTCTTTCAAGAACTGTTCCTTGAATTTTTTCTTCTTTGTCAGAATGTTTGAGTCTTTTTAAAATTTTTATTCAACACTTTTACAAACGTCTTTTATTAGAACGTCATTATGTCTGACTGCTCTAATATCATAGTTCCTCCCCACCCCCCATCGGGTCCCCCTGCCTCTTTCATATTGAAGAATTTCCTCAAATGTTCAATAATCCTTGATTGACCATTCTAAATTCCAAGACACTCAGCAGCAGGTTAGGAGGTTTGTGTTCCTGAATTACTGACTTCTGCACTTGGTTTTAGAACGCCAGCCAATTTGCTAGGAGAGTACAAATACATAGAATATGAAGTGCTTTTCTTTGAGGTCATGTGCTTTCTCCACAGAAGAAACCTCCAGTCTCCTGCCTGTAATATTTGGGGGCTGGAGGGAGTAGGCATATAATTGTGTTATATTTTAGATGAAGGGGGGCTGTGAGTCAGCTATCCATATATGAATTTTCAACAAGTCCTCCTGTTTTGACCCACGTTTCTCACTCTGCACTCTGTTTCTCCTAGATCTAAGCCTCCTAGATTCTAAGAGACAACTGGACTCCCCTGCTCCTATTCTCCTTTATGAATATCAAAGCTGTGTCTTTCTTTGCCCTGCTACATGAATCACCTTGTTTCCATCTGCTTTTCATCTTCCAGAGTTGTTGAAACCTCTTAATGCCTGAAGCACACTCTCTTGTTCTTCAACTTTTATCTGCTATTATCTATTTTTATCTATAATTATCTAGTTCTATGAATTAATATGTGTTTACTCATTTTATTGAATTTCAGAGGGGTCTCTAGAGGAGAAGAGATAAACATGTTCTATCTATCACCTTCAAACAGAAGCCTCTGGTTTTCCTTTCCAGACTTACATTTTAGAATGAATTATCACTAATTTTCTAGATCACTATTGATCAAAAATCACCTAACCCAGATTCCCCAGCATACCCTTAAAAACTATGGTTTGGAAAGACAGCATTAGGTGCTAAGAATATTCATTTTTTAACAAGCACTCCCACATTTATTCTAATAAGGTGGTTCTTGAATACACTGAGGAAAATTGCCCTAGAAAAACTAAAGTTTGACAAAAGATTGTTTAGAAACACCTGTATCACTGCTTATAATTTGTGTTCTGATTTTATCAAGAAATCAAGAGGTCTATTAATATTTATTACTGTTACCATTGTGATAATATTATCAATATTATCAATCAATTCTTCTTAAAATACCAGAACATAGTTTCAAGTATTTCTCTGCCATGTAATTTGAAACATGTAAGTTCATTACACTTTATGTAATTATTTTTATCATACATGTTATCATTACTTTTAAAGTGACTGGGTTTTATTTTCCCTACATTTTATGCTTTTAACTTGAACTCAGCTTATTGTGATATTAATAACCTGATTACTAATTCTTAACTGGATTTTTATATTTCTTATTTTTCTACTTGTAAACTTTGAGGTTCTTGTGGGGTTTTTTGGTGGAGGTAGTAGTCACTTTTATTTTCACCCAATTTTATATGCTTTTTCTTTTTAAACTATGTTTATCTCGAGATTTACATAATATGTTTTTACGGTACATAACATATATCCTATATATGTTTTGATTATGTTTTTGGTCTTATATTTGTCATTTTATTTCTATTGTAAATAGTTTATTTTTCCTATCTTTGGCAATAGGTTTTTATTCTTTAATTTCCCCTTTAATAATTCAGAAAATATAGCTTTTTGTTGTTAATTTGTGTTTTTTTAAATGATTACTTTTTAACTTTCAAAAATTATATTTAATTCTTTATTTCTCAATTTAACTAGGAAATTGACAGTGCCTATTAATTTCTCAATATGAAAGATATAAATATTATCTAATTTTTCCATGAACAATTATATTTTGCTTTCCTTGGTTATATATTTGTATGATGCATATGAATCTAGATTCTTGAGTTTCTGTTGTGGTATATATCTAAATTGATTTTTGGTGTCAATATAGTTCCTGGGAATCCTTAAACTCAACTAGCCTGATGTATAGCATTATTATTAGGGGAATTATAAAAATGCTATATACATCCATTTAAATTTTATTTTAACTTAGTAAAGAGTAATATCCATTCAAACATTCATCAAACTTTTGAGGTACGGCCAAGATCTTTTCTTTGAGTATGGATCTCCTGATTGGAGTACCTATTTTTAAAGCAAAATTCATCACCATGAAGTATTATCTACTATTTTTAGTTTGGATTTCTTTAGAATTGAATGTCTTGATGAGCTCTGAAAGTGTATATACAGAAATGAAAATGGTTACCTTTTTTCTTATTCACAAGAAAGTTGGGAATCTTTTATTGCAATTTATTTTATCAAGTCTTCTTAAAGCGCTCAACAGTTTTCAGAGAGCAAATATTTGGCAGTTATTTTATTGGTTGATACAACACTTACACTATATGATTACAGGGAAAGGTACAAATATGGGGAACAAACATACAACTCAAATTGGTAGAAGTAGAAATGCATGGCTATTAACCTGAAGGCTATTAGCTGCTAGCATCAGGAATTTCACAGGAGGAATGAAGAGCTGATTAGAGGCCAAGAATAGATTGACTTTTGTATCACTAGCATGCATCTAAAATCCAAGGGTAGAAATGAATCACAAAATTAGAAAAAGCGTAATTCAAGGATAAAGTATAAAAAGGGAAAACTGAAGAAACAGAAAAGGACAAATGAAGATAACTGAGTTGAAGACTTCATTCAGTTTTACTTCAACCATCGAATGTATGGATGCATTTTGTTATTATTGCTTGTTGTTTTCCTCAACAATGAGTTCCTATGTATGAGAGTAGCAAGACAACACATCACAGAAATTTTATGAAAAGATGTTTTTGTGAAGATAACAATTTAGTAACAAAGGCCAAGACTTAATGAAATGATATTATTCACATGTCCAAAAAACTGCTAAAATTTTTGCTGAAGCATCCCCTCCCACAGTCCCTGCAGTTTTGGTGTGGATGGGAGAATAAAAACGCTCACCAAGAGGTATTACTTAACAATTTTGAGAATATTTTGAATGAAATTGCAATAATAGGTAGAACTGTCAGGTTAAATGAAATACATTCTATTACTTTATAATGAACTCTTGGAAAACAAAACACCTTTGTATTTGATAAAGATTTGGTAAATACATCACCAAAGTCTTCAAAAGAGAATTTGATAGTTTCCCTGACAAATGAAAATGGGACTTTCTTTAGACTTCTAAAGTTCTCATATACCATATATTCTTTTTTTTTTTTGGCCACGCTATGCAGCACGCAGGATCTTAGCTCCCCGCCAGGGATTGAACCCGTGCCCTCTGCGTTGGGAGCTCGGAATCTTAACCACTGGACCACCAGGGAAGTCCTATCGTATACCGTGTATTCTTAAGGGGAAAAAAAAAAGGCATTGATAATCCATTTCTTGGAAGCTAAATAAAGTAAGTGATGACTTATCTTAACCAGTGGAATATTTCTTGATGTTTACTCCTATTAGTAGTAGAAAGTCAGTGTTACTACTATCTGTGCTGGTCATAGGGCTATGGAGATGTAGAAGTATCAGATGGTCACTATCCTGAGCTCACTAAGAGTCTAACAAAAACAAAACCCAAAATAAGATGGGATAAATACCAAGGATGCAGTCTAGAAAATGTAGTGTCGAAGAACTTATCATCTCTATATCCTAACTCATTGAAAATGTAGAAATATAATTATGCCTATAAAACATCAAGCCACATTCTGTTAACGATTTGACAACTTAATGAATTTCTTAGTGATCGTGGGGGTTTTTGTTTGTTTGTTTTTTTAGTGTTTTGCACTTTACCTGTGTGACTCCTGAAATCATTTATGCCACCTCTGTGTTAGGCATAGATCAGTTTATGAAAATAACTATGTAAAACATATGTACAGTTCATTGTGCTTGGTAGTTTCATAACAACCTTGTACATGAAGCATCCACATGGTATCTTGAGATCCTTTACAATAATAAACCAAATACAGTTAGACTTGACATTTTTCCTGGATTAATTTGTACATTCCATGATCTATATCTCACACTTATCTGTTCCATGTCAGGACCCTTTGTTCTACAAGATTTCTTTTCTTGCAGTATTGATCCTTATTGATCTTAACCTAGTACAATAGTGAATAATTAAATATTTTCTCAAAGAAACAAGTTGTTCCCTCTTTTCAGTATGACCTTCACCTGAGGTTCAAATAGCTCCAGCATTGTTGAGGCATCTTTTTGGTGCAAACTTAACCTCTGTTGTCCTACTTTGAAAATGCACTTGATTTCTAACAAGAGCTTTTAGAAATGTAACAGTGCTGATTTGTTAGATAATGAAATCCAAATTGTTCTAGAAAAAGGTGCAATTATACAGCATGTAATACACAAATAAATTGACTTAATGTTACATTATAATGAAAACTGTGCAAAATCCTCTACACAAGCACAATAAAATAATAAAAAGTAATAGAACAGGTAATAGATGTAAAATAAATGCTAAAAAAGTAGTTCAAATCATTTTCATACCAGTCAAAAGATACTGAGAAGGGCGCATCCAATCACAATAAAACACCAGAACGAAACACTTCTAAATAGTAATATAAATTTTTGTGGACACTTCATGTTCCATGATGTGGAATTGACATATAGTTTGATTTTCTTTTTCCTAATGTAAGCCACAGTTTTACAGTCCTAGTGAAAACATTTTATTGCTGGGGATGTATTAGACATGGTTCATTTCCCTTCTCAGTATGGCTTTAATTTTCCACATCCATGGCTTGACACAGACCCAAACACCAGAAGATGGTTGTCTGCTATAAACTGTTTGGTTTTCTTTGATTGTTTTACAATTTAATCTATAGTTCATTCCATTAACCCTTTCTATTTTAATGCTGCCAAGTCTCCCAGCTCCTTAATATAAAGATAAACTTCCCCCAAACATTTATGTTTATTCTGGTTTCTCTTGCCCAGAGAATCACCGTGCTTTGGCAGTGGGGCAGGCCGGAAAAGGAAATGTTTCTTTCCCAGTTAACTTTTTCGAGGCCCTGGGTAATTGCAACATAATTGACATTTTACACTGAGGGGGGGTTTCCCTTTTTCTTCATAATACATTCGTCATTATTCTTTCATTGGGTTCCATCGTATTCATAGTGATCTGCTGAGCCAAGGAAGTGCCACTGTCATTCTAGCTTTCTCCTCAAATCCCTGATCTTTCGGACGGAGGGTGTGGGGTGGACAGCGGGGAGGGGGGAGGCCTTCCCTGGCTGCAGTGTTGTCACATCCTATATCCTGTTCCTTCCGGCAGAGAAAGTGTATCTGGAAGGGTCACCGGATCAGCCTGTGCCTGGGGCGTCTCGCCTCAAGTACAAAAGACTCGACTCAACTCACGTTAGTCTTCTAGGTGGCCTATCGGCGGTGACGGACTGCCAGCTCAGGCTGTGGACGAGCAGTGATGACTGCCTTGAAATGCTAAGTGCTTAATTAAGGACCTTTCATATCAGTTATTGAGGCCTCCGTCTCCCGTAGCCCTGGGCATTGTACTTTACCAAGGGCTCCCTGGAGCCAGAGCCAACTTCATTGCAGTGACAAGTGGAGAAAGAGAGAGAGAGAAACAAGTGGTTTCAGTCCTCTCACAGCCTTCCCCAAATCGAAATACAATCCGACAGCTGACTAGTCAGAGTCGGGCGGCTCCTAAAAATATACTTTTTCATGTTCATGGAAATACAGCAAGCTTGTGTCTCCCTCGCAGGGATGGACCACGGACCGCACCTCTGAGAAAAATTTCATTGTCGGCAGCCACTTAGCGAGCGCCTGGTCTTAAAAGATGGAAAGACATTTTTTGTCTGATGACATTTCCCCCTTATTTTCAATAGTTCTGATACTATTTTTTTAAATAAATTTATTTATTTTATTTATTTTTATTTGTGGCTGCGTTGGGTCTTCGTTGCTGTGCGCGGGCTTTCTCTAGTTGTGGCGAGCGGGGGCTACTCTTCGTTGTGGTGCGCGGGCTTCTTGCTGCAGTGGCTTCTCTTCTTGCAGAGCACGGGTTCTAGGCCCGCGGGCTTCAGTAGTTGTGGCACACGGGCTTAGTTGCTCCGTGTCATGTGGGATCTTCCTGGGCCAGGGATCGAACCCGTGTCCCCTGCATTGGCAGGCGGATTCTTAACCATCCCCCCCATACTATTTCAAAAGTCCATCTTAAAAAGTGTGTGATGGTGAACTTCTGCTTATAGTTTGTAACTATTTTGCTCTTTTAGGGTGGAAACGCTTCCTTATGAAAGGACTTCTCTATATCTCCATTGCCAAATATGTTTAAAGTTACTAAATAGTGAGCGGGAAGTAAACAAAGCTACGGCTGCTGGTGGTATCTGTTATCGTTGTTAATAGCAAAAGGATTGATCACTGACAGGTGAAATGCAACACATTTTAAAGCAAAGTCCAGGAGGAATGTAGTTTGCCTACACCTAACTGATGAAGTAAAAACACAAAGTCTTCATTCATTAAAAAAAAAAAAAAAGACTACTGTTGACCAACACGTGATAATATACAAACTATATACTTTAAATTAAAATAGAAGAACCATTAGCAAATGATTTTGACTGTGACTTGAAATGAGCAGATCCTGGCAAAGAGAGAATCTATGAAACAATGTGTTTGACATTACACTGCAGTATTGGTGCATCACAGGTGAAATTCCTGAACCTCAAGAATGTTTGGGGACCTAAAATATTTGAGGACCACTTCCTCTATTCTCTGTGTAGAGCCACATGAAAAGACATTTCTTGGTGTCAGAAGGTTTCCAAATCAAATGCTAGCCACTGCTATCTCTTCTTAATACACTTGGGGTTCGTTTACTCATTTAATTCCTTACCCTTCCATGAAGAAATATTCATATAATTATATGTATACATATTACTGTTGTATTTATACACATATAAATGGATGCATATTAATATTTAGAAAGTAATGATCAATTTGCATTGCATGTTTTCAGGCAGAGTAAAGTAGGCTTGTAAACAACAGCTCGTGAAATTCAACCTCTGGAGACAGTTGGAATTTCAATGTTGACACTCTCTCTATTGGTTCTAAATGATCAGGTTAATAGAAGAATTGGAATGGAGGGTCATAACATTATCTCTTTTTTTCCAGAGTGAATAGGAGAGGGTACTTTGGTGATTTACCATTTAACTCTTAAGATGGGTTTTAACTCTTAAGATGTCAGCCTCCAGGACTGTGAACACTTATCAGATTTCAATATTTCCACCTCACAATACAGAAAAGAAGCGGTCCACTTTGGAAACTACTTTTACCTAAAATTATGCCTCAGCACTTAAATCTCAATCTCTGTTCCTCTACTCATTTCCACATTGAAGGAATTTGTCATAATGTTTTAGATTACAGAAATGACCTATGCAAGTGAGAGAAATACCGTCATCCCATCCAAATATTCACCCCCATGCATATCTTTCCATAGTAGAATCCCAGAGCATTAAATGGCTGAAGCAATTGCCTTAAATCTTAGCCCATGGAAATATCTATGGTTTAACATCTACAGAAAGAGGCAAACAGGAAATTCATTCCAAGAAAGAAATATCATGCAAAATATGATATTAAAATATCAAGCAAAATATTAAAATTATTTAATTTAATATTAAAATAAATATTTAAATAATTTAAAATATTAAAATAAAATACTTGCTTGTAGCAATTCACTTTTATAGTAAAATTTTATACTGTTGTAGAATCTGTTCTTTTTTTTTAGGAGAATTAGTCTGACTTTCATATTCACTAAATGCTATCTCATTCCGCCCCTCCCAAAATAATATTTAGAATATGAAGTTGGAGCAGATGACTTCACAAATTCAACATTTTCTCCCATCTTGGGGTCTGGGGAGGCAGATGTCTCTGCTGGAATTTATTGAAGAAATCTTTGTGAATGGAATTCATTTTTATTTGCACAGGTAATATTCTTCTCGCACAATTAGGCACAGCTTCACAACCCAGGGGAGAGGAACAGTTGGGATCTTCATCAAAGTCATCATTTGAGGAGCTTATTTCTGAAGGAGCTCCTTGTGCAGAGCCTAAAGATTTGAAAGTAGAACGAGTTGCAGTTGATAGAATTTGTTCTTTAAATCCTCAGCCTACAGATGCTATTGCTTTGCTGGTAATCATGGGAATTCCTGAATCTGTAACTGAGGACTTAACCCTATCTACCTTCTAATTTAATACCGCCAAGCAGCATAGATTCCATTGAAGGGCTGAGAGCATCGAAGAAAATAAAACATGCGTGAAAATCTCTAGGAAACACACAGTGAACTAGTAAATATTACTTTCTCTTCCTCTTTTACTTCTCGTAGAAAAAATATATATGTCAAATAGTCTAAGTTCTCCTAAATTTGATTCCATATGTTAGAGAATTGAGTAGTTATCTCAAGAAATTCAAGCAATATGGGTAGTATGTCTCAACTATATGGACCTTAAAGTTGATATTTTAGAATTTGAAAAATCCAGCTCTATTGTCTCTCTTGCTGCTAGAATTCAATAGATTTCAACTTTCTACACCTCTTTGATTAGGTTTAAGGGCATAGTTATATGTGGCTGAATAGTAAATCGTAGCTGGTTTTGTCATGACTTAGCTTTAGAACAAAGGACAAAAATCTTGTCCTTTAAACAATAAGCGTTCGAATAAAATGACAATCTGGCTTCATTTGAACCTGGTTGTGCAGATATTACCTTAGCTACTCATTTGAAATATTTTATCACTTACCTTCCTAAGTGCCAGACAGAGTCCAGTTTTTCTTGGGGGGGGGGAGGGGGGAGGGGAAGGAGGGTGGTATTAATACCACAGGAGGTAAATATAGACAAGATTTGATTAGAGAAATTAGGTATTTGGGTGGGGACATGGTAGTGAGGAAACAATAGGACTTTCTAAGAAAAGCGTAGATTTTATCATTTTAAATTGGTTTCAAGAATCCAGTCCTCGTTTTTCTTTAGCATTAGCATATGACATGTGTATGCTTGCAGCCAGTCTTAGAAACATTCAGCACCTCCATTAATCTGTAAAATAAAGCTTACACCACAAGCTGACATTAGAATTTAATTATAACTGAAGACTAATTGCAGCAAATAATATATAAGGAATTTTAATTCTCATCTCAAAGTCAAATGGATACAAAAAAGTCAGAAATATTTTTATGATTTTAAAACACTGAATTATTACATCAAGAATAAATACAAATTTAATGAAATAATTTGCAAAATCCAGATCATACTGATTTTTTTCTAAATTCACTTGTACCTCAATTTGCAGAATGACACAGCTTGCTTTTTCATGTGACCATACAAATACTAAAAATAGTTATATGTTTATTTTATTGCATACTATTTTATTTGCATATAAAATATTTACCCTTAAGTTAAATTATGTGCATAGGATTTAACCTGAGCCCCCTAAAATAATCTATATGTATCTGGTTGGAAGAAGACATATAATACTTTGAATCATTATTCATTTGCATTTAATGAGCTTTTATAATCCCTTAAAGAGAAACCCAAAAATGTCAAATAATTTTCATTCTACTCATAAAACTTAATTTGGCAGATAATTTTCTGAGATGTTGCCATACACAGAAAAAGTAGGAGCATTTTTAGTTTTTTCTGTTATTTTGTAAAGGAATGTTGAATCCATTAAATTAAAGTGGAAAACGGATAGAGTAGTAGTTTTGAATCAGGTCAAATTCTGGAAAATTCCAGAATTCTGGGGAATGATTTAATTCAGGAGGAAAGAGAGAAAGAGAGAGAAAAAGTGAAAAAGAGAGATCACTGAAAAGATTATTGATAATTCAAAGGCCCAGCATCCACACTAACTCAGCAGTGTGATACTGACAGCTATTAACTACAAAACTGTGGTCGCCGAGTAAGGGTAAATAAGCTATCACCATGGAGCTTCGTGGTGGGCTGGCGTCCACTGGAATGTATTTTCCTGCAGCAGGCACTACCTGATGACAGCTACAATCAAGAGTGGCTGCAGGCAGCTGCTTTGCTCCAGGCCACATTCAATTATGTCGGACTGCATTAGTCCCTGGCGAAGCTGTCACCTTCTAGCCTGTGAAGTGATAGCGTGAAGAGGCTCCTGAAGTCTCTGCAGTCCCTTGTTTCAGGTTTCAGGGGGAGGAAGGGAAACAATGTGGAAAAAAAAAAAGACCATTAGTACTCTGACTGCTTACAGCATTCATTTTGCTTTCAGAGTAGAAAAAAAAAAAAAAAATAGCTTAGGTGAGCTGGATTCACGAAGTTGTCTGGTGTTGGATAAAAAAATTTTTTTTCCCTCCAACAAGTAGCTCTTTTTCAGGAGGCAATGCCAGGAGAGTGTCCTATTTTCAGGATTTGAGAGTCTCTGTGGTTCAACCTCCCCAGGAGATAGCGTTGCATTGGAATGTATTTTCTAATGTATGATATCCCCAAGGATTCTCTAGCAGTCAAGATAGTTTGCAGGGTCTGATCTGCAAGTGTGGGATATTTGACTTCTCTTCTAAGCTTGCCAGAACTTTAGGTTGGATGGACTTTGAGATTTCTTTCCTAAGGGAACACTAGACTTTCGGAGCGAAAGAGAAATAAACTCAGGTGATTCTGGGAAGTTATCTGGGGACAGAATGTATTTTTGATGATCAACCTGCCCAGAACAGTTTATAACCTTTACCACTCTACAACCAATGACTGAAGGATGTTGAGATTAGAGATTTTTAAGGTTCAGTATTTTCACTCCTACACAGAGTATATAAATTCTCAAAAAGAGTGGGGTGGGGGGTTATAGCAACTCATGATATTTCGTTAGAATGTCTAATCAAGTACCACTACCTAGTGAAACTAGCAGAAAGAGAAGTTATTTACTGCAGGCACTAAATAAAGGTCAGGCACCATGGTATTAAGATGTGATGTCCCTTCTCAAGATATCATCTAGTTGGAGGAAAAACATAACATGTAAAACACTGGAAAATCAATTCCAGAACATACAGGAACCCTCCCTATGACTTGCTGTGCAATACTGGACAAGTCACTTAACCTCTCTCTTTGAGATTTCATGTTGGAAAAAAACAGGTACAAAGATGTCTCCAGATAGAGATTGTGAGAGAATAGATATTACATATCACATAACTTATAGTACTTCCAAATAAATTTAACCAAAGAACAGAGTCCGAATTTTCCAGAATATTTTGCTAATTTAAAATTCTTTTGTCCATCTGAAAGGTTTTTTAAATTTTTCATTTCTTATTGGTAACTTTGGGCATTTTGTGGCATCATCAGTATTGCAAACAATTATTTAGTTATTACTTACTGAATGCCCAGCATCACCATGGTCAAAACTGGACCCACCTCTTGACATTGATATTTACAAATTGGTATTCTTTAAACTCATATCTGTTGTGCTGCTCTGATTAAATTGGGCAGAAGAGTTGCCTTAGTTTTGTGAAGCGGCAGCAATCTGGTTTCTTAGGAATAAATAAATAAATAAATAACTGAAGTACCAAAAGCTCCTGGGCTAGAATGCCATTATCTCCCTGGCATGCTGTGAGGTCTTGTGCAAACCCCTCACCTCTCTAGTAATTGGATGTCTGGCTTAATGAGTCCCCTTCCTGCTTCTAGCCCTCCAATTTAGGAAGGAATTGGTAATATACCATCCTTTAGAAGGGAAAAGACTTCCTCCTACCCCCACTTCTCAAGGTTTTTAAAAAAAACTTCATTGACTCTCTCAGTTATTTGGTGACTCTGAAAACTGAACTCCCGACTAAGAGAAAGAAGCTTTTTTGTAGTCGTATTTGTAGTAGTAATATATAGATTTTTTTTTTTTAATAAATTTATTTATCTTTATTTGATTATTTTTGCCTGTGCTGGGTCTTCGTTGCTGCGCACGGGCTTTCTCTAGTTGGGGCGAGCGGGTGCTCTTCTTCGTTGCGATGCGCGGGCTTCTCATTGTGGTGGCTTCTTTTGTTGCAGAGCACGGGCTCTAGGCGCACGGGCTTCAGTAGTTGTGGCACATGGACTCAGTAGTTGTGGTTCCCAGGGTCCAGAGTGCAGGCTCAGTAGTTGTGGCTCATGGGCTTAGTTGCTCCGCAGCATGTGGGATCTTCCTGGTCCAGGGCTCGAACCCGTGTCCCCTGCATTGACAGGCGGATTCTTAACCACTGCACCACGAGGGAAGCCCTAGATATATTATTATATCTATTATTATACATTATTATATAGGTATGTTATAACTATGCCTATTATCTATATTATTATATAGATAAATTATTACTATACATAGAAATATATAGATCCTTAGAAGAGTTTCTCAAGTTGCATATTTTCTTTTTTTAAAAAATTTATTTTATTTTTTTATTTTTTGGCTGCGTTGGGTCTTCGTTGCTGCGCGCAGGCTTTCTCTAGGTGCGGCAAGCGGGGGCTACTCTTCGTTGCGGTGCACGGGCTTCTCATTGTGATGGCTTCTCTTGTTGCGGAGCACGGGCTCTAGGCGCGCGGCTTCAGTAGTTGTAGCACATGGACTCAGTAGTTGTGGTTCCCAGGCTCCAGAGTGCAGGCTCAGTAGTTGTGATGCACGGGCTTCGTTGCTCTGCAGCATGTGGGATCTTCCCAGACCAGGGCTCGAACCAATGTCCCCTGCCCTGGCAGGCAGATTCTTAACCACTGCACCACCAGGGAAGCCCCATCAAGTTGCGTATTTTCTGTTTGTGCCTCTCTATGCCTTTCTTATCTTAATGTATGGCTCTGGAGTTTTGTTAGTGGGGTAGTTATATGAAATGCTACACTAATTATTCAAATTGAAAAGAAGACATACAGCCCAGCCCACCTGTGAAAAGAGCAATGGCTGATACCTAAGGCATTAAGAATACACATTCATGCTAATCCATCTTTCACAGAATCCCAGGCCATGGCCCACACTTCTGGACATAGATGTGCCTCACAATTAGGACACACTTCCTGCATCTTGTTCCCAAAGTGGCCTTTTGTAGCCTAACTTATCCTGTTTCTGATGAATCAGGCCTAGAATACTGCTTCACAGTGTATCCTTCGAAGGATATTAATACACAGAAAAGTTGAGCATAGAACAGATTGCATAGCTGCACGTAGGAGTAAACACACCCTGGGCTCAAAACCATTATCACTTCTCCTGTAATCACAGTCAGACTGGAAATCCCAGAGGGAATCTCATACTGGAAACAGAATGCTTTTATTTGGGGGGGGGGGGGGGGTTGGCGCGTATCGTGGCATAATTTCCCAGCTGCTGGTACAAGGCTTTGTGTGCCCCTGTATCTCAGAAAAATAAAACTGATGCCATCGTTAATAGAACGAGACTTCCTGTGACTCCAAAGTAACAAGTACCCAGCAATGTGCTATTCCCCTAAAGGAAAAATATCTCATGGTTGTAATAAAACCATATTGATTCTCTGAAGTCTTTTCTCTTGAAGAATGAAACAACAAATGTAAACAACTGGAAGAAACACCTTTTGAAACAAATTCCTGTTATTTAAATACAAAGAATTATTTCGTGTATCCTGATGGTGATGATAAATGATGTAGCTTCAGAGACCCTTCACCCCCACTTCAGGAACATTTATCTATATAAATTGAGGTGTCCTTAGCTGAGGTTAAAGGCAGTGCTACTGTGATTGGAAGAGAGAGAAGAGCCATGTGGCAGATTTAAATGTACTCGGTGGTGCATTAAGGCAGAGAGAGGGAAACAGATAGAGTGGGTGGAGAGAAGCAGGAGGACAAGACTACCCAGACTGGAAAAGCCATGATCAGAAAAGTTAAAACTGGGGAAATTACAAGAGATTAAGAGGAGAGGAGAGGCAAAATAAGACTTCATGTGATTAACAGAAACCACTGGCTCCCCTATGACACTCACTGAAAGCATTTTGCTCTCCGGCTTGCTTTGTCCATCTTTTCTTTTGTACACCTAAGAGAATTGTCTATTCTTGACTAGAAATGTATCAAAAGACATTTTGGAAATGAGAATGAAGTGAAGAAGAATAAAATTTATAAAACTGATTGCACCATGATGGTAATTTTTAAAATAGCATGGATATATACATATATGTATATATGTGTATATACTTGTATATACATACTAGCTATGTGTGCATATATATACATGTATATTCAAATGTACTTACTCGATATCACACTAAGAATTATTTTTCATGTTCATAAAGGTCTCTGGACAAAGAAAGATTCTGGTTAATGTTTTGGAGAGTTTTCAGAACAATTGTAACATTTAAAAGCATTAAATGAATATTAAATATTAAATAAATATTAACTAAAACATATTAAAATACTTATATGAGGCAGATTCTTGAACATAAACAGTGGACAGAACTTTCATGATTAGCAACAATGTGATTTTAAATTTAAAATGCTGCTTTGAAAAGGGATATTTCCATATGCAATGGAATCTCACATGCATAAATATGTGATATTCATCGAGTGGCCAGAAGTTAACGACAGTGATTTTTAGGATCATGAAAAATCTTGTTCCCTAGGTTTCTTCAGATGTATGTGGAGGGAGGTATAGATTGAGTATTGATATGTATCTTTAGTAAAGTATTAAGCTCAGCAGAGCATGTGGAGATCAAACCGCCCTTGTTTGTCCAGATGAGCAGCAGTCAAATATTTGCATCATTGGATTTTGTGAAAAGAGGCCCTTGATTAATCATGTGAAGGTTCCTACAGCCTTAGCAAGTGGCTGAAGAAATAAGCCAGGCTGATCAGAGCAACGTGCACTTCCCAGGGAATTTGAAAGACGTGCTTAATAGAAGCTCTTGAGTTAAAAAGAAAATGGGTAAAAGTAAATATATATATTTGAATTTTTAAAAGTAAGCCAAGTATCAACGTTTCTTATGATGTTTGCTTTGCCTTTTTCCTTTTAAGACGATTCACTAGGATATACGTTGAAGGTGATTCATGTAATTTTCAACTTGGCTACAACAATGCTACAACATGCTGTCACATCAAAGTGATTCTACCTAGTGTGTATGGCAGGAAAATAAACTCCTTTTTTTAAATATTATTCAGTGGCCAACCCACAATTTTCTTTTCTCAATGTAATTTGTTCTCTATAGATAGATTCCAAATAAGAACTACAATCTGCTTTAGAAAAGTAACCCTGGGACTTCCCTGGTGGTCCAGTGGTTAAGAATATGCCTTCCAACGCAGGGTACGCAAGTTCAGTCCCTGGTCCGAGAACGAATATCCCACATGCCACGGGGCAACTAAACCCTTGCACCGCAACTGCTGAGCCCGCGTGATCTGGAGCCCGCGCTCCACAACTAGAGAGAAGCCAGCACAATGCAACTAGAGGAGCCAGCGTGCTGCAATAAGGAGCCCACGTGCTGCAACTAAGACCCGATGCAGGCAAATAAATTAATTAATTAATTTTTAAAAAGAAAAGAAAAGTAACCCACATACAGGTCCCCAATCCCTTATCCCAAACATGGGGCCAGATGTATTCTGTAATTCAGAATTTTGCAAAATTCAAAAGGTAACGTACTATATATTATGTAGAACCCTCAATGGGGCCTAGGGCTGAATCACTATTGAACACATTAACATTTTGTAGTGAAATATATGAATATTCATAATAACTAGGTTGACTAAAGGCTATAAATAGCCTTCTCAGTTCAGGTCAATTTTTGATGCCAAATTAGTTTTTTTAAAACTTAGGTTTCCCAGAAGTTTCTGGATTTCAGGACTGAAGTGAAGGAAATATGAACACGTATTTAGAAATCCCTTACTATTTTTCTTTTAAAAGTTATTTCTAATTAAAGCAAACAAAATAATTGTAAAATTCTAGAACTTGTCTTCAGTAAAATTCTATTTAATGTTTTTAAAAATATTATTTATGGGATTTATTGTTTCAAGATTCACTATACCTTACTCTAATTATGTATTACATTCCAAATAAATATTCTATATTTCTATAAAATTATTTTAAGATTCTACATACAATCTGAAATGTCATATAAATTGTTAAATATTTTTTGATAGAATAAAATGTGCAGCCTGAAGGATATGTGCATGAACACTAGAAATGTACATTAAATATTGTTTGAGAAACACTATTTTTATTAATTTATTTGGTTTCAGCCAAAGTTTTTTCTTAAGATAACAATTTTCTCTTCCTAAACTAGAACTTCCCCAAAATCTGAGTCTTGCCTCTTAGGCTAACTTTAGATTTGTTGCTGTAAGGATTCTATTTTACTTAGAGAAGAAATAGTGAAAATGGGCTTTTATTGGTTAAATTTGTCATATGATTAGAATCCCCATCCAAGATACCTTACACACCCTGATAATTAGTCAAATCCCCAAAATTTCATGCCAGATTTTTTAGCATACCCGTATGAATTGAAGAGTGAAGGAAAAGAGAAAACAAAAGAAGAAGAAGAAAAGAGAAGAAGAAGGAGGAAAGAAAGATGGGATAAAGGAAAGAAGAAAAAAGAAAGAAAGGAAAAATAAAAAAGCAGAAAAGAACAGCCCAATTTCCCTCTGAGACTTTGGTGCTTTGGCCCCTTAACCCTAACTCCTCAGGCATCAAGAGGAGGACATAATCGTTTGTGAAACAAAGGAAAATCAGAAATGGGCTCAAAAGAATTAAGGCTGGAAATGATTCCCAGACAGGTGAAATGAAATGGAACCTGGTGCAGACATTTACAAAGCCAAACCACACTAATAAAAGCAGGCCAGACACCAAGAACTCAGAGCGAGGTGCCCCACAAGGGGAAACGTAGACTCAGAGACAGGTCAAATGAGGTGTTCTTAGACCCAGCTTGAGAATCCAAAGCCAGGGTCTCTGCATACTGAATACTAATACAAAAACAAGATCCTGGGATGACCTTTTCTTACAGAGAGAGAACAGTCACCCAGGCTCACAGGGGCCAAGCCTGGGCAGCAGGTCTTTATCCAGTTAAAAAGTCACATGCAGAGCCAGAGAGTTGGCAAGAACTCACATCAAGCTAACAGTCACAGTTTTCACTTGTGCTTTGCTGTGATTTATATACAGACTTTGTTTATACATAAACAGTACATCAGGATAACAGTAAGTGGACAACCTGACTTAAGCAAGATAACAGCAGCCCCACATAAGTATCAATACATACTCAGCATATAAATATAGCCAAATAGAGCACCGTCTTGTAGGTTTCAGAAAAATACTGCCTGTAGGTTTCTATCCCACTGCCCCCCATGTTCACATCCCTGTCCTGGGCCCCAGAATGACTGTAGATAGGAAAAGAATGGGAGAGGAAGAGAAAAATAAAGAAGAAAGGAGAGAATTGCCTGGTGGTCCAGTGGTTAGGACTCCGCGCTCTCACTGTGCCGAGGGCTTGGGTTCAGTCCCTGGTCGGGGAACTAAGATCCCATATGCCAGTGTGGTACGGCCAAACAAATTAAAAAAAATTTTTTTTTAATTAAAAAATAAAAAGAGGAAAGGAAAGAAGCTCCTTCAGAGACATCAGTTATGCATGCAAACTCGGTCCTAAGTAATGCTCATACAAACCCTGCCCAATGTCTTTTAAAAGCAAAATAATAATAGTAATAACTATAGGATGGTTGATCCTTGGTCACAGAGTTAATCTCAGTGGGTGAGTATGATGGGCTGTGCACTAAGGACATTTTTTCATCAGATATTTTCATTTTCTGCCTTTGGCAAAAATTCCACCAGTCGTGATAAATAATTCCATACCCCTAAGTGGATATTATTATTATTTTCAAGTGCAAGCCACAGCTGGCTCCTAGCCTGGCAGCTCTGCCGGAGTCACAGATGCTGTGTGCATACCTGTTGACAATTCTGTGGGTGGAAACAGTTCAGCATCCCCACTTCCGCACTTGTGCTCTTTCATCCTAATGGTGTCCCTTGAAATCGCCAGGGAAGGGAAAAGGGACAGACTGAGGCGAAGGTGCAAATCGACAGTGTGGATTTTGCCTGCAGGGTTAGAATATACACCTACTTCTCAGATGTTCTGTTCGCAGGCAACTCACTTTTTCTACTAGGAAATTTAATGACAGTACAAACCCACCGCTATTTTAAAGGGCTAGTGTAATATTTTGCACATAGTGGGCACTAAAAATTGCTGAATAAATAAAAAAGTGAATGAGGGTCAAGGTTTGGCTTGTTCTGCTTTTTTTTAAATCTATAAACCTCCACTTCTCTGTTTTCCTGTCTTTCTAATCCATTTTGACACTCACGTTTCCCCCTCCCCTGGTATCTACTGCCTTTGCAGTGCCCCCCGGCTGTCCCCAGTGCAATACTCAACCTGTCCTGAAGTATTATTTTCAACCTCTTACCTCTTTCCCTCTATCAAAATGTGTTCTTCCAGCCAATCAAAGCACCTGTGACAGTCAGTCCTAGTGACTTAATTGGATAATCAAACATTTTTAAATGTTTTACCTAGCAATTGGGTTACCTCTTGTCTGTATCCATATCTTAACTAAGGAATTGTGAAACAATGGAAATTCCCAGTATAAACTGGCTGGAAACTGGTCGAACAAGACAGTTATTTGGAAATGCTACTGAAATTGCATCATGTACTGTTTGCCATCCCAAGTTGTATAGGGCTGGCCATCTTTATTAGGCTCAAAAATCTGAACATACATATTGTTTTTGAAATGATATGATATAATCTCCACTAGTTAACAAAAAGTAAAACAATCCTATAAGATCAAAAGGAGGGAAAAGGGGAGTAAAATATACCTAAGGAAAACTATTTGAGTAAATTTATAATATGGAAAAATACTTCTATAATTCATAAGGAATCACAGAAGCCCAAATTAATAGGATTCCTTTGAACATACTTTGTTACTGTTACTCGGTCATTTCACCAGAACACTGAAGAACAGCTCAAAAAAAATGCAATTTTCAGCCTACTTTAAAAAACTAAGCAAGTCTAGTCAAAGACTCAGAAGTGAATTATTGGTTTAATATTGACAACAACATGGTCAAATGTTTTGTGGGGAGCTTTGTAGCTAAGAAAAAACACTGGACTTTGACCTAAGAAAACCAGATTTCCTTCCCACCACCACTAACACTAACTAGTTGTCAACACTTCAAACAGCGTAGAATCTTCAAACAAAAACAAAAACAAAAACCATGTTTAACAAATAAATAGATAAAAGAGTGAATGGCCCTGGGGTAGTCATTTCAATCACTGTGAATCTATAAAATAAAGAAGTTGAAACATGAATTCTCTACAGTTTCTTTCTAATAGTGAAATTCTATAATTCACCAAACTCATCCCAAGAGAATCAGTAGGTATATTCTGAAATAGAGATGGAGAAAAGCAGCTGGCCACAGGGAATTAGACATCGAAGAATTATCTCTGCCCCCTCCTCCTTCCCTCCCTTCTTTAGGCTGGAGGAAAGGAATAAAGGAGTGTGAAGATAAGGACAGCTCTCCATCTTGGTAGCAGAGCCCCAGGTACCAAACGCCATCACCACTCTATGTGTCCATTACAAACCTGAGGTCACAGAACAGCAAAGCAGAGGAGAAAAAAACCTGTAACTCAGCACCAGTGAGCCAATACCCTACACAACCATTTCCAAGGCAGTTAGAGCCCACCCATATCAGCTTAACGGTTTGCATAATAAGGGCATCACCTTTACATTCATAAAAAACAGAATGAAAAAGTTGCAAGAAGATTCGAGCAAAGTTTTCTTGCAGTAGAGGTGAACCTAAGAAAGTCCCACCACACACCAAGGCATTAAAGGCAACCTTGTTTGGAAACAGATGTCATGAATTCTAAAGCATCATGCAACTGCACAGTAGGTCTAGGGCATTTCCCCACCTTCTATCTATTCACAAAAAAATTTTTTTTTAATTTTCTGACTCAAACAAGGAAATAATCAACTCCATAATTTGAGTTGTTGTTTTTTGAATTTTTGAATTTTATTTTATTTACTTTTTTATACAGCAGGTTCTTATTAGTCATCAATTTTATACACATCAGTGTATACACGTCAATCCCAATCTCCCAATTCATCATTTTAAAATAATTCTGAGACTCGCGTTTTGATCGTGGCTCAGCTCACGGCTAGCTGTGTGACCTTGGGCGGTCACATAATTCCTCCTGTCCCCAGGTTCCATTTGTTGGAGGCATTGGTGCTAAACAGTTTCTAAGAACATAATCCAGATCGAAGGTTCTAATGACTCTGACATACAGCACATGACGGTTATTCTCTCCAGAGCTATTTTTAAGTGACATGAAATTTACATAGCCAGGGATCTTAGACATTAATTTTCTAAAACATTCTTCTGACATTTGTAAGAAATACTGGCAATCTCCCAAACTGAGGCAGAAGAAATACAAACTCAAAACATTTTAATGTGTTGGAGTAGAAAGCTGATCTTTAAGCAAGGAGTAGCCAGTTTCCTTCAGAAAATCTGTGTTAGGTAAAGCCAAAAAAAGATTGGATAGAAAGCCTAAAGATGGTAGCAGATCATGAAAACCTAGCCAAACTATATATTCCAAGGGATAAGGAGTGAATAGGTTGAATGAATGCTAATACCAAATAAAAATGTGCTAATTTTTATTGAGCATATATATTCTGCCGGACATTGTGATAAGGATTTAGGATAGATTATTTAATCCAATACAGCATGGCATTTTACTAGCTTTTTGAGAATTAAACTGAAAAACAATGTATTTTTTTGTCATGCCATAAATTTAGGAAGTGTAGAAGTTTAGGAAGAGAGATTGATTTGTGTTCTTTCTGGGCAGACCTTTCCTTGCTGATGCCAAAGCTCACACGGGCCAACAGAAAAGGATGTGCCCCTCGTTCTCAAAATATGACATCTGCTCATAGCAAACTGTACCTCTGTCATGCTAGCATTGTTAGTTGTTAGGAAAGTTATGTAAATAAATATGACCTAGTAAGAGAAATAATAGTGATAATATACAGCATCAAATCAATAGCTATAATTAAAGATAATAGTGCTTGGCAAATTTGGGTTTTCTTCTCATTTTCTTAAAAAAGGTTTATTCTAAACAAATGACACATTTTCTACTACCTTTCAAAAAGTTTTCTGTGATGAACTAAAGTTAAGACCACGCCTGTGACGTGGGTAAATTCAATTTGACAACTAAAGAATAATTCTCATCTTTCAGTTGCTTATGTAATGATAGGAATCACTAAAGAAAAGTCACTGAAACATCTCTTCTTTATGACTTCAGCCTTCAGCAGTCAGAATACAAATATATGAAATCCTATCTATATTTAACCAAGAATTCTTGCTCTTTTGGCTGAAACTTGACTGCAGCGTATTAATATTAAAATAAGGTGATATTAACAGAAATATTTTAAAGACCTAAAGATTCCTTCCACGTGGCATCTTCACTGCTTCCCTGGAACCTCCTCAAAATATTCCTGTCCAGGTATGAGAAAGGAAGAGGGTGAGACTTTGTCACCTCTAAGAGAAGAGAATGATAAAGTTAAAATCTTGTTCTATCGTGCTTCTTGTTTTACTAGTGCCCCCTCTAGTGGAATTTTCTTAGTAATGCAGGCCAAAAAAAAGGAGGTGGGGGGATTTAAGACACCAAGCACATATTTTGTTTGCTTTTTTACATTTCCTTTTTAGAAACGTTCTAAACAAAATGATGTGAAATAAACAAACATAATAGTGCATAATAGACGTACAATAGTTTCACCAGCAATTGTAATTAAACAAGGGAGTGATAAAAATCTGTGCTATATTCAGAACAGAAAACGTTTTCAGATGCAATGTGGCAGACAGACATGAAAACATATTTTGCCGGAATTCACTGTCATTCAGTTGTGGCTTGACTTTTTTTCCTACATCAGCCTATTTGGCCATTAGCCTGAAACTTTGCTACCAGTCTCTTTCTTCTCATTTACTTTAAAACTTGAATTTCCCCTCTTAATTGTTTACTATCATTCTCTTTTATAATACCTTTGGGAGAATCATACCCTTCATCTCTAACTTTTGCAATTTTTTGCTGTCTGCAAACTGCATTGATGCATCAGAACCAAGACCTAGAAGCTAATTCTGTTTACAATTCCTGAGCAGTCTTGTTCTAATCATTTTCTTGCATCATTTTTTTTTTCTCCTATTAATTTTGTTTGTACTAGTAGGAAAAAGAAAAAGAAGGAAAACTACCCCTGCCCCATATGACCATTCTCAACACGGTCTCATAGGATTCTTCCTGGAGAAGACTTGAGCTTGGTAGATGCATCTTGTTCTACAGGGATCTCTGTCAACTTCTCTTTTTATGCATTTAATGTGCTTCCCTGGTGATAGCCTAAGGGTGCTTCCACTAAACAATTAATGTAAGGCATCTCCTGGGAACCTAATGGGTATTTAGCAGTAAGTTCACTTCCAGTGAACGTATAATGTGATATTTTGACAATGCATATAGAGGAGACGGAGAAAGGTGAACTTTTCTCCAACAAGGTAATAAACTACCTACCCAAACTTCTCACCCTTCTGCTATTGTTTGGGGAGGAAGGAGAACCAAGCTGTAATTTAGTATATTGTTGTGTGTGCCTGCCTTTGCTGTTTGGGCATAGTACCACACCAGTGTTCACTGGTACTAATGTAACGTACAAGTCTCAATCTATTAGTGAAAGTAAAATTTGCTGTGACATTTTGATTCTAAAGCCGCGAGCGATGAAAAGGGTAGCACGGCACAGGATATTTGTATTATGTTAATAAAAAATGATTCTACCATATGATACCAATGCTGAGCAGAGAACACTGATTAGTATTTTCCCAACCAAAGTTACAGTCTAATTTTAAAGTGGTTGAATACCAAGGTTTTAGATTTAATCATGTCATCATCTTAATAAACACTTTCAAATGTTGCCTGAATTGTCTTTTGTTAACAAGAAAAAACTAAAACAATAAGATGGATACTTAGCTTTTCTCCTTCTTTAAGAGTTTCTAAAAATAAAGATCACTTGTATATGAAGAAGGTTTTATCAGAATAGTACATTTTCCCATCTCAGAATATGTTCTTAATCTGGATTAAAATTATAAGCAGAAATAAACTAATAACATATTTCTAAACAAATAGTAGATTTTGATACAGTACACAGCAAAGTAATTCACGTATTATTTCAACTTTAAAGCATACTTAAAAAGGCATTTCCTTGTCTTTTTTCACCTGCTTGCCTGAAGTGCTCATTTAATGTACACAGGTATGAGCATATATGTGCACGTATATATAGAGACATATATATAGATGGTTCAAATGTTTGTTTTAAATAAACCTGGTAATTTACAAAGTTAATAGAAAGCAGTCCCCATTCCAAACTTATTTAAATCTAAGTAACATACTTTTTCAATTGTGCTTGGTATCCCCATGAAGTTCGCACTCACACTTTTATTTCAAATTAATGTCTTCTTTATAGTGTCAGAAAAATACTGGAGGAAAAACCTGTAACACAACATAAAACACACACAGAACAAATAACCCCCAAGGAAGGAGAAATTATTGTCATATTATCGTCGCTGTTACTGCTCCTGTATTTTCACGTCCATAGTGATCTATGAATATTTCTGTGGCATCTTGAAGAAAACAAAGCCCAACTCTGCAAATATCTTCCCCAAATCAGAATTCAAATGATTTCAGTGACTATCCTCAGAAACTGTTATTTCCCAGTGAGACCAAACGTGGGCAGTAACAATCACAAATCAATTACCATAAAAACATTCTATCATTTTTGCCCTCCTCTTCCATATCCTTGGGGCTTTCAACTGATATTCTCCCATGTATAGCGGACTCTGTGTTCCTGTCTGTTAAGCTTATTAAGTGGCTGTGCCTGTTTGAATTATTATTGGACTTGTGTAGCCAACTCATATGTTGTGAAAAGCATTGCATAAACAGCTGCATCATCTATTAAGCATAGCAATTGCATTATGAGGTCAATAAAAGATCGTAGGCAAGATATCTGGAAAGTAATTACTTCTCTTTAATGAATATATAGCCTACTAATTTCTGAGTGCTGTAGGCATAACAGTGCTATATGTTTTACAGTTTATAAATAAATCGCTATTACCTTACACAAAGAGTAGAAATACATCCTTGGAAGAAAAGTTAATTTGTTGTAAAGAGGAACATTTTGTTTAAACTACTTACATATAATGGATTATCAAGTAATTCCAATATGCTGTAATTGAGAATTACCTCTCTCAATGTGGAATATTCAATTGCATTTTGTACATCTGGGAGAAAACTGTATTTTCATCTCAGCTCTCCTCTACATTAAAAGCATGATTTATAACATATATTTTATGTAGGGAATAATGGCAATACAAAGTCAACCTTATGCTATGAATAATTTAGAATTATTTCTTTAGTTTAAATATATTTGCATGCAAATTACATGATATAATTATTCTCACATAGAAGTCTGGCTTGCCTTGGTTTTTTTTTTTTGTTTGTTTGTTTTTCCCAGTAGCCCATTTTTCAACGTGTAACCTCCACATTTATTATGAATTGCCAATTTAAGTGTGTATACTTTGCATGTGCGTTCTCTCTCTCTCTCTCTCTTATCTAAGCAATATTGAGATTAGAATGTCATGTTATAATATCATTCATTAGATAATATTACAAGAGATGGTTTCATCAAGGCATTAATTTCCCATTTTATTAAATAAAACCATAATAAACACCTCCTGATTTTTTTTTTTTTTTTTAAGAAATTCACGTTCTTTTATTTATTTATTTATTTATGACTGTGTTGAGTCTTTGTTTCTGTGCGAGGGCTTTCTCTAGTTGCGGCAAGTGGGGACCACTCTTCATCACAGTGCGCGGGCCTCTCACCATCGCGGCCTCTCTTGCGGAGCACAGGCTCCAGACGCGCAGGCTCAGTAATTGTGGCTCCGGGCCCAGTTGCTCCGTGGCATGTGGGATCTTCCCAGACCAGGGCTCGAACCCGTGTCCCCTGCATTGGCAGGCAGATTCTCAACCACTGCGCCACCAGGGAAGCCCACCTCCTGATATTTTTTAAGAGAAACTAAATTTTAGAAGTCTGAAGCACGTTTTGCAAGTCTACAGAGCAACCCCACTACCTTCCTAATCCTTGAAATGTTGGGCAGACATCACAGAAGAAGAAAATTTTTTTTCGGTAACAGAAACTGTGACAAAGCAGCAACAATTGTTTTTTTTTGTTTTTGTTTTATATTTTATTTATTTATTTCTTTATTTATGGCTGTGTTGTGTCTTCGTTTCTGTGCAAGGGTTTTCTCTAGTTGTGGCAACTGGGGGCCACTCTTCATCGCGGTGTGCGGGCCTCTCACTATCATAGCCTCTCTTGTTGCGGAGCACAGGCTCTAGACGCGCAGGCAGGCTCAGTAATTGTGGCTCACAGGCCCAGTTGCTCCGCGGCATGTGGGATCCTCCCAGACCAGGGATTGAACCCGTGTCCCCTGAATTGGCAGGCGGATTCTTAACCACTGCGCCACCAGGGAAGCCCATCACAATTGTTAATGCTCTATAGTTAGTACCACTTGCTTATTTCTAAGAAGGTCTGGTCTTTTTAAAGACACCAACTGAGAAATCATTAATGTTTAGCAGTTAGAATGAAGTCCTTCAGAGAATTTTGAAACTGCAAAGACTCAGTTCTTTACATTTAACTCTCCATTTATTTCTTAACTTTTTCGTATTATCTACATACAATTGAAAAAAATACCCCATCCATGTTTGAAGATGACCTGAAGTAAAGAAGTATGTATTTCACCTAATTCACAGAACTAGGCATTTCTTAGACCACAAAATAGATAATTAAAAAAAAATCATTCAACAATATTAACAAGAGCATCAATATCTGTTGTAAAGCGGACCAGCAATCCTAAAACACCAACACAAGTTACCCTGAGCTAAAAGTTGCTACCCCTGCTTCAGGGCAGGGAGGAAGGAAGGCAGAAGGAAATAGAGTCTCGCTCCAACCTTCACCCTCCACCCACTGAAATCCCACGTGATCACGGAAACAAGATAATCAGCTTTTCATGTCACTTCTCTCTCTAACCATGTAACCTCAGGAAACCTAGACAACTCTTAGCTTTAGTTTCTCTGTGTGTAAAAGTTCCCCTTAAAAGAGTCACAGGTCCTTTCAATCTAAACTTTCTGTTATTTCGACTTCTGAAGGAGAGCAACGATGGCCGAGGAATGGGAAGGCAGAAAATATACAAAAGCCAACGTTTCTCAAGTGCCTCACATGTTCCTGATTCAGGTTTAAGGGCCTTACTTTATTAGCGCATTTATTCCTCACAAAAACCCTAGGAGGCAGGCACCTTTATCACCCCCATTCTATCATTGAGGAGATCGAGGCACAATGAGGTAAAAAAGCACAGAACAAGAAAGTGGCAGGGAAGTCTCTGGCAGTCCAGTGGTTGGGACTAGGGGCTTTTACTGCCGAGGCCCAGGTTCAATCCCTGGTCAAGGAACTAAGATCCCACAAACCTTCTGGCGTGGCTGAAAAAAAAAAGAAAAAAACAGTGGCAGAACCAGGATAGGAAACCTCCTCTGTCTGGATGGGATGCTTGTCTCTTAATCTCTACAGAAAAGGTACAGGCAGCATGGAAAAGTAAGGGATGCCAGGAGTGAAACCTCGCCTGGTGAGGAGTTGGTCCTACAATTGGCAAGAATAGGCTTTGAGTACTTACTGAAGGGCCATAAAGACAATGGTCCACTTGCCTCCATCTTGGGCTTTCCCATCTGATACCATTTGTAGATATCAACCTTGCTTTAAAATATTAAGCAATATCTACACAAAATTGACATGATTTATTTTTATAGTCACACAAGGGACTGCTCATGCTGGCACTTAAAAATAAAACTAGCTTAACTAGGATTGTGTAAGTACCTTTCCATTAAGCATCAAAAATGAAAGTTATCTGAGAGTTTATAGTGAAAGAGGAATAATCTAGGAGTTTGAAGTCATAAATTCTGCTCCGGGGTCCATTTCTAACTAGCTCTGAAAGCTCAGCTAAGTCTCAACAATGGTAGGTCTAAGTTTTCCCACCTATAAAATGAAGGGTTGATTCTAGTTTCTCAACCACCTCTAATATTTCATAATTATTTTCTTAGCTCCATGATCATTATACAGAATAAGACTATTAAAGCCAGACCCACGTGTATTTAAACCATTCAATCTCCCATTTGGCCAAGATGGATCATTAGGCTGCCTGAGATGCACATGGGTAGATTTAGTTTAATATTCATGTCTAAAATATCTTTTGAGCACCTACTTTGTACAGAAACAAATAAGCTACGGCTCCTGTTCTGGACGAGATCACATTCTAGTATGATTTACTATGTTAATCACATACAAACGTATTGTTATTTTTTTAAAGATAAGCACCATACTTTGATGACTCCGTCTCTGACAACAATGTTAATCAAATTTTAGTTTGCACACAAGAACTACAGGGAGAGTTTGCTTCAAATGCATATTCTCACTCAGGAGGTCTTAGGGCCCAAATACTCCAGGTGATTCTGAAGCGAATAGTCTAAATTTGAGAAACACTAATCCAGAGCCCTGTCTTAAGTGTGCTGCATGGGACCTGTGCACAACCAAGGACCATCCTCTCAATGCTATTCCAAGTTTAAGAAAATCCATTTTACAACTACAGCAACCCCTACTGGACAGGTCTAAAAATAACAACCTGTTAAAGCTGTTTCCAAATCACTTGGAAGGGACAATAAAACCACACCCTCTTCAGTCAAAGTAGCCAAGCTAGAAGATGTTGAAAGATTAAGCATAGAAAGCTGCCAGTCCAAAAAAAAAACAATATAAGTAACAAGGGCAAAATCTATGAAAAGCAGCAAAAGCAATTTAAGAGGGACATTTACAGTGATACGAGCCTACCTCATTAAACAAGAAAAATCTCAAATTAACAATCTAGCCTTACAACTAAAGAAGCTAAGAAAGGAAGAATAAACAAACTCCATAGTTAGTAGAAGGAAAGGAATAATAAAGATCAGAGCAGAAATAAATGAAATACACACTAAAAAAAAAAAAATAGAAAAGATCAATGAAACTAAGAGCTGGTTCTTTGAAAAGATAAACAAAATTGCTAAACCTTTAGCTAGACTCATTAAGAAAAAAAAAGGATAACTCAAATAAAATCAGAAATAAAAGTTACAGCTGACACCACAGAAAGGATTATAAGAGATTACTACAAACAATTATACTCCAACAAACTGGAACATTAGTGAACTTAGTTCAACAATACATTAAAAGAATCATACACCATGACCAAGTGGGATTTGTCCCAGGGATGCAAGAATGACTCAAAATCCAGAAATCAATGTGATATACCACATTAACAAATTGAAAAATAAAAATTATATGATCATCTTATTAGATGCAGAAAAAGCTTTTGACAACATTTAACATCCATTTATGATAAAAACTCTCAACAAAGAAGGTATAGAGGGAGCAAACCTCAACATAATAAAGACCACATATGACAAACCTACAGCCAACATCATACTCAGTGGTAAAAAGCTGAAAATTTTTGATGACATTAAAGCAAAATCAAGGTATTCAAAAACGAAAAGCTGCTGGTGAAAGCGTTCACAAACCCTGTATTATGTATCAAATGCATGCAATATCAAAGAATATCTAGAGGTTAAGCTGCTCAGCACTGCCTCCAGCCCAGAGAGATGACTCTTCTTAAACCCAGACATTCCCAAACTCAGGAGTGGACTTTCCTTAGTGATAGGGGCTGATGGCCTGGGCCTGGTCCCAGCTTCTAGCCCAGCCCCTAAAAAATGGAGGTCCAACAAATGGAAAAGGTAAACTAACTTTTTAGTTTTAATATTTTTTTCAAGGACAGAAATTGTGGGGTTTTGGTTGATTCCAATAATAACTGTCTTTTGCCTTATTTGGAATATAAAGGGTTAATTTTCCCCCTAATCTATCCATGAATGTATAATATTTTTAAAAGACAGCACTCAAGATTCCTGATGGTTAAGCAAAATATTTGAAAATGTTATCCATGTCCCCTCCATGTGAATACGTAGCCTTGCTTTTAGGAAAGAGCAGAGGGTATATGACATTCTCTGCTTAAGAACAAGGACCATAATCTACTAGCCACATCTACTCCCAAGAGAAGAATATTATACAAAGATACCAGGCTCTCGGACTTCAAATGAGCAATTTCCCAAGGATTTTATGACATAATGTAGAGCAATATGTATGAGTGAACGCCAGAGCAGAATC
Source organism: Balaenoptera borealis (assembly GCF_965194805.1). Classification (NCBI taxonomy): domain Eukaryota; kingdom Metazoa; phylum Chordata; class Mammalia; order Artiodactyla; family Balaenopteridae; genus Balaenoptera; species Balaenoptera borealis. Next base: position 82,659,991 of record NC_138869.1, read on the forward strand.
CTGATGATATACCATGAACACAAGTTACTTGGGTAAGTCTTGTATTATGATGGATCCTAAGTTTAATGGAAGTGGGAATACACTCAACCCCCATGACCCTGTGCCTGAAGGAAAGGAAAGTTGCAAGTCTCATTTGCTTTTTTTTGTTTTTTTGGCTGCACTGCACAACTGGTGAGATCTTAGCTCCCCAACCAGGGATCCAACCCACGCCCCTGGCAGTGAAAGTGCAGAGTCCCAACCACTTCACCGCCAGGGAATTGCCTCATTTCTTCTTTATCACTCGATCACTCATAACCTAGAGGTCGTAAGTGCTTTCATCAGTTGGAATTTCAATTTCTAGATGAACTTAATATTCCCTGTACTTTAAATTTATAGAATCAAGATTTTTACATATGGGAAGAGCTAATGGTAATGGTAACCCACATTTATTCCAAGTTCTTCCATGTATAGAAAGAAAACTGAAGCCAGAAGAGTGTATCAATCAATAGCACGGTTTTACTACTTAAGTCTGTTTTGTAGAGGAATAAAATTGATATATGTGAAGATCTTTGAATATCTAATACAAAAATTTTTAATTTTCAACCACATACTTTTACACCACAAACCACACATGAGGTAGCAGTTAAGATTCAGTTCAGTCTAGAATGTTTTCTTATTGTATATTTTACTTTAATATCACTCCACCCCTTAGTAAAGATCTCTTCTGTCTTTGAACTCTTACTGCACCCAAAATCTACACCCCAGCTGAGCATATAATATATAAGGGTAAGAGGCTCAGGACCTGTGAGCAGACAATTTGTTTCTGAATCCCGGCTCTACCACTTACTGACTAAGTGATTTTGGGGATAATAATAACAAAATATTTGCTGGTGACTTCTAATTATGTATGTTCTAAGACTAGAAAATCATAGAATGTTGTAACAGGGGACTTCCCTGGTGGCGCAGTGGTTAAGAATCCGCCGGCCAATGCAGGGGACACGGGTTCGGTCCCTGGCCCAGGAAGATTCCACATGCCGTGGAACAACTAAGACTGTGCGCCTCAAATACTGAGCCTGCGCTCTAGGGGCCACGAGCCACAACTACTGAGCCTGCAAGCCACAACTACTGAGCCCATGCACCACAACTACTGAAGCCCGTGCACCCTAGAGCCCATGCTCTGCACTAAGAGAAGCCACTGCAGTGAGAAGCCCGCGAACCACAAACAAGAGTAACCTCCACTCGCCACGACTAGAGAAAGCCCATGGGCAGCAACGAAGACCCAGTGCAGCCAAAAAAAAAAAAAAATTAATGTTGTAACAGAATAACTTAAATTTACATATCACCTTTCTCCAACTCATCTGGGATATTTTACATACAGAACATTTTACGGAGATAGTCTAATTTGTCATACTGCCCTCTAGTGATATAAGGTAGTGTTATAGTAACCCCATTTTAATAAGATTAGTTTCTATTCTATATGGACTTAAATATATCAGGTATCAAATCATGATCAAAGATATAATATGTAGAAAAAAAGCCCCTTTGGCATAATTAAAATGCAAAATGAATGCCTATCCTTTCCTCCAATACTAACCTAATTAAAGTTCTGTGCATTATTTTCCAAATAGAGTAAATCAAGTTTAAAGAAATAAAAGGATTTTTCTAAGTTTTTCCACAAAGATTGTGATAGAACCTAGGCTAAGAGCCAGATCTATTCTCTTTATCTTTTTCACAATTTCTGCAAGACTACACTATGGGCTTTTAAGTTATCACCTTTAAGTTACATGTCGCTGGTGGTGGTCCTTTGCAAGGAGAGAATAAAGCAATGCCAGTTGTCAGGCCACTTTTAAGTACAGTAAGATATACTATAACTTCCAAACATATTAAAGATTTCTCTGTCTTTATAATTGCTATATGGGAACCATTTGAAACACAAAAGTGCATTGCTTTTCACTGTTGGCCTTTGAGCTCATAAGTTTATGAAAACTTCCTTTGTGGAAGAAGGAACTGTTCTATGCATCATTCACTTCTTAAGCAAGTCCAAGACAGGGAGATCTGAACATTTGACACCACTCACGCTCTCAGTTTAAAAACAATGCAATCGGGGCTTCCCTGGTGGCGCAGTGGTTGAGAGTCTGCCTGCCAATGCAGGGGACACGGGTTCGAGCCCTGGTCTGGGAAGATCCCACATGCCGCAGAGCAACTGGGCCCGTGAGCCGCAATTACTGAGCCTGCGCGTCTGGAGCCTGTGCTCCGCAACAAGAGAGGCCGCGATAGTGAGAGGCCCGCGCACCGCGATGAAGAGTGGTCCCACTTGCCACAACTAGAGAAAGCCCTCGCACAGAAACGAAGACCCAACACAGCCATAAATAAATAAATAAAATAAATTAAAAAAATAAAATAAAACAACAATGCAATCCTTTTTAGTATCTAAAAGATGAATGTGGCCTCTGAGATATGTGTGATGTTTGTTTTTTAAGGCTGCCAATATCCATATTGAATAGTTAGTTCAATAAGAGGTACATATACATATTCTGGTTCTTTGCTTCATTTCTTTGTACGAAGAAGTAGATCTGCAAAACTTTATAATACATTGTCTTTGCTTAATAAATTCCATCCTCCATGTAAAATAACCTTAAAGTTAGAATATCTAGAGATGTTAAAAAGCAAATGATAGTATTTCAGTAGTCTCTTGCCAGCTGCCCTCACACTCGGATCCTAATATTTAGCATGAATGGGTACAGTGGTGGGCATTATTTATTGGTGTCTCAACCTACAAAAAATGTTTTGTCCAGGACCAAATTTAAAGTTAAACATCATTAATGGGGATATTCAACCAGGAATTAGACTCCCTGCATTATGTGATAGGCAAGATCAAGTCAGGTAGTAGAATCAGCAGCAGAAGATCATTCAAGAAAATGCAGAGACACATTTGAGTATACCAGTCAGAATGCACAAGTCTGAAGGATACAGCCAAATCAGGAATCACAAAGGACATAAAGAAGATCAATGAGATGGCTCTGATAAATATTCTCCTACAAATTTGTATTGTTGTACTTGTTATTGGCCCAGACCATGATATGTAACAGGTTTCTCCTCATGTGCATATCAGAGGCACATAGCTTTGAACAAGTGGATGGAGGAAGGACAATGTATAATAATGATACTGATGCATATTATTCATGAAGTATGCATACAGGAGACAGAAGAAGGGGAATGGCTACTCGTATGACTAGATGATTTCTAGCCCTTATCTCCTATAGGTGAACAGGCGGCCTTAATATTCCCGTCAGCTTGACAACTGTAGATAGACTTCTTCCTGACTATAGACCTCTGACCTCCTTTTAGAAAAGTTGTAATTATAAATTGTTCCTCTGTCCCGTGAGATATAAATCTTTTCAAAAATGCCTTGCCAGCTTTACAACCCAGGGAGTCTTTCTGAAGGGCTTGGGAGTCATTCCTTTGAAATGTAAGCAGCAAGGAAGATAGTGCCCCTATATTCCAGTTTCTGTGGGAGAATAAGATGCTTACTGCTGTGGTTGCCTTGCTCCAAGTGGTAAAATAACCTACTGTCTTAAGATGTGAGAAAGTTTTCTTTTGCCTGGGTAAAGCCAATTAGTAAACACAGATGTCCTACCATTCCCCTGTACCACAGCTCTTAAAAGCTCTCCACTTTTTGATTCAGTGGAGTTGAGCTCTAACTTCAACCATCTTGCTTCTATTGCAGTTGGTTTGAATAATGTCTTCCAAGTCTATTCAACTTTGTCCTGTGCAATTTTTGCTTTGCCATTAGATAACTGGGAAAATATATTTTTTAATCTATCTTTATGGGAACATGGAATAGATGTGCTTTTCCTGATAAATGTAACTATTTTTTTCTGCTGAGGACATCTAAAACCCCCAGACATTGCATATAAAACATACCAAAGAAATCTACAAAAAGTGGGTTAAAGAAGGTAGACCAGCTAGTCACCTCAGGCTTCGACGAACAACATGAAAGTGACTCCCTGGATTTTCTTTTTGCCTCAAATCCCAGACTTGGAGAGGAAGGAGCCAGCAACCCATATATGCCAATAGCCACAGACAAAATAAACCTGAATATAAAGGCTTCTTTCTCTATCCAAAGGACCAAGAAAAGAGCAGCTTAGCAAGACAGAAAACTTAGACAGTAATTGCTCTGCTCCAGCCACACACCACAGGAAAAAACTGTAGCCCCACTCAGCACAGGCTAAGCTGGGAACCCAGACTTCTACCCTTCCCAGGCAGTAACAAGAAACTCCAAATTCCCATGCTCTTCTCCCCTGTCACCACCAGGATGGCAACAAAGAAGGCCAAATAGGGAACCAGGAACTTTCATCCTTGATAAAGAGCCTCCCTCATATATACACAGCCACCTCAGTGGTGTTGGTGGAAACCACATAGGAAACCTAGACTTTTACTCACACCCAGCAGTAATGAAATGTACCTCCCCCTCCTTACTGGGGTGATGTTAGCAGAGACCTAGTGGAAAGTTAGACTTTAATCACCCCCAGTGGTAACATCTTTCTCTCATGATGTCAGCAGACATCATGAGAGAAATGCCATGTGGGGAGCAGTAATGAGGTACGCCTAACCCTGTCAGCCAGTGAAGTATCAGTTCAGGCCTATGGGGGAATCCAGAATTCGTACCCCTTGCTCAGCAGTTACAACAGAGCCCCCTTTGTTCCTCAGATGTCAATGAAACATGGACATCTACCTCCACCTGGCAGTAATGAGTTGGTACTTTCCATACTTCGTCTGCCAGAGCTGTCTCCGAGGAAACCAGCTAAAAGGGAAGGTTTAAATAAGATCAGAATATCATAACAGAATACCCAAATTGCACAGATTTCAGTAAAAAATCACTTTTCACACAAAGAACCAAGAATATTATAACATGAATTAACAAGATGATCAATAGACTCTATATTAAGATGAGAGATGTTAGAATTATCTGACAAGGAATTTAAAGCAGTCATCATAAAAATGCTTCACAAGCATTATGAATATAGCTGAAACAAATTTTTTTAATTCTCAGGAAAGAAATAGTCTCAGCAAAGAAATGGAAAATATAAAAAGAATCAAATGGAAATTCTACACTAAAAAAGTAACAACCAACATTTTAAAAACTCAGTGGATGGCCTCAATGGTAACATGAAGGGAAAAGAGAAAAAAAATCAGTAAATTGAAAGAAAGAGCAATAGAAATTAATCTGAACAGCAGAGAGAAAATAAATGAACGAAACCTAAGGAACCAGTAGTACTGTAACAAAATATTTAACGATTGTGTCCTTGGAGTTCTGTAAAGAGTAGAAAAAAAGGTGAAGTGAAAAAAGTACTCAAAGAAATAATAGTTAAAAACTTCTAAATATAGCAAAAGAAATAAACCTATAGATTCAAGTACCTGATAAATCTCAAACAGAGTAAACTCAATGATATCTACATCAAGGCTTCAATACAAAAGAAATTACCAGAAACTGAGGAACATAGCAAAATGATAAGATGGTCAGACCACCAAGAAGACATAGTAGTCCTAAATATTTATACATGAAACAACAAAGCAGCAAAATATGTGAGGCATAAACTGATAGAACTGAAAGAAGAAATAGAAAAATCTATAATTATATTTGGAGATTTCAACACGTCTCTCTCAACAATTAATAGATTGCTTAAACCAAAAAAAGAAAAAAACCAGAAGGATATAAAAGAAATTAGTAACATAATATTCCAACAGAATCTACCCCCCATTTATTGACTATTCCACCCACCAGTGGCAGAATACACATTCTTTTCCAGTGTCATGGAACATATACCAAGATAGACTATATACTGGGCCATCAAACAAAATTAAACAAATTTAAAAGAATTGAAATCATACAGAGTATGCTTTCTGGCCACAGTGGATCAAACTAGAAATCATGAACAAAAAGATAACAGGAAATCTCCAAACATGAGGAAACTTAAAAACACTCTGCTAAGATTGAACCAGCAATCAAAAATCTCCCAACAAGAATAAGCCCAGGACCAGATGGCTTTATGGGTGGATTCTATTCTATCAAACATTTAAAAAATTAATGCAATCCTGCTCAAACTATTCTGAAAACTGAAGAAGAATGAATACTTTCAAACACATTTTATGAGGACAGCATTATCTTGATATGAAAGCCAGAAAAGGGCACTACAAGAAGAGAAAATTACAAGCCAATATCCCTGGTGAACATAAATACAAAAACCTCAACAAAATACTAGCAAACTGAATTCAACAGCATATTGAGAGGACTATACACCATGATCAAGTGGGCTTTACCTCTGGGATGCAAACGTGTTTCAACACACAAATCAATAAACATGGTATACCACATTAAGAGAATGAAAGATTAAAAACATTATCACTCAGTAGATGCAGAAAAGGTATGTGACAAAATTCAACATCCTTTCATGATAAAAACTCTCAACAAATTAAGAATAGAAGGAATGTACCACAATATAATAAAAATGATATATGACAAGCCCACAGCTAACACCATATTCAGTGATGAAAAACTGAGCTTTTCCTCTAAGATCAGGAACAAAACAAAGATATCCATTTTCACCACTTCTATTCACCATGAGTTTGAAAATTAAACAATACATTTCTAAATGTCTCATAGGTTAAAGAGGAAGACACAGGATAAGTTAGAATATATTTTGAATTGAATAAAAATGGAAACACAGCATATCAAAATATGTGGGATGCATTAAAGCAGTGCTTAGAGAGAAATTTATAGCATTAAATGCTTACAGTAAAAGCAAAAGAGGTCTTTAAAAAAAGAGTCCTCAAATCAATGACCCAAGTTTCCAACTTTCATAAACAAGGAAAAAAGAAAAGAAAATTAAACCCAAAGCAAGCACAAAGAAAATAATAAAGAGAAAAATAAGAAAAATAAATAAATAATAGAGAAAATCAATGAAACAAAAGGCTAGATCGTTGAGAAGATCTATAAAAATCTTCTTAAACTCCAGTTAAGGAGGTAATCTTATTAATCTCCAGTCTGATTTCTAAAGAAGATGCAAATTACCAAAATCAGGTATGAAAGAAGTGGCATCACTAAAGACCCTAGATATATTAAATGGATAATAATGGTGTTTGTTTTCAATCCCTGTCATAACAAGTCACCGTAAATTTAGTGACTCAAACAATATTCATTCATTATCTCACAGTTCTGTAGGTCAGAAGTTTAGATGGGCTCAACTAGGTTTTCTTCTTAGAGTTTCATAAGGCTGAAATCAAGATATTGATTAGGCTGTGCTCTTATCTGGAGGCTCTGGGGAAGAACTCACTCACAGCTCATTCAAGTCATTGGCAGAAATCAGTTCCTTGAGCTTGTAGGACTGAGGTCCCTCTTTCCTTGCTGGCTGTCATCAGGGGTTTCTCATAGCTCCTAGAAACCACCCACATTTCTTCTCACATGAGGCCTCCTTCATCTTCTAACCAGCCATGATGCTTCAAATATCTCTGATTTCTGGTCTTCTGCTACCAGCTGGTGAAAAACATTCTGCATTTAAAGGCCATACCTATTTAGGACTGCCCCACCCAGATACTCTCCCTGTCTGAAGATCTACTGATAATAACCTCAATTATATCTACCAAATTCCTTTTGCCATATAGTGTAATATAATCATAGAAATGATGCTCACCATATTCACAGGGGAGGAAATTACACAAAGCCAGGGTCATTGAGGGCCAATAGGGCCTGAGAATTCTGCTTACCACAAGTGAATATTATAAACAATTATATGCCCATAAATATGAAAACTTAGATAAATTGTATAAATCCCTTAAAAAACATAAATTGCTAAAGATCACTGAGGATTAAATAATGTGGATATCCCTATATCCACTAAAGAAACAGAATTATAGTTTAAAAATCTTCCAAAAAAAAAAGAAAAAAAACCTCCAGGCCCAGATAAGTTTATTGACATATTCTACCAAACATCTGAGGCAAAAATAATACCAATTCCTCACAAAGGAATTCAAAATTCAAATAAGGAAGACACAGCAACTCATTTTATGACCCCAGTATTACACTTACATCAAACCAGATAAAAACATTATGACAAAAGAAAACTACAACTCAACATCCCAAATAAATACAGACACAAAACCCTCAACAAAATACTAGCGAACTGAATATGGCAGTATTGAAAAAGAATAATATATCCTGACCAAGCAGGTGTTGTCCTGAGAAAAAGCTAGATTAATCAAGTCTAGTTCAACATTTTTTAAAAAAGTCAATCAATGTAATTTACCTATCACCTCAACAGATGCAAAAAACATTTGACAAAATCTGACATCCATTCCTGATAAAAAAACTCTTTGGAACAGAAGGGAATTCCCTCAATCTGATAAAGGTAATCTACAAAGTGCCTACAGCTAACATCATACTTAATGGTTAAGACTGAATGCTTTTCCCCTTAAGACCAGAAACAAGGCATCCACATTCATCATTGTACTGGATATCCTAGATAAGGCAACTAGACATGAAAAAGAAATAGAAGATAACAAACTGAAATGGAAGAAATAAAACTCTTTATTCTCAGATGACACATTCACCTACATAGAGAATCCTATGAACTGACAAATCTATTAAATCAAATCAATGGGTTTAAACAGAGTCACAAGATAAAATATCAAGATACAAAAATCAATCATATTTCTATCCACCAGCAAAGAAAAAAATTGGGAATTGGATTTTTTAAAGTTTCCATTTCATCATAATATCTCCAAAAATATGAAATATTTAGGTGTAAATATGGCAATATATGTGCGGTACTGTTATGTTAAAATTAGCTGCTATTATTTCCATTAGCAATACTCACTCTGATTAAGCACCAAACTAGTAACTACACAGAGGCACATATTTAAAGTCCTTATTAAATGAAGATGAAGCTACCTACCACGTAAAAACAATTTAGAGACCAAATTCTGGTTCTTAAAAACGTTTCTGGGACCTCCCTGGTGGTCCAGTGGTTAAGACTCCGTGTTTCCATGGCAGGGGGCACGGGTTTGATGCCCGGTCTGGGAAATAAGATCCTGCATGCCCATGGGTCGCGGCCAAAAAAAACCATCTTTTTTAAATTAAAAAAAACCCCACATTCCTTTCTAATATATGTACAATAGCAAGAATGATTGCCTAAGGTGACTTACTTTGAGACACACTTCATTGGAAACTAAATACCACACCTGCAAATGTTACATCATAGACAGAATGACATTTCACCTACTTCACATATTTAAGCTGGTCTCACCCTAATTATCACAAACTGTTCAGTGGTGTAAATCTCTTCATACTCATCAGAACTTTTTTTTATTTCAAAAAAAAGTGAGAGCCATAATAGCCTATTTCATTAATTATCTTGGGGACTCAGAGCTCTGCTCTCAGCCCAGCATCCATAGGCCACTCACTGATAAGAGTGACTATGGCAACCAAGTTGGTGCCCTGATCCTGACAACTTACCAGGAGACACTGTGACAGGAGGTATCAGGAGGTACCATTGCCACAGACACTCTTAGAGACAGCTAGTCGTTGCTTGGTAACCTGCTCCACTGTATGGGATTAGCTCAAGATAAATAGAGGAACTAACAAGGGCTGATAAGAGTTCATACTTACTTGAGAGAGAGAGAGGGGGGATGATGAGGCCAAACATTTCCAAGAATGAAAAGAGCTCAAAACCAATTATATCCTCAGAGATTAAATAAATGGGCTATTTCTATATATTTCAATTTGGAGTAAGACTACTTCAAAACAGGTACTTCTGGCAACAAAGCTAATTGTATTTCTGAAAGAATAAAAGGATAAATGAAAACACTAAGGCCACCACTGCCTAATCTGGAAAAAAAATGTGAAATTGCTGTTATGATTTAGTGTACTTGATCCTGTTCACATGGAGCTTGAAAAAGGACTACAAATAGTGGACGTTTCAGAACCAAAATAATTTAAATTACAAATGAAAATTATGTTTACAACTATCTATGCCGTTATTCGTGAAATATGTATTGAGCTACTACTATGTGGCAGGCACTGGTTACAGAGTTGCAAATTTTAAAAAAATGGAGTCTACAGACTATCTTATTTTAATATATTGGAATCGATTTACTTTAGAGATAATGAACATATGAAGAAAATCAGTGGTATTTAGTCTTAAAAATTTCATAAATTATCTACCCTAGTTTTTTTGTTTGTTTGTTTGTTTTTTATAAGTTCATTTATTTATTCTTGGCTGTGCTGGGTCTTCGTCTCTGTGCGAGGGCTTTCTCCAGTCGCGGCGAGCGGGGTCCACTCCCCACGGCGGTGCGCGGGCCTCTCACCATCGCGGCCTCTCCTGCTGCGGAGCACAGGCTCCAGACGCGCAGGCTCAGCAGTTGTGGCTCACGGGCCCAGCCGCTCCGCGGCATGTGGGATCTTCCCAGACCAGGGCTCGAACCCGCGTCCCCTGCATTGGCAGGCAGACTCTCAACCACTGCGCCACCAGGGAAGCCCCTACTCTAGTTTTACATACCTGATCTTCCTCAAACTTACACATGCTTTTTTTGTTTTTAACTCAGAATTTATCCAGAGAACTATTCAACTATTTCCAAGGCATCACAGCAACTCTTCTCTCACATAGATGAGAGTATGTGATGGGGAAAAAATCTTCAAAATTGGGAAGCAGGAAAAATGCATTAAAAAATAATTTGAGAGTGAGTACAGGTTATGACTTAATAAAGACGTTAATTCCTTATTGCATTATGAAGACATTATTCCTTAAGTTAAGGTGGATTTTTAAAAATCCTTATGTTTAAACTATGGCTTGTCCTTTTGAAGAATTATTGAGAATGCATCATATTTGGTAGAACATCTATATAAGGAAATTAAGAAAGATCTCAAACAAGTATGTGCCTTAAACCCAGGAAATAATTCAGCCTGGGTTATTCATTGAATGAGAAATAAAACATGAATTCTGGAATTCATTTTATTGCCATTTTTTTCTTAAAATATTTTATTTCTTTGAGTGAGTATGCATATGATTCTGACATTAAAAACTTCAAATTATGATATTCACTCAGAGTTTAGCATATAGTAGTAATAATGATATGGAGTGATGGTAGCAAAATATGGTTCCTCTACATAAGAAAGAATAGCAGATGAACATTAAAAAAAAAAGAAGCAAATTCAAAGAGCAATTTATTCAGTGGCCAGCAAGAAGGGATTTGTATAATCTAGCCTAGAGGAAACACAGATAGAGATGTGCTTCTGGGAGTCTGGTCTAATGACATAGATGACCAAAGCTGAACTTTAACAAAAATAAATTGATTCTTCTCTCCAGTCAAACCCTAAGCCTATGTATTTAGTAGCCATGAGCTTACCAGCAGGCTTCCTAACATGAAAAAAGATTCAGTGAAACATCAAAGAACAACATAGATCCTTAAAATATCTTAGCCGCTGATCCAACTAGAGTAGGTGGTACTTCATGAAATGGTACTAACAATCCAGTCCCTGCAGCATTTAAAACTCCAAGTTAGAGGACTGATACAATTACACAACAATGTTAAATGAGACTCAGCTATGTAAGTGAATACAAATACATGTTCACTTCTTCAGATATATTAGTTTATATTCTGGAAGCTTTCTGTAATAACATTACAGCAAATGACTCCTTCATTCACCAAAAATTTCTGCACCCCTTTCCATAGTGTAGAGTAGTCATAAGAATTGTTGAGGGGGAATTGTTTCTCAGATTCTTCGTATGTAAAGGAGCTGTATGACTCATTCTTCACAACGTAATAGCAGAAATGGTATGCTGCTGCAGATGATTGAGTGAATATACATTCTCTATCCTCATTCTTCCCATCTGTCCATTGAATGAAGAAGACTGGTGCCCCAGGGGATAGTATAGTCACAAGCCCATAGGAGACTGGATCCCTGAATCACCACATGGAGGAAACCCACACATCAATCAGGAACACTGGAATTGGATTGTTATGTGTGCAAGAAAATAAGAATGCATGGATATATGGGTCTAGAGAAACAATATTATCAACAGGCTTACGTTTGAGGGCTGTGTTTGTCTATTATTTTGTGTTTTTGTAGTACCTAATGTTCTAGCAAGTCCAGCACATGCATAGTTGATTTATGAGTTATACTTTCAAGGGCATAAAATATCCCTCATCAAATTTTTTAAATCTCCCACTTTAGTTTGTCATATCCTCTGTATCCCACCAATAAGACCTTCTAAACTGATCTTGCTTAAAGCAATTACATTTCCTGAAATGTCATCAGATATCAATCACTCATTAGTGTCCTGAGCCATGGATCAAGGTAGAGTCTTGAAGGAAAAGACCCTAGGATGTATTTATTTTACAGAAGGAATAAGGTCAGAATGATGGAAGAGCTCTTCCCCATAAGGGATACATAGCAAAGGGGTTCTAAGCAGCCCCAGAGTTGCATTAAAGCATCTGGATACTGAAAATGGGAGTTACAGAGCTCTAACATTTGCCAGGAATAACTATTACTATCTAAACTGGTGTTGGATATTCATCCTAAACTCCCCAGACACTGACAAAAGCTGCATTTCTTAATGTAAAGGCAGAGAACCTATATTTTGGCATGGGTTGAACTTCAGTATAAAACTACTTTCTGTCCATATTTTTATTATGTTGTGCCCACAGTACCTCCAGGTGTGCAAAGGGCTCGTGGAAGTTAGAGTGAGAAACCATATAAGTAACCCACATGCCAATATCAATACAGTGCTCTCAGTAACTCTTTAGAGATGTCATCTAAACACTTCACAGAGAACTTCTCTCCCTGCAGAAATGAGGGAATCATATTCTTCACACCCCATGCAAATCTATTTCCGCCAAAGAGCAGCATATCTCAGCATCTGTTGTGTGGTTCAAGTGACCTAATAGATTATGTAACATAAATGAAAAACAATAAAGTATAATGTTGACACAGACACAGATTGAGTTGGCTGTCACAGTAAACAAGGGCTGATTACCACAATAAAACAAAAAAGAAAAATAGGGATATGCCAAACAAAGATGAGAGTCAGGAAAAAGTCCTACTGACAGCACTTGTAGTTATGTTATTGGCATATGATAGTTTGGATGAAGAAACTTGAATTAAGTTTCACCCCCCAAAATCATTTTGAATTATTTATACTTTATCAATGATCATAAATCTCAAATCAGTTTTAGAACAGTACATGGTATACAGTAGCTATTAAATAAATATTTGTTCGATGAATGGATTCGTTAAAAAAGAAACAATGTAGACAACACTATGTGAAGTTGATATTTGAAGAGAAAGAGGTAGGTTGGCCACTAAAGGAAAGAAATGAAGGGCTCAGTAACTTATTTTTAGTGGGAAAAATGAAGATTTTCAAAGACAGCCAGAAGGATCCATCAGAATTAGAGAGGTTGAAATATAAGCAAGGAAAAAACAGAGTAGTTTCAGAGGAAGAGATGGGCTCAAATCCAAGGACAGATTAACCTTAAGAAGAGGGAGAGTGGGAGATCCCTGGCAGTCCAGTGGTTAAGACTCGGCACTTTCACTGCTCAGGCCTGGATTCAATCCCTGGTCTGGGAACTAAGATCCCAAAAGCCACATGGCATGGCCAAAAAAAAAAAAAAGAGGGACAGTGCTCTAATGTAACAGAAATGAAGAGGATGGAGTAACGGCAGATGCTAATAGGTTTTGGTGCTTCATATGGGGAAATGAGGAAACTCCCTAAAGATGGTGAGTATTTTCTCTATAAAACTAGAGATAAGTGAAGAGAGGAGGGTAAAGACCAGAATCACAGATTTAAGGAGCCCAGAAAAGACTTGAAATAGGCATTATGATCAGTGGGAAAGTGAGTTGCTCTAGTATTATTGGTCAGTGTTGACAATCATTTGAAATTGATTATGAGTTTAAGTGAAACCATTTTACCCCTGTGGTGGGGTTTTCTTCAACAGCTCTTAGCTTCTAAAAATAGGTGTACAGAATTTTCCAAGAAGAAGAAGGCTGCAATTCTTCCAGAAGAATAGAACAAAAAAAGAGAGGATCAAGTAATTATTTAACATCAGTTAGAGGGTTTTGAGATGACAATCCATCTGAATATAAGCTGAAAATGGAGGGAAGTGACAAAAGAAAACTGATGAATAGGGCAATAATAGAGTGATCAGTAGACTACAGGTTCTGATGAGGTACAGGTATCGAACAAGCAACAGAAAGGAGAAAACACTATGATCAGAGAGCTAAAATCGTGATTTTGAAGGGGGAGAATTTGTCTCTGTTGATAAGGTCCAAGTGTGAGCTAATGAAGAAGTGAAGATTGTTGGAGATGGGGAGCTTGAGGAATTGAGAGGACACGGTATTGGATAAGCCATCAAAGGACATTGGATCCCCAGGATGAAAGCCAGATCCTTTGTGAGAGTGATCTGCAGCTACATTACAGCATCTTTACACACCATTGTAAAGCAATTATACTCCAATAAAGATGTGAAAAAAGTAAATAAATAAATAAATGAAGTAGAGTGACTGCACTGAGAAGGGGATGAAATATACCTCAAGAATCCAGGTATTGTATAAGATGGGGGAGAGGTAATGTCTAAAAGAGACTGTGGGACCAATAGACACCAAGCACACCCACTCTTAATAAAAAGTCCCTGCCTGGAAGGACTTCAGAGGACCTGGTGCCTGGATGGGAGTTCAGCTGAAGAAGGATAGGGAGAAAGGTCTGAAGGATGAGGCTGAGTAGGTAAGAGAGTTGGCTGGGTATGGAGTGATAGTTCTAGAAGGCACAATAGTCGCATTGAGCATTGAAGGAAGGAGAGAAAGAACAAGGAAGTTCAGAGCGTTATGGGAATAAACCCAACCATAGCCTGCTGAATGATTAGTATTAGCAAGCCCTTTGATTAGACACACATAGGATTTGATGTTTTTTTGATATTATAAAAGATAAGTGAGGGCTTCCCTGGTGGCACAGTGGTTGAGAATCTGCCTGCCGATGCAGGGGACACGGGTTCGAGCCCTGGTCTGGGAAGATCCCACATGCCGCGGAGCAACTGGGACCGTGAGCCACAACTGCTGAGCCTGCGCGTCTGGAGCCTGTGCTCCGCAACAAGAGAGGCCGCGACAGTGAGAGGCCCGCGCACCGCGATGAAGAGTGGCCCCCGCTTGCCGCAACTGGAGAAAGCCCTCGCACAGAAACGAAGACCCAACGCAGCCATAAATAAATAAATAAATAAAATTAAAAAAAGAATTAAAAAAAAAAAAAAAAAAGATAAGTGAATGATTTCAGGTTATCTTTGGTTCATCACTAAATATGACAATTTGTTTCTGTTAAATAAATTATGCAGATCAGCTTAACCGAGGCAAGTCACACACCGCAGTCCCAACTATATATTTTATTAGAATTTGTGATGAAATTAATATTACCTATTTGTCTTGAAAATATAGCACACATGTATACCTTTATTTAAAAGTTAAAGGTGAAAATCTTAAAAGGATTTAGCAAATAAATTAGTTATAAGTCGATTGTTTAATTTTGCTAATGAAGGAAGAAAAATAGTTCTATGTTTCAGAAAAATATGATTGCCTTTGATGATATAAAATTGAAACAAGTAAAAATTAATAAATTTTCATTAACTCCAGCCATGTCTTAGAAATAAGGAGGAGGGAGTATGTCTGGGGGTCTTGCAGGTACACTTGAGGATAGCTGCCTGTCAGATGTATTGAACAGTTCCAGGGGCGGCTCTGCCTCAGTGAGCAGAGCTATCCTAAGAAACCAGAAGAAAGTAGCACACTTTCTATGGGGCTGGGAAAACAAAGGGCAGAGCATTAAACACACACAACAAACACTCCGAGAAGAGAAACTACAAAAAAGAGCAATCAGTCTTTGTGTGAAAGTATTGTTTTTTTAAGGTGAACTTCCTCACCTATTTGAAGATCCAATTTACCAAATTATAACATTTGAAAATTACTGTGATCTGCTATCATAACAAAGCCATTGATGTATGCAAGGCACTGGTTCGTGTTCTGACGCCTCTGCCTTTGTCTATTGTTTTTCAAGTGACTGCCTGATAATCGGCACTCTTTATCTCCTCAAAGATCTCTTAAGGTCTAAAGAAATTAAATCCTTGGAGGAATCATTGAGAGATACTAGATGTGCAAGAGTGAATTTCTAGCATGAAGGAGCTTAGCACAGGCATCTTTTCTATTTGGGTGAAAAAAAAGCATCCCTCCTTTTGTGGTCCACCTGGCAGAGCTAGATCCTTGGCTAGATCTAACAGCATTATCACAGCAAGTGAGGGGTCTGGCTACTGGAAGGGGCACTTCCTAATTAATGCTTTGGTGCCAGGCATCCTTTAGACGCAGGATTGTAACAGGATGTGGTTTTGGCAATACTTTTTCTCAGAACAAAAACATGAGGAATACGGTGCATCTGTCTGTACATCAACTCTCTAGGTGACACACTGAAAGGCAGCAAGACCTGGAACTCTGTCTTAGGAACCCATCTGACATCCAAAACACAAATGCTTCCATAGCCTAAGTTCATATTACTTTCCACTGCATTCCTAGCAGAATTCAAAAACTAAACCTTCTTAGTTAGCATCTGTAGTTGCAAATAATCTCTAAAGAACGTTTCCGTCATAGTTTCTTTAATTATTATAAAGACTTCTCAGATATTCCCGAGGATATTGACAAGGGCTCAAGTGATATTAGAATCTCTCCTTAACTTTGCTGATATCTGGGGGGAAAGAATTGCCTGAATCATTTTAAAACAGAAGACACTGGGTCTATGTCTAAACAAAGAAGCACCTCCAGACGAAGTGGGGTCAATCATATAAAATTAACTCAAAGACCAAGACATGTGCTGGAACTTACCTCTTTCTCCCCCACATTTCTCTACCCAACATTCAGACTACTCTTCCCCTTGCCCTAGGCTCAGTGTCTTCCAAAGGTCAAGAATCAGTATTGATAGTAGGCAATGGAAACATAAGGAGTCTAATTTAAAGTCCTGAGTCTAGACTTCTGTTGCCACTGTTCTCATCTGTTCGCTTGTGTTCCGGCTGTGACAACCTGCCCAGTTATGGTCACCTGGCACCTGCCTGTGAATCCACACGATAGCCCATCTTCCATGAAATGCTCTTTATTCAGCCATGTCATGAGCTATGGTGTGTGAAAAAAATTCACATGACCACCTGAAGTCTATAAAGTCAATGACAGAACTAGACTCACACCAAAAGGAAAACTTAACAAACATTTGTATTTATCTACTGGTAAGCTTTATTTGACAAATTTCATCAAGGAATTGAATGGAGGCTGGATTGTAATCTGGGAAGATAAAGTAGAGGGGAAAACTATGTTTTAAATATAGTCATTTTAAAATGATGACAACTAAATTGCTTTTCTGTTTGTGCCACGGGCACATGATTGAAAAGAGAATTTAGACTAAATTCAACAAGGAAAGTGAAGCAACCTAGGTGTTAGGAGTTGTGCATGCTCTCCTGCAGGCTCACAACCACACCCATATACCCCAGTAAGATACTAGGCAAGTCATTTAATACCTCCTTTTCTCTCGTTTGTATCCATATCTCAGCAAAGGTTCATGCCCAGAATCTCCAGTTCTGAATTTATCAGAATCGGTTAATGATCAGACAGGAGCTCCACCGCAACCCCACCATAACCTCACCGTAGATTGACTATTGTCAGCTGATCCACTTTGCATGTTGTATTTTATGGATTGACACACTGTCAAACGTGCTAAAAAAAAAAAAATCAAAGTCAATCTGATCATGGTATATAGTATATTAAAGCCAACTGCTGTAACAGGCAAACCTATAAACAGGTGAGAAAGACGATTTTTCCTTCAAGTAAAGAACAGCAGTTGATGTGGAGAGGGGGGTGGGATGGTTCCATGTAGTCGTTTAGGGATGCAGGTTCATGGGGTCTCTGCAGACTTCAGCATGTGGCTTCCCACGGTTGCCCTAAGTTATCACCAGCATTTGGAGGAAAGAAGGCAAATGGAATATCAATAGAGTTTCCAGAGACCAAGCCTGGAAGTGTTATATGTAACTTTTGCTGTATTTTCAAAAGGAAGAGAAAGCAGATTTGGAGAGCAGCTAACCAGTCTTTGCCTTGCAAAGACATATCCAAAAAGTCATTTCACAGCAGCATATGAATGTATACATTCTTGAAGCCCCAGTTCAGGTCCTCTTTATTCCAGAAAAATCTGCTTGATTACCACAGGCCTCAACAATTTCTTCCCCCTCTAAATGTTTTATCTGTACAATGTATTTTGACACTTTATTATCTTGTCCTGCTATTTTTTTGTGAAAGTATGTCTTCTTTATTAATACCACAGACTCTTGAGAACAGAGATAGCCTTAAACTTCCTTGTCTGTCTTATCTCCCACCCTCTCCATTGCCATCTAGCACAATGAACCTAGTTAAAAACCATTAAATGAAAATAGATTTCATTAGTTCATCTTGGTGATTTTTTTTCCAAAATACTCATACATGTAAGCTGTATGAGGGCAAGGATTGTGGGGAGCGTCTGTTTTTTTCCCAGTCCCATTCCCAAGAACAGTGCCTGGCATGTCAAAGGCACTCAAAATTGTTTGTTGAATGAAAAACAAAGGTTTTATAATTCTATATTCTGTGATCATCATGCCCTGCTACTTTCCTTTGGGTCAAATACTTATAAGAAATTCTAGCAGTTGATGATGATAATAATAATAATAGCTAATATTTCCATAGTGTTTTTTATATGTCAGACATATAGAAAAATTCATTTAATACAATATTTTGAAGTAGTCACTAAAGTAAGTTCCTTGTATATATCTATCTTCTGAGCCAACATTAACCTTCAGGGAGTCCTTGTGCAAATTAGAAAAGGCACAACAGGCTATACCATTCACTAATCTATATTATCAAATAGCATCCAGAGCAGAGACTTGCTCATAATTGTTGAATGGGTGGATGGTGGGTGGATGGATGAAAAAAACAATACCATTTGAGTGGGCCCGAGTGATAATACTTCCATATACTTCTCTTAATTGTCTGATTTATTCTGATTTTTCTGCAATGATACTATGTCATTCAGTGTATAAACTTATTTCAAAGAGAAAAAAAGAAACCTGTAAGTAATAAGTGAGAACAAAATGCATCAGTCTGGATGAGTATGCTTTTAATTAAGAAAGAAAATGGGTATAATGTTCATACCTAATGTCCCTTTAATTTCCAAGATACATTCTTTCTTTGATAGAATTTATAAAAAGTTACAAATGTTCATTAAGTACTAAACCGTTTTATACTTTATTTCTGCAGTTGAAGTTTGTAGAAGTTGAGCTAAATATTTATAATTAACTTTTTATTTTTAAATAATTATGGATACACAGGAAGTTACAGAAAAATCATAAAGAAAAGTCCCATGAACCATTCATCCAGTTTCTCCCAATGGTAATATCTTAAATAGCTATACCCCAATATCAAAACCAGGAATTGATTGTACACTGATACAATCCACAGACCCTATTCAGATCTTAGCTATTTCAGATAGTCAGATTTCTCCAGTTGTGTGTGTGTGTGTGTGTGTGTGTGTGTGTGTGTGTGTGTGTGTGTGTGTAGTTCTATGCAATTTTATCACATGTGTAACTACCACCAAATCAAGATACAGCTAAAGGATAGAGCCAAATAATGTTTTAAGATTAAAATGTCCCCAAAATAAAGTTGTTAAATCTTTTTCCTAATGTTGTCATTAGACAGTTGGTGGAATTATAATTGTTAGTTGTCAAAATAATTTGGACAAATAAATAGGGATTATTCTCATCATTTTTCTACTTAAAAATATATCAGGATTTGTAGGAAAAAATCATTTTAGATGCTCCCAGGGATTTTTCTATTTAGAAAGGAATCTGGTAGAGATGACTTCTGTACAATAATCATCTCATCTTTTAGTCATGTTCTTGCAGTTTCAGCATTCAGAATCTTTATTCATCTCTTAATAACAGATGATGCAATGTAAGTACTCTGCCACCAGGTGGTGGTCCCTCCAATATGTGCTTTGAGGTTCAAATTAAAACTAGGAATGATTTTCCATTTAACTCTCCAGAATATAACTTCCTCTGTTCTTTATATTTAGCTATTTCAACAGTCAGATTTAGCCAGGTATTCAAGGATATCTATCACCAGTCCTCAATTTCTTTCTCAGGTCTATCTCCCATACTTCCCCTGTACAAGAAACATTTGCTATGTCAAATCTGGTCTGTTCACTGCTTCTCACATATGTTTTTTCTCATTACACTTCTGTATCATATTCATCTTTTAAAAAAAAAAAACAGTGTCAGAGTATAGAGCCTGGTACTAGTAGGGGCTAAATAAATGCTTACTGTAAGCCTTTGCTCATCCAATCCTTTTATCTAAAAGGCTTTACCACCTCCTCTATCTAGCTACAAAAATCCTTCAATGAAAGCTCAATTTCGATGTCACCTCTTCCATCATTATCCCAGCAGGAAGTGATCTCCCCTCTGCCATACTCAGGTAGTGCTCTGTTTTTAGCACAACTGTAGCTCTTATACACTACTTTAAGTTATAGGTTTTGAACATTAATCCTCTATTTTAATCTCCCATAGCCCTTAGAACAGTTTTTTGGGTATTCAGTGACTATTAGTTGAATTAATGCATTTCAATATCATATTTTAGAGAAAAAAATTAAAAGGAAATTTCCTATAACTATTACCTTTTTTTGATTTTTAACTTTTCTTTATGATTTATCCCGAATTCTAACTTGAAGTCAAATTTCCTACATGATAGTTTAAAAGTCATTGAAGTACCACATCGTTAAACTTTGGGTGGTTGGAATCAATATTCCTTGAAGTATCAACTCTTCCTTGAGATACTCAGCCCTACTGTTGAGGCAAATCATCAACCTCTTTCCAGGTTAATAAAAAATTGGATTCTCTTCTATCTTACCCACTACTTGAATCACTTAAAGAGACTCTTCTTTTCCAGTCCTAGCTCCCTCTTTGCCCATGAATCTCTGCTTACTGTATAAGCTTCGTTTTAACGTCTAACATCAGAACCTTTAAGAAAAACACTACTCTTTTTTCCTTATTCAAAGGAAACATTACAAACCCTAACTATGTTCTCTTTTATTAGAATTAGTAGCTAGACGACCTTGAATTGTATGTGCAATAGATCTTCTTTCAGAAACACTCTAGTAATAACTTGAGTTCCCAACCTGTCCTAGTACAGAGTTCCCAGAGCTGTTTCCTGAAAGAGTTTATGTTCTTCCTAAAGAAGAGAACATTTTAAAATAAAACTATTTTAAAATAAGGTTTGGGGATGGAAATTTAAGGCAGTTTCATGACAGTAACATTGATCTCTTTTGCCAGTTCTGATATTTATGTATTGGGTTTTCTCAAAGCTAGGTCACCTTTCTCTGCAACCATTTGCTCTGTTTTAAAAAGTGATTTCCTAAAGACCAAAGACTACCTTTTTCTATTTAGAGTCCAGCTTCACTGTCAGAACTTAAAATTCTCCAGACTCCAATGGCAGAGCTGCTTTAGGTCAAAGTACAGCTAGATATAAATGCCCAGATCTACCCTCAAAATGGTCTCAGTCTCCAGAAGGGTTAATGGTACTGCTTATGACACTCGATAACTGTTCCAGTCAACTGTTATGACTACAGACCCCCATGCCTAGAGCTCAGACTTGGTTTTTATTAGTTCTGCAAAAACTGGATTCAACAAACATTTATTCAACATCTATTATATGCCACATATAGTACTAGATTGAGGATGTAAGACGTGATTTCTACCCTTGAAAAGTTTATTGTATTTTGGTAATTTTTTTACTCTGACCCTGTGCCTAATAGCGTCTAAATAATTGATTTCCCAGACATCCTGAATCTTAGAATGTTTCAGACCTCACCATTGCTATGACTTGTGATCGAAAGATTTTTCTTTTAGTCTTAATCCATTGAGCTCTGGCAACCACCCAATAAAAGAGGAAAAAATGCTCAACAAGCAGTAGATAATAATATCTGAGATCACCCTAAGTCTACAAATTTTTTTTAGAAAAGGGGGGGTGGGCAAGAGAAATCATCTAAGTCAGTGCTACTCCAGTACTTTAATGTGTATAACGATCACCTGGGGGTCTGGTTAAAATGCAGATTCTGATTCATTAGCTCTGGGGTGGGGCCTGAGACTCTGCATTTCTAGAACTCTCTCAGCTAATATCCATGCTTTTGGTCCATAAGCCACACTGCAAGCAGCAAGGCTCAAGCTTTTTTCCCAGTTCTAAATGAAAGCAAAGCATGAGGAATGTACAGGACCCAGTCAATACGGATCTATACTCAGTAAACACTATTGAAAGAGTTCGGTCAGTCAGTACAAGAATTAGTTTTTTAAAAAGTTAGCAGATGGAGTTCCCTGGTGGTCCAGTGGTTAGGACTCAGAGCTTTCACTGCTGTGGCCAGGGTTCAATCCCTGGTCGTGGAACTAAGATCCCGCTGCGGGGCACGGCCACAAAAAAAAGGCTTAAAAAGTTAGCAGAAACTTTGTTGGGGTGCAAGAGGTGAGCAGCGTTCTCTTTACCTAATCAGGACATAAAATTAAAAGAGGTTAAAACAGTAAGGCCGGGCTTCCCTGGTGGCGCAGTGGTTGAGAATCTGCCTGCCAATGCAGGGTACACGGGTTCGAGCCCTAGTCTGGGAAGATCCCATGTGCCGCAGAGCAGCTGGGCCCGTGAGCCACAATTACTGAGCCTGCCTGCGCGTCTGGAGCCTGTGCTCTGCAACAAGAGAGGCCATGATAGTGAGAGGCCCGCGCACCGCGATGAAGAGTGGCCCCCACTTGCCACAACTAGAGAAAGCCCTCGCACAGAAACGAAGACCCAACACAGCCATAAATAAATAAATAAACAAATACTTAAAAACAAAAACCAAAAAACAGTAAAAAACATTTGTTAAACACTTAAAAATTGAATTACTATATGATTCAGCAATTCCAATTCAGGATATATACCCCCCAAAAACTGAAAGCAGAGACTCAAGGAGATATTTATACATCTATGTTCATAGCAGTACTATTCACAATAGCCAAAGGATGAAAGCAACTTAGGTATCTACTGACAGATAAATGGGTAAACAAAATGACATCTGCTCCAACATGGATGAACTTTGAGGATATTATGCTAAGTGAAATAAGACAGTCACAAAAGAACAAATACTGTATGATTCCACTTGGGTGAGGTATCTAGGTAGCCAAACTCGTGGAGACAGAAGATAGAATGGTAGTTGCCAGCGGCTGGGGAAAGGGGAGAATGGGGATTTATTGTTAAACAGGTACGGAGTTTCAGTTTTGCAAGATGAAGAGTTCTGGAGATGGATGGTGGCTATGGTAGCACAACAATGTGAATACCACTGATCTGTGCACTTAAAAATGATAAAATGTTAAATTTTATGTTCTGTGTATTTTACAAAATTTTTTTAAATTAAAGCATGTTTTAAAAAATTTATACAAGGGTGTGAACTATCCAATGGAATAACAGTAGGGTGTCTTTGGAGCCAGATTTGTCTTATAAGGGTTCAAGTTCAAACCAGCAGTGGAAGAAATTATAGACTTCTCTTTATTCAATTCAGGCAGAAAATCAATTAATAGGATGACTTGTACCCAGGATTACAGACTATAGGACTAACCCCTTTGTAGCACATGAAGCTTCTATTGTCATGGAAACCACAAACAAGGACTCAACACATCTGTCAGTATTGTAATAAGAATTACCCTGTAGCTCTATAATCCTAGGTTTTGTGTCCTGGCCAGAATTCTCTGGTTCTATGTTGATAGCCACAACTTTCATGAAAAATAAAATTGTTCACTAGTGGATAAGTGTCTTTTAACTCTGAGAGATCTTGTTTTAGTTAAGTACATTAATTAAGTAAATCCCAACCTTGTTAATAATTTTGTGCAAACCTTAATCTGCAGATTTGATATTTAAACTATTTGTAAAATTAGATAAATATCTTTTAAGATTCAGCCTTGTGATTGAATATGTAATTGTGGATATATAATTAAATATGCAAAATATGTAATTGAATTAATTGCCTTCAGCTTTCTAATTTCAAATTGAAAGGTATAGGATCATCTAATTACAGTTGTAAACATTCTTGAAATGATTAAGAGTATGTGGTTCAATATATCTATAAATTTTAGTTGTTGGATAGATCAGAGTTCAGTACTTGGAAAGTTTTACTTGTTAGGTTAAATATTTGAAGTATTTATAAATGAAAGTTGAATATATTGAATTTATACAGTTTTTTCTCTATTTTTTAATTGAAGTATAGTTGATTTATAATGTGCTAATTTCTGCTGTACAGCAAAGTGACTCAGTTATACACATGTATACATTCTTTTTTTGTATTCTTTTCCATTATGGTTTATCTCAGGAGATTGGATATAGTTCCCTGTGCTATACAGTAGGACCTTGTTGTTTTTCTATTCTAAATGTAATAGTTTGTATCTACCAGCCCCAAACTCCCAGTCCATCCCTCTCCTTCCCCTTCTCCCCCCTTGGCAACCACAAGTCTGATCTCTATGTCTGTGAGTCTGTTTCTGTTTTGTAGATAGGTTCATTTGTGCCATATTTTAGATTCCACATATAAGTGATATCATATGGTATTTGTCTTTCTCTTTCTGACTTAATTCACTTAGTATGTTAATCTTTAGTCGCATGAATACAGTTTTAAAGGTTTAAGGAAATTAAACCAATGAACTGTGAAAATGGACTGATTATTAAACTTGTTTATTCTTTCTAAGTTGATTGAACATTGATCAAAAGCCCCCTTAAAAATGATTACTAAAATTCATATGAAAATACATATAAAATATAAATGAATATCAAAAAGCTTAAGAAAAACAAGATTTTGAGTTTAATGCTTTCATAGACTTAGTAGCAATTTAAAAGACTAAGGAAACAGAATCTTTTCTGTGCGCAAAAACTGCTTTAAAACCACCAAAAATCTCCTATTAGTACTCCTAGATCATCTTAGATATTCTGCCCATTTGAAAAGATCAGAAGTAGATTCCAAAAACTTGTTTGATGAAGTTATACAGCCTTCAATCACTTCATCATTCCCCTTGTGGTTGAATAGCCAGGACAAATTCAAAGGCTTGAGGCAAAGCTAGGGTCCTCAATAGGCCTGCTTGAGAGGACGCTGGGTCTAGAGAAGGTCTGAGAAATTAGTTGTCTATGCCAAGCTGGGTAACCAAGTGTGTAGTATGAAGGGGCTGAAAGCCAGAAATCAATTATGTAAATCATAGTTGAGGACTGGATAAAATATCAGTGTTAGAGCTTGCACTGGGGTAGAAGCCAGGCAAAAGAACCAGAAGGCTAAAAGCAGACAAGAAGCTTCTTGAGAGCAAAGAAAACATTATTCTTATTCACTGCTGTGTCCACAGGCCTTCCAGGGCCTAGCAGGGTTTCAAGCATAAAGTAGGTGCTCAAATATCTATTGCAGGAATGAAAGACAAGATAACAAGGCTTAAAAAGGATCTGGTAGACAAAAACTAATGGAGAGGGGAAAGTAAACAGAATGTCACTTGTACAAAGACTTTAATAATGAAAGGAATGAACATTCTGCCCATTGTTGTGCCTTTCGATGTGGTCAGCATTGATTCAACAGGTGATTGATAATGTCAGGATGATTGAGAGGGTTTTGGGCAGAAGCTTCTTCTGGTAACAGATAATACCTCTAAATTAAAAGCAAGTCATCAGTAAGGATCTCAACGACCTTCAGCATGCCTGATTTCTGGAATGGAGAGGGATTACCATTCCCAGAGACCAGTATTTCTTGGGGTGCGCTCTGTATAGCATAAATCCTGTAGGATGGTAATAGGTGTAACTTGAAAAAAAGACATCCATACAGGATTGCCTGTTAAGTAATTCCCAAGCTTAAATTATTCCACCTAAATTAACTAACTTTTCAAAACTCCTTGGATGAACCTATATCCAAGCTAAAAGAAAAAACAAAACAAAACAAAAAAAAACAAAACCCCAAGCAAACAGATAAACAAAAGAACCAGATATGAATAGATACTAACCTTTGCCAAAAAAGAGGTCAGGGGGGTTCTCTCACCAAATAAGTTTAAGAAGTGTTAGGCTAAACAAAAATAAACACAATGGTTTTTCTCTTTGCAGGACTTATCAGAATCAATAATATTTTTATGTTCATTGTGAATTTTGAAGGGAAGTATGCCATTTTGACCCTTTAACCCAGAGTAACTAGGGGAAATAATGCTTCATGGAACCTGCTTAGACCACCTCAGGTCTGAAAAACAATCAGCAAGCAATTCTTCATGGGATCATGAAATTTGGCTTTGTGGGAGGTCAATTTTTTTTCAATGTTTTAGTTCATTTGATTCCATTGTTGGCGATATTTTCCCTTCAAACAGAGCTATGATATGCAACTATACAACTTTATGCCAACTTTTAAGAACTTTACAAATACAGGCAAAGTTTGCATGCTACTTTAACAGTTTTCAAAGAACTTTCCTTCATTTGTTTAAGCCCCTCCAGTATTCCTGTGAAACAGTCATGGCACACGTGTCCATTAGAAGCAGAAGGACCAGAGATGTGACATCTTATGCACAAGTCACGGCTCAGTTCTATTTCTTGATTTAGAGGCCAGGTTGCATGATTTATTTTTGAGATGGGTTTGTCTGTTATCAGCTGAGCAAATGTTTATTCTCTTCCCTTATCAAGTGTAGTATAAAAGAAACCATGATGACAGAACTGAAATGCAAATTTGAAGAATTAAATATATACTTAAATTTTTTTTTCCACAGGCAGAACCAGTTATGATAGTGATCAACCCAGAAGCTTCCATTAGAATCTTCTTCAAATGAGGTGGTGTCTCATCCAGAATATGCAAAGTAATATTTCTCCCACTTACGTGTACTTCGTTTTCTAAATACACCTTCTCAACTTTCATAAATCACACGATCAATCAATTAAAATGGTTTCCCTTTCTTGAGTATTGCACTAGCCAGCAGATTCAGCAAAAATGCATCTCAACATGATTTAAGTGTTTTCTACATAATTTCTTTTTCTAAAGTTTGGGTGAAATGTCGAAAAGATTGGTCTTTGCTGGGCTTCCCTGGTGGCGCAGTGGTTGAGAATCTGCCTGCTAATGCAGGGGACACGGGTTCGGGCCCTGGTCTGGGAGGATCCCACGTGCCGCGGAGCGGCTGGGCCCGTGAGCCACAACTGCTGAGCCTGCGCGTCTGGAGCCTGTGCCCCGCAACGGGAGGGGCCGCGATGGTGAAAGGCCCGCGCAACGCGATGAAGAGCGGTCCCCGCACCGCGATGAAGAGCGGTCCCCGCACCGCGATGAAGAGTGGCCCCCACTTGCCGTAACTGGAGAAAGCCCTCGCACGAACCGAAGACCCAACACAGCTAAAAATAGATAAATAAATAAATAAAGTAGCTATAAAGATTGGTCTTTGCTGACACAGGTTGTCAAAGTCAGAACTAAAAACTATCCTCAATTCTTGATTCTCCAGGTGACCAGATCTAAGCCACTCACCAAAATCTCTTTGCATAATGGATATTACAGGAAATCTTTCATTCCTGAAGTTCCCCCAAAACAAGTTGACAGTTCCACGCTTAGAGCACTTAAAGAATTCTAAAGTAATAAGAGATGCTGATAGATTCCCCAGCAACTCAATTTCCTTTCTACAGCCTGTAAATATGAAACTGTCAGTGTTTACAGGGTAGGAACCTCATTTTATTCATCTCATGTTTTCTAAGTGCTTGGTACAGTGTCTGGCCCAAACCACAGGTTCTAAAAATTTTATTATTCTTATTAACTTCTCTGCCTGGCAGATATAAAAAAGTTGCCATTAGTGTTTGGCCCAATCCCAGCATTAAGCTGAAGCACTGGGAAATCTGGTTCCGTGATACATAAAATTCCTTTCCCCCAAATATTCAGAGTATCAGATTAGCTGACAACATAAGGGCCAGAGATAAGAGAGCATCCATCAGGGTTTTGGTATTCTGGTTTTATGAAAACCTTGAGAAATTTTGTTTTGAAGCTGATATTTTCAAAAAAGTTCTTTGAATTTTTTTTAGAACATTTCAGTCACTGTTTTTCAAGGGAAATTTTAGTAATTTTTCCAACTGAATGGAAAGCTATACAAAGATTAAACAACAAAGATTTTTTTTCCTTTGGAAGTTATTCATGCCCTGCTTCTAGGATTGCCAGGGGAATTGAATTTTTTTAAAAAAAATTAACCAAGCAAGAGATCAGAGTTATATTATGCTAGAGACAACCTAAATTCCAAAGTTCAATTTTATGTTTCTTTCTAAACTTGGAGCCCATGGTTTTCAAATGGCTTAAGTTACCCAAATAATTTTGCATGACCTAGAGCCAAGTTTATTCTTTTATGTTTCTTTATTGATTTTTACTAATTTTTCTTTTCTTTCTTTAGTCTCATGTAGGTAACATAAAAAGATTTGAATTTGTTTATATCCGTCAGCAATAGGGCAAACCCACATTTGGCATAAAGCTATTGATATATTCACCATTTTTTTCAGAAGTCATTTTTCCACTGCAATTCTTGTACGTCATTCTGTAGTTGTATGTGATATTACTCCTCTTTTAAATACAAGAAAACTGAAGCTCAGTGTCAAACAGCTTAGTAGAACTGTTACAATCCACATCTAGAACTACTAAATTCCAAGGCTTAATTACACTCTGCTTTCCAGTGGTTCTCAAACTTAGGTATGCATAAAATCACCCGGGACGGTTGCTACAGACAGATGCTCAGGCACTACTTCTGAGGATTGTGCCTCAGTAGATCTTCTTTGAGCTAAGAAACCTGAATTTTAAACAAACATCCCAGATGGCTCTGAAGCAATTCTTCCACATTCCAATTAAGACTCGACTACACCTGCTTCCTCTTGTCTGCCTCTAAAAATGAAGCAAGAACATATATACCCACAGTCTCAGCTCTACCACCAATTACGTAGTATAAACCAGAGTAAACCACTTTTCCTGTTTGGATCCTCATTTATTTAGCCTGTTAAATGGGAATAATTACATTTTCTTTACCTCGAAGAATGGATACAGAGATCAAATGACACGGTAGATGCCACAATGTTTATAACAGTAGAAAGTGCTATTTAAAAGCAGAGTATTAAAGTGTATATTTCAATGACAAAAAAGACATAAAACATAAAGCTTATTTGGATGCTTTGACATAGGGTTATCTAATCACAATATAGCAAAAAACAGTTATACATTCAGTCCACATCCATGAGCACTTCAAACGACTTGGCCTTAACCAAAATGACTATGGAGTGTGGAAAATCCTTTATTAAAGTGCACACACATGCATGTGGACCCGCGCGCACGCACACATACACACACACATGCATATACACACATTGTTGCCACTGTTAAGTTAGTGGGCAGATTTTCCACTGCCTCCTCTCTAGACATCACCAAACGATAAAAGATAACAACTCCTTTTAAAACAATGCAGATGGGTTAACACCCAAGTACCCATGACTGTTACTGACACTCCCGCCAACCCACATGGGCATCCCCAGACCCCATGGTGGCTCCTTTCTCAGGTATATGGACTTCCACTACCCTCTTCAGAGGGAGAAAGTTTCTGAAACAATTGGTGTGACAAAAGAGACTGACACCAAACAGTCACAGCTTGACTTCATGGCACACCACATGGAGTTTTTCTAAAGATGAAGAAACTTTAGCATTTCCTTGTTATTTGAGGGTGTAATGCCATAAGCCTCCCACCTATCCTGTGTCGGCTTTGAAATGAGCAGACCGGCTGGAAAACAAGAGGCAATTTGCATGTGAAGAATAAACAAACAGAAGTCTGTTGCATACCATGTAAAAAAAAAATAATGCCTTTGTTTAGAAAAGAGGAGCAGCAAAGTTTAAGAGAGGGAGATAGCAGGTTAGTAAAACAGCACCTTTCCCTTTCTGCCTCGTAATACATATTTTAAATAGCCTGACTTGACCTCAATACATCTTCAGTAGCCTTCTCCCAGGCCTCCCTGATTCAAAGCTTTTCCCCACTCCAATGCATCAGGCGCACAGCTTCAACTTTCTTCAGTAATGTTCTCACCATCACTCTGCACTCATTGATTGAATCGTTTTATAGTCAATAGCATTGAGTCTATATTCCTTGCCTGGTATTCATTGCTTTCCATAAAACTTTTTCCTCTGTCAAATTTCCAGTTATTCTTCCATTTGTATTTCACCTCCCCCTCATCCCCCAAATTATGTGTAGACATAATTTGAGACCCTATTGGGGCCATTTTAACTGACAGACTGACTGGATTTGAACTTTAAATTTTCTAAAGTACATCTCATAATATTATTTTTTTACTCAAGAAATATTTTTTTAATCATATGCAGAATAGTCTAGTAGAACTGTTTCAATGAATTAAACTAGAATGACTTAAAACAGAGAAGTCAGTTTGGAGACAATTGCAGTAATTTTGGCAAAAGGAAATAAGGTCTGAAGAAGGGAGTTTGAGAAATGAAACGGAGAATGAAAAAAGGAAAAAGGCATTTAGGTAGTACCTATTATTCACCAGCTTCATTCACATTTAATCCCCCTTAAAATGTTATGAGTAATAACACCATTTTTACTAAGTAAAAGTAAGCTTAGCGACGTGAACTAACACATTCAAATTTTCACACTAGTAGATGCTAGACCTAGGATTTAAACTTAATTTCACTATTCTTTCCATCTTAGAAAGAGAGTCATTGTGGACTAATAAATTGGCTTTAAAGCGTATCCATTTGGCGGCACTTAGAAGAGTAGTACAAAGTACAACGGGAGAAGGAAAGGTTAGAAGTTTAAGAAAATAGGAGAGCAAAGCTCTCAAATTATGTCTTCTGCCATAATTTCACCATTCTCCTCAAAGAACAGTTTACTATGATAGATTAATTTGTTGTGAAATTAAATTCTATATGCACAGACTTTTTTGGCCCTTGACTCATCCCTGGAATGTCTTCCTTGTTCTTTTTTGTTTATTTTAGTTTTTCTTCTTTCCAATACAAGGGGAGAATGGAAGCAAAAATAATAATAAGACTTTAGTTAGTGGAGGCAAGAGGACAGAGCATAGTTTTCTTTGAATAGAGAGCAAATAGTGCTTATCTGTAGACCAAGGAGAATCAAGCAGAGATCTGGACTGATGATGTTCGGGAGAAGAGGGATAATCAAGGAAAACCTCTCTTGCCTTGTTTAGTTTTTATTGCTCTTGTTCTCCTGTAAACCCACAAAGAACTTCATAGTTTATTCCAGACTCAATATTCAACTATTGTATAGTGGGAAGAGCAGAGAGGGAACATAGACATTTATATAAGACCAGGACTGTTGAGTGAGCTTGGTCAAGTTTCTTAACTGTGACAGTTTTTAGGGCTTATCATAAATATACCAACTCTTTCTGGGTACGGGATAAGATTTTACTTTCCTGCTCCCTTTGAAGTGAGGCAAGCCCATGTGACGTACTTTAACCAATGAGATGTGAGCAAAGATGACAAAAATGCTTTAAGAGACTGCCTGTGATTTACCACATTTCCTTCCTCTGCCAAATAAATCCTAAAAGTGTGTGTTAGGATAAAGCTTCAATTAACTTTGGTTCTTGAGTAGTAATTTTTAAAATATCATTCCTGCTAATCTAGAAGAGCAACAAGCATGAGCAAAAAACAAATCTTCACTATGTTAAACCATTGAGATTGGGATTTGTTTGCTGTTACAGCATAACCAAACCTATACTGATTGATACAGTAAACATTCTCATGTTCCGTTTATGTTTCATCCTTGAGTGAGATGGTTGGATAAGTTCGGTTTTTGTTTTCTATTTGTAAAGCCAAGTGAGACTTTTAAGATGAAATATTACTCACTATGTATGATATATAATAGTAGAGGCACATTGTTTAAAGTAGAGGAGGGTGCACAATCTGTTTTTCTCCCATTTATTTCTCTTTTTCTGGATTATGTGATTTTTTTAAAATAATTCTATTTTATCTTCTTTCTTGGTTTATTGGCTACAACGTCATTTTAATCATTTTATAGGTTACTTTAAGTATTTACATCTTTAACTTGTTACAGCTTTATAAATCTTTAATTTATCACAATCTACTCTCAGGTGAGAGTATACCATATGTAATATAAGAACTTTAGGATATCATATTTCCATTTATCCACTCCCAACTCTTATGCTACTGCTGTCATAGCACGTTATAATCACAACATTGTGATTATTTATGTTTAAATAGCCAGTTATCTTTTAAAATGATTTGAATAACAAGAGAAAAAAAATTGTGTTTATCTGTATTGTTACCATTTCTTCATCCCTTTATGTAGATCCATATTTCCATTTGATATCATTTCTCTTCTACCTAAAGAACTTGCTACAGGGACTTCACTGGCGGTCCAGTGGTTAGGACTCTGTGCTTCCACTGCAGGGGGCATGCACGAGTTCTGTCCCTGGTCAGGGCACTGACATACCACATACCACTCAGCCAAAAAAAAAAAAAAAAAAGAACTTGCTACAATATTGTGAGTATCTATTGGTGATGAATTGTTCAACTTTTGTGTGTTTGATATATTCAGATACTCTGAATAATACAATATTCTCAAATGTAACTTTGTAAGAGTTCCTTCATGATTTTTTTGTCTATAATGCTAAGATTGATTGATGATTTTTCTATTACAAATATTGCTCTTACATATCAAATCATGATCCCCATTATCTTCGCAACCATTTACTGAGCACTTCCTGTTTCCTAAGAGTCACATGAGTACTGTAACATACGGTATCTCACTGAATTTTTGTAACTAGAATGAGGTGTTATTATCCTCACTTTACCTGCAGGGAAACTGAACTCAGGTAGGCTGTCATTGCACAGGTTATTAAGTCATCAAAACTCTTGATGACACAAAGAACAGTATTGTTTAGAAAAATACTGACATTGAAAAACCTAAGTTTAAGTGATCCCAAGTAGACTAGACTCTGAGTGTGGAAAAAACTTTATAAATATCTTGAACAATTCATTTTATCTATATACTTTTATATGCATATCCAAGTGTGATAAAATATAAATTTTATGTCTAAACAGATATCAAAACCTATCTTCCATACGTAGAAAATCAGAATTTTCTTTCTTTTAAAGTCACATAATATTTTTCTGTTATTTATTTGTTTATTTATTCATTTATTTTTGGCTGCTTTGGGTCTTCATTGCTGCATGGGGGCTTTCTCTAGTTGTGGCAAGCGGGGCTACTCTTCATTGTGGTGCACGGGCTTCTCATTGCAGTGACTTCTCTTGTTGTGGAGCACAGGATCTAGGCGCACAGGCTTCAGTAGTTGTGGCACACAGGCTTAGTTGCTCTGTGGCATGTGGGATCTTCCCGGACCAGGGCTCGAACCCGTGTCCCCTGCATTGACAGGTGGATTCTTTACCACTGTGCCACCAGGGAAGTCCTGTCAGCATCTTAGTAATAAAAAACCATTGTATCATATATAATTCGCATCATTTTTTTCTTTCTTTACCAACAAGCCCCTTAACCATGAAATTTTGGGGAAAAAAAAAGAATGAGCCAAGGTGGGGGGGGAACAGCTGAATGCAATTCCCTAAATAATATACATACATAACATGGAGTGCTATTGAGAGGTTTTTCTCTTCTTCTTATCAAAATAGTCATCTTCTCATTATGGAATTGACCTCCCAATGATATATTTCAATATCTCTTGAGAAATCCACTGTGTCAAGCTATCAGTAGCGTGTCAAGGAAGAGTAGGAAGTATGAGAGGTCCACCTGGGTGCCAGCAATGAGAGATTATGTTGTCTATAGAAAATCTTAAAACAATGATAAAACCAACTAAAAGTTGATCTGCTTTTTTTTGATCACCATGTACCAGATTTTGAACAATGTCAGTCATACTCCTCCCTGCCAGAGTGGGCTACTCTCACATATCATTTCCCTTTGGTTCCCAACTGGATCATCAGATGCAAAAAAGAAAATGAGGTTAATGTGGAGAAGTATGGGACAGTAAATGCTGCTTGGAGGAGAAGCTTGTCAATCATTCCAGGTGCCGCTACAGAAGGGTTAACTGATTCCCAGTATATAGAAATTCAAATATTCACAGAGTTAAGAGCTTCACACAGAAGGTTTCTTTAAAGGTTTTCCTACTCACTCCCAATACACAAATAAGAAAATTATAACATCAAGCATTTGTGTAATTAACGAATCAGATTAAAATTGGCAATAACACACTTCCTTCTTGTTCTTTTCTGTTATACACCACACCCTAAGGCAGAAGCAGATCTCACAGAACAGCTTTCTCTGCAGCCTGGAGGACAGCTTGGCACCTGGATAATGAGGCAAAAGCCTTAAACCCAAGGTTTTTGAAGCTATACAAATTGAAGAGTAGCAAAATCATTGGTCAGGAACCAAGAAAAGTGGAAAAATTGTGATGTTTTTATACATAACATTTGTGTTCTTCTGGTCCCTGTGGTTACATTCACAGTAGACAATCCGTGTTGACAAACTATCTTTTGTAGACTTTGTGGGCTAGTTGCATAGGGTTTTTTTTTTTTTTTAATTTTTTTTTTTTTTTTAATTTACCCCTCTGGAACCATGTGGGTAGACAGGTGTTAGGGTTAAAAATTCATATGGTATGTGATAGGATTTTGGTGAGGAAATGGAGCAGAAGGGATGGACATTTTAACAGCTTGGGAGGTTTTAGAAGTGAAAAGGGAAGGGGGAGAAGTATTTTGCCTATTGAAAAAATAACTGAAATATACAATTGTGCATACTGAGGAATCAAAAGGTCTGGCTCTAAAGTTAGAAAAGAAACAAGAAGTCAAAGATATTTTGTAAGGACTAAGAGTTCGTGTAAAATGGGGATTGTTTTTTCTGTCTAGAGATTTTTCTACTTAGCCCAACGACACATTAATTCCATTATTAATCAATAAATCAACATGAGACACACAGAGAAAGAAGTAGGCAGACTCCTGCTGTAATTTTAGTTCTTAAGAGCCTGTCTGCATCTATTCATTTATTCAGCAAGCATTTGTTGTACTCTTAATATATGCAAAAATCCTACTAGCAACTTTGCAGGAGGTAAAGAGATTTTTTAAAAAATCAGTGATATTCCATTTAATTTATAAATAGGAAACAATATAATAATAAAAATTGTTATAGTTTTTGCAAGCCTCTATATACATCTTTGGGAAGATGCTTTACATGAGTTATTTATAATACTAACAATAACGACACAGTAAGGCTGGCATTTTTTATTCCCATTTTATAGGAAATTGAGGTCAGAGAGTCTCAAAGATCACAGAAATTGTACATAGAAGTCAATATTTGAACTCAAATCTCTCTGTACTTTGCTATATGAAGAACAACAAAAGCACATGTAGGAAGCAGCAGTATCACAGTACAAAATAATTCAAAGGAAAAAGAGAAGTGTAATTTCAGCCCTCTTCTCTCTGCATCTTCATGAGTTTCAACATCATTAACATCAATTTCTATTTTTCCATTTATTTAATAATTCACTTAACAAATATTGATTGAATCCCTAATCATATCTGGTGCTATTTTAGTGTTGGGAGGCAGAGGTAAATAAAACAAAGTCCTTGCCCTTATGGAGTTTACATTCTAATGTGGAAATTGGACAGACAATAAACAAATAAACAACTATAATGTCAGGTAGTGGGAATTCCCTGGCGGTCCAGTGGTTAGGACCCAGCACCTTCACTGCTGGGGGCCCGGGTTCAATCCCTGGTCGGGGAACAAAGATCCTGCAAGCCGCATGGCGTGAACAAAATATTAAAAAATAAAAATAAATAAATAAAATTTTTAAAATAATAATGTCAGGTAGTGAAATGTGCCATGAAGAAAAATAAAGCAGCATAGGAATAGAGAAATGGTTCTACTATAGACCATTTACAACAATCTTTCAAAAGACGCCTCTCTGGGGAAATGACATTGGAGGTGCTGCAGTAGAGTGAGCTATGCAAATACCTAGAGATGGACACTCTGAGTAGAGGGAAACACTATTAGACTAGAACATATTCAAAGAGGTTAAGGGACAGCAAGGGTCCAGTGTGTGTGGGGCTACAGCAGAATGAGTGATGGAAAGATTGGCAGAACTTCAGGTCAAAGGTGGAGTCAGGTTATGTATAAACCGGATACTGTGGATTCTTGGGGGTCATGAGATTCTTTAATTTTATTTAAAGTGTGATAGGAAGCTATCGGAGAGTTTTGAGCATGGAAATCATATTGTACAATGCACAATTTTTAAAAAATCACCCTGATTGCTACCTGGAGAACAGACTCTAGAGGAAGCAAAACTGGTAGCAAGAAAACCAATTAGGAGATTGTTTCAGTTCTGTAAGGAAAGGATGATCTTTTCAATACATGGCACTGAGACGTGGGTATCTATATGGGAAAAAAAAGTGAATCCTACCCTCTCTCTCTTTTTTTTTTTTTTAATTTTTTGGCCGTGCCACATGGCATGTAGGATTTTACTTCCCCTACCAGGGATCGAACCCTCACCCCCTGAAGTGGAAACTCAGAGTCTTAACCAGTTAATGCCAGCTAAGTCCAAATTTTGATCTCTAATTCACATTATGCACAAAACTCAGTCTGAGAAGGCTTATAAACCTAAATGTAATTGATTGTGTACTTTTAATACTATTAACTATTGAATTTTGTCAAATGCCTTTTTTCTTATCAAATGATAATATATTTATTCTCCTTAGCTCTATTAATATTTTGAATTATATTAATGGTTTTCCTCTTGTTGAACTACCCATACAATCCTGAAGTAAACCCCACTGGGTCATAATGAATTTTTAAGTGCCCTTGTAATCTGTTTGCTAATATCTGATTTACAAGTTTGGCATTGATAAGCTATAGTTTTCTTTTTGGTATAATTTTTTCAGGTTTTTATACCAATTTATACTTGTTTCATCATAAGAATTAGGAAGTTTTTCTTCTTTTACTATGCCCAGAAAAAAAGTATAATTAGCTTCATGATAACCTTATCTTTGCCTATTTTGTAGAATTTTGTACCTTGCAACTCATACCTAGACTGGAAATTTGAGAGATATGATAAAAAAATATCATAAAATTAGATTTTGCTGGCTACTTCAGTGAGGTGTTACAAATATATATTTGAAGGGAGGCTCTTCAGACTGATATATTCCTTGAAAAGAAAGAGGGTAACAGCAAGAGTCTTTGTTGCAAGAGATCTTTTTTTGCCAGGAGCAAGAAACCTACGACTGCTAAGGGTTATATTAATCATGCATTTTTCAGAATTTGCAAAAGCCCATTAGGGAGATTCGAGTCAAATAAAGTATAAGTAAAAATTAGGTGTGGGAGGGTAGAACTTGGGGAAAATTGAGTTGTGATATGGGAAGAGCTAGAGAAAGGGGGAGCATGATCTGACAGGCCTCCCCAAAATCCCTCCTGCAATGTGCTCCAGCCTGACAAAATAGAGATGCAGATGTAGAGAATGGACATGTGTACATGTGGGTGGGGGAGGTAAGGGTGGGGGGAGAGTGGGAGGAATTGTGAGATTAGGATAGACATATATGCACTACCATGTGTAAAAGAGATAGCTAGTGGGAACCTGCTGTATAGCACAGGGAGCTCATCTCAGTGTTCTGTGATGACCTAGATGGGTGGGATGGAGGGTGGGAGGGAGGTCCAAGAGCGAGGGGATATATGTATACGTATAGCTGATTCACTTCATTGTACAGCAGAAACTAACACAACATTGTAAAGCAACTATACTCCAATAAAAAAAATAACCACTCCATATTAACTGTCAAGAAATAAAATAATTTCGCTATTGGGAAGTTTAAAAAAAAAGTAATAATTATCTACATTATAAACACCATCCACATGGACAAAAAAAAAACTATTGCATGATATCACTTATATGTGGAATTCTAAAAAGCCAAATTCATAAAAACAGAGAGTAAAATGGTGGTTACCAGGGGTGAGGGTAGGGACAGGAGGCTAGGAATAGGAGAGATGTTGTTTAAGGGTACAAACTTGGCACCTAGCGAAGCCGAGCAGGACCCTGTGGGGCTCCTGGGCATGGAAGCCTTTCTGTGTTCCCCGTTTCTTGTTTGAAAATAAGCTTCAGCCTCCATGACCTTCCCCAAGTTCCAAAGGGCAGGTTCAAACAGTTGCTAATCAGGGAAGGGAGGGGATGCAGAGACAAGGGAAGAGCAGTCAAGAAACAAGAGTGGGACAGGGTCCTGGTTCTGCCTCAAGGGATACACGTAACAGTATCTTTGAGCTCTTCTACAGAACTAAAACCCCCAACAAATAGAAGATGTTAACTACCTGATGAAGCATTCTTCATTCCAAAGAGAAGGTCACTGTTTGATAACCTCAAGAACTGCAGAAGCTCATCAGGAGACCTCCCGAGGCCAGATTAAAGGAGTGCAGACCCTGCACACACTGTGATCCCTATCAGCAATCCCGCCCTTGAACCATTGCTATAAAACTCCTCACCAAATTCCCCCCAGGTTGGGACACACAGTTTTGAGCGCAAGAGCCTCCTGTGTCCCCCTTTGCCTGGCAAAGCAATAAAACTATTATTTTCTACTTCATCCAAAACTCTGTGTCCAAGATTCAATTCAGCACCGGTGCACAAAGCTGGAGTTTTCGGCATCACTAGCAGATAAGGAGGTCCTAGAGATCCAATGCACAATATAGTGAATATAGACAACAATATTCTATTACAATCATCACACTTGCTAAGAGTCTAGATATTAATTTTTCCAACCAACTATTATTTCCACAGAAAAGAAATGATCATTATGTGACGTGATAGAGTTGCTATTGCTACAATGGCAATCATATTACAACATATAAATGTATCAAATCAACACACTATACACCTTAAATTTACACAGTGTTATATTTTAAACATATTTCATTTTGATAGATAAATAGATGATAGATAGATAGATAATAGATATAGATAGGTAGATAGATGATAGATAGATGATAGATAGATAGATAGATAGATAGATAGATAGATAGATAGATAGATAGATGATAGATAGGTGATAGATAGATGGATAGATAGATAGATAGATTAAACACCACCATCCACATGCAACAAACCTGGGGGAAACTTGTCCTTTCCTGTTGATCTAAGGAGCAAGCAAAGACTAAAGCCAGTGTTAGGAGGATGAGAGAAATGGGCAGAGTTCTGAAGCCAATTGCTAAGGAGCAGGAATTACAAAGGGAGGCAAGGGTGAGGATTTTGATAGCAGTCTGTATTCAAGGACCCTGACTAGATAAGAACATCCTGAATAGCTGGCAATGTGGAGAAGACTTTTAATAAAGTAGCAGTTGATTAGACCGTTACAGCATTTGCATTGCCAAAAAAAAAAAAGTCCAAGTCTGACAAACAGAGGCTTGTCCTTCATTGCTTATTCCCTGGGCTTAGGTAACTCATGCTCTACCTGTTACACCACCCCCCAACAAAAAACTCCTGATAGAGGTGAGAGGCTAAAGTGGTACAGCTCCTATAAGAGAAATCCCTCTCTATCTCCTTCCGCTGTGGTCCTGGGAAACAAAAAGCCAGGCAGAGTCTTCTGTTGAGCTAACCAAGAAGCCATCTCCCCTGCCAAGACAGAGATTCCTTGTTCTTCCTGCCCAGGAGGGTGTTAGGGACAGTTAACTGTGTAATTTATTCATTGTCGAACCACATGGAGCCATACCTGGACCGAACCTCAAGGAAAACATATCATCTGGAATGGGCACTAGATGCAGTAGCTAGAAGTGAAAATGCATGTCTCCCACTGGGGAGGAGTGAGTGATTTTCTAGTTGCAACTGATACTGTTCTTAAAATCATAAACGGGAACAAAAACACACATGTGCTACTGTATGTGTGTCCCAACACGAGGGGTTAGGAAACCATAAGTCAAATACAGTAGACTGTTATTTTTTCTGTCTAGCAACTCTTACCTCCTGGAAAAATTCCTCTTGTCCAATGGATAATCTATTATGTATTGTTCAGACAGGGCCAACCTCACCTCCTCCCAGGCCTCTGTTCTATGTATTGTTCAGATACAGCGGTCAACAAAATAGACCAAATCCCTGGCCTCTAGGACCTCTCATTCTAGCCATTAGAGAAAGTCAGAAACACAAAAATTAATGCATATAAAATATGTCCAAACATCATAAATGCTAAAAAAACCAAGAAATGTAAGGGCGATGAAAGTACATTATTTAATAAGTCCATAATTGTTTTCAAAATAACATTTATTAGATCTTTATGCACAGTATGTTCCATAATTTTGGAATACAGAGACGCTCAGATAGGAAATAATAATCACCTATGAGTAACTTTTGAAAATTTGTTTCCTTCTTCTTTATCAAAAAAGTTATTAAAGTTTTCTCCTACATCTGAAGCTTATCTAGTCAATACTGAAAATATTTTCAAGCTGATGTAAAATAACCACCAAAATATACCTTTTCTTTCATTTTATGAGATGGTGAAGAAATCTGCAAATATTCCAAAATTCACTTTTCTTTGTGTAGGACTGTCAAAGCAGAATCAGTGACTTTTAAGTATTTTAAATCCACCTGTACAGACTCTTTCTACTTTTTCAGAAATATACCATTCATGTGTAATCATTTGGCTTTAAAGCATGTGCAGAGGAAACAATAGAAGGAAAGGTTAGTCATGTAATCATTTTTAAAGAACATATATTAAACCATATTCCCAGAAATTCATGAAGCTTTAAGAAGAAAAGATTGTATGTCATCAGCTTAGCCATACCAAATAAGAAAACTCATGCATTAAACATCGCAAAAGGAAGTAATACAGCTTTAGTTCAATCTGTAATTTGTGAGCTATCACAGAGATTCTGGCTTGGCACGACTCAGAAATGTTCACTGAATGTCATTGTAAAGGTTTGAGAGGACTCTCTAAGGACCAATTAAAGGATGGAGAACTAGGGAAGATTGTTCACCAGTAGGAAAAGCAAGACTAATGGTGCAATATGGATGTGGTTTTCCAATTTTCTTGTTTTGTCTGTAACTAGGGAAACACAAACCTAAAATTAATAATAATAAAAATAATAGTAAACATCACATTCAGCTGTTTATGATCATTCAGAAGGGATTTTCGTGTACTTCATTCTGGACTTGTCCCTTTAATTTCCAGCAGCCTCCACCCCCAAACACCAACGAAGTCATCGACTGCATTGTCACTACTCCTTTGCCGTGTGTGTGTGTGTGTGTGTGTGTGTGTGTGTGTGTGTGTACATCTATATATATATATACACACATATATATTTCCAACTTGAGTTCATTTTATTATGACTCAAAAATAGAAATCAAATATTCTTATTTAAGTATAGAAACAGAAAATTTTAAGAAATATTCTTTATTAACTTAGACTCTATCAACCATCAGTTTTCATGTTTTATATATTACACATTATGCATGGATAATTGATACATATCGTTTAGCTTCTAAAACAGTTGAGAGCATGTAATGGACACTCAAGTGTTGATTTAATTGTTAAACATATGTTGATTTAATTGTTTAATAATTAACTAATTGAGTAATTGGGCTGGCTGGACTATGTGTCTTTACTATGACCTTTAGGTAAAAAGAAAGACTTTCCTCTCTTCTGCGATGTATTGTTAACCTAAACCTAGCTGATATTTTTGGAGATTTAAGGAGAAAGTTACTGGGTTCACTATAGATAATGCTTCCTTTCACTTAGGAGTGTCTGTAAGTCTGGACTATGAATGGAGGAGTCTACAAAAGGAAGGGGGATGGAATGGAGAGATAAACAGGTTTTCTCACTGAGCCCATGGATTTTAATTTTCTCAAACGTGAGGATCTTCTTCTATATTTTTCTATATGCTCACAATGCCTGTTGATAAATAATAAACCCTCAAATAATATGTGTTATGTTAAGGAAGAACAGAAATTTAGAGAAAATTTAAATCCCTTGTAGTGACTCTGTCCTGAAGAGTTTCCTACTTTCTCTTTTGTCTCTTTTTCACTTCTGGGTTGCTTTCATGATTTCAAGTTTAACTTCTGAAATAAACCAGAGCAATTTCTGTTCTCAAACTACGGAAGGGTGGAAAGTCTTGCAAAATAGAAAAGTCCAGTACCAGGTCCAGTTAGAATAACAAGTAAAAACTATCTTAGAGTCTTGGGTTGAGTGAAGTCCTGGTCCAGAGGTAGTGGGTGGTGAAACAGAAAGAACTCTGGGTTGAGAGTCACCAGGCTTGTCCTTTTAACCAGTTTGCCTTCCCTCTCTGAGACCCAGCTTCTTCATTTGCAAATATAAGAGACTGAATCATATGTTGCATTCCAGCTCTGATTTTTTGTAATTCTAACAATTTCCCTAAGGCATGTATTTGGCGACCATTTACAAATACCACGGGTACATTTCACACAGACATGCCAAATATCAAAGTGAATAAGTATTCCCTGAAGATCTTTTGTTACTCACTTTGCTATGACCGATTGGTACGTAAACGGCTGAGTTCCATTCAGTGTAAAGTAAGTCATGAGCACATTTTGTACAACTACTACAGAAATTGTCACAATACTTTTTTTCTGCTATTAGTTTAAAGGTCCTTCAAATTCAGTAGACTGTGAGCTCCTTCAGGGCAGGTACTCTTCCCTAGTCATTTTTATATCACCAGTGCATGACATTTAGCATGAAAAAATATTAACATTTTTAATAATTGACCTGGACGGTTTATCCAGGCTGGAGAAAAGCATGCTGACTTGATCTCACTTCTAATGTATGACCATGAACCTCTAGAGGGTCCTCAAAGCTGCCTGGCAATCATACTGTATTTTCCTGGTTCGTTCAACCAACACTTGTAGATGTTATTTCAGATTTCATGTTCTATCCTCAATCCTCCAACACCCCCTGCTTCATGCTTGCTTCAAAAGTAAACAGCCACAAGCTCCCATATGCTTCCTATCAGCACCTGTACCCATATGATATGTCTCCCTGCTACTATTAAGGATGAACTGTCCATGCTCCTGAGCAAGTCAACCCACCCATGTGTACAATAGATTCCATCCTGTCACACCAACGCAAGGATAATCATTCCTTCAGTAATTTTCCTCACTCTCTATAGAATCATCATGTTCTCCCTCTCTACTGGATCTTTTCCATCAGTGTACAAACATGTTATTATATCTCTCATCCTGAAAAGAAAACTCTCACTTGACTCCACTTCTGCCTCTTCCTGCTGCTCTATTTCATTTTGGAATCCAATCAGACCTCTCACTTTTTTTTTTTTTTACTGAATCTGCACTTATCAAAGTCACCAATGACCTTGGCAATTCTCAGTACTCATCCTACTGAATCTGTCAGCAGCAAGGGGCTTCCTTAAAACACTTTACTTATTTATCTTCCAAGACACATACTCCACTGGTTCTCCTAGTGGCTCACTGCATTCCTTCTCAACCTCCTTTGCTGGTTTCCCCTCATTTTCCCAAACGGTGGACACCAAGGTGCAAGCTTTGACCTTCTTTTTGTCTGTCTTTGTATTTATCAGAGCCATGCCCATGGGTTTTAAAATTATTAAAATGTTGACCACTCCAAAATTTATATCAAATGTATACCTTGAGGACCAACTTACCTTCTAATACCCAAACCTGTATATCCAGTTGCCTCCTTAACACCTCCCCTCTGAAGTCTGATAGGCTTCTCAAACCCAGTCATTCCTCAAATCAAAGTCATAAACTTCTCCCTCAATCTGTTTCTCTCTCAAGCTTTCCGTCATAATTATCACTCAGCAATTCCAGTAGCTCAAGCCCAAAACTTCGGAGTCATTCTTGACTTCTCCTTTCTCTCACATCACAATCTGTTATCAAATCCTGTGAGATACAGCTTTAAAATATATCCTCAACTACATCGTTTTTTACCACTTTCACCATTCTGGCTGAAGACACCATCATCACTCACTTGAATCATTACAATAGCTCACTTCTTTTGGTGTGCTTTCCTTGAGAAAATGCTCGGCCCAGCAGCCAGAGTGATTCTACTATGTCAAAGAGGTCAGAATTCTGCAATCTTTTCATACCTCACTCAAAGTAAAAGCACAAGGGGCGGGGGGGGAGTAGGGGGGGGGGGTGGACGCGGAGCCTCATCAAAATTATCAAGCCCCTTATAACTTCTCTGATCTCCTCCGTTCCCCCTTGCTATCTCCCCACCACAGTGGTCCCCTTGCTGTCCCTTGGACACTCCAGGTACACTCCTATTCAGATCTTTTTCTTGCTGTTTCCTCTGCCCACAACATTCCTCTCCCAGGTGGCTTGCTCCCTCACTCCCTTCAGGTCTTACTCAAATGTCAACTCAATGAAATTGTCTCAATCCTCCCTT
This sequence comes from Balaenoptera borealis, assembly GCF_965194805.1. Lineage (NCBI taxonomy): Eukaryota > Metazoa > Chordata > Mammalia > Artiodactyla > Balaenopteridae > Balaenoptera > Balaenoptera borealis. Next base: position 82,704,447 of record NC_138869.1, read on the forward strand.
TTTTTTTTTTTTTTTTTTTTTGGCTGCATTTTTTGCGGGATCTTAGTTCCCTGAACAGGGATCGAACCCATGCCCCCTGCAGTGGAAACACAGAGCCTTAACCACTGGACCACCAGGGAAGTCCCTCAGCCTTCCCTATCTAACATTTCAACCCCTCCTCACCAGCCTTCAGCAGTCTCTAACCCCCTTTTCTGCACTATCCTGGAACATAGTAAGAGCCTGTTAAATATATATTTAATGAGTGAACCAAAAGAAAGTAAGCAACAAAAAGTCTGTACTAGATACTTTTTCATTTTATCAAATGTCTCAGATTCATGAAGCATTGCCTAAGAAAGTCCTCTAAAGTCTTTCTAGCATTAATACATAGGAGCTATTTGTAATTAGCATATAAACCTTTTGGAAACAATTAGTTTCCAAAGGTTAACATCTTACTTAAAATAGTTTGAAAGATAGTTTGAAGAAAATATTCCTTGTGAATGAGAAATATTAACAGGTGAAAATTACCCAGAAATAATGATAGTTCATCCTTGCTACAGACTTACGCTGGAATTCACTTTTTTTTTTTTCCCTCTAAGAAGACCTAGAGGGCTTTCCTGGTGGTGCAGTGGTTGAGAATCCGCCTGCCAATGCAGGGGACACGGGTTCGAGCCCTGATCTGGGAAGATCCCACATGCCACGGAGCAACTGGGCCTGTGAGCCACAACTACTGAGCCTGCGCGTCTGGAGCCTGTGCTCCGCAACAAGAGAGGCCGCGATAGCGAGAGGCCCGCGCACCGCTATGAAGAGTGGCCCCCGCTTGCCGCAGCTGGAGAAAGCCCTCGCACAGAAATGAAGACCCAACACAACCAAAAATAAATAAATTAATTAATTAATTTTAAAAAAAAAGACCTAGAAAGAGGAGGACAAAATTTAAATGTAACTTGAATTAGATCTTCAACCACTAAAGAAAAAAAATTAGATAACACACCAAAATATACAGTACCTACCTAGTACATACACAGTAGGGAAATAGCACATGGAAATTCCCTTCCTCTAGTACATTATATATATTATTATTTTGTAAAGTATTTTCATAATTTACCATGGAAACCATTTGTCATATCATAACCACAGTATTTTCCAAAGCAATTTAAAATATCTATCCCTGGGGAACTTCCCTGGTGGGGCAGTGGTTAAGAATCCGCCTGCCAATACAGGAGACACGGGTTCAAGCCCTGGTCCAGGAAGATCCCACATGCTGTGGAGCAACTAATCCTGCGTGCCACAACTACTGAGCCTGAGCTCTAGAGCCCATGTGCCACAACTACTGAGCCTGTGTGCCACAACTACTGAAACCGCACGCCTAGAGCCGGTGCTCCACAAGAGAAGCCACCGCAGTGAGAAGCCCATGCACTGCAACAAAGAGCAGCCCTCGCTCGCCACAACTAGAGAAAGCCCATGCGCAGCAAGGAAGACCCAATGCAGCCAAAAATAAATAAACTAATTAATTAATTAAAAAAAATCTATCCCTGGGACTTCCCTGGTGGTCCAGTGGTTAAGAATCCGCCTTCCAATGCAGGGGATGTGGGTTCGGTCCCTGGTCAGGGAACTAGGATCCCACATGCCACGGGGCAACTAAGATCATGCACCACAACTAGAAAGCTCGCATGCTCTGGAGCCCTCGTGCCACAACTAGAGAAGCCTGTGCGCCACAACAAAAGATCCCGTGTGCCGCAACTAAGACCCAACGCAGCCATAAATAAATAAATGTATATATTTTAAAAAATATATCTATCCCAATTATATAGCTTTCTGCAAGAAAGAGATTTGGCCACTAAGTAGAATAAAACTTAAGACTTTCTTTTTTGCTTATTTTACTATTTTTTTAAGGAAAGACATTACTACTTTGGCATTGCCTTCGTGAATTACCTTATTTAATTACTATTGCAGATATTTCAAATATTTACTATTGTAAATATTTCAGATATTGAAAAATAAAAGTCATGAACACAGTTGAATTTAAATTTTATACTTCACCCTGGATATTAAAGGGTAAAAGGGTGGTAACTTGGTTAGTAACTTCTTATCATATAATGTAAGTGAACATTAAATGAAAAGAAATACAATCATTATTTTTTTGAGGGAAGAAGATGTTTGGCCACCTTCTGATGATTTCTTAGCCTGGAGGGAAGCTTCTGAATATAAGCTGCTAGAATGACAGTGGAGAATTGAAGTTCAGCAAAGTCTGGAGAGATTTAGGAAAACAAAGAAAGAGGGTTTAAAAAAAGAAGAACTATTAAATTAGTTCTTAATCCAGAGGGCCAGGCTCTTCTGGTTTCAAATGAGCTCTTGAACTGCAGTCAAGCTGCTCAAAAATGGGGGTTGCTGATTGAAATTTTGAGGAAGTGACTTGCTACTTCTGTTTGTTAGTGATTTACCCTTCCTCCGGACATTATATTACTTTCTTTCAAACCTGCTGCTGAGTCTATTGTTTAGTGGACGGTTTTCATGTACCCATCAAAGCACCCTCTGCCCTTCTTTTCAGAGTATTGTCCAGGGGTGCATACAGGAAGATGAAAGGAAGGATATAAGGTCGATGGTCACAGGCAGAAATTAGCTACAGTTATAAAAATAAGTAGTAGATATCCAGTGGTTTTGACTTTCTTCTCTTTGAACATCTCCCTGGAGAGTTGGGGCAGGGAGAAGAATGTCCCTTCAGTTCCTACAGAGTTTTCCTCTCTAGTTAGTCATAAACCTGAGTGACAGAGAAAAGATGATCCAAGGCCCTTGCTGCTCCTAGAAAAAGAAACCTGTTTAAGAATGCTTTTACATAATCTTGCACAGAAACCATCATTATATGTGTGCAACTTCTAGCTCCACCCAAAACCACTGCCAATTAAAGTGACAACAGTCCTAAAAATCATGCTGAGAATCATTTCTCCAACCTCTGCAGCCCTTCCTTTTTTGGATAGAAGGCATATAATTTCTCCTTTCTTTCTTTTGGTTATATCCCTGTGCATTTCCACTGGTGGATGAGGTAAAAACCTTGAACTATTGTACTAGCCTCCATTCCATGGCAAATTGCCATATAATGGCAGTCACATCCCCCTGTATTTTCATATAAGGCCATCAGCCTTTCTTAAGATTATAAGATATCAAATGTAAACATTATATTAGCCATTAAGATGGATGAAAACCGATTTTTCAAACTTATTAGTCTGTTCTGCTTGTACTTGTAATAAGCCAAGAAAAGAGGTGAAAATAAAAGCTACCTAGAGTGATGATATTGCCACATGACTAGTCTTGAGCTCTCAGACCCCAAATCACAAGCTTGTGAAAAGTTAGCCAAAGGGAATAAACATCTATATTAGTAGTGTAGTTGGCAGGGAACACAAGCCAGGTATGTATATGCACATGTGTGAGTATGTATGTGTCTGTGTGTATCTTGCTACTTTCTACTGATACACCTTGGAAGGCCTACTTCATCCCTATGTAAACTATGCAATACATTCCCACTTGAAGCAATGGGAAACCAAATACATCATAATTAACAGATTCTATCCTGAACCAAATCCCAGCCTCAACCCAATCTCTATGCTGGATTTTGCTCTGCTGTAGATTATACGTCATTGCTTTCATTGGCCTGAGTAAACAGGAATCCCACCTGCCTACTGGCATGATATTTGTGTGTCCTCCCTTGTCTCTGCTGTGGCTGAAAGATCATAGCCAAGTAGAAACACAACACACTTTTCACTTTCACTCTACAACTCGCTGCCCCCACCAAACATATACTCTGGCGAGGACATGCTTACAGTCTTCTTATGACATGGCATTTGTCAGAGGTGTTTCAAAAGTAGCTATAATATGTACGAATACTCCCACAATATTTGCATTATCCAGCCAACAAACCATACAATCTGGGCATCCTTACCAGAAAGAGAACCTCAAACTTGACTCACTATAACTCGACAGAAAACTTATTTTAGGAAAAGTAAAGTATCATTGGTGAAATGTGGCCCAAGTGCTGCTGAGTGTTCTGGAAGGTCTAAAAAGTACACATTCCTAAAGATGAGAAGGCCAAGGCCTGAAAGTTTAGAATCATTCTGGAGATCTTCCAGAAGATAGTGGGAAACAAGAGTGAAAGTGGTAGTTAACGCTGGTGCAAAACAAGGACTACTCCCTGAAGAAAGGGTCTGGAGGAAATTTAATACAAGTAACTGAAGTAACTAGAGAGATGGGAGACTCTCAGGAAAGTAAAATTTGAAAAGTTGTCAAGGTTTGTAATTTATATAAAAGCTATGAATAAGGTCAATTAGACTTCGTCACCAAATCAAAGAATTTCAAAACCAGGACCTAAGCCATGAAATTTGAAGGAGATGTTATTAGGATAAACCAATCACCTTTGTGAGTAGTAAATTTATGATACAGATTTCATCAAGGAGTGGCATGAACTAGAAGTTATATATGTTGGAAAGAGATCAAAATGATAAACCTATAGAGAAAGGAAATCAGGTTATATGTCTCTGAGGTTTTTTGTTTGTTTGCTTGCTTTGCTTTTGTTTTGTTTTAAGTAAAAGTAAATGAAGACCATGATGCTTTCACACAAAACACCATTTTATGTTCCTATTAGTCTGTCAGCACTGGACACAGTGGACTGTTTGTCTCATCTAAAGAGATGTTTCCTTATTATGTTAATGTCAAGAGTATGGTCTTACGCCCACTTGCCGGTTGGAATCCTGGATCCACCACTTACCAGCTAATGATTGTGGTAAAGTTATTGAACCTCTCTATGCCTTCATTTCCTTAGTTCTAAAATAGTGATGACCTGGCCCACCTCTCAGAGTTATTGTGAAGATTAAATAAGATACTCCACGTAAAGCATCTAGCACAGTGCAGGATATATAGCAAGTGCTCAATTAGTTTTAAATATCATCCATAATAAATAAAATAAGCCATTTACTATCAAAAAAATAAAGTGATAGGCCCAGTGTCTTAACGATTCACCTATGCTCTGGGAATCCTTTTTCCTTGTCTTAATGTATCTATCACAAAATGTTAAATCAATGAATTTACCCATCTGTATAATCAGCTATTGCCACAAAAACACTGCATAACAAATAATCTCATACTCTTGGTGTCTTATATCAACAAATAGTTATTTTTCTTGTTCATGGGAGTTCAAGTTTTGCTGATCTCAGCCAGACTCAGCTGGGCTTGGGTCTAGGGCAAGAGCTAGTTCAGACCTGTTCCGTGGGTCTGATTCTGGGGTCAGACTGAGGGCCAGCAGCCACTGGGACAGATTCTCATGGCCATGGCAGAAGTGCAGGAGCAAAGCAAAACTGTGAAAGTGTATTTTAGACTTCTAGAACACTCTATGGGCCAAAGCAAGTCACATGGCCAAAGCCGATATTAAACGGGGCAGTAAAGCATCCTCTACCCTCAGTGAGAGGAGAAGGGAGTGAATGTGTGCTGAACAAAAATCCTATCGCGCCAACTGATAGAGAACGTGGGCTTCCCTGGTGGCGCAGCGGTTGAGAGTCTGCCTGCCAATGCAGGGGACACGGGTTCGAGCCCTGGTCTGGGAGGATCCCACATGCCGCGGAGCAACTGGGCCCGTGAGCCACAATTGCTGAGCCTGCGCATCTGGAGCCTGTGCTCCGCAGCAAGAGAGGCCGCGACAGTGAGAGGCCCGCGCACCGCGATGAAGAGTGGCCCCCGCTTGCCGCAACTAGAGAAAGCCCTCTCACAGAAACGAGGACCCAACACAGCCAAAAATAAATATAAATAAATAAAAATTTAAAAAAAAAGAAAGAAGAGTGTGGGGAGGAAATCCTGCCATTTGTGACAACACGGATGGACCTCGAGGGCATTATGTTAAGGGAGATAAGTCAGACAAAGACAAACATTTATCCATGGAATCTAAAAAAGCCAAAGTTGAAAAAAAGGGTGGCGTGGTGGTTACCAGAGGCTGTGGGGGGCAGGGGTTGGAGAATTAGGGAGCTGTTGTTTAAGGGTGCAAACTGGCAACTAGTAGATAAATAAGTTCTGAAGATCCAAAGCACAGCACAGTGATTATAACCAACAATATTATTAGACACTTCAAAGCTGCCGAGAGACTAGACCTTAAGTGCCCTCACCACAAAAGAGGATGATAATTAGGTGATGTGATAGAGGCGTCAGCTAACGCTATCGCGGTCATCATATTCCAATATATCAAAGTATCGAACCAACAGATTGTGAAGCCGAATCCAGCCTCTGTACCGGACGTTAAATTAAATCTCAGAGACAGGGTTTGGGGTGAAGTAGAAAAGAATAGCTTTACTGCTTTGCCAGGCAAAGAGGGCCACAGAGGGCTAATGCTCTCAAAACTGTGTGTCCCAACCTGGAGGGAGTGGTGAGGAGTTTTATAGCAATGGTTCAAAGAGGGTGTGATCAGCTCGTGGACACCCTACTGATTGTCCATGTGAAGAGGTAGGCGGGAGTCAGCATCATCAACCTTCTGGTTCCAGCCTGTGGGCAGCATACTGTTAATTTCTCCCACCTGCTAGGGGTTTCAGTATCTGCAAAACAGCTGAGATATTGTTATGTATATCTCTTGAGGGGGAATCAGGACCCTGCCCAAGGCTGCGCTATTGTTTCTTTTGACTGTTCCTCCCTTGCCTCTGCATCCCCTCCCTTCCCTAATTAGCAACTGTTTGAACCTGCCCATTGAAACTCAGGGAAGGTCACGGAGGCTGAAGGAAGCCTATTTCCTGTCATCAAGAAATAGGAGAGGGGACTTCCCTGGTGGCGCAGTGGTAAAGAATCCGCCTGCCAATGCAAGGGACACATGCCGCGGGGCAACTAAGCCCGTGCGCCACAACTACTGAGCCTGAGCTCTAGAGCCCGTGAGCCACAACTACTGAAGCCCACATGCCTATAGAGCCCATGCTCTGCAACAAGAGAAGCCACCACAATGAGAAGCCCACGTACCACAAGGAAGAGTAGCCTCCACTTGCCGCAACTAGAGAAAGTCCGTGCACAGCAACGAAAACCCAACGCAGCCAAAAATTAATTAATTAATTAATTAAAAAAAAAAAAAATAGGGGACACAGGAAGGCTTTTGTGCCCAGGAGCCCCACAAGGTCCTGCTCAGTATCAATCGCACGCCTTAAACTTAAACAATGTTATATTTCAGTTATATCTCAATTAAAAATAAGAAAAAAATGGAATGTGGGGAAAGATCCTCATTGTAAAGCAGATAGCCAGAAATCACACTCAAGATGCATTTTTCACTTTAAAATGAACAGAGTCAAATTTGACAAATACAGAGGGAAAATATAATGGGAACATCAGGCTATTCCCTAGGAAATCCAATAGACCCCAGCCTCCAGAGCTTCCAGAAGGAGAGTGGCATGATCTCAAAAGTACTCAATGCATTGACAACATGAAAATGGTAACATCATTACTCACTCAAGAAATATGCTCCATTCAACAGTGTGCTTATGTCTTTCAATTAATATTTCTTAACGGAAGGATCTATGTTGTTCAAGAAATGTCATGGAGCCCGTGGAACCATGGTATGGCCTCATTTGTCTTAACTATAAAATACCTTGTTAGAATTTGCATATCAATAACAGAAGCAACACAAAACAACAATACATCTTTAGCCCTATGTTACGAAAAAATATGAGAAAGAAGCAAAGTCCTGAAGGAGATAAAAAGATGCTGGGACCGTATGTCCAGAAGCAAATGCACTGCGAGGGTTCTGGTCAAGGACATCAGTTACTTTGTAAGTGAATTGGAAGTTCTCATTCTGCTGTAGCTTAGAAATCTGATTATCCCAGAGCTTGTAAGAAATCAGCTTTAATCCTCTTTTAAATGTCATTCAACACGTTCTCTGCTGTACATGGGATGCAAATGAATTTCCTTATCAGATCCTTTCTAATTCATTTTCCTTCCACAGGACATTCTCAGAAATTATTTAAGACTGGACTCTGAAAATTGTTCCAATCTTGAATAACATGTGTTTGAAGCATATTGTCTCTCCAACCAGCAAATCACTCCTGAGTCATTATTCAAAAGCAGAGATTCTTGTTACTCCACATAAAAATTAAACATGAAATTTTTCTGACATATCATGTCCACATCTAAGCTTCTCTCTGTATATTTCAGAGTTGGCTCAAAATAAAATTTAAAAATCTCAGCATTGTCTACCTTATTTGAAAGAAACCAGCTTTTCTTAGTATTGTGAGATCATAGCCAAGATTGCAAGGAGTTGGGGGATATAATTCAAGTTTTGCTTTCTTCAGATAGAAAAAAATAGTACTGATAATTTCCCCTCAAGCAGACCAAAAGGAAAATGAGCATCAAACTGGAGTCCAAGTCCTTGGTTTTGAAACAGGAGGGAAGGAGGCAGGGCACAACTTTTGAAAGAATGACATAGCCCGAGGACATGACATAAACTGATTAGAACAAACGAGCCCAAGATGGCGGACAAGTCGACTTCCACTAGACCTTAAGCCTCAGTATACCCTCACTGTAACACATCAGCAAGCTAAATGACACACCCACAGGCGCCGTGACAGTTCAAAGGCTGAAGGAAAGGATCAAAAGTGGGTGGTGACCCAATTCCTGGAAATCCCGGACCCTTCCTAAAATAGCTGAAATACTCCTCCCACTCATTAGACTATGAAATTACCCACTCGTATAAAAACTGACAACCCCATACCCTGGGGCCTTTTCTCACCTTCTAAGATGGCCCACACTCTGTCTGTGGAGCGTGTTTCTCTCTAAATAAATCCACTTCTTAGCTATCACTTTGTCTCTCACTGAATTCTTTCTGCGATGAGACATCTAGAACATGAGCTTCATTAAGTCCTGAAACCAGGTGTGTGATCTCAGTTGGAAGACTGTGGGTTTTGACCAGGTTCAAGTCCCCATCTGAGGTGCATGGTTTCAGCTTCAGTCCCAAATCTATAAGATAACATAGGGAAAACTACATTTTCATAAATTATTTTCAGTTGGGAAACAAAAATTTGCTGTTGTACTGATAATTAGGCCCTTTCAAGAGGCATAGCTGTCGAAATGTGCCTTTAAACAGTATAAGATACATAGTGTGTATTATCTAAAACTAAAGCTACACAGTTGGTTAAATCCATGATTTGGAGATTTAAGATGAAATGTATAAAGCTTTATTAACCATGTGCGGACCACCTAAGGAAGACTTGGGATGCATGATTTATATTTCTCTTTTTGCTTGGATCTTGATGCTCGTGTAAGTATTAAGTGATTTCATTTACTCTACACCAGTATTATGTTTTTGGTCTTCTTAAAATTTATCTTGTTATTGAAGATCAGTATTAGGTTTAGAGCTGGGAGAACATCAGTCAGTAATTTCCCTAAGATACAGCATTTTTTTTTGTATCACCTGGACATTTTATGTATATGATATAGATGAAAATGGATACCCATGTGAAGTTAACATGTATGACTCCCAGTATTTGAATCACATTCCCATGTTTCTGAAACCGAGCAGGACCCTGTGGGGCTCCTGGGCACAAAAGCCTTTCAGTGTCCCCTTCTCTGAGTTCCAAAGGGCAAGTTCAAACAGCTGTGAACCAGGGAAGGGAGGGGATGCAAAGACAAGGGAGGGGCAGTCAAGAAACAATAGTGCAGCCTTGGGGCAGGGTCCTGGCTCTGCCTCAAGGGATACACATAATGTTATCTTTGAGCTCTTCTGCAGAACTAAAACCCCACCAAATGGAAGAGGTTAGCTACTTGATGAAGCATTCTTCATTCCAGAGGTCACAGTTTGCCCATCATCACCTGACGCCAGATGATCTCTGGATTGAAGGGATGCGGGCCCTGCATGGCACCCTGATCCTTATCTGCAACACGTCCCTGGACTATAAGGCTCCTCACAGGTACCCCCCCATCCCTCCCACACCTCGCCAGGTTGGGACACAGTTTTGAGGGCATTAGCCCTCTGTGGTCCTCTTAGCCTGACAAAGCAGCAAAGCTACTCTTTTCTACTTCACCCAAAACTCTGTCTCCGAGATTTAATTCTGTGTCGGGGTACAGAGGCCAGATTTGGCTTTATTTTGAGAATTCCTCACTGAATGGGTTTTGGTAGAAGGAAAAACCTGTCTCCCAGGGTGGGGAGCAGGGACAGGGTGGGGGAATTAAACATCTAGATACTTGTTTATTTGGCCTCTGTTACAGCTAAGCAGTACACATGAACTGGGATTGGTCAATCAGCCATAGCTGCCGCGGGTTTGATTCCCTGAGCTAACAGAACAAAACTCAAGAGTGGTGGAGGATCCATGTTGGAGGTGGTAACAGAGGTTCAAGATAGACTCCAGTGTTCCACAAGCAGAAGCAGTCTTGCCCTCACTGGGATGGTAAGGGCTCCTGCCCTGACTAATATGGGTCACCTTGGGCAAGTGACTTAACTTCTTTAAGCCAGTTTCCTCATCTATAGATTGTGGACAACAATAATGAATACTTCCTAGAATTTTGGTGATAAATATAAAAGACAACATATGTAGTTAGCGTAGTATCTGGCACATAGTATGTGCCAAATCAATCATTATTAAGAAATACAGGGGGCTTCCTTGGTGGCGCAGTGGTTGAGAATCTGCCTGCCATTGCAGGGGACACAGGTTCGAGCCCTGGTCTGGGAAGATCCCACATGCCACGGAGCAACTAGGCCCGTGAGCCACAACTACTGAGCCTGCGTGTCTGGAGCCTGTGCTCCGCAACAAGAGAGGCCGCTACAGTGAGAGGCCCGCGCACTGCGATGAAGAGTGGCCTCAACTTGCCGCAACTAGAGAAAGCCCTCACACAGAAACGAAGACCCAACACAGCCATAAATGAATGAATAAATAAATAAAAATTTTAAAAAAAGAAAAGAAATACAGGACTTCCCTGGTGGCGCAGTGGCTGAGAGTCTGCCTGCCAATGCAGGGGACACGGGTTCGAGCCCTGGTCTGGGAAGATCCCACATGCCGCGGAGCAAGTAGGCCCGTGAGCCACAACTACTGAGCCTGCGTGTCTGGAGCCTGTGCTCTGCAACAAGAGAGGCCACGATACTGAGAGGCCCACGCACCGCGATGAAGAGTGGCCCCCCACTTGCCGCAACTAGAGAAAGCCCTCGCACAGAAACGAAGACCCAACACAGCCAAAAATAAATAAATAAAAATAAATAAATAAATAAATAAAAATTAAAAAAAATAAACTAATCTTATATAAAAAAAAAAAAGAAATACAGGCTCTTCCCTGGTGGTCCCGTGGTTAAGACTTCACGCTTACACTGCAGGGGGTTCCGGTTGGATCCCTGGTTGGGGAGCTAAGATCCTGCATGCCTCGCGGCAGGCGTGGCCAAAATAATAATATTTTTAAAAAGAAAAGAAAAGAAATACATTTCTGTGGGGTCTGAGTAAGGCGAAGATATGTCTGTTTATTTCCCAAGCATGACGGTTGGAGTGGGACACCGTGGTAGGCACCACCATGGTCAGCCATTGGCCTGAGTCAGTTAAACTAGTATTTAACCTCATGGAGACAGCCATTTCTTTTGTTCACCTTCACCTAGACCAAGGGTGACATAAGGACCTTAATATATCTAGTGGAGGGTATTAAAGGAAAGGCAGAGATGGGAATTCCCTGGTGGTTAGGACTCCGCGTTTCCACTGCAAGGGGCACGGGTTCAATCCCTTGTCAGGGAACTAGGATCACGCATGCCTTGAGGCACAGCCAAAAAAATAAAAAATAAAACAATAAGGAAAGGCAGAGACACAAATATATAACAATAGGAAGAAACAGAAGAGAAATGATCGTCTTAAACCACTTTAGAATGTTGCCTGGAGAATATTACAAAATTCTAGCAATCATTCTTCCCAGCTTTAACATTTTGGGGATACAGTAGGAATTATTGGCCTGAACAAGAAAATATTAATAAAAAGTCCCAAAACAAGTGTCCTAGCCCACAGAGTGAATGCTTTCCCAGTTTCGAAAGTCATGCAGTATCACTCCCACAGCATTCTATTAGTTAAAAAGAATCACTAAAGTCAGCCTATATTCAAAAATAAGCAAAACACACACACACACACACACAAACACTTCTTGATGGAAAGAGTGTAAAAAATTTTGAAGACAAGCTTTTAAAACTCCATATGATATATTATTTATTATATTTTTGACTCAGGTTCTAGGTTTTTACATATGTATTCTGGGTCTGGGTTACTGAACATACCACATATTTTGAGATCTAAGACTATAGCTCAAACATTATTTAAACAAAACTATTATATAGCATGTAGTAGATATTTTTAATTAAGGCATCTTTTAGTTACCCTAAATTCTCTTTTCAGAGTTTGGAAATACGTGGCAAATGTAACAGACAGAATATATTAGCAAAAAGCGTTTGTCATAGCGGGAACTTTCTCAAAATAATTGTTAAAAATACAAATTAGATGTAAATGCTATGTATTTTTGTAGGCAACAGATGATATTAAATAGTCTTGTAGATAAGTTTCCCGCAAACTTCCCTCCCTAGGATTACCAGTGCATTAGAAATGATGCATTTGTTAAAAAGTGATGTCCTTAGCTTAAAAGTTCGTATAATCAAGTCTATGGTTCACATATTTTGTCATTTTTTTTTAATAAATTTATTTATTTTATTTATTTTTATTTTTGGCTGTGTTGTGTCTTCGTTGCTGCGCGCGGGCTTTCTCTAGTTGCAGTGAGCGGGGGCTACTCTTCGTTGCAGTGCACGGGCTCCTCATTGCGGTGGCTTCTCTTGTTGCGGAGCATGGGTTCTAGACACGCAGACTTCAATAGATGTGACACGTGGGCTCAGTAGCTGTGGCTTGCAGGCTCTAGAGTGCAGGCTCAGTAGTTATGGCACACAGGCTTAGTTGCTCCGTGGCATGTGGGATCTTCCCGGACCAGGGCTCAAACCCGTGTCCCCTGCATTGGCAGGTGGGTTCTTAACCACTGTGCCACCAGGGAAGCCCTTTTGTCATTATTTTAATTAGGAATTATTCATCGCAATTTGTTCCGGATCAAGTCTAATGTCTGAGTCTGTGACACTCTGCTAGTTCATTGCTTTAAAAGAAACTCAATTTAATATTCATTGACAAGTATATTATCCTTATTTAGGGAAGACAAATTGTAGAGCTGGCCTAAAAATGATCAGCTACAAACAAAATTCACTAAACTTGACTCTCGCCTCATGCTTTTGGTTTGATACGATATGACCTGCACTTCTGCCCTAATGTAATTCTCTTATCTAATTATCATCCAAGCAGTCCCATGGGAAGTTCAGGTTTATGCTTTGAATGTGAGTATCATTTCCTTCCTCAGAGCAAAGAAAACATGAGAGTTTCTTGGGGGAAGAAAGGCTTTATCTGAAGGACAAAATGATAGCCATGTTCTAATATAAAACTGGGAGAAAATTTTTATCTGTCAAAGAAGAGTTAGAGGTTCAAAATGTGAATAAATTATTATGATTCTGTAACTTGATTTTTAATGCCATGAATCAAAGCCTGGGCTGTGACCATGTTGTTTAAGAATGTCCCTCTTCATCAAGTCCCAGAAAACTAACCTACACCATTCTCTGTCCCACTTCATGATGTCACATGTTGTTACCACATTTGCCTTTCATTATATATGGTTTTGTACTCTTAATTAACTTTTTTATATGAATACTGTTTCCCCAACTAGATCGTAAATTCCCCAAACACTAAAAATTATTTGTATACACTTCTTAATGCCTTCCTCACTATTTAATAAAGTATTGGCTATAAATATAATGGGCCCTTGCTAATTATGTAATTGTTTTTTTATTTGAATTTAATTAAATTATTGAGAAGTAACATGTTAAACTTGCATCTAAATAGAGTCAAAAATAGCAATGAATATCAGAATCGGTTTAATTTTATATAACTAATCTCTTCAAAATAAAACAAAACTTTGATGATAAAAACATCAAGTCATGACCCTGATTGACTATTAGGAAATCAATAATTATCATTTATGTTTTGACAAACAATTAATTATTCAACAATAATACAAGCTAAAGGAGTAAAAAAATAACAAACAAACAGTAAATTGTCAGAAAATAAGTGAAAGCTGAAATAATTCTGGTGATTCAGCTTTGTTAATTAGAATCGCCATTTAGTTATCTCTTTATTAAAAACAAACTAAAAAGAGTGACTCAAAGAAGACAATTTTTAACTTAGATAAGAATGTCATGATGGGACGTGGAATGAAAATTTCAGGAGTTGAAGATGTTCAGTTAGACTCATAGAAGGTCAGAGCATGAAGAAATCTTAAAAATGCCTAATATACCAGCCTGACATCAGAGGTGAGTTATCAGAGATCAAGAGATTTGCTATACATGTAAAAATTGGTGACTAAACCAAGAACAGAAAAAACTCTCTGTAAGTGGTCTTTTTAGCACAATATACAGATATTCACTCATCTATCATGAATAGTAATGCACATTGGCTTAATTGTAAATGCTGTTGTTTTGAATCACCTAAAAACTTCTTCTTTTCCAAGGAATGTCTCAAATTGTCCATTTATCATCTTTTTTCACCACCTGTACAATATGTCAATAGAGTATTTACTGCTAACCTTCCAAGTTGGTAGAGGAAACATACCTGTTTATGTCATCTAGCACAACATGGACAAAGAAAAAACCTGGATTGAAATGGACTCTTTACCAGTCTGAGACTACTTATTGCCAATAAATAAAGTTTGGGCAATCAGGTGTTAACTTCGTATTCAAATCTCTCATTATATTCTTAAAAACTAATTCCACTAAAAATTAATGTAAAATTTAATTATTAAATGCATATTTTAATACATTAGCTTGTATTCCATGAGCATTCTGGCAAAAGAAAGCAAGCATTAACCCCAATGAAGGGCTTCTTTCATTAATTTAAGATATGTCCAAAATATGTAATCAAAAAATAAGTTTGGCAATGAATGCTGGAGAGGGTGTGGAGAAAAGGGAACCCTCTTGCACTGTTGGTGGGAATGTAAATTGATACAGCCACTATGGAGAACAGTATGGAGGTTCCTTAAAAAACTAAAAATAGAACTACCATATGACCCCAGAATCCTACTACTGGGCATATACCCTGAGAAAACCATAATTCAAAAAGAGTCATGTACCACAACGTTCATTGCAGCACTATTTACCACAAGCAGGACATGGAAGCAACCTAAGTGTCCATCAACAGACGGATGGATAAAGAAGATGTGGGACATATATACAATGGAATATTACTCAGCCATAAAAAGAAACGAAATTGAGTTATCTGTAGTGAGGTGGATGGACATAGAGTCTGTCATACAGAGTGAAGTAAGTCAGAGAAAAACAAATATCGTATGCTAACACATATATATGGAATCTATAAAAGAAAAAATGCTTCTGATGAACCTAGGGGCAGGACAGGAATAAAGATGCAGACATGCAGAATGGACTTGAAGACACGGGGAGGTGGAAGGGTGAGCTGGGACAAAATGAGAGAGTAGCATCGACGTATATACACTACCAAATGTAAAATAGATAGCTAGTGGGAAGCAGCTGCATCGCACTGGGAGATCAGTTCTGTGCTTTGTGACCAGCTAGAGGGAGGGTGGGAGGTAGACGCAAGAGGGAGGGGATATGGGGACATATGTATACGTATAGCTGATTCACTTTGTTATACAGCAGAAACTAACACAATGTTTTGTAAAGCAATTATACTCCAATAAAGATGTCAAAAAATAAAAAATTAAATTAAATTTAAAAAATAATAAAATTTTAAGAAGTTTGGAAAATATATCATGAGTAAAAATCATCAGAGTGCTCACACAGAGTAGGTAATCAATAAATGCATTTAATAAATAAGACTATTTTCTTCTAGCTAGTGATAGAGCTTTATCCCTTTTTGCCTGTGGACTTACTGTCCAGAAAAATTATAAAAACCTTGCACAAAAATAAGTAAGAGCACCAAAAAGTAAATTATCAGGGCCAGATGTAGATGCATAAAACAGACAATACATGCTCCAGTAGTTCAGTGGAAGGAGAAATGCTTGGCGGGGGGTGGGAGGAAGGGGTGACTCACATAACTGGACTGGATGTTGTTGTTACAACAGAAACTCCTCAGAAAAAAATAAGAATGATTCTGCAATTAAATCCTTTGAAGAGTTGTTTCACTGTTTCCATACAGACAGCTTTTGAATGCGTTGTTGTAGGACAGCATACCCAACTGAAGTGCAAAACTCCTTTTCAAAAAACGCCTTTTCCTTATTACCTGAGGATCAAATAATAAATAATAATAATAAATGCAGCTTGAGGAGGAAAAGCCACACTCCCATTTATTCTTTTTTGTGTTTTACCTTAAAAGAAGCTTTGATATTTTTATACATCAGTCAGCATCCAGCTCATTTCCGTGCTGGTGTGTTAACCTTCTCCCTCTGGACACTTGGGATATTAATATTATCCTCTGTAACAATCAGCAGAAGAAATAAAGCATTTACGCAAATACTGCAAATTAGATTAAACTGCAGTTCTGATGTAACCCTGTGACACACAGTTTCTTGTGAATTAAGCCAAATGTACAAGCATTTAATGACTAATCCTTTTAGGTATTTTAATGCCCAGATGAAGATTTATTGAGGAGAAAGGGAAAGCATATGCGGTTTTCCGTTAGAGCCTGCCTGCGGGCGGAGGATTGAGCAGATTGGCTTTTTTTAATTAATATTTCAGTTCTTTGTGTTTTGGCGGGCAGGTTGCACGTGGCCCTGGTACTGAACGGACAGCTCCTTTCTCTTAGGCTGTGTGCTGGGGGCTAGCAGTGTAGGAGGGCAGTGGCAGACCCAGGAGAGAGAAGAGGAGGAAGGGGCGGGAGAGTGAGATCGAGTGCTGACTCCCCCCGCCCATGTTCCACACAGCCATAGGCTTGCTTCCTCTAGAAATTAACCTACTGATCTATATTGGTAAAATTAGTCATACTAGAAGCCTGCTCAGTTCAGCCACAAAAGGGGAGGAGAAAGCTTGTTAGACCCTCCTCCCTCCCCTGGGCTTACTACAAACAACTTTTCTAATGCTGGGAGGAGACCTTTGAAGATAAGAAAGGCAAGTTCGCCTGCATTTTAGGAATCCCTCCTGCAGATGGGAAGATTCTAACTAATGAAATCTCCAGGATCACATTTGTTTTTAATGTTATGAAAACTTGTTGAATAAAGTAATACATGCGAGTGGAGTGTGTGTGTGAATATATGTGTATATATATGAGTGTGTGTGTATATATCTGTAAGTATATAGAGAGAGAGACAGGGAAATAGAGTAGATATAAATATAGATGGATACAGACACAGAGCCTAAACCATGAAATTAAAAATATCAATGATCTTGAAAAGCTTCTCCTTTTTAATTTAATTCAATTATATACTGCTTTCAAACAAAGTTTGAACTTTGCTTTAAGGTTCATCTAGAAAAAATATATATATAAGGCTCATCTAGGTATAAGAAAAAAGATGTAAGGAACTGTGAACTATTGGTAATCACACGTTGTGTTCATTTAAGGACCTTGAAACATTAAAATGTTATCACAGAAATGTGAGCTGGAAAATTTAAGGATTTTTCTGACTGTGTGTTCAACATCATTGCTGATGTCCTCTGAGTCTAGGTCTCCTAAATAAACTATTTTAAGTATATATCAAATATGTCACAAGTTTGTGTTAAACTAAGACCTGGAACTTGTATTTCTATTTACATTTCTCCCCTTACGGCAGGTATTAATTACTATTGTTTCTCATTTTCAATTCTCCCCTTCTTCTGGGCAAATGGGAAGATTACACTCTCCCTGCCCTATAGTTAACCAGAGCCACGTGACTAGATCTGGCCAAGGTATTTCTGGAACAAAGGATAATGTACTTGTGCCAGAACCTGCAGAGCCCTCCCCAACCTTCACCTTGTGGTAATGCAGAGATAAAGATCTCACTAGATCCCTGAGGCTATGGAAATGGAGGATAGCAGCCCTGGTGAGGTCTCCAAACACACCATGGATTGTGTGCTTGAGAGAAATAAACTTTTGTTGTGTTAAACCACAGAGATTTTGGAGTTGTTTGTTACCACATTGAAGCATGTTGTAATTTGACTAATAAGCTCCTCTAAAAGAAAAAAAAAAAAAACAGTAAGCTGCCCATGGTCAGAATTGTCAATGATTGACATTTCTTGGGACATTATAAACCAACGCTCTTCAAAAGAAATAAAATGCAAGCCACATAAGTAATTTTAAATATTTAGTAGCTACATTTTAAAAAGAAAAAGAAACAAGTAAAATTACTGTTAATAATATATTTATCAATATATCCAAAATATTATCTTTATAATTAGTACAAAAATTGAGATATTTTACATTATCTTTTTCATACTAAGTATTTGAAAATCAGGTATGTATTTTACACTTACAGCACATCTCAATTTGGACTAGCTTCATTTCAAATTGCCAGTGCCTTCTAGTCAAAAACCACCAAACACATGTCTGTAGTTGAAGAAACTGGGTTTATAACATGTTGTAGTAAGGGAGGACACACATCACGAGGAATCACGGAACACCCAATAAAGTGTGTTAGAAAGATCTTATAGGATTTGGGTCT
Source organism: Balaenoptera borealis (assembly GCF_965194805.1). Classification (NCBI taxonomy): domain Eukaryota; kingdom Metazoa; phylum Chordata; class Mammalia; order Artiodactyla; family Balaenopteridae; genus Balaenoptera; species Balaenoptera borealis. Next base: position 82,723,065 of record NC_138869.1, read on the forward strand.
TGGTTGGGTGATTTCAGGGATGGTCCAAGGGAGCAGAGGTTCACACTAGATTAAGTGCTCTCAGAAAGAGGGAGAACTTTATGATTGGGTGTATCAATAAACTTTTTATAGAGAGGAAAAACCAAAGATAAAGCTGTATTGGTGAAGAAGCATCAGTCACCAATATTAACCAAGAGAGGTGTATGTCGAGTACTTTTGTGTTCTGTGTTTGGACATGTTTATAGAGTAGTCTTGTTTCCATCTTGATCCATCATGGTCACAGAGTGGCCCTGTCTGATGTTGATGTTCTGTGAGATGGTTTGTGTTCAACCAAACACCAAGATCTGACTGTGAGTGTCAGGCCAGCCTGTAGCAACACCAGGGCCTAAATGATAATACTAGTCCAACTCTTGGACATTGGGCGGGGGTGGGGGGTCATTTTGTTTTTTTGTTTTGTTTTGTTTTTTCTCAGAGTGCCTGTGTTAGTCTGTCAAGTCTGCCACAACAAAATGTCAGTGACTGAGTGGCTTAAAGAACAGAAATTAATTTTCTTACAGTTCTGGAGGCTGGAAGTCCCAAGGTCAAGGTGTCAGCAGGTTTGGTTTATCCAGGAGCCTCTCTCCTTGGCATACAGATGGCTGAGTTCTTATCATGTCCTTACACGGCCTTTTCTTTGCAGGTACACATTTCTGGTGTCTCTCCCTCTTCTTATAAGGACATGAGTCATATTGGATTAGGGCTCCATTCTTATGACCTCATTTAACCTTTTTTTTTTTTTAATATTTATTTTTTTACTTGGCTGTGCTGGGTCTTAGTTGTGGCATGTGGGATCTAGTTCCCTGACCAGAGATTGAACCCCAGGCCCCCTGCAGCAGAAACTTGGAGTCTTAACCACTGGACCACCAGGGAAGTCCCAACCTGAATTACCTCCTTAAAGGTGCCATCTTCAAATATAGTCACGTCGGGGGTTAAGTCTTCAATATATGAATTTTGGGGACACAATTCAGTCCATAACAGTGCACAATAGCCACATGTGGCTAGTTATTACTGCATAAGACAGCACAATTATTTCAGACAATCTGAAATTGATTGTGTCTATTTGCTGGAGTCACACTGACTGGAGATATTTCCCAGTAGAATCAAAAAGATTTTGCAAATTTCACTGCTAGTAAAGGAGCTCTGGATTTTCTTTGGTCTTTCTTTTTCATTATGTTTTTTTCCCCTATAATGTAATGTACTGACTTCATGGTAAAGAGTTCTGTAATCAGGTGTGAAGATGGCCCAATTTTCTGCATTGGTGTGGAGTTGCATGAGCAGTTAAATAAAATGGGTGAAACATCTTTCTGCTTTTTAGTATTTCTTAATGCCCAGTCAATGAATCACTTCTTAAAAATAGATTTTATGGTGTCATAAAACCCTAACTCTGTCATTTCAAGTCACCCTACTGCCATTCTTTCCAACCAAGTAAGAGTCATAACACAGCCTCTGTCTCATGTTAGATATACCATCTTGGGAAGAGATAAGATTACCTTTCTACACTTATTTCCTACTAAGCCAGTAGTCTTATTTATCTGTGGAAGTATGAATTAGGGTCCATGTTCTCTGGAAAAAACACAGATTTTGGAGTTATCTTTGGTTTGCTAATTTTGTAAAGGGAGAAAAAAGTGTTAGCATGAATAATTTGAAATCCTAGACTTCTTTAAAGCTTGGGTTATTTTGGTCACCATAATCTATACAACAATGGTAAACAAGCATATGGTCAAGGTATACAATTTCTTCATCTCAAGAATTTTGAATTTTGCTGCCAGCTGTATCTGAGATACACTTGACCTCGTCAATGAAAAGTCCATTAAAATGATGTCTCTCTAACGTTCTGCATTACTACACCTCCTCTACCACCAGAGTCCAGATAATTAATGGAAGAGCTTCTTCCTCTAAGTCAAAACTGAATGTACCAAAGCAGAGAAACTACATGTGCTTAGTTTTGTCACCATCTAAATCTTAGCATTCAAATTGGAACACACTCCTAAAAGACTAATGCTGTTTCAACGTATTTAACTAGGGAAAGAAACCTGTTCTCTTTAACTGCTGGCACATAAATATATGAGAAGTAGATAGTGTTCAATCATACAAAGAACCTTACACTGTATTATTTATCAGAATGTCTGCATTCATTACAGATATTTCTAATATATGGCACATATTTAATACATCACAGTCTATACGTGCTTCCAGGGTCTTGTACCAGAGAGAAATCTCAATGCTAGGTTTAATCTCTAATTCCTCCAAAAGGGAAGGCTTGAGAGGTGTCATTTTCACATCTGAAGATCACAAAACATTAACCCATACTGTCCCACTTCACTGAACTTCTTAAAATGGACATTCCGTGACATGATCTACTCCCAGCCAGGTTAGCAGGATACCCCTCAGGGGAAAAAGCTCCAAGTGGGTTGTCTTCTTTTCTGCGCTAATTTCTTCCTTCAGTTAAGACTCTCTACCTGAAGACAGAGAGAGAGAAAAGGAGTGAGTGGTTGAGAGAAGGAAAGGAAATTGATGGAGAGAGGATTACCAAAGGGCAGGAATGGCGATAGGCTGTTTCTGGGATGGCAATCTCCATCCTTTGCAGAAAACATTAAGAGACAGAGAAGATTTAAAGTGTGTCTATAGGTTCCCTCAAGGCTTTCTGTGAATCCAGAATGGAGAAGTGTCCCCTTCTGATTCTAGACTTCTAGAACACAGTCTTCTGACATGGAAATTAGTAGCAATGTAGACATTTCTGTGAAGACAGACAAACCAGAATTTAGTGTTGGAAAGGATGGGTCATGGAAGAGGAACAGTACTCCTCACCAAGATTAGGGTTGATACAAACCTAATGAGGCAACTTGACCTACCAGCAAGAAGGTTATTTGCAGAAATAAATCATAATCAATCATTTTAAAGCACACTATCAGTTACAAAGTTGTTTCGTATACCTGTACCCGCATTTAATATAACCTGGTTGTGAGAGAGAGCTAAATGGCTAAGTAACTTTTCTGAAGTCACAGAGCTAATCAGTGGCATGATCTATGCATTCTTCATCAACCTCTACTTGCTCAAAGGGAAATCAAAAGAGAGAAATTTATCTTAGTAATTGTCTAAGGACCACATGAACCCTATAACCAGAAATGACTTTGGAGGAAGGGGCATAACCACAGGCCACCAAAAATGGCAGGGCCAAAGTAGAAAAAAAAATTTTTTTTAACGGAACGTCTTGTTGGGTAAGATGTGCAATAAAGCAGAACTGGTACAAATTTCTGGATAATATCCCTGGATATTCCAGGCAGCAGAGAGTTAGGTGGAAAAAAAGGAATACGGTAAATATGGGTGGACCAGGAGTTTCAAAACAAAACTATTCAAGGGTAAGTTAAAGACAGACATGAGGTTTAAACAGCATGCACAGAGCGTGGAGATTCGGCAAGATTACATAATGAAGTCGAGAAAGTGTAAAGGCAAACACTAGCACAGCCAAGTTGAAGAACAAAAGGGCGATTGCACCAGAGATTAAGATAAATAAAATAATAAGGCATTGTTCCAGTACATAAGGAAGAAAAGGTCAATGGAAAAATAAATGGGACCTCTGAGAGGCTGCTGGGGTAACTGACAGAAGAGGAAGACAAAGCTCTTTTAGTTTTAAAAAAAAAAGAGGAGGCCTTGGTTGCCTGGTAGCCACAAAGCTCCCCAAGGCTACTAGGAGGGAGAAGAAGCAGAGGCAGGGGCTTGGGGTCAGCAACCAGGAGGACCCACAGGGGTTGGTTAGAAGGTAGGTGATGTGATATGTGCTAGGGTGACCAGGACTCAAAGTATTGCAGATGGAGAAGCACACACGCTCCCCCTCCCCCAACCATGTCACTGAGAAGATGCCCAGGATATTGAGCCAAAGGTGAGACAGAAGCCTTTGAAGATTAGAAGGGAGGGAGCTAAAACAGCAGAATCCTAGGAAGGCATATGGGGACCCTGGAGCAAAAGTGGGGGGAGAGGAGGAGGAAGGGGAGGATGAAGAGGGGGGAGAGAGAAAGTGAGAAGAAAGAGAAGAAATAAAATTCAAAAAAATTTAAAGACCAAAATGTTAATTGTCAGGAGGAAATACAAATTAGCCATAAAAGAAGGGGGAGGGGTGGGTAGCGAGTGGTCCATTCCCTGGATCCTGAATGAGAGGCTTTGGACTGAGTGGATGCAAGCGTCTGAGTTCTAGCTCTGGCTCTGGCCTTGTCACTTGCTTAGTTGTGTGACTTTATACATCATATGTCAGCAAAGGGTAGGATCCTGTGACCTCTGAAGTCCCTCTCAGCCGGGTTGTCTTTGGTGCCATCTGTCCAAGGCCTGCAAAAATGGACCCTAGGGAAGCAAGGATGTCCTACTAATAAAGGCTCTCTTCTGGGGCCTTCTTAACAATCCCCCTCCTTCCAAATAATAATACCCAACATTTATTAAATGCTCCCCTCAGTCCAGACTAATCAAAGAGATGACAGATAGACAGATAGGTAGATGATAGATAGATGATAGATAGATAGATAGATGATAGATGATAGATAGATAGATAGATAGATAGATAGATAGATAGATAGATAGGCAATTTTTCCACTTAAGCCTCACAACAGCCAGAGGAGCTAAGTGCTAGTAACTTTTTTTTTTTTTTTTTTCCATTTTACAAGTGAGAAAATTAAGTAACTTGCCCAGGTAGAATCCGGGATTGAAGCTCAGGTTCTGTGGTTCCAAATCCAACAGTCCTATCGCCGCACAATTAGCCATCTAGGTTACGAGGGGGTCCCGGAGGCCAGCAGTGGATCCACAGAGCCACAGCCGCCGCGGGACTGGCAAGCGCGTGTGAGAGGAGCCTGGCGGGTACCGCCGGCCGCCCCTGTGGCCTGGCTCCGGGTGCGCGCCGCCGAAGCCTCAGAGCATCCATGCGGGGCCGGCCGGACTGTGTCGCTGCCTACCGGGGGTAGAGCCAGAACCCCACCTGCCTGGGTAGGGCGGGCAGACTCTGGAAGCCCCGCACACAGTCCGTCACCAGGAAACGGAGGGGTCAGATCAGGGAGCCTGGATTTGCGGCCAGAGGCGTCAAGATGACCCTCCCTTGCTGCAAAAGAAACCTGGGCCGGGCCTCAATGTGGGTACAATGTGGGTACGTTCTCTTAGGCATCTAGAAAGGAATGGAGATGTGGGATAAAAGGAGGAAATTAAAACCTGGAAAAGTTTAGATGCAGTAGAAGCCAGAAGATGTAGTAGGGGGGAAAAAAATCTGGATTTGATGCCCAAATTCACTGAGTTAAAAGCTCGTGTGACCTAGGCTATCACTGAAACCTCTTTGACCCTCACTTTCAACCCTTGCCTACCTGCTGGGCGAGGGAGGGTCCAGGGCTTCAGGGTCCCCATTTGCACTCATACCTACCTCATACTGACACTAATACACACTCTACCTACCCCAGAATACTTAACTCACAGGGATGCTGTAAGGATACAATGACGCCATGCTCGTAAAGAGCTCCGAAGGGAGCTGACGCGTTTAAGTGCTCAGTGTTAGCTGTTGCTGTCACTTTACTGTTATTCTTTGCTCTATAAAAAGAAAGTAGTGGAGAGAGGGAGTGTTCTCGGCATCAGAGGAGTCAACACTTGTAAAAGTGCTTCGTAAACGAAGGCTCCATTTACTGAAACGGCGGCCGGCCGACTTCCCCAAACCCCTAGTGCGCTGCAAGGTTAAACCACCGAGGGAGGGTAGAGCACGCAGCGCGGCCCTTTCCGAACTCATGCATCTCTTGGCTAAAAGAGGCAAGTTTCCCTTGGGAGCGCTAGGCCTCAGCTTCCTGTCACAAAGAGCACAGCCAGCCCAGAGGCCTCCAGGCGCCGCGCCCTCCCGGGCTCGCCCCGCTGCCTGGGGGTGAGCGCCCCCAGACCACGCGGAGACGACAAGGCAGGCGCTGCGGGCGCCCCGGCTGCGCTGCGGGGAGAGGGTGGGCGCCCCGGTCCAACTAGGCAGCTGCTGCAGAAGGACGAGGAGTCCGCCCTCTCGGATGAGGGCCTCCGCTCCAAGTTTCACTGTTATCAAAGGGAAGACTTCAGACGAGAGAGTTCTTCTGTTTAATTTTCGACTAATACGTTCGCGAGGCTTTTTAATTGCTTGCAAATGCATTTTCTCTGTACGATTACGGAATCCATGTTGCCTGTGGGCTGCAAGGCTAAGGCGGAATACAGATCCGCATTAGGCTTTTGACAATCAGCCCAGAGGGCGGGGCGGTAGGGTCCTGCCGGAGGAGGTTTTACCAAGGGGGAAAAAAAAAAACAAGAAAGAAAGAAAAAGAAAACGGAGTTTTAAAAAAATCAATGACAACCCTTAAACTGAAATGACTGGGGAGTCTATCAGAAATGTTAATTTCCCCTAAATATCCCACAGCTCTTTTTGAGAATGGTCTGCCATTTCTCGTTTGCAATTAAGGTAACGTTTTTCAAAAAGCGACCCTTCTGTTGTTGAAGGAAGAATGTGGGTGCGGGTGGGGAATACCAAGAGGAAGAAGAGTTAGCAAATCCTAACTGGAAAGGAAAGGGGAGGGACCTTTAGGAAGACACCCAGAGTTGGCACCAGCTGAGGCTAACTGAAGTAAGAAAGGCAAGTTATTCATTTTGGGCTGGGGGGGGGGGAGGCGGAGTCTGACCCCCAGCACCTACATACCCACGTTGCCATGACTTTTCTCCCTTAATATCCTGGTCCTGTAACTGGGTCAAGTTTTCGATTTCTGCCTCCTGCCCAGAATTTGCCTGATTTGGAACACTCTTCTCTGTCCACCTAATCAGGAAAACTGAATGAACCAGGGATTAGGATACTGCCTGGTGGACCCAACATGTTTCCCTTCCCACCACCTGAAGGATTGACACCACCCAGCCACCCTCCCACGGTTACTAATGGTAGATGCTAGGAGAATCACACCAAGGAGAGTAGGTCCTTGAAAAAGAAGATGTTGCCAAGTCATTAAAAGCTTGAGTCACTGTGAAACTGGGGCTCCTTGAGAGAGGGCCCTGAGGGCTCCCTGTGTGGTTGGCTCTCTTGGAAACCCCAGGCTGAGTTTGTCTTAGAAGACTATCAGGGTGGAAGTGCTCAGAAGGCAGGAGATTCACAAAGAAGTGAGGGCAGATAGAACCAGAATAAACACCACTAAGATAGGACACAGCAGTTGTTCGCTTTTTTTTTTTTTTTTGAATCTCTAAAGTCACCTCTGCTCTTTATGTGCATCCAGAATAAGGAGTGAAAGGGGCTTGGAGGCTTGGAAGAGTTAAGAGAAGTACTGATGAACAGATCTACACCTCTTGGTCACTTTGTGGAAAGAACATAGTGGAGTTTTCAGCGTTCCACTGTCCTCCTGTACAAGTACCCTTCCGAAGCCAGGGTCTTCGTGATCATGAAAATTGTCTCCTATTGTGCCAGCTCATGTCTGGGCTCTGGAACTGTGTGCCCCACTGGAGCAGAACACACTAAATTTCATTCTTAGACAATGTACACACATGCTCTCTTAAGGCATAAGTTTAATGGATTCAATCTCATCTCTACCTTCCTCTAAAGAGGAAGGAAGAAAGAAAAGAAATGAGGAAAAACAGAGGGAGGAAAGAAGATACTCTGGTTGATGTATGTGTATATCCAAGGAAGTATTTTTGGTTGAAAATGCCCAAATAATTACAGTCCTTAGCCACTCTACTTCACTTAGAATTATGCAAGCAATTTCGTAGAAAAAGTCTGTTCAAGCAACAGGAGAACAAAGTCCATATAAAATCCATTTGGAGGAGCAAAAGAAATCCCAAGTAGGAATAAGAAGAAGGAGGAGGAGGAGAAGCACATGTTTAATGAAACTAGGGATAGGCACTTGCTTGTTGCTACTTGCCCGCAAAACTCAAACACGCACTGAGTGGCAGATCCTTTCCATGGAGGTGCTTGGGATTGGCTGAAAGCTGGGGTGACCAGTATGGTACCAGCCTAGAAGCCCAGGAAGGGACCTGAGCTCTCTACACCAGAGTCTGAACTGTAGGAAACCATCCAGAAACTCTCTTCTCTAGCTCTGGATCCTAACCAAAACAAACGCATTAGACATAAAGATTTCTCTGCTGATTCCTAAAGTGACTGAGGTGGAACAAGCCCTCCTGGAGTGGAGCGTGGACTCAGAAGGCAGAGCAGAAGCGCTGGGTGCTAAGAGGGACCCTCTCCAGCTTCGAGGGTGCCGGGCTGGCAGGGTTGCTCTGTGCTTTTATGAGCTATCTGGAGTGCGCGGGAGCGGGCCCCGGCCTCGGGCTCAGGCTGGGATGCTCACTACCGGTTTCCCCAGGGAGGGAGCCCCAGGCGATTGTCACCGTGTCGCCAACTCACCGTGGCCAGTTAATTCAATTACGCCGCCCGCTGGAGAATGTGTGGCCACTCGCTCTCCCGGAAAGGGCCAAAGCAGAGAAAGGGGAATTAGCTTTGCTGAAAAGCCCAGCCTTTGGGTCAAGCAGGATGGCACTTATTAATTGCTCAAGACTATTAATTGGATGGGAAGGGAAGATGGTGGGGGGGGGGACTGTCTGACAGAAGCAAATCCCGCGCGTGCACTCATCACACACACACAGACACCAAGCACAGCGCACACCTGCCTCAATGAGTTTCTTTAGAAAAGGGGCGCGCCGAGCAACCCCAGAGCAGATGGAAGGGAGCTGCTGACCAGTATGTGCATATGGCGCTGATGATTTCCCCAACTTCTCTTTCACGGACAAACAGCTTTTTTTCTTTTCCTTTTTTTTTTTTTTAAGTTGGGATGAGGGGAGAGGGAGCAGTTGGCCAAATGGGGTTTCCCTACAGTTTAGACGTTGGTGTGGGAAGCTGGGGCACTGGGATGGGAGGAGAGCTTTCCAAAGAAGCCACAGGCCCTGGCAAAGTAGACGCCTAAGCTAAAGGAGATGCTCTTCACCCTCCCCGTTTCATCTCCTTTAAATACAAGTTTTTTTCTCATCCAGCGTGATCTTTAGTTTCCTCTAATACCACGGGGGGTGGGGGGGGCGGTCAAGAAGCACAGTAAATGAAGCCTGGACGCCTTTTGTCTTGGTACCTAGAAGTCACTCGGGAAAACCGGGTGGGGTTAGGGAATGGAAGGGAGAGGTACGTCCGCCAGTTCTTCGGTGATGTCCAGAAGGATTCAGACGGCCGGGACAAATGGAGGTCATTCTGTGGATGTACTCAGCTCCAGGCCAGAGCTCATTACCGGGAGTACCGGAAGTGCGGGGGCTGCGTGTGGACCTTCGCCCCGACAGGGACAAACGCAGAGGCCGAACGCGCTGGGACAGCAGTCAGAGCAGGCGGCCAAGACGTCCTGAGCCTCCTGGTCATTCCCGAGGGAGAGGGTTTTGCGTCTGCTGCCTGGACCTAAGCCGGGGAAAGAAGGTCCCTTCGCCTTCAATGAAGATGTATCTGACAGTAGGGGAGTTGGGGGAGGGGTTTGCGGCTTGTCTGAGAAGGGGCCGTCCTTTCCCATTTGAGCTGGGATTTACTGGGAAACCAACAAGAGCCACCAGGAAAAGCGCGTCTGGCCGTTATCCCCCAGATAACCTGCGGGCCCTGCACATTCTTCTGGGGGGAGGTTTGTACCTCCGCAGGGGCGGGCGTTCCTGGGGTAAGGTCTTGGGGGCAGGCTCCGGCTGCCACGGACGCGTATTTTGTCTGTGGGTAGAATATAGAGGCCTCTCTCAGTCCTGCCAAACAAAAGATTCCACTGCAAGCATTTTGGGAGTCAGCCTCTCAGTGGCAATGGCCTTTATCCTACCCCTCCTACTTAAAAGATCAAGTTGGTCATTCTTCCTTTTCATCTTCGTTGGGCTGACTTCATTAGACCAAAATATGGAATTTCAAGAAGTTGGGAGGGGGGCACTTGCGCACCCTTAAAAGGGGAGCAAGTGTTGGCAGCTGATCTTTGCGCAGGACTGAAGCATCACGGATCTCCATTTCAGACAGTGCATTTCAATTCTTGTCGTGTGCCTTTGTCCATTTATATAAAGCAAAGAGCGCTGAGTGACAGCCCCAGTTAGCCTGCATGAGCAGATCCTAATAAACCCTCCCAAACCCCGACCTAAAAAAAAAGAAGAAGAAGAAAAAAAAAGCCACATGCCTGCCTGTTTGCCTGCGGCTTATTATTAAGACACCTTCTCAGCTTAAACACTTAAAAGCTAACCAAATGAAATGGCAATTAAGACGAAATTACCCCTTCTATCTCTGAGATGAGTCTGGGGCCAGCCGGTTCTTAGGAGGTAGGCAGGGTTGGTGAGCGGACTCAGCAGAGCCTCAGTATTGCGGGCCTGTAGCCACTGCTACCCGCTCTAGGCGCTAGACCACTTGATGCGGGAAGATGAATTTTGAATGAAGTAAAGCTCAAATACTGTTTGGAAGTCGAGAAATCCACCGAGGAGACAGAGATAAGTGTGCACTGCCTCCTCCATGCTCTCTCTTTGTAAAATATTACTTTCAAACATTTAAGGGTTTGGGGGGGTAATGGTATTCAAATACCTGGCGCCCCTGCTAAATGGTCCATACAACACCCCCCCCCACCGCCCCCCATTCAGCAGTTTTTTCGAAAAGGAAGTAGGAAAACACAAAAAGAGGGGGAAAATGGGTTGGGTTGAGGAGTGGAAGACAACATTTCACCTAAATGTAGAATCTTGTCACAAGTCTTTATTCTCTTATATTTTTCTTAAATATAGTGCCAGTTACACTATTTCTTTATGATGGAAACTTGGGACTGTCCATCATGGCTATTTGTTTTAAAGCTGCTGAAAGTGTAAGCTACTGCCAGGTGTTGCCTTTCAAAAAAGGGAAAAGAACCCAAATTCATGGAAATATGGAAAGAGGAGTATTGTTCCCACTTGGGCAAAAGGCAGATACCCCAAGTCTGGGTGAAACTGATTTGGGTGCTCGTTGGAAAAAGCAGCTTTCAGCATCCAGAGAGTGGAACCAATAGGCATGAACACTTACTTGTGTAAAAGGAAGCTTTCATTAATATATATTTCTATCTCTAATATACACACATCGGGGCTAGATCTTTATCTTCACAATAAAATGTGTGCAAATGCTCTCTGCAGAGACAAGTCCCCACCTCAGTCGGTATAGAAAAGCATGATAAAGGTTGGAAAAAATGGATAAAAATGTTGAAAGAACCTCCAGTTCCTTATTAGGCGAAGATACAATATTTATTCCTTGTCTCCTGGGATAAATCTCTTCTGCCCATTGTCCTCCCAGTTCTCAGTGCTGATGCTTAATTTTCAAAACTTCTATATTACCAAGGGACCTACGACATCAGCCAAAGAAATACTCAGCAAGTACAAAATCTGTTCCAGGGAGCTGCTTTTGTGCAGAGGGAAAATTTTGTTCCTACAGGTTTTTAAGTGGGTACGAGGCAAGGAGCTATCTGATCCGGGCAAAGCCATTGCAATTTAGATCTCTATCTATAGAACATTTTTTTTTCCTTTAAAAAAAAATTGGAAAATACAAGAAGTTTGGATTTTTTTTTTCCCGATTCTTTTTTTGGAGGGGGAAACTGCATCGTAAGCTTTCGGAGAAACCCAACATGTCAACTACCTTTCCGGGACTAGTCCACGATGCCGAGGTATTATTACTTTTTTTTTTTTTTGAGCGCGCGTGTGTGTGGCGGCGGCGGCGTGGCGGCGGCGGTGGCAGCTTCCCCTGTCTCTAATTTATATCGGACCGTTACGTTTAATTATAATCTGGCTTTCGGGGGAAGTTAAGGAAGGAAAAGGGAGAAAGTTCGTTATGACATCTGTCGCCAGGAAGGGCAACTCTCTGCCACGTTAAGAAACATTTGGCATAATGAGGGGGAAAAACATAATCCTAATAATAAAGAAAGGGAGGAGGGGGTGAGGAGAAAGAGATAGAGATGGGAAAAAAGATACTTGGAAACGCAAAGAGATTGATGGGGTGGGGAACACGCACCCCTTTTGGAATGGGCTTATTCTAGGAGACTAAAGCAGAAAGGGGGGGTCGGATTCCCTGCCCCAAATGGTTAAGAAAATGAGCAAGTTGGGCGATTTGCACAGACTGGATTTTTAAAAAAATATATAGATAAAGATTTTGGGCAGCTCTGGCAGAACATCCCAGCGTGGACAGCCGCGGCATCTAGTCGTTGGCAGCGGGCTGGAGTGTCGAGGCGCTGCGCGTCTGGACGCCCTCGGTCTGCTCCCCGCCGCCCCGGAGTCAGTGGCAAACCTGGCTCCCGGGGCCCGGCTCCCTGCGCAAGTTGGGCAGGGGCTGTGTGCGTGTGTGTGTGCGCGCGCGTGTGTGTGTGTGTCACCCGCACCTATATAGGGTGGGGGATGTTTTTTCCGAGCTCTCGACTGTGAGGACAAGGCCGCCCACCCCCAGTCCGCCTGCTCGCCCAGGCTCCCTGGCGAAGGCGCGCAGCCCGGCTGCGGCTCGGCACGAGCCCTGCGCGCCCGCGCCCCTCGGAGAGCCAGAGAAAGCTCCCGGCTCCGAGAGAGCCGCGCCTCGGTTGCAAAATGACAAACCTCAAGTTTTTCTGCTCTCCCTTTTCCCCCTCTTCCTTCCAGATACGTCACGACGGATCAAACAGCTACCGTTTGATGCAGCTCGGCTGTCTGGAGTCCGTAGCCAATTCCACTGTCGCCTATTCCTCCTCCTCCCCTCTAACTTACTCCACCACCGGCACCGAGTTTGCGTCCCCCTACTTCTCCACTAACCACCAGTACACCCCGCTCCACCACCAGTCCTTCCATTACGAGTTTCAGCACAGCCACCCGGCCGTCACTCCCGACGCCTACTCTCTGAACTCGCTCCACCACTCGCAGCAGTACTACCAGCAGATCCACCACGGGGAGCCCACCGACTTTATTAACCTGCACAATGCGCGGGCGCTCAAGTCGTCCTGCCTGGATGAACAGAGGCGGGAGCTGGGCTGCCTCGATGCCTACCGCCGCCACGACCTGTCTCTCATGAGCCATGGCTCTCAGTATGGAATGCACCCAGATCAAAGACTCCTGCCCGGGCCCAGCCTGGGGCTGGCCGCCGCGGGAGCCGACGACTTGCAGGTAAATAAGCATGCGGCGGATCTGCGCCCTCCCCTCCTCTCCCTCCCCCTCCCGCGCCGTTAATAATCCGACTGTAAGCCGTCTCCCCGCGCCACCACCTCTCTCTCTCTCTCTCTCTCACACACACACACGCACACGCACACACACACACCACTTAGGGAAAGTTATCAAAACAATTAAAGGAGGCGCGTGCCACTCTGTCCCTCTCATTGGAGCAGGCATTTCACCTGGACGCTCGGGAGTCCAGCTAGCTGCGGGCCCCCCCCACCACCACTTTCCCGGCGGTCTGCGCTGAGGTCTTTTGTGAATCCACGTTTCTGTCCCGGAGGCACGGGATGGGGGAGATCACGTAGGCTGGGGTTGAGCCAACTGGACTCAGAGTAAGACTCGATAAGTTGATGACCCATCGCACCCTCAGTCTCGGCGCTTTGCTGCGTCTACCCGCGTGTTCCAGGCATTTGTCCCAGACTGAGCTTGTGGGGCGCTTACTATGAATTGGGGGGGGCTGGTTTGTTCTCAGAACATTTGGGGGACCCTGAGCGCCAGCGAAAATTTCACCAAATATCCTAGATTGTTGTGGAGAGTGAAGAATCGCAAATGTAAGCCTCAAAAATTTACCCCAAAGAAAGGCTCTGCACAACGCACTTGGCCGGGGTGTGGGCTTGAGCCTGATTCCCGCTGCCTGAGGAGCACCCAATCCCGTCACCTGGCTGAACGATTCACAACTTTGTTTTTACTCTCCAGGCCATTAATTTTTACAAAAGATGCAACTCCTTAAAAAGAAGGAAAGGAAACAAGGGAAGAGAGGGAGGGGAGAGAAAATGAATAGGAAGGGAGGAAGAAAGGAGAAAAGGTAGGGAGGGAGAAAGTAATAAAGGGAGAAAGAGAGGAAGGAAGGAAGGAAGGAAAGAAGGAAGGAAGGAAGGGATTCAGATATGGTGAAGGCCATGACTCAATCAAATGATCTCTCCCACTTTCTCTCCTAATGTATTTTTGCACATTGTTTGCCAACAATAGAATATATGATTATGCAGACATACTGTCACAGCCACATTTCAAACAAATAAGTCCACACATGTCCCAAACAGAACCCAGAAGACACGAATTTGTGGATTCTTTTGGCTGAAAGTACAGCTCTGCCTGCGAGTCCACACGAAGCTGGCCACTTTCTCCAAGGTCCCCAAAATGAAAGGAGAGATACTGGAAGAGCACAAGTTGGAGACATAAGAGATCCCCCGTTGCGCACAGAAAATCTTTCCCCCTCACTTACCTCTGAGCAAGGGATTATTTTAAAATTAAAGTGAAAGCCCTTACAGTCCCAACAAAGAGCCCAAGCCACAAAATCGGTGTACGAGAAAAAAGATTTGGCTCCATAAACCTTGACTTTCTACATTTACATTCACAAAATGATTTTATACGCTCAGGGCATTTTTACATTTTTCACAAGGATCTCCTTATGTCTCAAGAGGAAAAAAATCTGCCATTCAATGCTTAGCTCAACTAAAACCTATTTACTCCTTTTAATAGCCACGTCTGCCGCTGATTTTTTTGTATCTGTACAAATTTTTTTTCTGTGCTAGGCACAAAGCCGGGCATTTTTCAAAAGAGGGGATTAGAACATTTGCAAGCACGAGACAAAGAGCGAATCCCATGCAAAAGAACACCGTAGTTTATCCAATTTTCGACTTAGTGCCATTCAACTGGTCATTTATGCAATGTCATCCGACCAAACAACATGTTTTACTTATGAGGGGGAAAAGTTTGTTAAGTGAAGAGACAAAGATTCATTTCCTCTAAGAAAATAAACATCTTAACGGTGCGCCAGAGACCGGGAGGGAAAGTGATTCACTTCCTTGGAGAACTTCCGGCCTCTACCTTTTCCATTTCAGATATTTTGAAAACTTTACTTTCGTCCTATGTCTTTTAACATTCTTAACCTCCTTTTTGCCATTTTTTGCTCATACTGAGGGAAAATTCATCATGAGAGAAACACTCCAAGACACTAGAAGAAATAGAGGAGAATGGTATATGATATATTTATGTATCTCTGTCTACAGAAGTGTGTATATACATTTTTGATATAGATATAGAAGCAAGTTGTAAGTCTGGCAAGTTATTTTCTTCCACTCCTCCTGGACTTAGTTGTCAGAATGAAAAAGAAAAAGAAAAAGAGTCATAGCTACTTTTAAAAAGAGAAATGGGGAGGGGGTGTGTGGGAGAAACCCGTCTCTCTCCTTTTATTTCTTCCTTTTTAAAACATTCATCAGCATATGCCTCATTTCAAATGCAACAAATGTAAATATACTTTTCCCTGCACAGAATTTTAAGTGAAAGTCCAATGGTTTGGAGGGCGGTCTAAGTCTGCCTAACAGATGCAAACAGTCTTGTGGCTTCAGTTCCATCTTTGAGTCCCCTAAAAAGATTTGCTATGGCCAACAAAGGAAACTGTCACACCTTTTCCCATCACCGCTTTAATTTATGCTCAGTCTCCAACTTTTTTTTTTTCATATTGATTTGATAATCACTTTAAGGCAGAACAGTTAAAATAAGAAAGAACTCGTGAGTAGGTTGAAAAGGGGGGTCTTACAGGCCTGCCTCAATATGGTGAAAATGGGGAAGCGAAAGGGAGCCAGGGCTGTAAAGGTTGTTTTGTAAAGTGGGTTTTTATTATGCACCGACTCTCTCCGCATTTACTTAACTCTTCACGGGCTGTTGGGTAGGTTAACACCCTTCAAGGCCTCTTTCAAGTCCAATACCTCGTTTGTTTGTAAAGGAAAATGAGCCTTTAACACATTTCGACTCAGAAAAAAGAAAGAAGACAGAGAGAGAGAAATTTTTCTTTTTCTTAATCAAAAATCAGCAGACCTTTTCCTCCTTCCCAGCTCAAA
Organism: Balaenoptera borealis; assembly: GCF_965194805.1. Classification (NCBI taxonomy): domain Eukaryota; kingdom Metazoa; phylum Chordata; class Mammalia; order Artiodactyla; family Balaenopteridae; genus Balaenoptera; species Balaenoptera borealis. Next base: position 82,739,033 of record NC_138869.1, read on the forward strand.
TGATCCCTCAATCCATTAGGAGGCTGAAGATCTACAGTGAGTGACCCTGAAGGTGTTTCCTCCATAAGACACACTTTGGGTAGCATGATAGGATGCTGCTACATCTGGGGTAAAACAGAACCCTCCTAAGATATCTTGCATCCTGCACTTGAAATAGCTCCTATGAGGTCCCAAGAAACCCACAGTGCCAGACTTGACACTTCTGGTGTAATTTGCTCCGCACAGAAAGTGCCGTGGAAACTGTCTATATATATGCTATGTGCCTTGATGGGGACTCAAAGGGTTTCTCATTCTCTTATGCCAAGATAAAAGGCACTCCTGTGCTTTGAAGTGTAATATTGTATGGTGCTGTAAAATGCATACCTTAAAATTTATACAACTTTTAGATTGTGGTTTTTCTGGCACTTTTCCCCCTTAAAATTGTGTGTGCTACCAAACTTGCTTCAGCTCAATGGTTGCATTTAAATGTCTACTATGGGGTTATGGGGAGATGGGGTTCGGGGTGGGACAGGTTGAAAGACTTAACTAATGTATCTATTAGTATCTGTATGAGTGATTTTCTTTCTTTTTGTTTTATCAAGGGCTCTGTGGAAGCCCAGTGTGGGCTCGTTCTCAATGGCCAAGGTGGAGTGATAAGAAGAGGTAAGTAACAACATATTAAAACTAAACATTCTTCTCTCATCTGTTACTTTGTCTTGAAAGTCCAGTGATGCTTTTAAACATCAGAGCCCCATCTGATGATAAAGAAAACAATGACTCTTGGTCAATTACTCTTGTCCCACACAGGCATACCACATTAAAAAGCTTCCCTTCCTCCACTGAGGCTTGAACCAGCCCGTGTCCAAAAGACCGTGATAGAAGAGATTTGCTCTTCCTCAATGGAGCAGTGACAGAACTAAAGTTAGAGGCAAAAAAAAAAAAAAAAAGGGAAAAAATCCTTCTCACATTCCCTTTCCCCATCACCACATCCTCGAGCAGAATTTCTGATCTCTTTTAGCCCTAAATGTGCCAGCCACAGCCTGGGTGTTTGAGGTAATGGTGTTAGCTTGAGGCTTTGAAAGGTTAAATTCATTGGGCTTCAGGGAAGGCTAATGAAACACCAATACTGTAGCTGCCCTCATTTTTCTAAGTGTCCAGAACATTTCTTTCTTTAAGGGAGGGTGAGGGGAGGAGGTGGTGTTAACTGTACCGGATAAAGCTTTCTTGTTCCCATCTGTTGAGGGAAACATCTGAATCCAGAGTTACCCATGGAACTGGAAGGTGGGGGGAAGGCAAGCAAGAGTGGAGAGCTGTTGATTTTGGCTCAGACACTGATGGGGGGCTGCATCTCAAATATTCCATTTTGACAAAAGGTTTTGAACTATGACATTTTAAGGGCCTCAAGGCAGTGCCAATTTTGCTGGCTTCCCCACTTCACTGTACCCAGAGCCTCTGAAGCTTATTTTCCTAGCAAGCTGAGTAACCCGAGGAGCACACAAGGCAAGGCGGACCAGCTGTTATCCCAACTTCATACGAATTAATAAGATGTGGCCTATTCACTAGGACTAATTCCAGCTCCAGGGCCGCAGTTGTCTCTAGTAACCGAACCACTAAAAACTGAGTCACTTCTGATGGCACCAAATAAATGTCCTTCTGTCCCTCTCCATACCTTTCAAAGCTTGTTAAAAGACTCCAGTGCTTTTCCAAAGAAAGAAAGGCATCTATAGGAAGCAATGGATTATTTCATGGTTAAACTGCAGGTTTTACAACCCAGTGTCCAATGTGAAACTCCATTTAAATTGAGGTGGGAAGAAAGCAGAGTGTTTTCCTTTGGGAAACTGACTATCGTCAGAGTGGATATTTGGAACTTCCATTAAATGGGAAATGGCTATTTAAATCTGTTGTTTCACCCTATGGCGATTTGAAAATTATTATTTTTTAAACTGCTAGTGTTGTTCCACAGATATTTTTTTAAATGAGCCGTATTAAGCTTGTCAGCCAGGCCAATACTCAGCCATTTTGAAATGACATGAAATAGGCCCAGACTAGTGAAAATTGAAATAAAATATACATATTATTGGAGAGAGGGATTAAAATACACAATGAAAGAGGGACCAGGTGACGTGCTGATCTGGGTCCGTTGGGGTGGTCACACTAAAGGTGAGGCCAAGCACTCAGGGCGCGCGGAGATGTCCGTGGTGCTGAAGGACAGCGCCACTAATTAGAGCCCGGAGCCGCCTACTCCCAGAGCCCGGCTCGCGCTACTGCGTTTCTGCGTTCAGTTCCGCACTTGCTCCAACATCACCTTCTCAAAGGCTTGGCAATTACCTCCGATCGTACAATAGCTGGCAGGGGGTGAGAATTATTTGAGGCAGAGGCGGAGAGCTGGAAGGGAGGCGGCTGTGCAATCAGTTGAATTTTCGGAAAGAGATTTAGGGGATAGCCCTCACCACCCGCCCAAGAAAGGCCAACGCTCTCCAGTCACTACACGACGGGAACTGCGTTCCTATCCTCTCAGGGCCACGGAAATGGTCTTTCTTAGGTGACGTTTGATTGCTCTTGTAGAATTCGGTGTCATTCACCTAAAAATAGGAGCCGAATTTATTTTAAACCAAACATTGATCTTTTAGAAGAACAGCGTGGCTCCAAGGAGAGAGGGGAGGTAACTTGGGGTTTACGTCTGTATTGTTTGACTAGAGCCTAATCCTTCCCCCCTCCATGCAAAGGAATTCAGAATTTAGCTGCTGAGTTTTTTCCATCTCCACGTGTCTTAGAGAAAGGCCAATTAATTTAGTTGAGCCTCGGAGACCTGGGTGTGTGTCTCTGTGTGTCCGTTTACTCTGAAAGGATCAATGTTCATGGCAATTTGCAAATGGATAGCAAGGAAGTCTTGCATTAAAAGGTGATGTTTGTCCTGCCCCCTGCCCAGCTCCTTCATCTCAGGACTCCCCGTTTTTGAAGAAATGCTAAGGAAGTCCCTTCTCTCTATTGTCACTGGTAGCACACAGGATTCTAACATCAAGAGCTCGAGTCACCTTTGTTCATCAAAAATCGGGAGGGCTTTAACTCAGGCGCTCTGCTATGTCGCCATATTGTGCAATAGCTCAGATGGAAAAGTCTGTTTCTCTTCTAATCCATGCTTTACAGGTGACTCACCATAGGAAACATGATTTCTTGAAAAGCAAAACTTTTTGCCATTTTTCCTCTCCTGCTGAGCTCTCGGATGAACTTACATTTCTAATGATTTCCAGAATTTACTGTGGGAGGAAAAACATAGATTTCACTTCTCAAGACCCCTGGATGCTCTTTTAGAAAAAAAGACAGTGCCCTAAATGCCCTACACGAATTCACCAGGGAGAGGCTGTCCTGTTTGCAGTGTGGTATGTGTGCTTGTCGGGGGGAGGTGTGTGTCTCAGTTCTTTAAATTTGGCCACTTCTGTTTGCAAAGAACAAAATACCATTTCCCTGACTCACTCTGGTAAGTGGCAGTTACACTGTTTTTGCCTATAATGAAGCCCTATAGCCAAAGAACGCGGAAGAGGGGCAGCGGCGAGGTAATTACCACCTAGATAAAATATTTGCCACCGCGTCGGAGGTGCAGCTCCCCGAGCGCTCACTCTCGGTTAATGGTGTGCGCGATTTTGCCCGCAGCTCCGCCACTCCAACCATCAGAACCAATAATCTTTACTTTACCCTGTGCTCGCGTATCGATAGCTTCTCTCGCCTCCGGCACTGGCTTTGATATGTTAATATTTCTGAGTAGCAAATTCTGCAGAGATCATATTAATGTTGTACGTACAGAGTGGAGCTTTGCCTTCGTTGAATATTCAGATACTGGGTTTCAAAAGGCATCTCTTGAAGAAATGAGGCTTCTATTTACAGGAGTCGTCTGTGTTTTTAATCATTAAAAAAAAAAAAAAAAGAAGGAGAAGAAGAAGAAAAAGAAAGGAAAACCCACTCTTCTTTCCCCCTTGAATCTTCTGAGGCTCCCTTATGGCCCCTTCCCCTTTGTCAGATGCTCGTCCCTTTCATTTCTCGCTCTGAGAATTTAACAGTAGGAGAACAATGTTGATGACGACGATGATGATGATGAAACTAATAATGAGAGGATCCAGGTTGGAAATGCAGGAGTAGGGGTTCAGTTGGCCCATGGCTTTCAGAAGAGGCTGGAGATGAGATGAGAAGACCCAGCTTTTTCATATTTGGGTGGAAAGTGACATTTTGGCCCTGGTCTTTTTTTGTGAGATCGGGATGGCAAACTCAAAAAAAAAAGGAAGAAAAAAAAGAAAAAAGTGAAGAGGGGAAGCGCCCTTGTTTCGCTTTGTGATCACTCTGCCTTGCAGCCCCAGGCTAATTTCAGAAGCTTAAATACCGCCATAGCCTCTGGGCCACGCGGAGAGGGAGCGGACCCGGCCACGGGCAGGCAGGAGCGCTTACTGGATTGCCCGTGGCTACACAAAATACAAACTACTTTGAATCAAAACATTTTGGGGGAATTAATATGATCTGAACTCTGCACGTTTTAAGACAGCTGGAGTGCGTCAGATCGCTTAGAGGTGACTGGCACGCCAGCGGAGGCATTTACGCTGCGGTGCAAACACTGTCAGATCTGATTTAATTTCAAAAAAAAAAAAAAAAAAGAATGCTTCCGTGAAAGGTGGCTTACCATCAGTCTCCCAGTCTTCCATTAACCGGGTGGATGGACCCGACCACTCTTCCCGTCTGCAGCCTTCACGGCTGCCCACAGGCGGCTTGAGCAGAAGCATGAGATTTCCTTTGTTTTTTCGGGTTTCGCGAGGGCCCTGGGCTTTGGAACTGGAGTTAGAGAGAGACTTTGACTCTTTCAGCAGCTCCTGGAAGGAGTAAGATTAAAGGGGTGGGGGGGGGAGGAGGGGTGAGAAGCCCTGTTCCTCTTCTTTTGTCAGAGCCCCTGGAATCTCTTTTTACTCAAATCACCAAAACTCATCTCTGTGGCTCATCCACTGTGAAAATATTGTCAGAAATACACCTGGGGCTTCGCCTGCCGTCTTAGTCCCCAAACACAGATACTGCAGATGCAGAATTCAGTCTCCTTTATATGAAGTATAAAATGCATGTACCAAAGGATCTAGAGGCATGGTTTGTTGGAAATCTATTTTAGGGGGAGGGGGAGCTACTTTTCCATAGCCTACTGCTGTCTCTCTAATTTCTTTATTGCTTTGAACATCACCAAAAGCCAAATAACTCTCTGCACACACGTTACACACCCACCACTACCTTAAACCAGTAGGTCTCTCTGTGCAGACCTCCCTTTCTTTTGTTCTGCGTGGAATCTCAACCTGGATAAGCGCATTCAGACTTGGTAACCCAGTAATACCTGTAACGACATATCCTTCCCCCAAACAGTGCAACTAGCTGCGGATACGGCATCCGAGGCCTATTTGATTGCAGTTAGGCCCCTTATCCCTTTACTGTTTGATTACAATTAACATCTGCTTTGCGTGGAGGGAGGGGATTACGTGGGGCGAGGCGGGGGGGTGGGTGGTAATTGGGACTGAGAAGGGCGAGAGGCTAGAGAGAAAGCAGCCGAGAATGCTCCTACCCCACCCCATTTAAACGCGCACCTCACAGAAATGCAGCCGCAGAACAAACAGGGACAGGAAATCCCTGTAATCACTTACACATTTTTTAATGTGTCAAAAAAACGAGCGATGACTGGAGATGAAGAAGGGGAGAAAAAAAAAAATCCCTGCCATTTGTATTTCTTTCATTTGAATTGTAAACATCTGTTTGGCTGTAAGGCGAACAGAACATTTATTTTGCTCTCCAGACTTGGTCTAATTATGTCAACACCGAGGCGGCGGCGAGTGGGGCGGCGCTGCGGCTTTGGAGAGGCTGCGCGCACGGGCCCGCGCCCGGAAGCCCGCCGGGAAGTATTGATCGCACCTGCGGAGCGCGCGGGGCCTCTAGCCGTCCTCAGCTCTGCTCCGAGGCGGGAAGGCACCCAGAGGGGAAGAGTAGCTTAGAGGCAGCTTTAGGGGTTCCAGGGGAGCCGCAGTTCCTGGGAGAGGGCCCGGACTCTTTCCTCTGCCCTAATTGCCTGGAAGGAGAAGAGGAAAAGCGGACCCAGGTATAGGCGCCTGGCTTTCCGATTCCGTAGCTGCGCAAAAAGTGGGCGGGTCTCGTCGCGCTCCGTAGCTTGCGCCCAGCGCCGCGGCAGTTGCTCGACACAATGGTAGGGTTGAGTGGCCTTAACTCGGGTTACCGAGCACGCGTGCGTCCGTTTTCCGTTGTACCTCCTCACAATAAATAAGGGAAATAAATGGAGCAGGTGTGAGCGTCCCCATTTTTGAGATGGGCAGACTGAGGCCCAGAACTACTCGCCTAAGGTCGCATGGGTCACTAGTTGGCCAACCTTTTACCTCTTTCCCTCCCCCACATCGTCCCCAGCACGCCAAGGAGGGTGCAGCCCCATCCCCGTGCTTTTTTGGCCTCACGGGATCTGACAAAGTCTGGCCGCTGGAGGATCTGCATCTCTGTATTTTGTGCTGGTTTTGTTCCCCACACAGGCTTTGGTTGACTTTTCACTGTAATTGTGGCAAAGTTATCCCTTTTATGATAGCCACGTCCTAACAAGTGACCTTGAGTAGATGATTTCTTATGCTGTTACTATAGCTACCCATCTGAGTTTGCAGCATCACTGGAAGTAGGAAACTCTATCTCCAAATGTCGATTTTTAAAATAGTAAATCCCATGGAAGTATTGCGTCTGTGCACTACGAATGGAAAAGGGATGTACTCTAGAGAAGTTCGGCATGAGGACCCTAGCTATGGCATCAGAGACACCCCTAACTGGAGTGCTGGGTCTAGAAGGAATATTGCATGATTTCAATAAGAGCTGACATGCAACACAGGCACCAAGAGGAACTTCAGCTAGTGACACTGGGGAAGAACACTCTAAATGGCTTGACGCAGGTGACGCTTTCATTGACTTTCCTTCTTTGAAATCTCATCATTGCCATCTGTAGTCTGGAGCCCCTTAGAGATGTCCCACCTTCATTCCAAATGCAAAACTCTGGTTATGTTGACCTATTACTCTTTTCTTTCTCCTTACAAAATAAACCACTGGGAAGAAAGATATCAGGTTCCCCACATGCTGCTGTAAACTCTACAAGTTGCCAAATCTTTAACCAGGACAAGAGAGTTCCCCAAGGCTGCAGCAATGCCAAGTATCAAAGTAACAGAAATTCCCTTTAAAGATGCTGTGACATCATAAAAAATAAAAGACTCTAGAGTTGACGGCTAATCCTGAATACAAAATAAATCCTCCAGGCAATTTGTGTGTGCATAAAGCATATTCTTAATATGCAGCCTGTGTGACTTACCTAATAAATGCTTATTTGAGCATAAGCCAGAAGGCTAACCTGGATGCAGGAGAGAAGACCCAGGGCCCAGAGAGCCCTTGGCTAGCTGGCAGACTCAGTGACTTCCCTGAGAGCAGCTGGCTTTCAGCACAGGGAGTTCACTTTGCCCAAAGCGGGCAGTTTTCCAGTTGGAGAAACCCCAATATAACTCCTTCTTTTACAAAAATTATAATCTGCTGCAACTCCCTAAATTTGATTTTTAACCTACCGCAGATTAACAAAGATAGGAAAGTTCTAAAATTGTGCCCTTTCCTTTCCTGGAAAACAACACATACACTCATAATAAACTTGAGACCGGTTGGGTGAGTTTCTTGTGTTCTCCATTGTATACAGGCTAGCATGCAAGAGAGGAAGATTTATGTAAGAATATAAATTTGCTGATGATTCATAGTGACCGTGGTTGAAAGCCCATTTTCAGGAGAAAATGTGTGAATTTTGAGTAAAAACATTATTATTTATTTCCTTTCTTTTTTTTTTTTTTTTTTTTTGGCCCGTGCGTGTGGCTTGTGGGAACTTAGTTCCCTGACCAGGAGTTGAAGCCGGGCCCCCAGCAGTGGATGCTCAGAGTCCTAACCACTGGACCACCAGGGAACTCCCTTATTTTCTTAATATTTTTGCTTCAGATGACCTCACTATTGCCTAAGTCCTAAAGCTAACAGGGTTATGATTCTTACAACATGACAATAAAACCCAGATTCACTGATATCTAGCTTACTTTCCTGTTCATCTCCACTTTTGACAGGTCACTTGAGTTTACTTTTAAAATACATTTTGCATCTAGAGGTAGAAAGTGAGAGTATCAGTGAAAGTATAGTGGTAGTTTCTAGACCAGAAATCTGCAGAAATTATTATTATTTTTATTATTATTTGTTTTAAAATTCTCTCTGAGAATGTGAGGTGGGGAAGCACAGTTGAATTTGTTTTTCCAGCTCCTGAGGCAGGCATTTGTATGTTTTTTCACTATGTTGGCCACAAGTTTAACTGCCAAGAAGATTTCAATTCGATCATTGAGACTATGACCTTTCAGGCTTCAAACTGAGGGCAGGTTTCCAGACACTTGCATTGGGAGTTCAGCCAAGTGTACAGGACTCGTCTTCCAGTCTGTAGAGAGCTGGCTGCTTGGATCCTGTCCTGTGTTTTGGGGTAGGGGGCATTCAGGGTGATCTCCAGCCTCAGAACGCTTAGGGAGAAAGACCCGGGTCCTAGCACTTTCAGGGGAATCTTGGATAACTGTAGGACAGCAGGAGGAATTCCAGAAAGCACAGGGGTAGAAACACTTTAAGAGTGGGGCAAAGTTAGCCTGTTCTCTGCACCCAGGTCCAGGGCCCCTTTGCCCTTTTAAACATCCTCCCAGATTCCTTAGCCCTCGTGCCTAGAAAACACACCTGAATCTGAATGCCACAGACCTGATCGACATAACACTCCATCTGAGCTGCTTAGTCAAGGAAGGGAAGGCAGGTGGTGAGTTCTAGACCAGTGCTTCTCAAAACGTAATGAGCACATGAATCACCCGAGGGACTCGTTCAAATGCAGATTCTGACTCAGAAGTTCTGCGGTTGGGCCTGAGAGTCTGCATTTCTAACAAGCTGCCAAGGAGATGCCAATGCTGCCAGTTGAGAACTACCCTTTGAGTAAAAATATTGGACAACTCTCTCCTGACCATTTTTCTTCCTCCACCTACCTTTTTCTCATTTCCCTCATAGAACTTGACCGTTTTCTGGAGATGGGTCTTAAGATTACCCATAACTGAAGAAATACAATGTATGCTCAGAAAAGCAACCTTTGAATTTGAACTTGCCACTGAACCTCCAAAGCTCTGCCCTCAGACTGTTCAGTGCACAAGGAGGAGCCTTGGATCCTGAGGCTGTACAGCCACTGTATTAGCAGCGTGGACACTGGCTCAGGATTTTTGCGTTAAGGGAGGATCCGGCAGTAGGAAACTCTCCCCACTGATGATCGCTTTGGGTCCTCAAGTCTACTTCAGCTGCCTGAGGTTAGGGGATGTTCTCTGTTATTCCTGGAGGAGAGAGAAGCTCCAGGAGGCTTTCTGGACCTTGGAAACAGAAGGCTTCTGCTCCAGGAGCCCCAGCAGGGCGAAATTGCTTTAGTGATTTTGCTAACAGCAGTTAACTTTGCTTTGTTCTCTACTAGTAATAACGATAATAACAAATACAATAATATTATTGGCCATTAACATTTAATGTGTTACTGTTACTATGTTCTAAGTCTGATGCTGTGTTTGATTGTGTGTGTTGATCCTGACGGCTGACATATGTAGAGAAATTTGACCAATTATCCACTCACATGGGTTGGGAGTTTCTGGCAATGGGCACATGATTTTTAGTGGTACCTGGGGATTGAATGACTCTGGTGCCTATAGTTGTTAGATGGACGAGGGGAGAGAGATGGCACTTCTCAAACATTTTAGAAAAGAGCTTCAAAACTTTTGTCTATATAGTAAGTCATGGATTAAAAAAAATCTATCCATTTTGTATATGCGTGCACATACAGACACCCACACACACACAGAGCCATGGATATATAATACCTACCATTTGTGGGTTAACTGGTAGAGTTTGAGGTATTTACCTAATTGAAGTGTTTCTTGATGTGGATGATGTCAAAATTAACTTTGGTGGGCCAGCCAACACTGCATAGGATGCTAATTTTGGCTAAAATATTTTAATTTTTATACCCTCACAAATATTTTCTGTGTGATATTTGAAAGACAAACCTTGAGTGTTATTTGAAAGGACATCTTCAGAGCAGCTTTCTGAGATGATCCAGGTGATATATGTACAGGAAAATTGTGCCATGTGTTTCCAAATCCTATGTAGTGCAGTGACAGTAAATTTATCTCATGTGTTTTATGTTGTTATCTGCTCACACAGTCACTAATATATAATATACTTTTCCCTCCAAAGGTGGCACCTGTGTGGTCAACCCCACAGACTTGTTTTGCTCTGTCCCCGGTCGTTTGTCCCTTCTCAGTTCTACTTCCAAATACAAGGTGACCATTGCTGAGGTGAAGAGACGCCTCTCACCACCTGAATGCCTCAACGCTTCACTCTTGGGAGGCATTTTGAGAAGGTAAGAAAAAGGTGTTTTCTGGCACTGTGGTCTTCTAACTGTACTGGTACCACGCTCCTCAACCCTCAGCCCTTACGTTTCCTGTCCCATGTTGAATACCCCATGTGGTCAAGTCTTCTCATCATTTTACTCCGAATGTCAACTTTCAAAACCTAGCTTTTGTTTGTTTTCGGACAGAGCAAAATCCAAGAATGGGGGTCGCTGCCTGAGGGAGAAACTGGATAGGCTTGGCCTGAACTTGCCAGCCGGAAGACGGAAAGCAGCCAACGTCACCCTCCTGACTTCCTTAGTTGAAGGTATGACTTTTTAGCTCCGCAAGGTAATGATGGAAGGTTAGCAATTCTTTGAAATTCAGGTTTGTTTGATTATGCTGTTTCATTTTTGTCTATACTGTTAAGATAGTTACACGTGAATTTCCCAACTAATCATGATAATGATGATTAAATTAGACTTAATATAAGGCTTAGGTATTGATTCATAAACTATCATCCGATTTACTCATCTTGGCAGTAATAGGAAAGAAGATAACAATAGAAGATTTAGGTACTTAGACAAGTATTCCCCACATAGCAGCAACAACAAAACTCTGCAATTGCCATTTTTATTATTGTTTATTTTAGCGTTCAGATAAATCTGGTTTAACTCATTGTTATTCAGTGCAACATGATCTACAGGATAATAATAATCCTTTATAGAGAGTTCACAGGAGTCAAGGCATGGCACCAAGCCTGAGAGCACATTGTATTAATCCGATAGACATCTCTTAAAGTACAGTGGAGTTCCACGGCTTTATGTGTGGGTAAGCTGACTCACAGAAAGGTTAAGGTTAGCCAGTGGGGTAGACGCAGACGTGGAAGCATACTCCCAGAAGTTTGTTTTTTTTTTCCCAATTTACCTTTTCCCTTGTGGTTCTTCTGTAAGAACTAAACTTTACATATTCTCATTCAATCTTCTAAGAAGAGGTATTATTGGAGACCTTTTAAACTTTGTGGAGGAGCTTTTGAATTCAAAGGAGAGTTCTTCCATAACCTAGAATGCTATTGTTTTAAATATGAACGAAGAAGCCTTTTTGCCAAGCCTTACCTGAACACACCTATGACACTTTTCTTGCACTGGTTTCCCACTTGACCATAAGACACTGTAGGAAGTAAAAGGTAAGTGAAACATACAAACAAACATCTTGCCTTTTTCCAGATTATCAACACACACTATTTACTGAACAACTCTGTGAAGTAGTGTGTTCTTGACCTTGGTCTTGGCAAAATTGCTTTGGTGATTTTGGTATTTTTTTTTTAAACTTTATTTATTTAGGCTGCACCAGGTCTTAGTTGTGACACATGGGATCTTTAGTTGCAGCATGTATGTGGGACCTAGTTCCCTGACCAGGGATCAAACCCGGGCCCTCTGCATTGGGAGCACGGAGTCTTACCCACTGGGCCACCAGGGAAGTCCCTGATTTTGCTATTAACAGTTATCTTTGCTTTACTCCCTAATTGTAATAATGATAACAACCACAATAATATTATTGGTCATGAACACTTAATAAGTGTTAACTGTTACTATGTTATATGTCTTGTGCTGTTTGCCTGTGTGTGCTAATACTAAGAGCTGGCATATGGTAAAGGGAGTTGACCCATAATCCATCCATGGGGGTTGGGCGTACTAAAAGAAGAGCAAAGTAGAAAAAAATGACTAATGGATTGATCCTAAAGAGAGACAGATTCCTGCTTAATTTAAGTGAAAACATCATGAAAATTATAGCTATCTAACAAAAGAACAAGATATGTTCAAAATATAAGAGTGGATTCAAGAATCATATGAATCGTAGAACATGATTTGTTCTCAAACCCAATTCCACAGTAAAATCATGGTCCTGGGCCCCATTCCCAAACCACTTGAAATGCAATCTCCGGGGGTATGGCGCAGGTATCTACATTTTTAAAAACACCCCCTGATGTATAATGAGGTTTAGGGATCATTGACTTAAATGTTCCTTGAGATACTTTTCATGTAACTGGTGTGAAAAGTAAAGGCCCTAAGAGAGACCTTTATCCAAGGTGTCTGTGAATGTCCGTCCAGTAAAACCTGAAGAACCCTAAAAGGGTATATTCAAAATTCTTCTTATTGATTTTTATGTTAGCCCAAAACACCAGAGCACCCTGTGTGGGAATCATTGACGGATGCTAAGAGAAAGGATACAGGTTAAAACGTGAAATCCCAGGACAATCTCGTGGTCTTGCCATCTACTCTTCCAGCAAAACTCTCCTATCACAAAGGTGCTTGGCTTGTGTTCACCTCTGCTCACAGACGTGTCACTTCAGCCTTGGCTGATGGAACTTAAGATTTTATCCTTCTCAGATACATCCCACTTTAACTGGATGCTTTTGAAATCCCCCAAATATTCATGGTGTAGAGAAATAAATATTTTATGGTCGAATTCCAGGCATTCTGATAGAACTGAGGAAATGAGATTTAGGGGCAAAGGGACCTTTTGTATTCCTCAACTCCCCGCATGTTACATTATGACCCTCAGATGTGTGCATTCTCTCTCTGTCTCACACACTTAAGTTTCACTACTATGTACTATGTTCTATGGTATTTTTATTCTATTCCATATTTTTGTATTCTTTTAAAATGCTGATTGTAAACCCACTACTTTTAAATGCTGAATGTAAGCCCACTAAATTTATTTCAAGACTCACTGTTGAGTCATGGGTCATGACCCACGGTTTAAAAAACTACAAGTGGTTTTAGGACAAGAGGAGAACCTAATATTTTGTGACCTTCATCCTCTTTGTGCTAACATGGATTTGATTCAGTTATTTCAAGTTTGTTTTGCTTATACCATTTTAGCTGGTAAATTAAAACTTTACCATGGTTACTGGTTGGTATTCATAGACCTTGGATTGACCATGTCTTTGGTAATATTTTTGCCCCTCAATCAAACATTTTTGTGGGAGCCAGTGACGTTTTAGATTAATTTTTTCCAGAAATTCTAAAATGAGATTTCTAACTGTCAAAAATGGTCGATCAGCTTTCTTATAAACCTAAGGTTCTGTAGGAAAGAATACTAATTTTTTTCATCATTTAGAAAATTTTTATCTTCCTGATGGCCCAAGACATTGCTGGGGTTCAGTCCAGCAATGGTTCAGTCCTTCCCCATTTTGGTACAGCACTTGAGAACAAGATACTTCTGATTGGCTTTATTCCTCATTGACCACACTTAGAAATACAGCTCCTTAAGGTCACCCTTCTGCGACTTTTTAGTACTTGTCTCTGCCACTTTCTGGGGATGCTTGGAATACAGCCTTGCCATTGATGCTATTTTGATAAAAATCCCAAAGAAAGAGTAGTGTATGGGGACGCTGCTAGACTCTCCATGCAGACATGATTTACCCTTTGTCAAGATTCAATCAGTGAACAGTAAGGTACCTTATAACAGGGATTGAAATTAGCAAATGAAGGTACGGTTTTCAAAAACTACCCTTGTCACTAACCTAACAGTGGTTTCATCATGATATTCCTAGGTTTCCACGTTTGCCTTGGGTTTTCAATCATTTTGTTTTTAATTATTTTATAATCATTTCCTCCTGTATTTCTTTTAAATAGAGTCACTCTACTAATAGTGCCATTCTAGCATCATTGTCAAATCAACATATTAGAGTCATTATTTTAGGGACTATTTTAAGAATTTATGAGAGGGCTATTTCATGCAAATTTATAATATTTAAATTATTCACAACATTTCTGTTACAAATAGCGTTGCACCTAATAACCAGTGGGATGAAGAACTCAAGACTGACTAACTTTTTTCACCAGATAAAGTTGTTTGAAAAGTGAACATTTTAGTAAGGCACATACTTAGAGTGGGGATTTTTTTTTTGGTCCACATAGCACAGATATATTTGACCTACAATGAGATATGAGTATTTGAATTCAGAGTCCACTGAATGTAATACTAGATCATATTCCTTTTTGACCCATATGTCTTCATTTAATGGGGTTTAAATATATAACTAATGGTTGGTACAACTTCTTGTACCCACTTTATCATAAGCCTGGAGTTCTTTTTATTTTCCCTTGTTAATCACATTGCCATGACTTCTCCTTTGTCCACTCTGGTATCTATAACATTAGAGAGTTGTCATTTTCTGGAAAATTTAGTAGATTAGAATTGCTTAACCTGATTCATTGATCTTCCTGAGATCTTGGGATAATCCCAGACTCTTCCAGAGTGGGAGAAATTCTATATCTGGAAAACATTCAAAGAGTTTGGCCAATATTATTGTTCTAGTTCTAATACTCTTGCTATATATTTATTATTTATGAATCACCAATTAGCTGCTTCCTCTATATTTTATTCCAGAACAATCTTTGCAGCGTTGGTGGTTGTTAAAACAAGTATAAGGAGTCAATTATGGCAGGAATGAGGAGTCATTCCTGTCTATCACTCCCACCTCACTTGAGGTTTTCCAAGATGGCCAAAGTTACAGAGCGTTGCTGGAGGGAAGTTTTGTTCACTTGAGTGGGGTGCTTTCCTGGGACAGTTCTGCTCAATTTGCAAAAGCTCATATAGCATTCTCAGGCAACACCAGGAGTTCCAAAAGCATAGTTAAGTCCTTAAACATAAATGCCTTGGCTTTCAGTTTGTCATGACCAGATATCAAATTCTGTTTATATATATATTTAAAAAACAGTATGGGACAGTGAAGGGTATAAATATGCATCAGCAAAAGAAAGGGGACCATTTACAAATATTGTGTGTGATATCTATTCACTCTTTTCAAATCTAAACCTTTTGTCCCTTTTGCCTCCTTCTTTAGTTTTCCCTCCCTCCTTCCTTCCTTCCCTCCTTTCTTGCCTCCCTCCCACCCTCCCTTCTTCCTTCCTTCCTTCCTTCCTTCCTTTCTTTCTTTCTTTCTTTCTTTCTTTCTTTCTTTCTTTCTTTCTTTCTTTCTTTCTTTCTTTCTTTCCTTCCTTCCTTCCTTCCTTCTTTCTTTCCTTTCTTTTTAAAGTAAGCTCCCAGCCCCTGTCCTGCACATCTCACCTCATCCCTTGGCCTAGTACCTCCACCTCTGCCCCCAGTAATAACACTTCTGACATTTGGCTGACTTTGGGCAGGTTGCTTAACCTGACTGAGCTTCATTTTCCTAATTTACAGATAAGGATCACACTATCTGTGATGTTTAGGGTAATGCTAGCTGTTATAACAGTTAATTTCCAAATTTTCAGTGGCTTAACACAATAGAAGCTTATTTCTCACTCTTCACAGATGACATGGGTGTTCCTCCCCCGGGCCCTTCCTTCCTCTTAGTCTCATTCAGGGACCAGAGTGCTTCCGCCTCTAGCCATGCCCTCCTCTAGGTCCTGGGAGCCCTATGCATTCAGTTCACAATAAAGAAAGACACGATGGTGAAAGGACACAGCTTCCAACCCACTTGGCCAGGAATTGGCCCACGTTGCTACCATCTACATTCCATGACAACTAGTCCCATGGCTATGCCTAATTCCAGAAGCATTAGATATACCAGAAAATGTAGTGTCTAGCTGGGCAGAATCTTCTCAGCAACAACTCTATAGTATAAAAGAAAGGACAAATCTTGGATGGTCCAGCTCCCATTTCTGCCACATCTGCCTTGTGTGTCTTTTGTAGAATTAAATACATTCGCTACATTAAATACTTGACACCATGGGGCAAAGAGGCACTTAATAAAAATTAGAACCTGTTCTCTTGTCTCTTTCTCCCTAAACAATAGTGTTACTTAATAGCAGAATTTACTCAGGATCATAAAACTTTAACCCTGGAGGGAAACGGAAGATTGAGTAGTCTAAGGCAGTGGGACATAGCACACATGGTTAAAGAGTGTGCTTCTGGAGCCAAATAACCTTGTTTGAACCCACTTCTACCACTTACTAGCTGTGTGCTATAGGGAAAGACTCACAACCTCTCTGTTTATCAGTGTCCTTACCTATAAAGGGGTGTTAATAATAGTACCCTCCTCATAAGGTTGTTGTCGGAGTGAAATCAGAATGTTTGTAAAGCAGTTCATAGGGTGCCCGGCAAAAAGTTGGTGTCAATAACTTTTAGTTATCTTTATTCTTAGATGAGAAAACTAAGGCACAGTGAGATTAACCATTTTGCACAGGATCATGGGAGCAGCAGGGAGGAGAACCCAGGTCTTCTGGTTTGCGGCATCACCATGTGTTTTCCACTCGGATTTATGTTAGTGGCGTGGATTCTGAACAGTTGCATTGCTGAACTACTTCTGAATTTGACTATATATTTATAGTTAGAGTTACAACCGTTATAACGATATAACTAAGGAATAGAAAGAAGTTATCCGTTCCTGAGCCTGTTTTTCACCATGGATTGGACATCCGTGCTGCTAGGAATCCTGGGCAAGCTTGTTGGGCTTTTTTGCATCCAATAGTACAAGCTGTTTTTAACATCCTGATGCACCATCTGCTGCCACTTAATCCCCCAAAGTTAGGATGACATTAAATCTTGGTTCTTTCTGTTTTTCTGGAATAATTATCAATAGTGTCTCTTGTACTTTCAAAAGGGTGCCCATCTAGTTAGTTAGTTAGTTAGGAGACTATCCTACAAAACCTTTTCCTTCCACTTCAGCCAAATCAACCTAAGGTAGGAGACAGGAATGCAATCACTTGGTGCTATTTCCCCTTTGTCTTTAATCCTGAGCCTATATGATTGCATTTCCAAGAAACCAGGGAAAAGAACGATCAACTTGACAATGAACGCTTTCCTATAAACGAGATATTAGGGAGCAAGTTTTCTTCGTACGATTAGTCCATGGCTTTTTTTTTTTTTATAAATTTTTTTTCAGCTTTATTTATTTATTTACTTTTAAAATTTTATTTATTTATTTATTTATGGCTGTGTTGGGTCTTTGTTTCTGTGCGAGGGCTTTCTCCAGTTGTGGCAAGTGGGGGCCACTCTTCATCGCAGTGCGCGGGCCTCTCACTATCGCGGCCTCTCTTGTTGCAGAGCACAGGCTCCAGACGCGCAGGCTCAGTAATTGTGGCTCACGGGCCCAGCTGCTCCGCGGCATGTGGGATCTTCCCAGACCAGGGCTCGAACCCGTGTCCCCTGCATTGGCAGGCGGACTCTCAACCACTGCGCCACCAGGGAAGCCCTAGTCCATGGCTTTTTAATTTAGGAAGAGGTATTGTTCACTACTTGAGGCTTGTAGGATTCAAACACCAAAATCCTTTTGCCAAGTATCAGTGATAATACACGCACAGGGCACACTCAGCATTATTTGCTCTTCTCACGGAATTTAGGACAAAGGTGCTATTCCCCTTGTCTTCACACAGGTACCAGAGTGGGTTTCTCTGGGTGTGTGGAGCTTAGGGCTAATCTCCAAGGACGCACAGCATGGCTGTAGGTCTGAAAGGACCATCATCCCAACATAACTCCTTCACCAGCCATTCCAGACATCACATTTCCACCTCAGTCCCTCCTCTGGGATAAAGGTTTCCAGCTTTCTTCTAAAGCTGTATGTGATATTAAAAGGGTCATACATTGACCCCTTGTTATAATAGTTCTAACTGGTGCTCACTTTAGTCACACGATGACCTGGAAGAGCCTAATCACTAGGGGACCCTGGTGTCCCCTTTTGCACACAAACTCTCTAGCATTGACAATGTCTTCTCGGGGACAGCTTTGCATTTCAGAGCTGCCAGTGGAATTGGACTCAATAAGTAAATGCTAGTGCAGTCTATGTTAGTCAGTCATTTTAAGGTCTTTCTTGGAAAATGGCTTTTTTTTTTTTCAGACTTATAGGTATTATCTGTAAATTTCTTATCCTAAGTCATGGAATAGTTTCTATCGAGAGACCCTGCTTTGATAATTGATCATTAGGTAACAATTTGATATTGTTGTCTAATATCTGAGAACTAATATCTATCAGAATTTTCAATAATTGATCTCAGTATCCTACAATATTATGGATAAATAGACATCATCTCAGAGGAATCTTCTTAAATCATTTGCTTCCTTTCTAATAGTACTCCCCTGACCTGCATCTTATGGTTTCATTCATTTTCAGGGAGAAAGGTGTTTATGTGTAGGGGGTAGAGGAAATAGGCTGTTACACATATGCCCTTGTGTCTGACTGTGTGCTTGTGGTGTGCTTCGATTCCTACTCCTATTCTGGCACAAAAAAACAGATGTATCCAAGCCTGTTTGGCTCAGTCCTGCCTTTGCCCCTTTGATCCAGCATACTACTCACTCCTGCAAATCAAGAAGCTTCCTTAGAAGCACGTCTCTGCATTACTTTCCTAGGTTTTTTCTTTTTTCTACTATTCTCTCTTTCAAAGTTCATGCCAACTAATGTGCTTTTCAAAACTCCGTTTCTGCTTTTTTCTGTTGTTTACATTTGTCAAAATTCGTAGGTATTCTAATAAAATTGTAGACTGTAATTATTCCTAATGATGTCTAACTCCTACTGAATAATAATGAAAGTTTTGGAATTGCTTAGGTTCTAATTTACAACAAATATTTGAGTTTAGATGAAATCTTTCTAAGAACTGAGTCAGAGAGTAGTTTTGCTTTTTAATTAATATAATTTTAAGTAGGTAATTTGTTAGATGGTAAAAATTCAAAAGTTACAAAAGGTATATAGTGAAATGTCTCCTTTTCACTCTATTCCCCATTTAGATCTCCTCCTGGAAGAAACAAATGTTACTGGTTTCTCTATTTCCTTCCAAGGATATATATGTGTATGCATAGTTTTGGTTTTTATTTTTAAAATTATAGCATTCTATACACACTGTTCTACACATTTTTTCACACATTATCTTAGTGTTCTTTTTATTTTCAGTTTTTACAAGTTGTTCATTCTTTTAAACATGCACAGTATTCCGTTGTTTGAGTGCATCATTATTTAACCAGTGACCTACTAAATATCATATGGGTGTTTTTAATCTTTGGCTATTACTAATAGTGCTACAATGAGCAACCTCACACTTACATAAATAATTCTTCAGATATGCAAGTATATCTATTCAATAAATTCCTAAGAATGTGTTGCAGGGTCAAAAGATATTTGCATTTGTAATTTTAAAAGATTATTGGAAGATTTCTCTTTACAGTGGTTGTAAATTTATAATTCTATCAGTGATGGGGGTAAGAAGCATTGATATGCTAGTACTTCCCTATACTCTAGCCCAAGCAGGGTACTATCAATTTTTTGATCTTTGCTAATTTGAGTGGAAAAAAGAAATAGACTACCTCTATTATGAGGGAGGTTGAGTATAGTCTTAGGAGAATTTTATGAGCTTTTTTGTCTGTTCACTTACTTTGTACCAATAGGGTAATTTTTTACATTTTTCTCATTCATTTGTAAGTGCTCATTGTATATAAGGAAAACGGGCTGTGTGCCTCTGATATGAGTTGCAAAGCCTCTCCACCCCTGGCTCTGGTTTGTCTGTTTGCTATTATGAGTTTTTTGTTTGGTTGCTTATTTGTTCAGATCTATGTCATGCAGAACTTTTTTATATTGATATAATCATATTTCTCATATATTTTATTCCATGGCCTTTCATTTGTATTGTAATATTTTGAAAGTCCTTTTTTATCCCAAGATTATAAAATATTTCTCCCATGTTACCTTCTAATTACTTTGTGGATCTATATTTTATGTTTAAATCTTTGATCCATCTGGACTTTTTGTTGTTGTTGGATGTATGCTATAGATCTAATTTTACTTGTTTTTTTTCCCCAGATGGCCAGCCAGTTGTCCCAACACCTTTTATTGATAATCCATTTTCCCCGACTGTTATGAAAAGCAAGTTTCATCTTACACTAAATCTCCTGAAGCAAATATACTTTTTTAATTGACTGATGACTTTGTTCCCCTAACAATGTCTCTCCTTTACCCCACCACATAGCCATTTTTGTTTCTAGAGTGTGTATTATATCAGCCAAATAAGGCAGAACTCAGTATGCAAGAACACAGATACACAGAGGTCTTTACAGTTTAATATTAACTCCATAGTAACTGTTTTCTTTTTTATTGATATAAGCCACAGAATCCTTGTTTTGGAGGAAGGTGTATATTTCAACCCCATATAATGCTTTCCCTTCACCTTAGGACAACCCTGGCTTGAGATGAGGTCAAGAGCTTTCAAAAAATGCAGATGCCCTGGCTCCAGATATTGAATGACGGGGGGTGAAACCCTGGTGTGTGTGTGTGTGTGTGAGTGTGTGTGTGTGTGTGTATGCACACATGCGTGTATACACACATATTAAACAAACTCCCAGGTTATGGGAATAGCAAGGATTGAAAAACACTGTCTTCAAGCATAATCTATTTTATTAAATGGCTCCACTGATACAATGATATACTCAATGGGTTTTTTATATATTTCATTCTTTCTAGCAATTCTCTTTTGCTCTAGTTTTTCACTTATATTCTTTGGAAGCGGTGCCTCGCAAGATTATTGTTATAATTAACCAATAAAATATTTGAAAGCTTTTCCATTTAACAAATGTTTACTAAGTACCTATTATGAATCGGGTGCTGTACTAAGCACAGAGTATGGAATGGGGAACAAAACTACCACTTTGAAGAACAAAGTGTTGGTATTTAAACAAAATCCTCGTTAAATAGGGAAACTACCACATTATAAGGCACTTACCTATAGTGTAGATTATATGATATATAGTGTTACAGAGTGCACTCCTTTTAGAATCGTTCTGGAAGCCTGTAACAGATACATTAAACCTGTCCTTCAGCTCTAGGGTTTACTGAAGCTTGATATTTTTTTTATAACTTTTTTAATATCTTATCCAGATTTGAAAATATTCTCAAATTTGCTATCTAATAGGTGCTTCTCAGAATAATCCCAGAGATAGATTTGAATGTGCTATTTTCCATACATGTAATTAAAATTGAAATCACAGATATGTGACTGGAATTTAACCCATATGAATTGTTGCTTTCATTTAATAATATTGGGTATTACAATAAGAAGTTAAACCTAAATTCTTTCTAAGGCAATGAATTTAGTGACAGTTGGTGAGAATTGTCTAGTGAATAACAGTGTAGAAGTATCCTTTAGTACAAATTAGTTTAAGATATTGATTTGTAGTTGTCTAAAGTACATTTTCTTCTAAAATACAATAATTCTAAAAGGAGAAAAAATCCTTAATGACCGGCTAAAATGTTGAAATTAGGTGTGTTCTTTCTATTTTAAAAATGCATTTAGACCTGCTTCAGGTAAAATAATGTGGGAACCCAGAATCTCAGTAAAATGATCAATCCACTTTCCTTGGAAAACACTTTTTCCATTAACTTTCCATTTCTGGGCTTCAACAGTAATTGCCATAAAAGTGTTCCCTAATATTTACCCTTAGTTTTTTACTTTTTGCTTTTGAGTGTGAAAAATGAATGCCCCGAAAAAGAGCAAATTCTCTTTTTATGCTCTTCCCATATTCTGTAACTTTGCTTGTGTTGGTTTTTTGAGAGAGAGGTCCTCAACATGAGTCATTAACTGCTGCTGTTACTATTGAAAAATGCTTAGTGGTTTCCCCTTTTTTGGAAGGGGGGGTGTCACTACTTGGCATAGAGAGCCTAAAGCCTTGCACTTAGAATATTCTGTCCAAGCTCTCAAACTATCCCCCATGTATCCTACTTCTATAACAGTAATTTTTGGAATGACATGAAATACAATGGACGTATTTGCCAAAGTTACTGTGTTGCTTCAGTGGTGTGAAAAAGCAGGGGTGGGGCGGTACTGGTTTGTCAGGTGGCACAGTGCATTGAAATAAAGGAAGAGCTTAAATACTCTCTGGAAAACAACCACCACGGGGCATCCCACCTTATCGTGCACAGAAATGAGACAACAGCCGCCATGTTTGCTATATGGGATCTAGCCCTTCAGGGATCACTCTGTCACCCCAGGTTATTGCACCTACTTGTTCACGTGGGTACTTTGTCCCCCCACAGAGACAGAGAAGCTCGTAGTTCTTTATTTTCACAAATCAGTCAAATCCCCTAGAGTCTTATTCACATGCTTTTCTGCTCCAAAAATTTCTATTTTTCTTAAACCTGTTGACTCTAAGATATCTGTGGTACAGGATTGAACTGTAGCTTTGTCATTGTTCCTGAATATCATGTGTCTTTTAATTCATGGATCCATTAATTAATTCGTTCTTGGGTCCTCACACACAAAGCTTTTGTGGCATGGTCTACACATTTTAACTACACATCAGAGTGTCTTCACTTGCCACTTCTTTTGATGTAGCATCGCTATACATCCAGTAACAATGTTACGTCGCAAGCAGGAGAAAGCAGTAAACAGAGCTAAGGGAAGGAAGGATCTGGCTGTCAGTGTAAATGTAAATAGCAGCTGTTCCATTCAAACTGTTTTTAAAACTACCACGCGGTGAGAGGTTTGCATAAAATGGGCCAGATCCTCAAGAATCAGGTTTTAACACAAAATTTAAGAGGCATGCTGCCATCCTCCTGTTTGCACTGTTTCACTTCTCCTACTATTGCACAAACAGTAGAGGGGAAAAAAATATATATATATATATATACACACATATATGCATATGTGTGTATGTGTGTGTGTATATATATATATATACATATAAAATAGTCTCTTAAATATATATATATATAAAATAGTCTCTATATATAGAGACTTGTATATATTGTATATATAGAGAGAGACCTGTATATATTGTATATATGTAAAATAATCTAAGTTTTTATTTAAATATCTATTTCTGTGTCAATATTGCAATATGAAGATATATCAGTTTACATAACTCGATTTGCTGTACAAGGATGACATTATGAACAGTGCTATTGGGTTAGGGGCAAAATTCTTCTGAGTCCTAAGGTCACATGAGTTTATCTTCTGGTCAGGTGCTGTAGCCATTCTTTGATGGGTCAAGCTTTAAGACTTTTTACCTCAAATTTGAAATTTATTGAATTACCTCCCTTCTGTCATTTTCTTAGCAAAAGTAACCATCCTACATGGCATTACAATGTCTCTTTAAAAAAAATCTTCGTGCCTTTTCTTCTGCCAAATAAGCACACATTTTCTTTCCTCTTTGGTTAGGGTGATAAACTGCTGGTAATAAGCACTTTAAAAATATTGCTTGTACATTGCAGTTTATCCAAAAATGTGACCCCCCCCCCAATAATTAGCACTACCTAGACTAGTCAATATAGAGACCCTTTTCATCCAGTTTTGTCATCTTTCTGTTTAAAATGGAGGAAAAATGATGTTTTCTACCACAGGAATATAAAAATCTTAACTAAAGACCTGCTGCTGCTTTGAAACAGACTGAGGGGAAAATCATGATTGGATAGTTCACAAAACATTATCTGATCTAATACGTTTACCACATTGTCATATTTTTATATTAAATTGGACTCTTCCAAGGCTTAGAACAGGGCTTCTCACATTTTGTGAATGAAAAAATGTTGTTAAAGACTCAGGGAATGCATGAAAAGGATGAATTACAATGTTCGTGTCTCATGGTAACATAAATAAAAATTAAACACACTTGTATAAACTCGAGTCTAATTTTAATGTGTGGTTAATATTTGTACACACTGAAACTTCAAATCAGGGTGTTAACTAATATCTGCATAGTCACAGTGGAGATTTCCATAGCCTAAATGTGCCTTCCTGTCAAACAAACAAGGGTGAGAACCCCACCTATTAGCTCTGTGGGCATAAATCACATAAATAAACCATCATTAAAGAGCCCTTAGTCTTGTTCCTTCTTCTCCTTAATACATATAAGGGAAACATTATGAGATAGAAGCTTTTAGGGAAAAAGAAAAACAAACAAATATTGAACGTCATTATTTACATTTTTTACAACTAAAAATCCTAAGGGAAAAACATATATCCAAGAAAAATTTAAGGGAAAAACACTCTTAGGATTATATTTTTTCAGCTCTATACTGTCCTAAAATGTTTTCCTGTTTTCCATTGTAGGTAATTTTTTGGTCATTTTTATAAATATGAGTTTCCCAATCTGGAAGATTAATATTTCTTTTTTTTTTAGAGAAAAAATAGTATCTTTACTAAGGAATGTTTCATTGATATTAACTAGCCTATTGTGTATATCTATAAACTTTTCCTCCTTTTCTATAGTAATATTAATCATTTTTACTTCTTACTAATATTAATTCATCGACTACTTTGTTATTCTATGAATATAAAGCAGGATCAAATCCATTACTTTGGCCAGTCACCAAACAAGTGTCATGAGGTTTGGTCATCAAACCTGACAATTTTTTAATTTCTTCATGGCAAAATTTGATTGACTATGTAGCTGTTGGATCACCTCTCCATGAGTACCACCTTCTCCTCTTTTGAACTTGTGTCAAACATTTTATCTCTAACATTTATTTGATACTTGTAATACAATAGCTTGTATTATATATAATATCAATATAATGTCAATGAACATGTGCAGACTATAGATAACGCTTATGTAGATGCAATATAACTTATAAAGTGCTACCAAGGTGTTTCTGGATTTGTTGTTGTTGTGACTATTATCATTGATATGATTGTCATCTTCCTAGAAACAGGGACAATCTTTGGTGCCCTTTTATATCCGCCTTTACTCCTCCCTAGCACTTTGCCTTGAATGAAGTAGGTGCTCAATACATATGTAGTGAGAGCTTGCTTTTTTAAAGTTTTAATGGTCAAGTAAGTATTGGCTTGATTGAGCTTTAAAAATATGGTTGTTTTCCAAACTGGAGTCCATGGCCAAATCTTACCTTGCCAATAAGTCATTTTTACCCCATTTCTTTCAGATTTTGTGAAAGAACAAAAGTTATTTATCATCATACTGTACTTAAGAAGCACTGTAGTTTTTATAAGGTACTGAAGAAGTACTATACATAGTACTAAAAGGTACTGAGGCTCACCATAAAGCCTGATAACGCTAGTACTATAATTAGGCAGTATAATCTCTTTAGCAACATAATGTTATGAAATTGATATAATTCAATTATTTCCCTTTCCAAAATGTTCCAACTTCTTTGAAAAATTATGTGGACCTTTTGCCAGTGTTTTGATAGGTCTCGTGGAAAAGATATCTGAATATTTCGGATACATTGAGAATAGGTTGTAGGTTGGGCAGCAACAAAATGACATGCCCCTAGAGCTTTTCCCCCAAGGCATTCATGTGTAAGATCTCAGACGTCCAGCTGGTCTAATGGTCAGAGCCTCCAGGGGAATCAAAACTCCTAGACTGCGCTTCTGATTTTCCCCCTCAATTTCCCACATACCCCTGCCGGGTAAGTAGCTTCTGTTTCTCCATGTTTCTTAACCCCACCCCACCCCCAAAGCTCCTTTCCCTTGGATTATTTAGAATGAATAGGAAAAATGATCCACATGACCACAGCCAGGAATGAGGCTTGAGGAAAGAGGAGGTGTTCCTCTTGTTGAATTTGGACATTAGTGAGAAACTGACTTTTATTGTCTGCCAACGAAATTAGTGAGAAACTGACTTTTATTGTCTGCCAACAGGGGAGGCGTTACACTTGGCTCGAGATTTTGGCTACACTTGTGAAACAGAGTTTCCAGCCAAAGCAGTAGGAGAACATCTTGCCAGACAACATATGGAACAGAAAGAACAGACAGCAAGAAAAAAGATGATCCTAGCGACCAAGTAAGCAGAATGGGGAAGACTCTGTGTGCGTTCATCCTGTTTTTTTTTTTTTTTTCATTTTCTTTGAATGAGGGAAACAGTCTAGAAAGCACCTGGTCTCTAAGGGGGGTCTCACACACCAGCAGCTAGATGTATTAAACAAGGACTTCCCCAACATTGCACCCATAGCAAGATTTGCAAACTGTATAGTGATGGCGCTACCACTGACACTGACAAAAGTTCTTAGAAAACCTCTTCAGAATAGTAGGAATGCCTAACATGTTTAGGAGATGTAGATTCCAGGCAAATATGCTGGTTGGTTGCTATGCAATTCGGTGTAAGCCAATCACTGTGCCTTAATAAATGAGGAGAAAGATCTTAAAACACTATAAGTACTCGGAGTGTGTGAAAAATTGACGACCCAGATGCATGAGAGGTAACAGAGAGACCTCTGGGATCAAGGATTGGCTTCAGTGCCCCCATTTTTTCTTGTATATAATTAAGCAAATAATCCCTGTACTGCCCCAGCCCCTGTAGTGATAGTGTCAAAAAGAAAAGATAGAATGTGTGAGAAAGCTTCTGAAAATTGTAAAAAGTTCAATTAAAATGTGAATTAAAATAATGAGGGAAATGATGTGGAAAAGGGGAAGCTTTCATAAGATAACTTCAAACTCCCTCAAACTTGAAAGTTCTTTGATAATTAATGAAAGAACTACCATTTACTGTGTGAAAACCCAGCAGAACCTTAAGTACTACTCAAATCACATTCAAATTTTTAGAAGAGGACTTCCCTGGCGGTCCAGTGCATGTTGGGACTCCTCGCTTCCACTGCAGGGGTTGCGGGTTCGATCCCTGGTCGGGGAACTAAGATCCTGCATGCTGTGCTGCATGGACAAAAAAAAAAAAAACTTTAGATGAAAATCTTTCAAGTGGTAGCTAATTCTTGCTCTCTTCTCTTTACTAAAACAAGTTATTGCTACAGATAAACCATGAATAATCTTATTTAATTTCCTAACTCTATATTCAGATTTTAGAACTAATAGTCCCAGGTGGTTAAATTATCATTTATAAGTTAGTTTCTTATTTGGGGAAAACTTTTAAAGAGAAAGTATGTGGTAGATAGTGTTAGAAACATTGCTTCTTAGAAACTGATTTTTTTAAATGACTTTACGATATGTTGGCTAAAATGTAAATGTCTCAGAATGCACAAAACCAAAAATAAATATTTCTCCTTCTACTACATCTAAAGTAACATAGATCTTCTTACAAATTTAAGGTTTTGTATGGGATACCTACCACCCACCAGGCTTGCCCAAGAAACGTAAAGTCCCTTATTTGGGGTTTGTGCTGCTTGTGGCTGTTACTGTTTGGGTTTCAGATATATTTATTCATTGCTCTTCTGAGAGTACTAGATACATTCTCTCATCTTGCCCCAAACAGAAGGGAAATGAAAGGTGGTGGCAAAAGAAGAGAAAAGACAAAACAAGGAGACAAAGGGGAAAAGAATAGCAGAAAGATAGAAGTAAGGCCAAGAGTTAGAGAAAGAACATTATAAGGGATATAACACTTGGATTTTAAATTTTGAGAGGAGCTTTGTGCTAGGGAAGCTGCTGAACACTTGCTACTGGAAAGACCTAAACCTAGATTTTTTGTGCAGTTTATCTCCCTGGGGGGTGGGGGGGCGGGGTGGGGGTGGTCTTCACTTCTACTTTGCTTCTACTTTTTCCCTCTTCCAAACAGTCTTTGACCCAGAGGGGTCTTCATCCGCTGTATTTCAGTTTTTCCAGAAGGAACTGAAAGTACATGTAGTTCGTTAGTTTGTATCCTTAATGTAATCTCAGGAGACTATAACAAGTTGTTACAGATCAGGAGAAATATACAGTGCTAGAAGTTAGGCAGTATCTCCTAGGTGTTCCCAAAGCATATCATTCTAGCTGGTAGGATTTTACAAATTTCCCAACATGCATACCCATGTGATACCTCTGAATGATACTATTATCCCCAAATACGAATTATCCAAGAGAAAACACCTTCATGTTTTCTACCTCAAAATTACTCGGTTGTGGTTTTATCATGCATTTTCTAAGACTTTCATCCCCTGATCCAGAGAAATCCTTCTTGTCTTCCTTCCTCCAGGTTTTCGAACTGTTCACTCCCACCACCCACAGCAAGGCCACCATTAAATTACCAAACATAAGTTCCCATTTTCTTGGGAATTCCCATCACTCTGTTTAAGTGTTCAGGAGTCAGTGCGTTCAAACTGATGTTGAGATTTTGTTTTCACAGAAGTAAATGTTAGAAGAACTTGGGAGAAGTAAGAGAAGTACTTTCATGTTTGTCAAAGTTATATGGAGACATCTATTTTATAGTAGTGGATTCAACTAGGGACTAGTATTGCCCTTTTACATGGGATCTAAGTAATGTATATTATTTTAGGTGATATTTTGAACTTTGATTTCATAAAATATTTCAAGAACATGTAATTCTCTTTGATCCCTTTGCCCATAGCTGGACATTTGCAGACCATTAAATGTCAAGCAAGAATTGAATTCACTAATTCCAATTACCTTATTTTATGTAAGAGTAAATAGGCTATAAACATCTAGAAATTAGGAGACAGACTAAATGTTTTGTTTTTGTGGTTATTTATATCCATTCCATCTTCTTATTAGATCATGTGAAACAAGAATTGAAGAATCGGAGACTATGCAGTCATAGCAAACATACTCAATACAAGTAGTCATCAATATAAGTAGATAAATTAAGGGGTATGTGGGAATAAATGCCTTTCTGCAACATATTAATGGATCCAACATGTGTTCTGAGTAGTTTCTAAATTTTCCAATGGTAAAGCATTGGCTATTTTCGATTAAAATGCTCAGTGTTGAAATTAAGTAATCTACATGGATATTCGTTACATTCTGATCAGTTCACCTTTGTTCACAAGACTGTGACAATTGTATCAAAAAATATATACAAAATTCAAAATTCTTTAGATGAGAGATCCAATTGCTGATCCGCATCTGCACAATGGCTTACATATTTCTTTTTTACCTCTATGAATAACAGATTCTGTTGTATTTAATTATATTGCCGAGTATACAATTGTAAGAAAGGCTCATTGATTAAGTGCCGCTACCCTCCTAATTCCTCTTTATTCCCAGTGCTTTGTTGATTAACCAAATATTTTCGTGCAATAAGATAATTATTTAAGGGGAGGAACAGAAACTGAGTTAGACAGTTTTTGAAATCTAAAAATGTACTGGACAAAACATTTATTTGATTTATGAAAAACACATTTAAACCTCTTCATTGAATTTAGAACTAAATATGATTAACACTTGATCTGCATTAGGGTAAAGCGGAATAGTTAGTGAGTTTTAATTTTTACCATAACATTAATAGTCAAAAGGAGAAACAGAACTTTAAATTCAGACATCAGCTAAAAAATTATATCCTTAAGGACAATGACGTAAGTGATAAAGTTAGAATTTATGATTCATCGAAGATCATCTTGTGTTACATAATTCATAATGTGACATTCTGTTTGGAGAAATAAGGGTATTTCTTACTGTAGCTTCATAAATAAAAATTTAAATAAGAATGAAACTAAGCATAAAAATAATAACTCTGTAACTGTCATAATGTGATGATGATAATTGCCTAAAGGAAATCTACAAAATTGTCATCTGTTTTTAAGTCTGGAGGCTGTCCGAAGTCACTGAGTTAAGCAGAAGAATCAAATATCAAGGTTGAAAATTCTGAAACTTCTCCTGATACAGCTTCATGTGTGGAGTAGTTGAATTGCTTAGCATAAGTTAAATTTTTCCACACTTGCCTTTTCCTCATTTCTTCCTCAACTTTAAGTTTATTGTAACTTGCTCTGTTGTTTAAACAGTAAAGAAGTTGATTTGCCAACTTATAAATTAGTTTATTCAATTATCCGAGAAATTCCCATATAACACACGAACTAAAGCAATATCTTAACCTCCATTTAAATTTTTAATACATTTTAATCTGATAGAAAATTAAGAGACCAGTCTTTCAGCAACTCCAATATTCCTTTGTAATAATGCATCATACTGATGCCCTACCACGTAGTAATTCACATTGCTAGTCTGAAAAATGATAGCAAGAGCCTGTATTTTAAAATTTAGTAAGACATTTTCTAAAAACAAAGATAACAATATATCTAACTCTATTAAATAACATAAAGCACAACAGATAATGATGCCCCACCAAATGTCATCATTTGATGCCAACAAATAACATCAACATTTAATAAGTTGCTACTCGTTAATTAGAAATAGGCAATACACCTGAAAGTCAGCCAACTGAGTCTAACTCAGAACAGAAAAAGTGAGAAGTTCAGATCAAATATTCTCAGTGGAAGTACACACATGCACTGTTAAAACATGCGTTTAGATGCTACATCTGGGACTCAACCAAACATTAGCAGGGGGGGTATGGAGGATCCTGTTTGATTTAGAGCAGGTAAAGACTTATCTGTTTATTTGTTTGTTGTTTGGCTTTTCCTTTCCCTATGACCCTCTTTTACTTTCACCTGTGTTCAAAACGAGTAAGGCAAATTCTGTGAAATGACAATATTTGAACACTGGCATTAAAACTGAGACTAATTGCTTGTAAAAAAAAAGAAAGAAGTCTCAAATGATCTCTAGAAGAATTCAATAAATATGGGGTACCTTATAATAAACAAGGCTCCTCTGATTTTAACTCAATGGTACATTATTTGGGCTTCAAGACATTTTGTCACTTTGTAGTAGTTTTTTGCTTAATGACACAAATGCTTTGGAGAGGACTTAGTGGTTGGGCCCGTGGAGTGACTTTCACTTGTAATAATTTGACCCTTCTGTCCTTGACTTTGGCTCCATAGGTAATTATAGTCAGGGCTACATTATTAACATTTTGTGACTGCCCATTGTAAATCCAGACAAAAAGCCTAATCACTATCGTATTATGCCTTGAATATGGAGTGGTTTCACTTAGTTGATGGATTCTTTTGAGCAATTCCTCGGCAGTCTTTTACTTGACTCTTCAGTTTCTGCATTAATCTAGTGTTTTGTTGTTAAAACACACACACACACACACACAGTTCCTTCATATGTTTCCTTCTTCAGAATTATATCTTTTGGACTATGTATCACAAGGGCTTTACTGTTAGCCAACAATCATGGTAATATGGTAATTAAAACTGAAACCAATGATCAGAAATCATAATCATTTAAATTAAGAAAAGCAGCAGAAAAATGCCCTTGCTGATACTTTTTTGCAAGGAACTATCTTACATGGAGCATAATGTAATCATTTTTGTGAGACAAAATGAGGCTAGTAGACTAAATTTGGGTGATTGTCTACTTCAAATATTAAAAATACAAATTTAAGTCCACAAGAGTCTGAATTATAATGAAATATTGGGGAAAGGAATTTCCCAAAGTCTACTTGAATCATGGCTCTGAAATAAGCCTATAGCTTGATTTAAACTTGTTTACAGACATGATACCCCACCCCCAGAATCACATTTTAATTTTTTTAAAAGGAATTATTAATTGTGATCTTGTTGTATAGATTTTTCCCTTATACTGAGGTTAATCTGTGAATATTCACCTAAAAATGAACATTGGTTTTGTCAATGTCATGGACTGTTACTCACTTGAAAGGTTTCATGATCATCTTGAGAGCATGACCAACTTGAGAGCATAGTTGCTATTGTAACTCATTGTAACCTCATCTGTATGTTGTAGATGGAACTTCAGAGGTTGCTTTATGATATTTATCTAGTCCTCTTTTAAAAGAGAAAACAAGCCTTTGGAAAAATATCATGGGATGAAATTAAAGCCCCGTTTCAAGAGTTCAACTTTAATTTTGAATCTTTTATTTTAGACAAATTTGTAAAGAATTTCAAGACCTCTTGAGCCAAGATAGATCACCGCTGGGATCCTCCAGACCCACTCCAATTCTAGACCTTGACATCCAGAGACACTTAACACATTTCAGGTAAGACTGGTTTTTCAGTTTGTTCAGACTCTCTTTTAAATTGTTAAAACCGTCTTTATTAACCCAGACATGTTTGTAGTCCTATCACAGTTCCATTTAGAGATAAAACATATATTTATATGGTGACTGCCTGAATTTTTTGAAATTCCAAGCACCTAAGATCAAATTGTAAAAATAACTAAAGCATGAAGCACTTTAGATCAGAAAATGTATAAACCTGGCTTCATAGTGGAATTTCCCTTAGAGCTTTTTAAAAGTCTTGAGGCCAAAAAAAAAAAAAGCCAAAAAAAGAAGACACAAGGGAATTCCCTGGCTGTCCAGTGGTTAGGACTCTGTGCTTTCACTGACGAGGGCACAGGTTCGATCCCTGGTTGGGGAACTAAGATCCTGCAAGCTGCATGGCGTTGCCAAAAAAAAAAAATCTTGAGGCCTGAAGTACACTTTTAAAGATCTGATTCAATAGTTCAAGTCTAGGATTGGACTCAGGCATCTGTATAATTTACAAAATCTGAAGTTGATTCTGATAATTAGACAGCTTTAAGAACCACAGTCCTAGGATATTCCTAGACTATTAGCTTCTTTTCCCTGGGAAGAAAACCATTTCTAATTCATTTTTAAAGTGACATTGAGAATTATGTAAAGTTCTGTCTTATACTGTAATGAATTAAAGAGATTCTACATCTATTATCCTGATAATAATCTGGGTAACAATGTGTTAGCATGGAAGGTGTCTCTTTCATAATTTCCTACTGACGGTGGTAACTTTAATTTGATAGAAGCATCAGCTCAAGAGAAAAATGTGTTAGAAAGGAAACATATCACATCTGACGTTGAAAACAGTCCATTAGCAGAGTCTGATTTTCCATTGTTTTTGCTGAGTGCTGGCTGGGAAAGAAGTAAGGAGAGAGTGTGACTGGATAAGCGTAGAGACAACTCTAATTAGTAGCATCAACTTGTGCTACTATTTTATTTCGTCAGAATCTCCTTCCCAGTTCATACCACTTGAGTTCCATCTTCCAGGGTGGCTGATTTGGTACCTGGAGAACCATGGCTTACTTTCAGCAGATTGAATATGTCTAGGTAGAGCTAGGGAATGATCTGGCCTTGTAAAGCCCAGACAACTACTTCCAGTTTTCTGTGGTAGCTGACATATCAGGGTGCTCTGGGAAACTGTGGGGAGAGTAGTGACCCTTCTCGTGATTGACTCACAGCCTGGAAAGCTGCTTGTTTCTATGAAAATGACAGGAGGCAGGTTTATCCGTTATTTATAATTTACTGAGTACCATCCAAAGTGTATATCGCTTTAGAGAACAGAGCAGACACCACGGCGTCTACTGGAAAGGGGAAGACGATTGATTGAAATCTGCGGAAGTCCCCACAGACACAGTTCCCCAGAATGGTGATGGCAATTAGACCAAGGTGGCGTGGGGCTTCATGGACAGAACAGACTTAGCTCAGATAAAACCAGAGCCCTAATTTCCTGAAATGTTAGGAATTCCCTTCTTTGAGATCTCAAGAAATCTTAATAACTTTGCCCTTCTTTGTGTCTTATGTTCTCATAATATCCTTGAATCTAAAGTCAAGCAAAAGCACGTTGAACAACATAAATAAGGGGAGGAAGCTAGACAATTTTTAATGCTCAGTTCAGAGAAAACAACCTGTTGGAAAATTGAGGATGTTTTCTGTCTCAACACCCACCTTGGGAGCCTGATATTTTACTGTTTCTTGTATTTTACTGTGCTAATGGCAGGTGGTGCAAAGATGGCTAAAGGATTGTCCCATCTTTAAGTACTTCCGAAGTGGAAGACAGTTACATACAAAGACTTAAAATATAACACAGAGAGTTTATAAGAGTGTTAAGTAGAGTGCAGGTAATTACCTGGGATAATTGGGAAAGGATTTCCTCCTTTTTTTTTTTTTACTGTAAATATTTTTTTATTGAAGTATAGTTGATTTACGATACTGTGTCAGTTTCAGGTGTACAGCACAGTGATTCAGTTTTACATACATATGTATCTTTTTTTTTCAGATTCTTTTCCCTTATAGATTATTGCAAAATATTGAGTATAGTTCCCTGTGTTATACAGTAGGTCCTTGTAGGATTTCCTCTGTCTATCCACAGTACTTAGCACATAGTATGTGTCCAAAATATATATGTTACTAAATGTAGAATACGATACTAACTCTGTTATGTCTTGGATATATTCTCCTCTGGTTCATTCCCAGGGCCTTGGTGTTTTAATTGGACCATGGGCTGGGGAAGTGAAATGTTCAATGTGCTTAAATTCTTCTATTTGAGTCACAAAGTATACTGACATCACATCTTCTTAGAAATAGACCCTCCTACAACTCCCATAACACTTTGGAAATAAGAAATGCATAGGCTGTCCCAGATGTCTGTGTTTGCTGGTGATTAAATTTTCATCATTGATTCTCAGTGTTGGAAGACCCCTTAAGTTTCCCACTCTCCTCCAACATTTGGATCTTCCTTCCAATATCCCTGTCAAGTTGTCACCCATCCCAGGCTCGATAACTTCCAATGATAGGCTGCTCTTTTCGTGCCTCGGCATCCCTTCTATCTCTGACAACTCTATTAGAAATGCCTTCCCTCCGTTGAGGCAAGATCTGTCTCCCTAACGTCCCACTCCTTGGGGGTCCCTGTAGAGTCAGTTTAATCCTGTTTCCCTCCCAGTTTCTAGAGGTAGCGCTCATGTCTCTTTGAATTTTCTCTTCCTGGGCTATTCATCCCCCTTCTCTTTGTGTTCTACATATGACATGCATTCCAGTCAACTCAACTAGAATCTTCTGAGTGCTATGTGCTTGGCAACACACTGAAGATAGGATGTGTGTCTCTACTTAAATGTGAGCACGTCTTCTCCAAGGAGCCTAAGATGTGTATAGTTTTTGGTTTTTGTTTTTATTTTTTCATTTTCTCGGGATGGGAAAATGGTGGGGAAGGTAATCAGGAGTGGATGATTTTATTAATCTTGTGAAAGCATTTTTAGTGTCAGAAGAGAAATAAAGAAATTTCAATTAAATCTCTAATCCCAAAAGAAAACATCATAAAATAAATTACATGACTAGGCTTAGAGAATTATTGACTCCTTCAGGATGTTCTGCCAGTTCAAGGGGACTTCGAAGACCATTTTATTTAAGAATGTTGGAAATAATAGGCCTGAACTGTGAAGGAAAAAAAATCCTATGTTTTCCAAACTTAAGCTCCTTTATGTAAGGCTGAAATTGAACTTTAAAACTTTAACCTAGACTCCAAAAGTGCACTTACATTCTCAACTGCAAAGAAAAACAAACCTGTAAGTGGTCTTATTCACTACTTAAATAAAAAAGGACAGCCTGTATTTACATGAGAGAAAAAAACCTCTTTCCCTTGAACTAAAACTTTCAATAGAAAAAAATGTAGACTATAAAATAAAACAGGCAACAGTTTTCACTTCCTTAGCAGATAAGTGGAACCATGATGCCCTTCTTGCATGAATCTACATTAAATTACTTACCTTTATTTAACGTTAAGTGGGAAATTAAAGTGTAAATCAGTTGCCAGTATTTATTGTACTTCACAAAGCGCGTGGCCCCAAACCAAATGCTGCAGGAGATATGAACATAAAAACATCTACTGCAGGTCATTTGATGACATTTTAATGGATTTTTAGGTTCAGCACATAGGAGACTAGTAATTCGAACAAGAGAAACCAGAGGCAGCTGTTTCTAATAAAAATTTGCAAACATTGTCCCCTAAAAATTACATGTGAATAATTTGGTAAATTTGTATTTAAATAATTTCTATCTTTGTTGATCTGTGGGTTGGGGGAGAGACAGCACGAAATCATGGGAAATACTCAGAATGGATGTCAGGGCGTCTAGCTCAATCTCCTCTCGGTTTCCAGCTGGAAGTGTGGATTTAGAGAAGACATTTACCAGTCTGGCCTCTGCAGGTTCATCTGTAAATTGACAACAGTTAAGCTGGATGATCTTGAAGGCTCCTTCTAAGCTTCTTTATTCCATTCTCCATTTACTGCTCAATCAATCATTTATGCTGTGTTTCCATGTGATCTCATTTCCTCTCCTTATGTTTTAGCAACTTGTTCATTTAAAAAAGTCAACAGTTGATGGAAACTATATATTTGGTGGCGAGCACACTGTAGTGTATACAGAAGTAGAAATACAATGTGCACATGAAACTTACATAATGGTATAAACCAAGGTTACTTCAATAAAAAAATTTCCCCAAAAGTCAACAGTTAACTAAAATTCATCTAAGAGAGCACGAGTCCTCGGCTTAGCATTTTCCTTCCCCTATTCTACAAAGAAAATATGAATTGTCTGATAGGGAGAAATATAAGGACATGGTTAATTTATCCCCAAAAGCTCTATTTCCATATGTAAAAAATAGAGTGGAGATATCCAAAAAAATGTCTTTACCTTCAAAAAATTGACTTGGATGTGATTGACGTTAGTCTCTCCTAATGTGTGTGCAATGATTATACCCTTAGCTTCCTTTGCTAATGAGATGGAGCGAAGTAAAATGGAATCACAGGGACTCAATCCCTTTGGGACCTCAGAGTAAGTGGCTGAGAAAAACAGGAGAAATGTGACCTTAGAGGGGTGGATAGGCAATCACGTCTCCCAACCTGGCAGAGGTTCAGGACAGTCATAAATGCACTTCTCCAAAGTGAGTTTCATAGTCCCATGAGCTGAAAGTGTGTCATGGTCAAGTGTTTTTTTGGCTCAAGAAACACTGACTACCATACTCCTCTAGAGGTACGCCAGTGCAATTGGCATATTATAAGCTCCCAAAACTGTTTTTGAATGGAAGGAATGCTTAGCTTCCTGTCTCCAAAACTTGGTCACAGAAACTGTTTTTTTCTCAGAATACCTATTAACATTCCATGGAACTAAGGTTCTGCAGAAGTTCTTGGGGGAAATGCTGGAAAAGTTCATCTTCCTCTTTTACCCAGGGAAGAGAGCCAACCCGGTATTTAGGTGTCATTTCTTGGCTCTAAGGGAACACGCCTAACTCCCTAGCTACATTTAAACTATTCAGTACTGTTTCTAAAATACTGATGTTTTGGACCCATCCCAAACCAATTAAATCAGGATCTCTGGGGTGGGACCCGCACGTTGGCATTTTTTAAAATAAACTCCCTGGGTGATTCTTGCATGTATCTAGGGTTGAGAACCACCAGCTAAAGAAACCAGAGAACATTTGTGGGTGCTGACAATGCCTTGCTAACAAGTGGGTTGCTTCTCACTACCAGAGAACCATATACCTTAATTATGCACCTCAGTTAAAACTCCATTTTAAAAGCCCTGGTGGGGGGCTTCCCTGGTGGCGCAGTGGTTGAGAATCTGCCTGCCAATGCAGGGGACACGGGTTCGAGCCCTGGTCTGGGAAGATCCCACATGCCGCGGAGCGGCTGGGCCCGTGAGCCACAGTTACTGAGCCTGCGCGTCTGGAGCCTGTGCTCTACTACAAGAGAGGCCGTGATAGTGAGAGGCCCGTGCACTGCGATGAAGAGTGGCCCCCGCCCGCCACAACTAGAGAAAGCCCTTGCACAGAAACGAAGACCTAAAACACAGCCAAAAAAAAAAAAAAAGCCCTGGGGGCTAGGGGATAATATAATCTATGTAGAAAATAAGCACAATCAGTCAGTTTCCTTTTTCTCTGCTTCCTCAACCAGTTTGGCTACAAAGGATAGATGCCATCAAGTTCTGGGTGCATAAGCCCCAGCTGCTTTCCTCAGGCTGAGGTCTCTTCCCATGACCTATATTCAGGAGTTGTGCCACTCCAGAGAGACGAAGCATCTTCCCCTCATGGTTCTGAAAAGAACTAAGGTTTTGCAGAGAAGCCCCACAATCCTTTGCTCGTGTTCTCCAGGGTCTGTCTCCCAGCCTCCTGCCCTCGTGGCTGTTCTCATGAGTGGAAGAAGGCATTTTTCCATCTGCCACCTAAAATAGTGAGGAGTACAGACTGAGCCTCAGGCTACAGTTGGACCTAAACCTGCAGTCTCTGAATAATCCAGGAGAGAAGGAAAAGGAGGCTTGTCTTCCCTTTAAATCTTGCTGCCTGCATGCCTCCCGGAGGCCGGAAAGCAGAACTGAAGTTGATGACAGCGGCATCTCTATGCTATTCGGAAAATCAAAGATACATGAGACCAAACACCCATTGGAATGATGCAACGTAACTAAATAATAGGAACAATAGCCCAAACAATTTCAACCTTTACACACACCAAAAACTTTTCCAGATAGAAAGTTGAAATTTGACCCAAAAAAATCAGCTTTTGCTCTAATTATCTAAATGCTGATGGTAGAGTATTTTCTCTTGATTTTCAGTCTTCTAGCTTGTAGCATAAAAGTATCTACTACTTCCAGCTTTTTGTATCCCAGAAGAAAGCTAGAAGAATCCGTCCTTGGTTGTCAGACACAACTGAGTGAGGCAGTCCTCAGTGGCAAATAAGAATGAGACTTTTATTTTCCTTTTAATCCTGTTAAATCAGTGTTCCCTTAGTAGGTGGAAAGGATGTGTCTGAGCCCAGGCCCAACTCTTTTTTTTAAATTGAAGTATAGTTGACTTACAATATTATATTAGTTTCAGGTGTACAGCACAGTGATTCAGTATTTTTACAGATTATACTTTATTAAATGTTATTATAAGATAATGACTGTAATTCCCTGTGCTATACAGTATATCCTTGTTGCTTATCTATTTTATACAAAGTAGTTTTATCTCTTAATCCTATAACCCTAACTTGCCCCTCCCCCCTTCCCTGTACCCTCTGGTAACCACTAGTTTGTTTTCTATATCTGTGAGTCTGTTTCTGTTTTGCTATAGTCATTCGTTTGTATTCTTTTTTAGATTCCACATATAAGTGACTTCATACAGTATTTGTCTTTCTCTGTCTAACTTATCTCACTAAGCTTGATATTCTCTAGGTTCATCCACATTGCTGCAAATGGCAGGCTTTAATTTTGTGTGTGTGGCTAATACATACCACATCTTCTTTGTCCATTTATCTGTTGATGGGCAGTTGGGTTGCTTCCATATGTTGGCAATTATAAATAACGATGCTATGAACATTGGGGTACATGTATCTTTCTGCATTAGTGCTTTCGTTTTTTTTCTGGGTATATACCCAGGAGTGGAATTGCTGGATCATATTGATAGCTCTATTTTTAGTTTTTTGAGAAACCTCCATAGGGCTTTCCACCAATTTACATTCCCATCGATAGTGTATAAGGGTTTCCTTTTCTCCACATCACCACCAGCATTTGTTATTTGCAGACTTTTTGATGATAGCCATTCTGACAGGTGGGAGGTGATGTCTCATTGTTGTTTTGATTTGAATTGCTCTAATAATTAGCGATGTTGAGCATCTTTTCATGTGCCAGGCCCAACTCTTGCCAAGATAGGAAGAATTCAGGGGAAGATTCCATAGGAATTTGCTTTAGGCTATGTTTTAGAAAATTGCCTTAGTGGTTTAATTTAAATTCATTTAGACAAATCAATTAAAGTAATGATAAAACATTTCTGAAGGACAATTAGAGCAATATGGAAACAGCTTTGTACCATGTCTCCAGCGGACAACAAAGCTGGTGAAATGTAAACCATATTTACTTAGATTAAGGAAAGTTAAGCAGCTCTTGTTCCTCTGGTATATGTTCATTCAGAATCCTATATTAACCTATATTCCAAGTAAGCACTGAAGCTTTGGAGAGTCTAAAGATAAATACGTAAGGCCTTGTCCACAAGCAAAAAAAATTCATTTAGCCAGAGATCACAGGGAGTTTGTGAAATTTCTATTATATGGAAGCCTCCTGATAACTCCTCATCATTAAAGTCAAATAGTTTGTAAGTATAAATACTGTTGGAGTTAAAGATGGGTTGTTAATAACACCTTATTAGCAAAATTACACAGGGAAAAAGGAGAAAGGATTATAATTTATTCTTTTTCAAATAGCAATCTCTTTTCTACCATCCTCTATTTCCTCTTTCATTTCTGTCTCAATTTCTTCATTTTTAATCCCACTGATAGAGAATACATTTTGAACTGTTGCAATATATTTTCCTTTAAAAAGTTAAAATCTATATCTATAGGACGTATTCAGGTTAATAAAAACAGTGTAAGCCAACAGCATGTACATGTGCATGCACACTCAAACAAACACCGTCTCCCTAGAAAGGGTGGTTCTACCCTGTGGTATCTCTCCAGTTGCTGAGATGTGAACACACTTTAACACTTAGGGGGAAAGTCAAAAGTAGAGCTTCACCTCTGGATCCAACAAACAGCCAATTTGAAAAGATGGTTTATGTGGAAGAAAGATGCTCTAAAGAATGTTAATAAGGAAGTCTAGCAAAATAGGAGTTTTTAAAACCATGAATAAAATTAAGAAGATGACTGTTAAATATAAGTTACATTTTCTAGAACATCAGGTGCGTAAACTTCAACAGTCTGGATTTTCTCAACAGGTGTCTGTCAGAACCTTCCTGCTCCTCAGGGTTAAGTTAGTAATAGGAAAATTAAATCAATGAGCTGGAATCTGCTTAGACAGAGAGAGAATAGTTCAAGGTAAATGGAGTTGTAAGCCTGACTAGCTGTGATCCGAAGCTCACATTTTGATCCTCCTTTTATGGTTTAGACTTACTGATTTGGTGTGCCTTTTCCCTAAGAATTGCTTGAGTCAACTCTCTCCCTCTCTCAATATACTGCAAACAGATATGTTTTCCTTAATCTTTCCTAAATTTCCCATCATTGATTTAGCCCACCAACTAAGCTTTTTACCACATGAAGGTATTTCAGCACTTTGGTTCTGCTAACCAGTGCAGGAATTTTTCTCTCTGTTTTAACACTAGCCATTAAGTTACAAATCCATGACGCTGTCAATCACATTGTCAATTAAGATGTGGAGCAGAGTGGGATTAGTGGGAAAGTCTTGCAGCACTCCACTGGAAACTGAGGCACCTTTAGCCCTTGTTAACTCAAGTATTTCTGAAGCCATGCAGCACTTCAGCGATCACTTCTATTTCTTAAATATTAGCCCTTAAATTAGTAATAACCCATTACATGAACAAATTGCAATAATCCCATTCAATGGAATACCTACCAGCAATAAAAAGAAATAATCTATTGATAAACACCAAAACATGGATGAATCTCAAAATTATTAGGCAAAGTGAAAACAGACAGTCATAAAAGTCTATAGACTTCATGATTCAATTTATACGACATTCAGGGGAAAAAGTAAAAACTATAGAGATAGAAATTAGAACACTGATTCCCAAGATCTGGGGGTGGGGAAAGTGCATTGACCGAAAGGGATCACGAGAAAATGTTTTGGGTAATGGTGGTCATTACACAACTGTATGGGTTTGTCAAAATTCAATGAACTATATACCTAAAAGGGGTAATATTATCGTATGTAAACTTAAAGTCGGTATACCTGATTTTTTAATATATCCCATTTTAAGAAATTCGTTAAGGACTAATTAAATATAATTTAATAACCTAGAATTTCTAATATCTGTCTCTTTTCTCCTGCTTTAATTATTAAGGCACGTTACTCTGTTCCATTTCACTACTTCCTCCCCATTTTCCATGATTTTTCAAAGGTTACCTAACCACTCAAGTGTCTCAGAAACACATGCCTATGTTTTCTTTATCCTGAAATAGGAGTTTCCTATACTTGAAAAAAAAGTTGCAGTTCCATTAATACCATTGCCAGTTTTAAACATTAAACTCTTTGAAAAGAAAGCGAAGTTTCTTAATTACCATTTAATCTTTCACTTGCTAACGTAGCACTCTCTCCCCCAGGCCTCTCTCTGCATTGTTCCTCTTCCTCATTCTTGGAACAGAACTTCAAACTAAATCCTATAGGCCTGGGCAACAGAGACTCCTGAATGAAACTGAGGAAACTTTAGTCTTTGCTAACTCAATTATTCCATACACGGGAGTCCCACCTCTTCTTCCTCAAGGCTGCTGCCTCCTGGAAGTGATAAATGCCCAGATGCTGGCAGCAGACAATGTCAGGTAGAGTGTAGGTTGACGACAGTAGTGCTCTACCTCAGTCCTGTTTGTTTTAGTTGTTGCTGTTGCCTGGTGGTTTGGTTTTATTTTGTAACAACCCTTCATATTTTTCTTTTCTTAAGATTAGACTCTAACTTTTTAAAAAAATTTAATTTCATTTATTTATATTTTATTTTTGCCTGTGTTGGGTCTTTGTTGCTGCACGTGGGCTTTTCTCTAGTTGCGGCGAGTGGAGGCTGCTCTTTGATGCGGTGTGCCAGCTTCTCACTGCGGTGGCTTCTCTTGTTGTGGATCATGGGCTCCAGGCACGCGGGCTTCAGTAGTTGTAGCACGCGGGCTTCAGTAGTTGTAGCACGCAGGCTCAGTAGTTGTGGCACTTGGGCTCTAGGGCGCACAGGCTCAGTAGTTGTGGTGCACGGGCTTAGTTGCTCCGTGGCATGTGGGATCTTCCCGGACCAGGGATCAAACCCGTGCCACCCGCATTGGCAGGAGGATTCTTTTTTTTTTTTTTTTTTAAACATTTATTTATTTATTTATTTATTTATTTATTTATTTATGGGTCTTCGTTTCTGTGCGAGGGCTTTCTCTAGTTGCGGCAAGTGGGGGCCACTCTTCATCGCAGTGCACGGATCTCTCACTATCGCGACCTCTCCTGTTGCGGAGCACAGGCTCCAGACGCGCAGGCTCAGCAATTGTGGCTCACGGGCCTAGTCGCTCCGCGGCATGTGGGATCTTCCCAGACCAGGGCTCGAACCCGTGTCCCCTGCATTGGCAGGCAGATTCTCAACCACTGCGCCACCAGGGAAGGCCCGGCAGGAGGATTCTTAACCATTGCACCACCAGGGAAGTCCAAGACTCTAACTTTTGATTACCAGTTTAGGGTAAGAACTCAAGCCACAGATTGTTGGAGATACATATAACATCTTATTTGCCACTTATATTAAAATCTAGGATACTTCAATGATCACTTATGCTCTAAGTGATATGGCTGCATATGGCTCCCACTTTGATGATGAGATCTTGCCCTCACTTATTTTCTTCCCATTGTCTTCTCTGGGCTCTAGTTTTACATTTTTGGTGGGGAATGTTACTCCTTTCTCCTCAGAATTCTATTTAAGTTTTCTCATCACTTTGGCAAGTTTCTATCCTTTGGCAGGAGCACATCTTTTTCAATACCTTAATCAAGGGAACAGGAAACTAACTCCTTTTTTTGCAATATCATCCAAGGAACTTTGAAGGTTGAGTGGTTTTTAGATTGGCTGAAAAAAAAGAGGGAGGACAAACAAAGGTACACAAGTAGGAATGACCATCATAGGTTTGAGGATAGAGAAGAGATAAGCCTTTCAAAAATAAAATAATAGAACATATGATTATAAAGGGTGAAGGAAGGAGAGCTGGAAAATGCAAATACACTAAGAAATCTGATACAACATTTGTATTGTCTGCCACTGTTCAGCAAAATGTTTTAAACATGGAATGAAGATGATACACCTAGAACAATGCTGATTGTCTCTCTAACTTGTCTACTTGAGGACAAACTTTTAGATGAATTTAAATTTAGAAGGACTATATTTTGACAACCTACTTCAAACCATCATGGCTGCTATTTAGCCCATGTAATATTTACTTGTGAAATGCTCTCTGATATTAATCTGATGAAAATAGATGCAAATGCCAAATATAACTTAAAGATTAAATCTGTGGCTAAAAAATAATATTTTCTAAGGGCAAAAAAATGACCTTATCAAAGATTTTAGAGATTTGACTATAGTGTGTTACCTTACAGATAGATGACCTTAGTTTATTTTCTGTCTAGGACTGAAAATCATCCTCTTCTTTCTGTTTTTCTCATATTTTTCTGTAGACTCTACATTATCCCTTTTCTCCTTTTTGTATGTCACTGCGAATGAGATATATACCTATTTTTCCGGAATGGCTGGGGCTAAAAGAAAAACATGACATTCCCAGAAATTCTTTTAATCATTCTGTGATTTCTCACTTTGTTCTGTGTTGTTCTCATATAATATTAGATTAATTATTTAGATTCATAAACCTTACTGAAAACTACTAGAACAGAGGCTATACCTTGCATTTAACATCCTATGCGGTGTTCCATGCATAATTTTGATGTGCAGGTAATGTGAGATCAAGGACATTAACAACATTTACATAATGTTTTTTATGCTGAATGATAACACTGCGAGTCCTTACTTTTCTTATGTTGACTATTTCACAGTTTTAGACTTATCTGTTGAGATAAGTGGTTTTTCAACATCTATAACCTTCTGTCATGTCCTTGGTTTTAAGAAGTGCACCATAAGCATTATACCAGTGAACTG
The DNA here is from genome assembly GCF_965194805.1 of Balaenoptera borealis. NCBI lineage: Eukaryota > Metazoa > Chordata > Mammalia > Artiodactyla > Balaenopteridae > Balaenoptera > Balaenoptera borealis. Next base: position 82,783,553 of record NC_138869.1, read on the forward strand.
AAGCTTAGTGCTAGAAAGAAACTTGCAGATGTTTTCATCAGACTGTTGTCGTCTTACAAGGCTACATAACTTCCCACAAATCACACAGTGCCCAAGGTTGAAGGCAGTGTGAAGACTCTGTGCAAGGAGGTCTCAATCCGGGGCAAAGGTGACAGTGCAGTTTACTAAAGACCAGGTATATATTTTAGAAGTAAGGAAGGCCATCAGTCAAGAAGGGATGCCAGCCTGAGAATTTTTCATTATGGCAACCACTCTTCTCAACATGGAAAAGTAAAACATTTATACAGACCCATCTACTTTGTATCTGGCCTTTTAGAACCCTGGTCTTAGACAGGAAGGTGAGTAAGAATGATCTTCCAGGTCTACAAGTCTGCCCATAGAACAAAGTTAAGTTAGAGAAGCTGAGCTAAAACTGCCAACAGAATGTGATTTCTCATGGTGAAGGTGTAAAACTCACCCACAGCCTGAGAGGAACATAAATAAGCACAGAGGCAATACGGAATTTCTCAGGCAGATTATTTAACATTTCTGGGTATCAGTTTCTTCACCTGTAAAATAGAAATAATAATACTTACTTCTTACAGTTGTTGCCAGGATTATGTGAGGGGGTACAGAATAAAGCATTTAGAACAGGGCCTGGCATATGGTCAGGACCCAAGTATTGGCTATTAACCTTAATATTTACCCAAGTGGAACTAAATTCTGTATATTCAGCCTAGATGAAAAGGTGAGTCACAACTGAGAGAACATGGCAATAGAGAGGAAAAAAAAAATTATCTAATGGTACAAGGAGCCCTGAACAGGAATAAAACAAGAGAAAAGAGGCAGTTTGTGCCCAGGGCCAAGCATCTAGACACTAATAGATGGCTTCATTTGGTTCTTTTTTGCGGGTGCCGCCATGATTAGTTCTTCTACCACATCAGTTAATTCCATTTATGTCCTTCCTCCCTGATTAAGTCCTAAAACATTTGGATTCCCCTCTACTTATATGATTGTAGAAATAGAGCTGAAGTCAGTTTTCTTGCTCAGCAATGCAACATATGCATACGCCTGAACTATGATGATGCCTTATATTACAAACTTTGGTATACATAGTTGGCAAAACATTGACCAGCCTTGTTTTCTAAATAATTGGAGACTGAAATCTTTTTTTCTTTTTAACATATGTTTATTATGACTTAGGCATAGGGCAGGCTTTGTAAAATGTCTGGATGAAAGATGGTGTCAACCTATAAAATATAAAGGACATGCAGAAAAATTTACTCTCACCATGAACATCCCACAGCCAACAATAGCTACCATTTATTGGAGCACTTCCTAAAAGTCTGGCATCATCCTGAGTCTTATGTGTGTATTAACAGAGCAACAACTCCATGTGCTAATCTTATTATTATCACCACTGAGGCATATCAGTAGGCTGCCTGAGATCCTAAATCCCTCATCTGCAATATTTTAAGATCTTGTAATTTTTGCCCCTAAAAATTACATACCCTAAGAAGGATAACTAGCTAGTTAACAGATTGTGAAGGATGGTACTATCTGATTTTAAAACTGCTAATGGGACTTCCCTGGTGGCACAGTGGTCAAGAATCTGCCTGCCAATTCAGGGGACACGGGTTTGATCCCTGGTCCGGGAAGATCCCACGTGCCGTGGAGCAACTAAGCCTGTGCGCCACAACTACTGAGCCCACTCCTCCTAGAACCCAAGTGCCACAACTGCTGAAGCCTGCTTGCCTAGAGCCTGTGATCCACAACAAGAGAAGCCACCACAATGAGAAGCCCATGCACTGCAACAAAGAGTAGCCCCCGCTCGCCACAGCTAGAGAAAGCCCACACACAGCAACAAAGACTCAACGCAGCCAAAATAAATAAATACAAATTAATTAATTAATTAATTTTTAAAACTGCTAATATCACAATAACTGTAACAACCTAGGGCTTGTAAGCAATTAATGGCTTCATATATTGAATATACAATATATATGCCATGTTATTTGTAGATAGATAGATACAATAATATATGCATGATATATGTCAGTCATGTTTTTCTGTATTTTACAAGATATGAGTTATGGGGAGAACCTGGCAGTGTCACTCCAGAAACAATGGACGCAAATGAACCATCTGGATGGGTTTTGGTCACAGGAAGAGGGAATCTACACTTATGTATTTGTTCAGCTGGAGATGATATTTGTTGTGGTTGGAAGGGCTACCGATGCTGAGGTTGCTACAACGCTCCCTATGCTGGCTCACTAGTTATGATTATTAATGAATTAGTTAGCTGCTGAAACCCCCCAAAAAGAGTGGCTTCCATTAGATAGAATTTTATTTTTCTCTCATTTAGGAGACTGGAGGTGAGTAGGTTCCTGCCATCTTGTTTTGTCCTCAGCTGTACAGCTCCATAGCTATTTTGAGAGGAAATAGAAAGCACACCCTTTCCTTTTAAGCAGGTGGGAATTGCAAACACCACTTCCTCTTGTGGTCTATAGTGGAAGGATTAGTTCCGTGTCTAAACTTAGCGGCAAGGGAAGCTTGGGAATGTTGTCTCCAGCGGGATGGCCTTGTGCCCAGATAAAACTCCATAACCTTGAAGAAGAGAAGAATGAAGTTAGAGGAGCAGCTAAGCATCAGGCACACTCAGCCAATTTTGATCTCTTCTTGTGTGATATACGCTTATATAAGCATATGTGCCATTCTTAAAAACGAGATGATTCCCACAATAGAAAGTCGTATTTTCTGGCTTTCTTAACGAGATGAGACTCAGAGTCAAGTCGTGTGTGAAACACTCCGACCTGCTAATAATTAGTGCCTATCAAGTCTATCAGTGACATTTTCTTCCAGATAGTCCCTGAATTTCTTATGGTTCAGAGCAATACATTGACTTGCGTCTACCTTCCACAATGCTTGGCACCGTTTAGGATCACAATAAATGCCTGTTTAATGGAATGTTCTGGATTAAATGGGGGGATTTGTTGCCCCATATCATACTGCAAATTGCTCATCTCTTTTTCCTACCGCTTCTCATTTCCAGTTTGATCACTCATGGCTTTGGGACCCCAGCAATATGCGCAGCCCTAAGCACTTTCCAAACAGTCCTCAGTGAAATGCTGAACTACTTGGAAAAGCACACTACTCACAAAAATGGCGGAGCGGCGGATTCTGGCCAAGGACATGGCACCTCGGAGAAAACCCCCCTGCGGAAAACTTCAGAGGCTGCTGTGAAAGAGGGCAAAACAGAAAAGACAGACTAGCTACATCAAACAGAATCTATTTCCAGAGAGTCTTGCTGCTGATATTTTTTCTAATACATATATCATTGAGGGTGATTAATCTTCAGTGGACCAAATCTCTGCCCTCCCCCAACCCTCCATAAAAAACAAAAATGGAAATGAAAAATGAAACAAAAAAGGACAAAACCAAAAAAAAAAAAAAAGACAAAAAAAAGGAAAAGAGCAGTGTAACTGTGTGATGAAATTGTCACTTTTTAATTTTATGTTATGATAAACTCCTTTTGTGCACGTACTTTATTGTTCCGAATTATATACATCACAGTCTTTAAGCACTTCTGGACTTTGGAGAGGCAGCACATGCTTTTTCACATCTAACTGATGCACTTTCTTACCCAACTCTGTAGTTAGGGATCAGAAAGCATGACCAAACTGGACTCCACCACCAGCGCATACAGCGCCAGTCTTTCTTGACTTAATTCCCTATAACAAAACAGTGCCTCTTTCCATTAAATAGACCAATCTGAAAATCAATCCATCAATAAATGCTTTGGGAACTGAAAAGGGCAGTCATGAATCTTTGTCCTGTGAATTGACAGCAATTTAAAAATTTTGGTCACCGCTAGCCCACTTAACTACCAGTGCCTTGGTGGTATTTAAAAATTCCAGAAAACTCTGTCCCCTCTTTGTGTGACTATTCCCACCCCACCCTAGGTCCATGTTTTAAAGAAGAGACTCAGCAGAATATTGAAGAGAAAAGAGATGACCTCTCCTATCCATTCTCCTCACTTCCCCAACCTAACAGTTCAAGGAAACAGACTGCATATAGTGGGTCAGGGCAGGCTGGATATAGGAAAGGGTAGCTTTGCCACTTGGGGTCCTGATGGAAAGCTGTGGTATTGTCTTGCCTGGAAAAGCAAGGGAATAGGAACAGCGATCTTTCCAGGAAGCCCTGCCCCTCAGAGACAGAAGAGGAGCCCAGGGAACTAGTGGAGGCCCCTCAAAGTGTCAGCGGCCAATGATTGTATGGTTAAAATGACAGCCGTTATTCTTTTTCTACTTTTGTGATTCTGCTACCTGCCCGATAGCTGTGTTTTAAACCTTTAGAGGCACAGAAGCATTCAGGTTGTGTTCAATAAAGAAAACAAAAACAGAATGATCAGAGAAGGCTTTTGCTTTTAAGATGCTTCCTTTTTTCATAGTTTGTTCTTAAGCTTTATTGTCCTGTAGTTAAAATACTGAAAACAAGAGGTTCCTGGCTGCCAAGGCCAAGGGCTAATTGAATGAAAGTTCAGACCATTAAAACCTGAATGTGTCAAGAAACCTGATTGGTACCACATAGTACTAACCTTTCTACTGTTAACAGTTTTCAAAGTTCTAAGCAAATAAAGATGTAGGTCATCGTCTATGAAAAATATCATTTAAAAAATATGTGGACTCCTGACATTGTTTAGCATGAAAATATTCTCCTCTCATTAACATATATCAATTACTTTCAGAATGTCTCTGCCACATTATAACCCCATGGGGAATTTTTTTTTTTTAATTGAGAGAAAATTGCTTAAGAGTTTTCATCAAGAGATCACAAAAAATGTTTTTACCTAACAATAATTCTTAACATCATTCGACTTTTATCTTCAATCTTATACAGAAAAGAGGAACATAATCAATGAATATCTAAATTTTCTAGACTAAATTCAGTTAACAAAAGACACTAGTAAGGAATTCTATAATAAAGGGGTTTTATAGTTACACAGTAGAAGAATTTAAAATAAAGAAAATCTAAAAGTAATGAATTGTGACTTCATGAGTTTATCTAGTTCCATTTTTTAAATTTTACCATTATTCATGGCTTTAAATTTTTTTGAAATAAAATAGAATAAAGCTGAGATTCTGCTGCAGTTCCAAATTTCATCACAAAATAAATTGTTTCCATTTACATGAAAATTCTCATACTGTAAAATATACACGTGAAACAAAAATGATGAATATTTCAGTTTAATAAGTAGTAGGAAAGCTATATACACATAATGTGGGCTACTAATATTTCCTTAATGAAATTTCCACATTGACTTTTATTCCTTTTATTATTAACAATACATATGTATTTAATATGGCATTTTCATATGCATATCTGCTACGTACTTAATGTAGTTATATACCATGTCAAATGTTCACCCATAATCAGAGAAAAAATTAGATCTGGCTTAGTGTACCAGCTTACTTCTCAACCCATAGTTGTGACTATTTGGGGTTCTTAACATCTCAATGGGGTGTTATTATTTATTAGCCTTGGAAACAGAAGTATAACTACAGTGCATATTATTTACCAGGATTTTGGGTGTCTTCAGAGCCTTAAATGGACAGCACCCATCATTTAACTTAACCAGCCATTAGGACATAAGTGAATTAATGGACTGGTCATGTTTAGAGTAATTATTTATTATCATATTTAATAGACATTGTTAACAGACCTACTTTTGCCTTGTATATAAGGTACTCAACACTTTTTAAATAAATGAGTAAATGAATGTGTGTGTGTTCTTTGTCCAAAATGGGCCAAAGGACTTTTTACTTTTGATTTTTTTTTTTCTTTGATACCCATTGCTTCAATCTGGCTGGCTTCTTCCATGGTAATTTATGGATAACACATTTTAATGAATAGGGAAATATTTCCACTCTATCACATTAGTTGCAACTAGATGCATTTAATATAAAACAATAAAAACAACTAGGTGAGTATCAGAATTTCAGCAAAAGTAAAGTTATAATTGTTATCAGTATCATAGTTTATAGTTAAGGAAGGTAGGTCACCACAATCTGATTTTCAGTGTTACAGTCAATAATAAAGCAATGAAAAAGCTTTCCAGATTAACTATCACTGGCCAAGACAATTTGTCCAAACCTCTCATACTTACTCAAAATTAATATACTTAAACTTATGAAAAATTGAGTCAAACTCCTATGAAAAGAAATGTTCGTTTTAAGGCTGTTTCAATAACCAATTTAAATGCCACTTCTATGGCTATTTCACTAGAGTTATCATTTGACCTAAGTTTGGTGGTTCTCGAAAAATAAAGGAAAACTCTGAATTATTCTATATTTTCTTCTCTGGAAAGATCAGATTACTGGGAAGATGCCTAGTCTATTCTCCTGCACCCTTCTTTTCCGATGCTTTAAAAATGGGTAATCCTTTCTGGCTTTGCAGTTCCTTTTTCCTTTCCCTTCTTTGAGGGTGTGTTTTTATCACTGTCCAAGACAGAACATGACCCTCTAGCTTATGAGCATCCTGACACTAGTGTGACAGTGATAAGAATTTGACCTTTTGTCACCTGGTGCTTTTAAAATAAATGTGTCAATGAATTATCCTTGTTAAAATGAGTAAAACAATATAATTTCATTACCCTATATTTTCTTCCTTTTGGGCTTCTTTGGAGGCATTTTTGACCAGTGCAATTGTTAAAATGTATCAGCATCCTTTACACAATGAATATGCCATCTCCCTGCAAAGGCCAAGTCAATATATGAGAGGTGGCCTGGCATAGTGACTAAGAGCGTAGACTCTAAAGCCAAATAACCTGGGTTCAAATCATGGATCTTTCGTTTGCTTCTGTGTGGCCTTGGGCAAATTGCTGAACCTCTCTGGGTCTCCATTTCCCCATCTGTAAAATAAGGATAATAATAGATACCTACTCACAGAACTACTGTCAGAATCAAAGAGTTAATATATATAAATTGCTAAGAGCAGAATAGGGGTGTGGTTAGTGCCATGTGAGTGTTAGCTATTGTCGTTAATACTTAGAGTTGGGACAAACCATATTTTTTATCTAGATATCAGTTTCTCCTCAGTTTATTGAATCCTTCCTATATGTCAGGCTCTGTCATAGAGACTGAAGATAAAGCGAGGAATAAAGCATTTTTCTTATGAGTTTCTTGCAGTCTCCTATGAAGATCCCAGCCATTATAATATGGTAAGTGCCCTGATGTAAATGTGCACAAGTTATCCCAACACAAACCAGACCCAGGTCCTGGGAACTGAGGGGAGGAGAGGGGAGGGGGAGAAATCAAAGGAGGGGTTGTAAAGGTGGAAGGGAAGGGAAAGGTGGAAACCAGGAAGAGGAGACTTTACAGTTCTGGGTGAATTAAAAATATTTGGGGCAGGATGCGATTTTGCAAACTAACCAATGCCATTTGTATGTCTGGTTGTTCCTATACCTCCGCTCCATTTTCGAGGGCACCTAACATTTTGTCCATACTGCCTCAGGGAAGGAACGTGACCCGAGGGAATGCAGGCAACAAAGGAATTGAACTTTTATACAAGTTTTCAGTTTCAAAATCCTGGGCCTTAAGGAGGACTTGAGGTTTAAAAGTATATCAGTCCGGACCTTTTTCCTTCCTCCCCACAGACACACACACACACACACACACACACACGGAGACACAGACACAGACACATTGGAGCCCATAAAATAATTCTCAGTTTGGTGAAAGAAGGAGAGGATTAAAGAAGAATTGAAGAAAGGGTAGCTATCGTTGCATCTCTCTGAGAAGGGGCCACATCCTGGGGGTGCATTTGGTGATAGAGGGAACCATGTCTTCACCCCAGAGGAAGGTCCAGAGAGGAAGACCACCCAGCATCATGCAGAAGCAGAGGTGCTGTCTATGTGGGGTGTGTCTAGGCAGATGGTTCTCAGACAACCTCACAGGGTTTCTCCGAAGGAGATTCTCTCAACATGGCCTGGAGAGACCAGGATGATGTGTGTGGGAGCAGAAAACAAAGAAGCAGCTACTCCTGCAACCCATAGAGATGCAGCAAAAAAATGGGTATTATTTCAGGCACACCCAGAAGCAACCCAGGTAGCGGGCAAGCAATGCAGGTTGGACCCACGTACACACAGGAGGAACATGACACACATGTCAATCAAAGACCAGAGGGGATATTCAGATGTACCACTTGGAGTCCAGTCAGGAGAACAAAAACCTTTTTAGGGATTTCAAAGAGAGAGGATTTAATAAAGATAACAGGTGAAACAGGTGTTAGAAAGTTGAAAGAGCAGAAAATGAGACACTGAATCACCCAAATACTAGTAATTTGAAAAAGTAGTGACTACCCTATAGATGAGAGAACAAAAGGAAAGAGGTGAGGTTACCTGAATCTGGGAGCTTGGAGGAGGGCATCCCCCTCCCCATAGTTGTTGCTTGAATGTCTGAGATTAATGCCGGTGGTACCTCTGAGGGGGTAGAGTTTGGCTAATGCTGGGATTGCAAAGAAGCTGGAGGCTAGAGCCATAACCTTCCTATTCTGCTGGAGGGATGGAGACAGGAATCGGAAATACGTGGAGCATCTTTCTGTCTCCTCTTCCTTCGAATTCTGACCAGTATCTCCCATTGTCAGAACCTAATTAGAAGCTTGCTGGCAAAGGGTTATGAGAAAGATAGTTTCAGAAAGGCAATACAGAAAGGTGGGCACCTCTGCAGCTGTCAGCATCCACAGATGGCGATCCAGGCCACGTGGTCCCCCACACAGTTTGGTGGTACATAAACCCTCTCCACCCAGTTCTGGGACACAGATGGAAACCAAGAGGACCCTGAATGGACTGAGATAAAATTTCTGCCACGCTTAAAATGAAGGCTCAAATATATATAAAATAAAGTGACATTTCTCATATATCCACATTGACACAAAGGCATTCATACCTACTACTTTTAAAAACTGTATTTCAGCTACTTCCCATGTGCATCACAGAGGATTCAAAAGGACCAAGACACTTAAGAAAATTTGAAATAACCCCCCATAAAAGGCAGAAAAAAATAAAAATAAATAAACATGGAATATGGACATGTGAGTGAGTTATTCCCAGTTAAAGTCTAATGTAAGTTTTCAAAGCTATTTTTCTTTAACATTGTATTTCCCTAATTATTTCTTTCATGTCAAGAGCTATTTGGAGAAAGAGCACTAAGATGATATTTAAGTTTGTGTTTAGTCTTCCTTCCAAGTTCAATCATGATGTTGTTGTAGTCAATAAAAGCTAACTGTATGCGTAAATATTAGTATCAATTATCTTCCTACCACACCCATTCTCCCTGGGCAGTATCTTCTTGTATAATTTCAACTATCATGTCTTTTCTTATGGCAAAGACCAATAGCCATCTGATGAAAGTCCATTGGACATTTGTCCTGGGTGTTTACCTATTCCGAGGGTTGGCAAACTTTCTCTGTAAAGGGCCAGATAGTAAATATTCTAGGCTACACAGGCCATATAATCTCTGTTGCGACTACTCTGCCATTGTAGCATGAAAGTAGCCATAGACAATATGTAAGCAAATGGCCATGACCGTTCCAATAAATCTTTATTTACAAAAATAGGCATTGGGATGGATTGGTGCATGCATTCCTGTAGTTTGCTAACCTCTAACCTAGATTAAATTTCTCAGCATTTCTTGCTGTTTGTAGCTATATGATTAAGTTCTCTCCATTGGAGGAATAGAAGTGATATTTGCCATGTCCAGATTTTACCAATAAAAAGCAGCCCTGCACTTACTTTCCTTCATGTTATGTCCTCTTCTTCCTGCTGCATGAGATGACAATGAGGCCCTGGGGCAAGAATTCTCAACCTTGGCTCTACTGGGCCTTCATTGTGAGGGGCTGTCCCGTGTGTTGTAGGATGTTTAACAGATCCTTGGCCTCTATGTACTAGATGCCAGTAACATCTCTCCTAATTGTGACAATCAAAATTGGCTCCAGACATTGTTAAATGTCTCCAGGGGTAGAAAATCACTCCTAGCTAAGAACCACTGTCTTAGAGTTGCCAGAAACACAAGATGGAAAGTACCCGGATCCCTGAATGACCATATGGAAGAGAAGTGCACATTACTCCAAGCTAAACTTCTACTACATTAAACCACTGAAATTGGAGGTGGGCGTGGAGGGCAGGAGGGTCTTTTTGTTAGCCTGCCCTAACACAGTACTGATGAATTCCAAATCCATATCTCCACTGATTTTCCGGCCTCTGGCCTTGCTCTTTTTTATTCCATTCTCCACACCGCAGAGAATCATTCTGAAAAGCAAATCTGATTTGCACATTGCAAATAAAACACTTCATGGCTTACTGTTGCCCTTACAATAAAGTCAAACTCTTCTAGAAGATTTACAACATCCTTCTGACCTAGTGTTTGCACTCTTCTCCAGCCTCCTCCAGCTTTATCTAGTATCTCTGTTTCCCCCATCACATTCCCTCCTCCCCCCAGCCACACACACACTCCATGGTCCAGCCACATAAGCCTTTTTTAAATTCCTGAAACTCTCCATGATCTAAGATTTAGCTTATTAGTCCTCTTAGCTTGAAACATTATGTTCTACCTAACCTCCTTCACAAGCCAGCTCTTGTTTATCTTTGGGATATCAACTTTGAATTCACTAATTTGGTGCAACTTTTATGAGTTTTCTATTGCTACATAACATTTTGCCACAAACTTAGTGGCTTAAGACAGCATCCATTTATTTGCGCACATTTCTATAGATCACAAGCCAGCCAGGCTTAACTGGATTCTCTGCTTAGACTCTCAGAAGGCTGAATTCAAGAAAGCAACCAGGCTGGGAAGAATCCACTTCCAAGTTCATTCAGATGGTTGGCCAAATTCATTTTCTTGTGGTTGTAGCATACTAAGGTCCCCATCTCTTTGCCGGCTGTCATCCAGGGGTCACTCAGAGCTCCCAGGGTCTGCTCTCAGGTCTTTATCACATGCCTCCCTCCATGTTCAAAGCCAGTGACAGCACATCAAATCACAAGTATCTCTCTGACTTTTCCTTCTGCTACCAGCTGGAGAAAACTGCTTTCAAAGGGCTCACATGATTAGATTATGCCCACCCAGGTGATCTTCCTTTTGATTAACTCAGCATCAACTGATTAGTGGCATTAATTACTTCTGAAAAATTCCTTGATCACCCAAGTTAATATGCTTATGAATGTGATATCACATTATATTCAGAGTCCCCGGGGATTAGGGTGGGAAATCATGGGAGTTCATCTTTAGAACTGGTCCTACCACAGAGGCCTTTTCTGATTCCCTAAACCAAGTTGCTTTTCTCTCCTTTGTGCCCTCATACCATCATTTATCCCTATCATGTCACTTATTAAAGACTTTTTAATAATAATTTGCTCAATTATCTTTCCTATGAGACAGATAATCCCCAGTTTCCATAACTGTAAAATGAGGATAATTATAGCATTCACATCATTAGGTTGTTATAAGGATTAAATGAAAATTTCAATAACTGAGCCTGAGACATAGTAAGGGCCCAAATGATGTTAGCTGTTAATATTATTGCAAATATTGGAATTGTTAGTATTAAACATCATTAGGTTTTGAAGCGGGAATCCATGTATCTTGCCTATTATTGTACTCTCAGCAACTAGCCCAGCGCCTACCCGGCATATGACTGGTAAGACACAAATGATGGGCAAATGAGGCAAATTCTAGGACTTGTCCAAGGTCTATAGAGAAAATATGTAAGGTTCTTCCTAAGAAAAGAGACAATCATAAATTACTGGGAGCCCCAGAAGTGTTTTCAGATTCACAGTGCCAGAAAGAAAAGTGATAAGTGCAAAATATCTCCTGCATTAACACAGAAAGTCATTGTCATATTCACTCTCCAACATATAAACCCTGTAAGCATGTTGCTAAAACCAAGATTTTGAATAAAAGAGCAATGCAAAATAAAACTGACAACTTATTGTCTCATGGACAGCAAAGCATTCTTGGTACAAAGTATCATATCCCCAAACAGCACTGAAATGGGTATAAATGCTTATTGTTCCTCATTATCCTAATTATCTATTTAAAGCCTATTTACTAGCAGTTAAGATGTTTTCTTTTTTCTGGGGTAATGGAGAGGGTATGGAGAAGCTGCATGTCCTTTCTGGCTTCCTAAATGTTTTCTCTAATTAGTCAACTTCCATTTTACAGTGGAAGATAAGTTCTGTTTTCTTAATGAATGACAGAATTCCACTGAAAATTATAGTCTTTTATCCTAGAGGATATAAAGCTATTATAAAGGCTTTGAGACAGAAGACTGTTATAATGGTTTTATTGAAAGGGTTTTGGAGAAGATTGCCTGTGACTGCCTTAGAACAGTATTATGCTCAGAGCATACTGCATATAAGCTTTCCCTCTAATGCCTGGTTACCCAGTATGAAGGCATGTATTTAATTGTTACATGGACATATAACTCCTAGAACAAATAACAATAACTTTGGGAATTCCACATTTCGTTACAAATTGGTCAAGCTAAAATTCTAATTATCAGCAACAGATCATACTGAATAACAAAGACTTTCTTGAACCCAGAAAGTTTTCTTATAAAATCCTCTCACAGTCATTATCAGAATGGAAACTAATCAAATTTATTCATCTATTTATTCATTCAACAAATATTTATTGAGAACTTAGTATATGCAGGTCACTATGCTAAACATTTAATAGAAGATTCTGAATAAGTTCAGCCCTAGAACTTTAAATCTTATTCAACTTTTTGTTTTCATTCGTCTTGTTCCTTTAAGATTCATATTAATTTCTAGTCCTAGACCTGAGAGATTAATGCTCATTTCCTGGCTATACAGCAATTCTTATTATGTACTTATTTTTTAGTAAGTCCTTGACTAGAAATACCGTATTTTATTTTATGCACTAATTCATGTATACCCCTAGATTCTTCAAAAATAAGATTTAATACAGCTTTCAGAAACTTAGACAAATAATAACATACTACATTTTAGGAACAGCGAGAAATACAAAGGCAAATTAATGATAAAGGTATAAAATAGAGCCAGAAATAAGGCTAAAACAAAATAGAGTTATGAGTATTTACAATACTACAGGTAAGTAACAAATTTAACTCTGAGCTTTCTCTAATAGCAAAATGGAAATTGAGCATTTATTCAATTCACTGTATTTGTGCCTAAGACTAAGCCAAAGCAATTGGTCAGCAGAAATACAACTATTTCTGAAACTTAGATTAAGGGAGGAAAAACGTTTTTCAAAAGAATCTTTGGAAAAAGAACTACGAATGACATTCTTTCAGCAGATTAGAGTTTCTCAGCCTCGGCACCTTTGAAATGAATTAACAAATAGACAAATTGTGTAAAGTGTGATTATGAAGACAAAATGACAAAGATTTAATTTCGACAAGAAGAGACAAGGCAAACCCCAGGAATGGAAAAGAATATGACCTGAAGGATGATGGTATTTACCCAGTCCAAAGCAGGAGGGGAGAGCATTCCTGGTGGAGAAACTGCGTGTGCTGAGTCCCCAAGGAGGGACAGAGCTTGGCATCTGTAGGAGCTGTCAGAGGTCAGTGTGGCTGCCATGGGGTGAATTAGGAGCAGGTGAGCCAGGGGGGGAGTGGGGATGAGACTGCAGGAATGTTCCAGACCTGCGGTCCAACTGAAGATCCTGTGTTTCATTATTAAGTGCAATAGAGAGCCAGTGAGGGTTTTTAATCCAGAAAGTGATGAAACCAATTGGAGTTTTCAGTCCTCAAAGCCTCTTACTATCTGCCCTTTAGAACTCTTATCTCCTTCTTTCTTTTTAGGGCTCCTTTCCCGTTGGAAACAGGTGAGTGATTTTGGGAGCTTGGAAATAAGTGTTTTAAAATCTTATTATTGATAGAAAAGCAGGTGCATGTCCGTAGGATCAGGTGGAAAAGGAGTGTTGGCAAGATCCCAGGGGGGAGGCGCTAGTATCTGCCCAGCCCCCTAACCCTCAGAAACAGGTGTGAGCATGATAATCTTCATTTTCAAAAACCAGGGATGCTGAAGCCCTCAGTGAAGACACCCAAATAAAGATCATATCAGAGCCACTTTCTTTGACGTCGAGGTTTCGAATTCCCCGGAAGGAGCTTGCTGATAGTGGATCTGGCAGTCAATTGATATTTGGGTATTTGCCACGTCATGTTTTATCTTTAGTATATGGCTTCCTTAGGAAGTGAACTTGACATTTTATATGTATTCCAAGCATTTTTGTAAAGTATAGTCAAGTGTGTTTCTGTTTTGTTTTTAATTGAGATATAATTGACAAATAGCATTATATTGCTCTTTTCTGGTTATCGCAGCGCGAGGCACCATGAGCAGCAAAGTCTCCGGCGACACCGTCTACGAGGTGGTGCGGGAAGTGCTGCAGGGGAACAAGCTCAAGCGCTGGAAGTTTTTGGAGACGGTGTAGCTTCAGATCTGCCTGAAGAACTATGACCCTCAGAAGGTCAAATGCCTCTCAGGCACCGTCCGGCTTAAATCCACTCCCGCCCCAAGTTCTCCGTATGTGTTCTGGGGGACCAGCAATGTAGTGATGTGACCAAGGCTGTGCATATTCCGCATATGGACATCGAGGCACTGAAGAAACTCAACAAGGATAAGCAACTGGTCAAGAAGCTGGCCAAGAAGATGCCTTTTTTTTTTTAAACTTTGGGATTATTTATTTATTTATTTATTTTTGGCTGTGTTGGGTCTTCGTTTCTGTGCGAGGGCTTTCTCTAGTTGCGGCAAGCGGGGGCCACTCTTCATCGCGGTGTGCGGGCCTCTCACTATCGCGGCCTCTCTTGTTGCGGAGCACAGGCTCCAGACGCGCAGGCTCAGTAATTGTGGCGCATGGGCCCAGCTGCTCCGTGGCATGTGGGATCTTCCCAGACCAGGGCTCGAACCCGTGTCCCCTGCATTGGCAGGCAGACTCTCAACCACTGCGCCACCAGGAAAGCCCGATGATACCTTTTTGTCTTCAGAGTCTCTGATCAAGCAGATCCCACGAATCCTGGGCCCAGGCCTGAATAATGCCAGCAAGTTCCCTTCCTTGCTGATCCACAATGAGAACATGGTGGCCAAAGTTGGTGAAGTGAAGTCCACAATCAAGTTCCATGTGAAGAAGGTGCTGTGTCTGACAGTGGCTGTTGGCCACCTGAAGATGACACACGATGAGCTTGTGTTCAACATCCACTTAGCTGTCAACTTCCTGGTGTCATTGCTCAAGGAAAACTGGCAGAATGTCCGGGCTTTGTACATTGAGAGGACCATGGGCAAGCCCCAGTGCCTGTACTAAGGCACAGCTTAATAAACCATACTCCCACCATTAAAAACAAAACCCAAAGAACATTATCTTGGTTTCAGGTGTACAGTATAATGATTGGATATTCGTATGTATTGTGAAATGAGCACCACAATAAACCTAGTTAACATCCATCACCATCTACAGTCAAGTGTTTTGAACATGTCTGTGAACTGAACTTAATTTTCCATGTAAACAAGGTTGACAATTTCCTTGCAGAGAGGTGAAAAGAACAGTATTGGACACTAAACATGTGTTAAATAAAAACTGATCTGGGGGCTTCCCTGGTGGCACAGTGGTTAAGAATCCGTTTGCCAATGCAGGGGATAAGGGTTCAAGCCCTGGTCCGGGAAGATCCCACATGCCACGGAGCAACTAAGCCCGTGCACCACAACTACTGAGCCTGCACTCTGGAGCCCGTGAGTCACAACTACTGAGCCCACGTGCCACAACTACTGAAGCTCATGTGCCTAGAGCACATGCTCTGCAACAAGAGAAGCCACTGCAATAAGAAGACCGTGCACCGCAACGAAGAGTAGCCCCTGCACGTCGCAACTAGAGAAAGACCGCGCAGCTACGAAGACCCAGCACAGCCAAAAATAAATAAATAAAATAAATAAATTTATTTTAAAAAAACAAACAAAAAACCTAATCTGGGCTTAGTTAAGGAGAAGCTTCATTCAAAGGGGTCATTCAAAAGGGTGAGGAAGGGAAGGCGGCCTCTTGCAGTAGGGAGAACCCCCCAACTGGAAGATCTGCCGGATCTCAACGGTCCAGCAGAAAAGGATTTTTCTTTAATACAGGATGGGGAGTAAACAAGGCTAGAAGGAATCTGGTGTGGGGAAATAAGTGGAGTGGCAGGACAGTTAATCCAGGAATGTCTTTCCTTTGGGTCAGCTGATTCTCAGAAGAGTGGTTAAGGAAGGCTTGTACACTGGCTCAGAATGAGAGTAACTCAGAGTTCAAGGGCTTGGGGGAAGGAGACCAGCTTCACTCTAGTTTGATCAAGTCAGGTATTTTGTTCAGATTAGTCAGTGGGTACAAACTGTTCAACCCATCATTTATGAGACAAGGAATGAGAATGTGGAGGGTGTGTGTCTGGCATTGCCAAAGGTCAGCGAGGAGACATCTGGCTCTTATCTAAGTCATATGGGGAAGAATGTTTCTTGGCAGTAAGGCATTTCCCTGAACATAGAAGAGTGGGAGGATTTCTTAACCATTGCTGTTTCCCAAGAACACAGGGCTCCCGTAAAGTTTAACACTGTCACATGAATGAGATTGTTCCCAAAACTGATGCACAAAATAAGCAAAAAATACTGAGACTAGCCTAAAGAACTCCAGTTCATGCTGTGTTAATTTTTAAAACTATGAATGTTCCTGTGATATCAAGGAATATAAATATTGATGACATTAGTATAAAAATGCCCACCTTACCTTCTTTAGAGATAAAATGGGAAAAAGCCACTCCTATTTAAATAGGTAAGAGTCATCTAGATTTAGCATACAATTGTTTATTTAAAAAAAAGAGGACAGAGACTTGGGGTAAAATCAGTATGTGAAGTTGAATGTTGCTTTGGATTGATCAATGGTTTTAAACAAAATGAATCTTTCAAGTGTGAGGTTTTTTCCAAAAAAAAAAATCCTACGCCTACCTAATTAAGCCATTGGTCCTGTCGTCTTTGGTATTTTAAAGTACTTTTATCCATGCAACCCCCCAAAATGGCTGTTTTGTATGTTTGACAAGTGTATCATTTCTCATTTTTAAAATTCATAATAATTATCACATAAGAAATGAAATATATGTTGTATGAAAATATTGTAACATTAAATTTCAAATTAACTAGAGTTCTAGAATTAAAAGTAATAATTAAAATATTATTTATATGATTAAAAACCACTTAGAGGCACTGGCAGAGTAAAGTAGCCATCAAAAAGGATGCCCAATTTAAATATCTTATTAAAAGTTTGGCCAGAAAATTCTCTGTGGCAATTCCTTAATATCTACCACCTTGACAATTTTTAAAAACTGAAGTATAGTTGATTTACAGTGTTGTGTTAATTACTGCTGTACAGCAAAGTGATTCAGTTATACATATATACATTCTTTTTCATATTCTTTTCCATTATGGTTTATCACAGGATATTGAATACAGTTCCCTGTGCTATACACTAGGACCTTGTTGTTTACCCATTCTATATATACCAGTTTGCATCTGCTAACCCCAAACTCTGAATACATCCCTCTCCTACTCCCCACCCCCTTGGCAACCACCAGTCTATTCTCTCTGACAATTTTACTAACTAATTTTTGAGGAGAAATTTATTTCTGGGTATATTTTATCCTACCTTGTTCCTATCTTTTTATATAAACACATAAATGCCATATAAACAGAAAATGCTGCCTTCAAGTTTGCTAAAATGTGTAACAAACTTCCAACAATCATAAAAGGGAGTATATAAAACCCCAAACCTCCCAGCCCCTCAGAACATGTCTGTAGGCAGGACTAAACTCTGCAGATCTAATGTACGGAGGCCAGCTAGTCACAAAAGCTCACCTGTACAGACCCACTAAGGATAGGTGTAGACATACTGTTTCTAATAAAAGGAACAGATGAACTTCAGTCTTATTTTGGCCATGTAATAATATTGTGGCCCAGGTTTTAAGTTGACTAAAACAAAGACAAATCTGTTGGAAGCCTGTTCTCCATGAGTCTCCTGTGTTTCTCTCTTTTGCACTGACTACTCTGGTCTGAACTAGCTCTTCGAGGTTGCTTGTATTGTAAACATTCGTGGGAGATAAAACAGTGTCTCCCTCTGGGGCAGGGGATAATCATGCTTCTGTTTACTGCCCTTTATAAATGATGTGTTCCATAAGCTCAGGTTTCCTCTCTTATAACACAACTCACTGCATGTACAGGTTATCAATGGACCCTCTTCACATTGACCTGTAGGAACTGGAACAAATGCTTACATTCTAGTTCCTGCTATTACCATGAGTAATAAAGTCCTTTGTCTCTGACCCAGAAGTCTCGTGTCTTCTGCCAGCTTATATGAAATCAAGCCAAGCTAACTTGTTGGCTTGCAAGTACGGTAAAAATCTCAGACTCTACAAAGTACTTGACAAAACCATTCTCTGGGAAAGTTTCTTCTAATTTATTCCTTCAAATGAACTTCCATGTGTGGGAAAATTTAATGTTTTTTTCACTGATGTAAGTGTTCACTCAAACATTGATGAATAAATGAAATGAAAAGTAATCTTTGGAAAATACACATTTGATACAGGGTCCTTACAAAAAACTGTTTCTGCCATCCCCAAAGTAAGAATTCACAAAGTAGAAAATGGCACCCAATACCAACGTGCATCCAGAAAATATTTCTTAAAACTTTAAGCAATTCTATTGAAGTGAATATTAGTTTTCCACTACTCTGTGGCAAAGTCCGAATACCTTGACTAGGCATAGGGACCCTTCAATTCTTTTGCTCTGTCAACCTCTCCAATTCCACCACCCACCACACTCACTCAGAGATCCTGGGAAGATCCTGAACATTTTCAACAATCTGAAAGAGCAAGTCATACCATCTAGATCCTGCACATGCTGAGACACTCTCCATCCACCACCTTCCCCTTTACCTCTCACACCTGTGAATCCTTTGGGTCTTCATGTACATATTATATCCCTTGGGAAGCATTCTCTGATGTCCCTCACCACCACCAAAACTACCACCCAAATCAAGGTTCAATGCGATCAGAGCATACGCTTCTCCCATCCACTCCATATTGTATTACTCTGATTACTTTTTTCATAGCACTTACCACTCACTCTTTGAAAGTATCTTATTTATTTGTTTAGTAATTTGTTTCATGTCTCCATGGGAGTGGGGTACCTGACACAGAGTAGGTCATCAATACATGTTAGTTAAGTAAATAAACAAAGGCTAAATGCAGGGGCAACACTATAATTCTTGATTAGATTTATCTATTCACTGGTGAGCTCTAGTGAGCTCTAATGAGCTCTAAAGTCCACGAGAGAGCAGGGTCTTCATCTGTCTTATTCCTACACTGCCTAGGACAGCAGGAAAATTTGTTGAAAATATTGCATCAAACAACTCAGACAAACTCTCAGGTAAGAGCAGCTAATTAAATAATTTGGAGTTGGAATGAACCATACGTGTAATACAGTTCAGTCTCTTAGTCCTAAAAATAAGAATGAATACAGTATTTGAGGTGATACAGACTTTAAATCTTATCGAGAACAGCTACTAAGAACTGTGTTACTTTGTGACTTTGCTCAGCAAATCTTCCCATCTCTTCTATGGTGGCCCATCCTCCTTTCCTCCACATTGTTTCCCCAAATTCTAGTTTCACCTTCATCATGGCTAAGAAGCAGCTGAGTGTCTCCAGCACCAGGAGACCTCAAGGAGCTGTGATCTGGGGGAACAGTTCCATTTTCTTAACTCCTTGCACTTTGTCTTCCTAATCGAAACTTGGCACCGACAGTGATCACCGCAGTGGAAGAAGGGATGAGGGCGGTGGGGATATTTGTGGATGGTGGAGATGTGTACATGTAGGTGACAGGGAATGAAAATATGATCAAACAGGCAGTGAGATCAAAAAACTGAGGGGACTTCCTGCATATCTTCACACACTTACAGGAGTGGCATAAACACACAAGGTTTAGGATAAAATAATCTATAGAGGCGGGGCTCTGGAAGAGGATTTCTGCCCCCAAAACTTTTTTTAAGTTATTTTTAAATGTTTTTTGAATAACTAGTAAACAAACAAGTAATTATAGGGCACAGGTTTATCTGACTACTAAATCTTTTAGGAACTATAAGGCACAGATTTACCTTACTAAATAAACTAGTAACCATAGGGGTTATATTTATTTTCCTTATAACTCATTTCACAAGGAAATACAAAATAGATGAAATATTATTCAAGTATAGAAGATAATTCACAAAGATACAGGAAAAGTACAGGGTTATGTCATGATGAATGTTTTTGTGTCATGCACCAATTACCAATTCCCTGAAGAAGAAAAAAGTTACAATAAAAAATAATTTTTCATTCTCATAACAGGAATTAATGTAACCCTTACTGTTCCTCTAAATTTTTGCACCCAGAATTTTCCCATTACTCTATCTTCAGACGTATACTTCCTTTCCAAATATCAGCAATAGCTCCCAAGGCCTTGATAAGCAAGAGAGCGTATTCTACTGCCCTCTGCTGGAAGATGGAGTTATCACCCATCAACTGGAGAGGAAATGGCTGCTCTCTCCATAATCCCTTCAACTACTAGTTATCACCAGCCAGCTAATATATCATCTAATGTAGATGATGGATATAGATATAGATAGACAGACGATAGATGAATAGATCGATGGATTGCTAGATGTAGATAGATAGATAGATAGATAGATAGATAGATACATAGATACATAGATACTAGATGAATGATAGATCATGGATAATAGATAGATGATAGATAGACAGATAGATAGATAGATAGAGATGCTAGATAATTGATAGGTGTATAGATAGACAGACTATTATTCAGAGACAAGACTGAGTATATTCTGCCACTATATTATATCTATTTTCCGATCTAAGTCAAACTTCTATGAACCTGCAAAATAAAACTAGGATAACACTTTTTAAATGGTAAGCACTTGACAAGTAGGGAATGTGGAAAGAGATGCTCCTAACCAATGTACAGATAACTGATAAGCTTAAGATGCTCAGGACAGGGGAAAGATCTAGGTTAGACACAGGAAAATTGTTGTCAAATCTCCATTTACTTATGTGAAGTCCATGAGAGCACTTAATACAACATTTAATAAATAGCTGCATTGCTTTGTGCCTTAGATCACCCACCTTTAAAGTTTTTACTCCAACATTCTGAGCCCACTGAGAGTGACAAATAAACTGTGTGTGCTTATGTGTAAATTTTCTTAAAATATGGATGCTATATTTAATGTCATAGTATTATCGGAAGCATAGACTTAACTCAAAGTTTCCAGAAGGGTTATGTGAAATATAATGGCTTAAAAATTTGATAGGTCTTAGTTTGGGAACATGCTGTATCCTCCCTTGACAGTTACTGCTGACACTCCCTTCTGAATGATGCCTCCGTCCATGACTCACCGGGGTCGTGTTTGGGCTGGAACACTGGCTCAAGGATGTTATCCCATCATCAGGGAACAGGCATGGATTTTAGACTCAAATAAACTTGGAATTTGATCTCGGCTCTAACAAAACATTGAATAACTGTTAGAGCAAACACTTGTGTAGTATGCACCGTGTTTAAGAGCCCCGGGAGAGAGGTGTCAATTTTACCAATGAAGAAACTAAGGCACAGGAAGTGTTAAGTAACTTTCACGTACTTGAGCCCCAGAGTTAGTAAGTCATGCAGTCTCTTCCCTGAATTATATTATCCTCATTTATAAAATGAGAGTAAAGAGACCCAGCTTGCTGGATTTGGGGCAGGATGAGGGAAAATGTATACAGAGTGTGAAGCACAGATCCTCGTACCTAGTAGGTGCTGAAAAAAATTGTTGCTGGTATTTTTGTCCCTTAATGGCTTGGTCCTTATGGACTACCTGACATTTATCCAGTTTCCAACAGCAGTAAATCACTCAATAAAGCCACTGCAGAGTCTTTCTGCAGAATTCAGTGTTAGAAGAAAAGCAAAAAATGACCTTTCCTAGACCCTCCATTTGGAGGGTGCAGACCCAAGAGCATGTGACCAGCTAGGAGAAACTGGAGCCCCTGTAGAGAATCGGAAGAGAGAGAGAAATACCCTTCTTTTTACATGTGCTATTGCTTCCCCAGCTCTTTCCCCCTTATCTATTCGTGACCAGGTTGGTCAGACCCAGCCGTAAGACGGTTTCCCTTTCTCTGACCTAACTGAGATGGTGTTCGCAACCAGAGCGGCTATGAAGGTGAGGTTTTCCTACTTCCAGCACTCACATCTTAACTAATGGAGTAATCCCATGACTTACCGAGACCTGGACCAGCTCACCCTATTTGAACTTGATATTTATTATAAGAATCTACATGTCCCAAATGCATAGAACAAGTGAAAACCAATCCATTCTCATGAGTCATTATTTAGAAGCAACGTGAGATCCGGGGACCACAGTAGAGATGTACTAGGTTGTCATTCTTGACTCACAGAGTCTCTTGGGCAATGAGGTGTCCTCCCTGCAGGTTTAATGGCTTCAGGAAAGATGTGTTTTGTTTCCTTTCAGCAGGCATGTCTTCAGCCCAGATTACTCCATTAATCATTCCATAACGTCCTCCCCTGTACAGAATGTTTACACTCCTTGGTTGCCTTAACCGGCAGAAGTGGTTCCTCCAAAGGATCAAAATGTTATCCTTCAAATCTTTCCTCATGTGTCTGCGGCTCCAACCTGCATAAGTAAGTAACAGATGGGACGGTGCCATGACCACACCTTACTTGTGAGCCACGAAATTATATGGTTCATTCATAAACCCTCTGGTGAAACAGGCTTTTATGACTCTAAGTTGGAAAATTTGAGGGGATTTCCACTTAACTTCATGTTAATTTCCATGGTACTAATCAGTACATTCCAACTGCATGTGGTATCTTTATTTCTTAAAAAATACTCTAAATAACTACTCCTGTAAATATAATACAAATTTATATGGCAGTAAAGTCACATTTAAGAATTCTTCACTTCTCAAAATATATTATCAGTTTCCTTTTTTATAAATGATCTTTTAGTGTCTTAAAAATATGCTTTGTTTTGTAAACACAAAAAATAGCAATTTTACTAACCTGATTTTTGAAGTCTCATTTTATCAGCTAATTAAGAACGTGAGAGAAATAGGTGCTTCATATATATTTATGCATATTTTTCTTTGTTTTAAACATACCTTGTATTTTTATTTGCTTCCTGCCATTAAATAGACTGAACTTCTTCTGACACCTTCTTGAATATATGGGAAAATAGCTTATATGTCCACGGTCTTTGTTTTTTTTTTTGAAGTACAAATGTTATATTAGTTTCAGGTGTACAACATAGTGATTTGACATTTATATACACACCATAAGTCTAGTTACCGTAATTTAAAATTATTACAATATTATTGACTATATTTCCTATCTTGTACATTATAACCCCATGACTTATTTTATAACTGGAAGTTTGTGCCTCTTAATCCCCTTCACCTATTTTACCCTCCCCCCTCCATCTGCTGCTCTCTGGCAACCACCTGTTTTCTCTATGCATCTATAAGTCTGTTTCTGTTTTGTTTATTTATTTATTTTTTTAGATTCCACACATTAAAATGAAATCATACAGTATTTTTCTTTCTCATCTGACTTTTTTCATAATACCCTCTAGGTCCATCCATGTTGTCACAAATGGCAAGATTTCATTCTTTTTTAAGGCTGAATAATATTCAATTGTGTATACATATATACATACTACATCTTCTTTATTCATTCATCTGTTGATGAGCACTTAGGTTTCTTCCATAGCTTGGCTATTGTAAATAATGCTATAAATAACATGGGGGTGCATATGTGTTTTCAAATCAGTATTTTTATTTTCTTCATGTAAATACTCAGAAGTGGAATTGCTGGATCATATGATAGTTCTATTTTTAATTTTTGGAGGAAACTGTTTTCCATAGTGGCTGCCCCAATTTGCATTCCCACCAGTAGTGCAGGAGGGTTCCCTTTCCTCAACATCCTCACCAACACTTATTTGTCCATATGGTCTTTTTAAATAAAGACCAAATTATTATCTAGGCTCAAAAGCTCCCATCAGTTAATCAGTAAATGTTTACTGAGGACCTACTGTGTTCCAGACACTCTTCTAGGCACTGGGGGTATATTAAGCAAATAAAACAAACTGATGTCCCTGCCCTCATGGAGCTTACATTCTAACTTGTGTTACCTAATGGAAGATCTAGGAAACAAGATTTGAGTTTGAATCTTTACTGTCCAATTTATTCTCCATTGATCATTTCACTTCTGTTAGCCTTATGGCTTTCCTTCCTATTAAATAATTGTTTTTTAAGATACCTTTTATCCACCTCATTTGAGTGTTTTGAAATTTAAAACAGCAAGGATACAGAAAGCCACGTACACAAAAGAATAGAGGAGGCATTTATGGGATACACTAAGGGCTAAGCTGTATTGTCTTCCCTCAAGGAAGAGTTAATCTTGTGCAAGGAGATGGCTGTGCCATGAGATATATAATGATTAATCACTAAACTGCGTGCTGCTGACTTTAACTGCAGCTGGAGAAATCAAGGAGCACTAACTACAGGGGGATGATTCAAGGAGAAGGTAAAACTTGGACTGGTTCCTAAATAATATTGAAATTGGGAAGAGAGTAACAAAAGTCACTAATGGGGATTGGAATGATGTAACAGTTATGAAATGTACAATTATGTAATGATGTACAATTATGAAAATTGCTTGATAAGGACTGAGAGAAACAATAAGCCCTATGAAGGGCATGGAGAAACATTTTGGAGGCCTTAAAGTCCAGACAGAGAGTTTGATGCAATAGAGTGGAAGTCTCAAGCATGAAGGGGAGATGCCAACAGTGCTGTCTTAGGAGGGTCTAAGCTAGATACTGAGTCTGCTGTAAGTTTCCCTCAAAAATAGGCATGTCCTGACATTGTCCGCCTCTCCCAGGGATCAGAAGCCTTCCTCTTCCAGACCTAGTGAACTTCTGAAGTCTTGGAAGAAGAGGAGAAATATATGTACCCCTTGTGCACCAGAAGAAAACTGTCATCACTATACCTCTAGGCCCTCCACCTGCAACTATTTGGGAAGATCCAAAGGTGAAGCAAAAGTCTTGACTCAGCCTCCCGCTATAAACCTAAAGAAGAACAAATATTAACATTCTACCTCATTTGCTTTTTATATATCCATTTGAGAACAAACTGCAGGCATAATGCTGCTTCATCCTGGAGTACTTCAGTGTGTGTTTCCTAAGTGTAAAGGTATTCTCTCTTTTTTTTTAAAATTAATTTTTATTGGAGTATTGTTGATTTACAATGTTGTGTTAGTTTCTGCTGTACAGCAAAGCAAATCAGTTATACATATATGTATATCCACTCTTTTTTAGATTCTATTCCCATATAGGTCATTACAGAGTATTGAGTAGAGTTCCCTGTGCTATACAGTAAGTTCTTATTAGGTTATCTGTTTTATATATAATAGGTGAAGGTATTCTCTTATATAGCCACAACACAACTTTCAAAGTCAGGAACTTAGTATTGATAGGATACTATTTATAATCTACAACCTTATTTAGATTTTGCTAATTATACCAATAAGGTCTTTTAAAGAAAAAAAAATATCAAATTATGCACTGCATTCGGTTGTCCTATCTCTTTAATCTCCTTTAATATGGAACAGTTTCTCCATCTTTCTTTTATTATATGAGCAATTATTTTGTCATATATCTCTCAAATTGCATGTGCCCCGTGTTCCCTCCTCATAAGGGAAAAGGAGTAATTTTACAGTAGAGACAAGTGGCAGACACCATTGGAGCCAAGCAATCAGCGTTAATAGCACCAACCATGGCACAGGCTGACATCATTTGCCTCCTGATAGGATGCAATGAGAACACATAATTTCTGTGCTATTCCTACCCAAAATTCATAACATGAATCTAATTTTGTTCTTTTATGTCTAGTAATATGCCCAAAACATTCAAGCAAAATGTCTCTACTTGCGTTCTACCCTTGTCTAACTGTCATAATTGCAGGATAAACCATGTGTCATTAGATCACAAGGACTGAGTTCTACCACCTTATTTACTTCATGATCTAGAGAGCAAGAAAAGGGTGAGTGCTACAAAGACAACTCCAAGTATATTTTTTTCGCTTGTAATCACATCTGGGTTTCAAGGCTCCCATCGTTTCCTCTACCCTTTGTATCTAACCAATTATGTTCTCACTATTTCTCTGTATGTAAATATGTACACCCATAATCTGGAGAGTTGAAGTGAAAATTTAGTTCCTATCCAATGTTCCAGAATTTGAAAAAAAAAAAAAAAAAGATTGCTTATTATGTTATTTTTTTATCTGATTCCTTGAAGCTGGTATAGACTTTTTCACTTGGATTAAAAGGCCCAAAATATTTTTAAAATATTTGTTAAAATAAATTTTCTTTCTCTTTTCCCATGAATGCTCGAAGTATAATATTGCTATTATTTGCGTAGAAATTGAAAGCTATATTTTTCCCATTGTCTAATAGCAAACTGCCAAAGTTCAAATCTTCAGAGCCATATGAAGTTTCATTCCTCATGAAACCCAAGCTACATGCTAATGAAAAGAAATATTTTCTTTATCAGCATTTGCTATTTATCTTCCTTCACCACATTTCATTCATTTTATTTATTTCATTTTGTATCAGGGATTAATCTGAAATGTCTGATTTTTTTTTTTTAATCATTTTTATTTTTGTTGTTGTTGAATATATATGTTTTTTTTTTTTTAAAGATTTATTTATTGATTGATTGATTGATTGCTATGTTGGGTCTTCGTTTCTGTGCTAGGGCTTTCTGTAGTTGCGGCAAGCGGGGGCCACTCTTCATCGCGGTGCGCGGGCCTCTCACAATCGCGGCCTCTCTTGTTGCGGAGCACAGGCTCCAGACGCACAGGCTCAGTAGTTGTGGCTCACGGGCCTAGTTGGTCCGCGGCATGTGGGATCTTCCCAGACCAGGGCGCGAACCCGTGTCCCCTGCATTAGCAGGCAGATTCTCAACCACTGCGCCACCAGGGAAGCCCCTGAAATGTCTCATTTTAATGACAAATCCCCTTTATACAAAACTTTTTAAATATGATTTCTTTTTTTTTTGGCCATGCCACGTGGCATGTGGGATCTGAATTCCCCAATCAGGAATCAAACCTGTGCTCTCTGCATTGGAAGCGTGGAGTCTTAACCACTGGACTGCCTAAATATGATTTTTAATATAATTCATTCCTAACTTGAGATCTTGTGGATAGGGAATGTCAAAGGCTTATAATAACTTTCTTTTAAAGATTTCAAAAGTAATGATCCCGGGAATAGGCACGTGAGAACTGCTGGGAAAAAAATCAAAGAGGTAAAAGCAAACATAAATCAGTAAGTAAAAGTAGAGCCAGATTTGCTTTCCAAACAGAACAGTCTACTCCCTAATGATACAAGTCACTGCATGGACCCAGGAGTGTCCCTGAACCTTGCCATTCCTCCTGATTTCCTTACATAACAAAAAAGATAACCAGGCCTCTCTTGCATTAGTTCAGCTGGAGGTAGCTCTCCCCAAAAATATTATAGTAAATTAGTAGACTATATTTTTTAACCAAAACCATTCTTTTTAAACATATTTTTAATAAACCACGTAATGAAATTTCACACCTAGGCTTTAGGATTTTGTTACGTCTCTAAAATTATTTTAAAGTAATTAAGTAGTGTTATTAAACCAAAGGTGGTATTATTGCTGCTTTTTAAAAATCAACTCATATATATAAGGTTTGAATGAGTTACACCACTGAACAAAAATATTTGACTACATCAGTAAGCCAATTATCCACCATCCTATGCACATTTCCGGTCAACCGGGAAAATAGATAATTTTTTTTTTCTTTTTTCCTCCCACTGAGTGAGATTGTTAGCTGGATGAAGAAACAAACTACATCCATTTCTGCATCCAAGAAGAGCTCAGTCCCCCTGCTGGAGCCCCTCCCAGCTCTGGCTGCCTCTGGCTTACACACAAAGGCTTCAGGTCCCAAGTTCAGGAGTGTCGAGTTGAATTAGATCCATCTTAAATCATTTCATTAGCTTTAGAACTCCACCTTCAGATATAACCATGGAAAAAGATCAATCAAGGGCACGTTCCAGTATCATTCACAGGATTTCTCAGTTGCCATTGGGAGGGGGTGTCTTTATATTTTCACAATGCCTGGCACCCATTCCTCCTGCGCCTCTCTTTGTGTTTTTCCTTCTCCTCTGCTTCCCTTAAGTTGTTTTTTGTTCATGTTTGTTTGTTTGTGTTTGTTTTGTTTTGTTTTGTTTTTGGCTTCCCTTAAGTTTTAGCTGCACATCTACATTCTCCTAGAAATTCTTTATGAATACAATCATGTTCTGACTGGTACTAGCTTTCCCTCCTACCCATTTCCCTGGGTCAGGCATTTACATATATAAGTGGGTTTCAGTCTCATATGCATTGCTTCTCTAATTAAATACATATTCCCAAAGGACAAAGGAATCCTACTTCTATTTCTTATCATTTCCAGATCACCCAGTGGCTAGTGCAGTACATGGGATAACACCTATACACCTAGAGCTTTGCCTGACACAGAGAAGCACCTAATAAGTGTTAGCCATCCTTATCACCACCTAAGTGCTGACAACAAGTAATAGGCATCTCACAAATGTTTACATATTAATGCACAGTTCATTCATGTATTTGATTTTAATTGTTGAGCTCATTCTTCTGTGGTTAAGTTACACTGATACGGAAGTCAGACACATTTGAAAACTGCATTAAATGAAGAGAAACATTCAAGTAGTATTTTCATCAGTTACTGTGAGTTATAAAAGTTCATGAACTACAGTCATGGCAAAACTGTAATCTGGTTCTATCAACTGCAGTACTTCATTATTCTTATATTTCTCTCCACAGAAGAAAGAGCAAATATTGTATCCATCATCAAAAAACTTTTAAGAGAGCGTGCCAATGCTAATGTGTGTGTTAGGGGACGTGCTTTTGTCTTTAGATGCTTTTAACCGGTAGACCCGCGGAATTAAAGAGAAAGATGCTTAAAAAGTCATTTCCATGTGAGGGTTAGTAATGAACTACAGAAGCAAATTAGGTGAAGGTGAAAAACTGAGAATTAGAAGGTGGAAGAACTGGAGTTTTGTCGCAGCCCAGCCACTTGAGATCTCAGGCAAGGCATTTCATCTTTCTGAGCCCTAACTTGCTCCCCTGTAAAATGAAGGGCCTGGCATAATGATTCTTTATGTTCCTCTCAGTTCTAATACTGACCTCCCAAAGTCCTCACACAGAACAGTTAGAACTAATTGTTCAACCCAGGGCTGTTTCCTTAGAGCTGGCTAGATTTAGTTGAATTGAAATTTACATGGAATAATACATATTTTCAATTTATATTAAAAATATAAACTGCATCACTCTAAAACTACACTACAGAATTTTTTTCTTTCAAATCCTGTAGGAAAAAAAAAGAAAGAGATTGACAGTACTAAGGCTTCTTTCTTTTATGTGCCCTAGACTTCTTTGAGGATTATGATTTTAAATCTCTTAGAAAATTACAAAGTCATTCCAAAATGTCCCATCTTAATGGTTGGACCAGCAAACCGTAGACTACTGTTTCTCAACCTCAGCACTTTTGACCTTTTGATGATTCTTTGCTGTGGAAGCTGTCCTATGCATTGTTTAATGTTTAGCAGCATTCCTGGTCTCTACTCACTGGATGCCAGTATCACCCCCTACATGCCAAATCATGACAATTAAAAAATGTTTCCAGACATTTCCAAATGTCTTTGGGGGATTAAGATCATCTCCACGTTGAGGACCACTTCCTAGACAGAAAGTCAACAGCCCACCACTGGCTGTATCTGTTTACCTCCCTTTCTGTCCATTTTCTAACTTTCTGTCCCTATTCATCTTTGTTCCCTTTCCTCCATTTGATTTCTTTTTTTCTCTTCCTTTTATTCTTCTCTGTTTCTTTTTTCTGTCTCTACTGCATCTGATTTAGCTTTTCCATTGTCCAAACCACTGGCACTAGGAGGTCAGAGAGAAGCTGACTCTGGGCCTTGATGAGCACCCATAGAATGACTATAAGGCTAAGGGGACAGCTTTGAAGTCAAGGTTGGGCTCAGATCCTTTTTCTGCAACATTTATTCGTTCTGTGACAATTTGGCAAAGTTGCTTAATCTCTTTGGGCCTTGGTTTCCTTATCTGAATTACCTTTTTCATAGACCTTGTGAAGATTAAATTAAGTGAGCTAAACTATTTAATGTCCTTAGCTTAGGGCATGGAACATGGGGAGGTCTCAATAGGCAGCAGCTATTACTTCATAACATTATGTTACTGGAAATGAGGAAGCTATACTTCAGTCACAGTGAAGAGATTTTAAGAATATAAGAGCTCACAATAGAAATTAAAGCATTATCCCTATATATATATACCGTATATAGTATATACTACAGTATATATGTATACTGTATATATATATATATATATATATATATATATATATATATAGGCTGATGCAAAAAAAAACCCATTCAGTTAAAAGTTGAATAAGTTCCAGTGATCTAATGTATGGTGTGGTGAAATTATAGTTGCATTATTGTATCATATTATTATATTATATTATATTATATTATAGACTTGAAAGTTGCTATGTGTAGAGCTTTAATGTTCCCACCGTAACAACAACAAAATGATAATTACATTAAATGAAGGATGTAACTAACCTTATTGTGGTAAACATTCCACAATATATATATATGTGTATCGAATTCACATTGTTTGCCTTAAAATTATACATTGTCATATGTCCACTGTATGTTGATAAAGCTGGAAAAAAATCAGTAAAGTTTTAACTTCAAAATAAAAAAAAATTAAAGCATCATTATTGTTAGTTGTCAAAACAGGTACAATCTAATTAGCCTAAGAAAATAAATGTAGAGTAAAGGGCAAAGTTAATGATGGTCATCCTTTCAGTCTTTCTGCCGAGTTACATCAAAAAATTGCTAATTCCATCAAAGTGTCTGTAATGTGACCGTTTCACAGGAACGACTGCATTTATTCTCAAATGTAAGTCGGTGGTACTAGAAAATATATTAATATAATAATCATTCCAAAAGTAATTGCTCCCTTCTTCTATTGAAGAAAAAAATGTTAGCTGGAAACAATAATTAAACTCACTAAATAATGTTTGGAGAAAATTTTTGAAACACCCTGATTTCCAAAGGCTTGAGCTGATATGCTGCTTCCCTTCAGGTTGAACGTGATTTGGAAGGCCTCTCTTTATAGCCAAAGTCATTTTTGTTGTTGTTGTAATCACTTGGGTAAAAGGTCACTTTGCAGCCAACATTATAACATGCTTTAAAGTTGTATTCTTCATTTTCTAGTACTGTCGCCATACTAGAACTGAAATGAAAAGTATTTGCAAAAATAACATCAAGCCCACTGATTAAAAAAAAGAGCCATTGTCCCAAGAAACCAAGTTAAGAATAATCTAAGGTCAGGCTTGCATTCAAGATTTGTGAAAATCAGAAAAGCTGGTAAAGCTGTTAAGTCCTGGAACAGATCCTTTTTAGCAACTCCAATAACTGACTAGTTGCTGCGTTACTGCCGGAGCCAGCTCTCTCCATGATCTGTCATTCAACAGGTAGGCACACTGAGTCACAGAATCCTAATCTTGGATTCTGAGACCCAGGGAGGCCAAAAGACCAGATAGTAAGTACACTGGTGTCAAGGCCAAGAGTAGCCTCCTCTTTGGTTCACAGTCCAATGCTGTTTTCTTTCCTTGGGCCAAGGGTGATAAGAGATGTGGCCCTGAAGGTAGGCTTCCACTAGTGAGTGTGTAAATCAAGATCTGGGGATGCTCAGGGTGAGACTTTATGGGACACAGTCACCAGTGGCAGAATAGGGAACAGTTTCTCCTATTGAGAAATGAAAACTCTGGGATCGTAGAGCCTGATAAAGAACAAATAGACCCTCCCCCCTACACATACACACACACGTGCATTTCATTTACTAATCACTAATCATTATTTCTATTTGAAATAAAACAAAGCTCCTAGGCAAAAAAGTAAAATTTGTCTGAACTAGGGCATTTGAAAGTGATAAGTTACTTAAGGCTTTACATTAGAATATAAAATACCATTTAATGTAGTTTCATAGTCAAAATCACAAACTCTTCTCATCCTATAATATTTCACTTCCTTTGATAAGACAGTAAAATCTTTCCAAGCAATTTCCTTCTCTGATTTGCCTTTATATCTGCATAATGTGCTGCAAAAAAAAAAAAAATAGGCCCTTGGTAAATATTTATTGAAAGAATGGGCCCCATAAAAGCATCAGCTTCAGAAGTTGCTAATATGACCTAATGCAAATTTCCATTTCAATTCCCTGGAAGCTTTCAGAAAGTTTTCATGCCGAAAACTCCATATGTCATACATTGACCAAAATTCTGAAGGAAACTGGTGAGAGAGAGAGAGATGATTAAAAACTGACTGTCCATGCTTAGTTGGGTCTTAAAATATTTTTTCACTCTTTGTTTAGGTTGTGATGGTGGAGTTAATAAAAATATTTTACAATACAACAGGAATAGAACACACTTCATAATTTCTTTAGAAACAATAGTGAAAGCAATTAAGGAAAGATTTAGAAAGAATGACTTCTCTATTATTGTGTGCTCATTAAATTGTCTAAAGATTTTGTTGTTCTTGTCATTGTTTAAAATCATTTATATATACCTTTCTGTGAGTTAAATTGACACAGTATTACTGTAGTATGGGGAGCAAAAAGATTTGATTACACAAAAGAATCCAGAAATAAACGTTACTGTTCATTGTTCAAAGCAACAAAGCTCTAATAGCTTAAAGAGTTTTGAAACTGGCTCCAAACTGGTTTGGAGTGAGATCATTGGATAAATCCTCTGCAAAGGGTTTATTACTTTTCTGGATCAAACAAACGTCCCTCAGAAATGATGACAAATGAAAGCCTAAGTGCCCTTCATCCATAACCTAAATAAATAAATTTCCTTTTTTAATTCTATAAAGCTACCTACAGAAATCCAATTAAATATAGAAAAGAAGCGATAATGACAGAAGCAAAACAATCAGAGACTGACAGACCAATAAGGCTATTGAGTATAATTACTGTGATGTTATTTCTACTAATAGAAATCAGATAACATGGGCAGTACATGGAAACATGGGCTCAGTAGATGTGTATCATTCCCCAGTCAGATAATACTTATACAGATGCAGAAATAATGGGATCTTCCACATATTCCTCTCAATGCCTGTCCTTTACAATCAGTAACCTGCTAAACTTGCAACAGAATGTCAAGCTAAGCTCATGGAGTAGAATCCCAATACCTTGGCCTCATTAAGGACCTCCCGCCCAGCTCTATACAGGCTGCGTGACACCACCCCTGACAGAGGTCGCCCAGGCTCTGCTTGTATTTTGCAGGGATGGTCAGTTCACAACCAAAGCTGCCTTTCCCAGCACTTTAAATTTTTAGAAAAAAATTTTTCTCACATTGAGTTTAATCGGCCTCCTGGTAACATCTCTGTACTGATCTTTATCCTGTATCTTTACAGGAAAAGAGCGTTATTTCACCTAAAATGCTTTGAGCACATCTGGGCCAGCCACTTTGCTATATGCTGGCAATGTAAAATTCAATCGACAAATGCCAACTTCTTCCCCAGTCTATACCTTCTTCCCCAAAACCAGCCCCAAATATTAGAATACAGGGTTCACATCCTTAAGTTTTCTCTGTTCTAGGATGACTATCCCAGTCTCCTCAACTCCTTCTCCCTTGTACATGGTGTCCAGGATTTTCTTTAATCTGGTTGCTTTCTTTTAGGGTTATTTGTATTTATCAATGAGGTCTTCAGCAGGTCATCCCTGAAATTTACTAATGTAACCTGGGATTTCACTCAGTCACTCACTCTGGGTTTGTCAGTCTCAGTAAGTTGTTGGGTATGATGCTGATGTGATCATTGTGTTCCAGAAACCACAAGGACCTTCTGCAGGGGAAAACTGTTCAGATTTTCTTTTTTGCTGCTCAGCGCGGTTTGCAGGATCTTAGTTCCACCACCAGAAACTGAACTCGTGCCCTCGGCAGTGAAAGCACAGAGTCCTAACCACTGGACCGCCAGGGAATTCCCAAACTGTACATATGTTCATGTCTTCCTCTATCAGTCTCTGATCCTCCCCTTCACGCTTAATGTTTTTGCTTCTTTTATCTTTGTTAAATTATAGCTTTGGGGATTTGTTCCAGAGTATTAGCCTGTTAAAATATTTTTGAATCCTCATCCTGTAATCCAAGGAACTAACTCTTCTCCCCAGTGTTTAGCACCTGAAAAATAATGAACACGTATTCTAATTCTTCTTCTGAGTCACCATTTTTCTTTAATATTAGAAAGAATAAGACTAAGAACGAGCCCCATAGCAAACTATTGAAACAATTGCCTCAAATTGGTTTCCATTAATCAATCAACCTCTTTGGGAGAGACTTATTCAAATAGCTGCAAATCTGTGGTTGTAACAGTAACTACAACATACTGAGTGCTTTCCTTATGCTGGAGGTCATAAGCATTTCTTATGTATTATCTCATTTAATCATCATGAACGCGCCCATGCAATGATTATTGCTATGCACATGTTTCATACAATGAATGTGTCTCTTACATGGAAATATATTTCAAGTGTTTCCTTTTTTTTTTTTTTTTTTAATTTTAATTTTTTGGCTGCGTGGCATGCAGGATCTTAGTTCCCAGACCAGGGATTGAACCCACACCCCTTGCAGTGGAAGCGCTGAGTCTTAACCACTGGACGGCAAGGGAAGTCCCTAAAGTGTCTCATACAGGAAAATTATGGGTCAGGGAGGTTAAGTAATTTTTTAATATCCAAGAGAGTAAGCGGTGAATCTGCAATCACACATGTCTGTCCCACTCCAAAGCCCACGTCCTGAGTCAGAAGGCAGGCCGTCTCCACATACCATGGCATCACTCAGCTCAGACTGGGGAGCCAATGAGAAAGTTTTGAAATGTCTCCGTGAGCTCCAGATACATTATGGGCCTGATACTCAGTCTAGTAAATCTATAGCAAAGGACATGAGGATACATGGAATGATCTCTTCTTCCTGAAGCCACGCTGGTGTCTCGGGATATCCCCTCTTTACCTCCCAGAGTGCATGACTAACCACTTTGACAACCTAAACTATCATTTTGCTGAGGAAACAATAGTGTAATTCCCCACCTGTAAGTTCTAGAACCCCTCTTCTTCCCTCTTTCTGAAAAATGAAGTTTTTTCCAGCCTCAGCTATTAGACATTGCTTCCCTTTTGCATGTGTTATCAAAGGTTACTGATCATAATTTCAAGATCAAAACTTCAAACTCTTGACTACATTAAGATGTCACTCATCTAGACTTGATGCTTCATCTCTTTCAAAGCGTTAGTTAGGTACTAACTATTAAAATGATAGCCTCTTCCCTCAAGCTGTATTCTTTTTTCTTTTATATCCTTATTGGAGTATAATTGCTTTACAACGTTGTGTTAGTTTCTGCTGTATAACAAAGTGAATCAGCTGTACATATACATATATCCCCATATCCCCTCCCTCTTGAGCCTCCCTCCCACCCTCCCTATCCCACCCCTCTAGGTGGTCACAAAGCACTGAGCTGATCTCCCTGTGCTATGCAGCTGCTTCCCACTAGCTAGCTATTTTACATTTGGTAGTGTATATATGTCCATGCCACTCTCTCACTTCCTCCCAGCTTATCCTTCCCCCACACCCCATGGCCTCAAGTCCATTCATTACGTCTGCGTCTTTATTCCTGTCCTGCCCCTAGGTTCATCAGAACCATTTTTTTTTTTTTAGATTCCATCTATGTGTGTTAGCATACGGTATTTGTTTTTCTCTTTCTGACTTACTTCACTCTGTATGAAGTAATGTCCATCCACCTCACCACAAATAACTCAGTTTCGTTTCTTTTTATGGCTGAGTTATATTCCATTGTATATATGTGCCACATCTTCTTTATCCATTCATCTGTCGATGGACACTTGGGTTGCTTCCATGTCCTGGGTATTGTAAATAGTGCTGTAACGAACATTGTGGTACATGTCTCTTTTTGTATTATGGTTTTCTCAGGGTATATGCCCAGTAGTGGGATTGCTGGGTCATATGGTAGTTCTATTTTTAGTTTTTTAAGGAACCTCCATACTGTTCTCCATAGTGGCTGTATCAATTTACATTCCCACCAACAGTGCAAGAGAGTTCCCTTTTCTCTACACCCTCTCCAGCATTTATTGTTTGTAGATTTTTTGATGATGGCCATTCTGACTTGTGTGAGGTGATACCTCATTGTGGTTTTGATTTGCATTTCTCTAATGATTAGTGATGTTGAGCATTCTCTCATGTGTTTGTTGGCAATCTGTATATCTTCTTTGGAGAAATGTCTATTTAGGTCTTCCGCCTATTTTTGGATTGGGTTGTTTGGTTTTTTGATATTGGGCTGCATGAGCTGCTCAAGCTGTATTCTTATCCTTTCTTTGTTTTCTTCCAAGATGATATTCCTAAAAATGTGTGTGCGGGTGCGTGTGATTAGTATTTATCAAAAGATCAGGGTCAGTTCTCTTAAACTCTACCGTAGAGGGTCCCAGAGAGCTGAGATTTTGCTGCAACATGTTCAGAAAGAAATACTTTCATTTTAAACTTTTCATTCATTACTATTTGCTGCTTTTAAATCTCATTAATTCTGTTCCTAAGAAAAACAAAAAACTTAGATATCATCCAGTAAATTCACCTCATTTTATAGATGAGAAAACTGAGACATGGAAAGGTCAAAGGACTTGCCCAAGATAACATAGCTGGTAAGTGAAAGAATCTTCTTATGTTAAAGAAATAAAGAGAGTCATAGAATACATATCATTCTCTATTTTTCTCAAAATGCATGCATGTGAGTTTTAGGAAGTAGTTCCAATGTAATGCTAATTTCTCCTAAATGTTCCTTGTGCTTAAGAGACATTTCAGCTCTGATGTTATGCATCATTATGTGTTTATTCATGCTTTAAAGGTTAGATTTCTGCTCTACATCTTTCCATGCCTTTATTTGCAAATTTTTCCTCTCAGATGTGTATTGGTCTATTGGTTGCATTTTGAAACCAAATTGTTTAGTGTTCTCACCCTTTGAGATTGCCCCTTCTTAAATCAATAATATGGAAAATATCCACAATGATGGAAATACCTGTCCTCCTGCCTTGGTCACGCCAGGAAAGATGAGCACCTCTCACATTGTGTATGTGAAGTATCCATTGGTATTGGAAACCATTGTTCTCTGGCTGTTTGCATCATTTACTCCAAGCCCACCCCTTACCCCCCGTCCCCATCTTCCATTCCTTAACCTCTTTATCTCCAGGAGATAGAAATTTGAAATCTGTCCCTTTGGCAACTTCACAGCCCCACAAGTAAACAGAAAAGCCTGAGGACTTCAGAACATCTAAAATATGCAATAAAATTATTGCTCTTCCTCAAAGTCCAAGACCAAGTAGAAGTTTCCATAGTCACACTGCTTTTCATTCTCACAAGGGATTTCAATTTAAACACCACTTTAAAAATTCACAATTGTGCCCTTGATTAAATATTGTGGTTAAAGTAAGAAATGCTATTTCCTTTTCAATGTTTGCCTCAATCTGTAAAATCACGAAGAGTCGTTCTGGAGATCATTCTACCCCCGTTTAATTTTTTAAAAACCCCCTTATGCAAACATTAGTCCCTCCTATTTTGTTCTCTCACACCCAGATCGCTGACACCTATGTGGTAGCAAAGCCCTATAAATCTAAGGGCAGGGGTTCGAATTGTAGTTTCACACATTCAACAGTAATTTTTCCAAACTGATGTTAAAAATACATAATCAAGATTCCCCCAAAATATGATCATGAGAAAGCTTCCAGATAGAAACATGGTAGAAAACTAGTTAGACTACCACAATGAAACGTGCGCCTGTCATGTCTTATTAATCGACTTGGTGGACGATCATGCTTCTTGAGAAGTAAGAGGTGGAGGTAGTATCTTGGTATGTCACAAGTCAATGCTCCCTCGTCTCTCTTCCTTTGCCTGTTTATGAATCCAGGACAAAAATAACTCTGGAAAAAAATAATTGTCCAAAAATACTGTCTTCTTCATTTCGGAAGGAAGGAAGGAAGGAGGGAAGGGAAGGAGGAAGGAAATAAGGAAGGGAGGGAGAGAGGGCGGAAGGAAAGAAGAAAGAAAGACAGTATCACAGCGCTGTGGGCAAACTGCTGAGTCTGTACATAGTCGGGAGATCTAGGTTGGGGTTCCCGCCGGCACTTTCTACACAGGAAATTATACACGTCCCTAGCTGATGGAAGCCTTCACTTTCTTGACACCCAGCTCGGTGTCTTGAGTTAATGAGGGGAAATTAAATTGTTTTACAAAGTGACGGTATGGAATAGGTTCCTTTCATACTGTGTTGTTGTAACGAATTCTCACATACATTCCCATCGTATAGCTCAGTACCCTGGCTGTTAAATAGCTTACACGACCGGCCATAATGAGAGGGGTCGGGGTCCTGACTTGTCCCAATAATCCTAAGTCTTGGTTTACCATTTTATTATGTGTGTGTCTTGGGAAGATGGAAAAGGGAAACCCAGGCGGACCGTGTGTTGTGTAAAAGAAAAGGCAGTCCGTCAGGCAGCCACAGAAGGAGAGAGCTTATGAAGCCTTAAATCACAGGTGCCAAGGTGAGGAATAGGGGGAGGAAGGAAGTCTGAGAACTTTAGACAATTCTTTTTTTTTTTTTTGACAATTCTTAATTAGATTTTTAGAAGAAAGAAGTGAGACATGAGAGTGCTAACAGCTGACCTTGATTTAATATAATGATATTTTTCGGTGGAAAAAAAAAAAAAGTTAGAAACTTACTCGGAAAACCGCCAGCAGAGGGCTCCATGCTAGGTGCATTCACCTCCATTAGCGGCTCCTACAGTGATCGGAAAATAGTTCCTCTCTCCGAGGCTGAGAAAAGGGGGGTATTACTAACTCGCCTCGCTGCTATTATAAACGGAAATAAGTATAAGTGAGAGGGGAAAATACGAATATAACTACCTGGGATGTCTCCAGTGCGCTTCTACTTAGGCAAGCGTGTGCCACCCCTGAGAAAACAAAAACAAAACCAAAAAATGGGCATAGGGCAAGACGAAATGGAAAATGAAATGATGATGAAAATACATATTTTGCTCGTTTATCTTCCCTTCAAAACCAGAGGGTTTTCTGCCTTTGCCTTTATTTTGTTTTGCGTTTATTGAGTCCTTGCGGAAATCTTTCCTTACCTCACATTGATTGGAAGGTTAAAGCGAAATGCAACAGAAAGTTAAGAGCGAGAGAAGCTGGTTCAAGTTAGGAAATTTTTCTTAGTAGAGAATGAGATTTTATTTGTACATTTTTTGAGGCATTTGAACTTTATAGATGCTCAAACAATCATTTCTAAAATTAGGAGATATGATAAAAAATTGAGCTTTTAAAATGCTCTTAAGCAATAACAGGTTTTCAAGAACCGGAAGAAATCGCTGGAGAAAAAAAAAAAAAAAATCGAGCGGCCGTGCAGGATTTGCTTACACAAAATCCCGACAGAGGGCGCTGTTGCCCGTTCAATGACTTATGGAAGGTTCCCTAAGAAAAATTTCCCTTGCAATTTCTAGGATTTTTTGAATAAGGCCCACGTTGGAAAATTGACTCAGCCTTTAATTGTATTTATGTATTTCTTTGGGTATCTCTTTATATGTGTGTATATTTTTAAATTTATGCTTCATTCTTAATAAACCAGATTTCAGTTTTTCTGAAGAGTTTACATAAATGTTAACCAAATATTTCCAGATGATTCTAATTTTAAAAATATCTATTTTACCATAAAATAAAATTACATATGCAAAATTTGAAATTATATATATGTATATATGGCTATATAAATAGTTACACTAAAAACATATATATTTTTAAGTAGTTTTTTAATATAAAAGTATCCCTCTGAGACTTTTTTTTAGTTTCAAGTTTTAGAGTTTATTTATTATAGATTAAGAAATGATGTACCAAAAAGAGATTAAAAAGGTGTTAAAAGCATTCAGAGAAAAAAAATTAAGATTTTTTCCAAGTGCTTTTTATTTGGGTTGGAATGATCTTTAGGTAAAAAAGATAAAGGAGTTATTGGTTTGAAAAGGAAAAGACAGTTATTCCCATTAATAAATTTCTGTCTAGAGAATCTGAATTTGCAAGTCTATAATATTTATCTTGCAAAATATTGATCTGGGACTGATTTTAGTTCTGGAAAGGGAGGGTAAAAGCCGTTTCAAATCCCACCACACAACAAAATTAGGAAGAATGCCTCCCCATGTCCAGACTAGCTCTGGGGGCAAAGAAGGAAATCTTCGCTCAAGCTCCTAGTGGAAAATCTGTACAGATTTTGTGTACTTTAAGCTGTTAATGTTTAACGTAGAGGAAAGGAGAAAGGAAGGAAAAAGGAAGGAAGGGAGGGAGTCAGGGAGGGAGGGAGGGAGGAAGGAAAACAGGATGGAGGAAAAAGGAAGGAGGGGGAGGGAGGGAGGGAAAGGCAAAACATAAAAATTAAACAGGAAATGAAGAAAGGGTTTATTTCTGAAGTTCCCTCTGAAGCACCTTCTTCGAGTTCCTTTCATTTGACTTATCTTTGAAAAAATTAAATTAAAAATCTGTAGAATTTTTCATTCTGCACGATATGAAGCATCTCCCTGGTTTTTATCGAATCGATATCCACCGTGGTTGGCCGGAGCCCTCTCTTCGGAGCGCACAGCACCGCTCAGCAGTCCTGAGATTTACAGACAATCGCCCTTTGCAGATTCACTCTTATCAGGTTTAATAACTTCCACCCCAAATTGCCCTGGTCCCTCCTCATTCCCTCCTGTCATTTATTTTCTGCCCCAGGGGCAGAGAGCCTTCACTGGACTTCCCTTCTGGCTGTGGGAATCCTTCCACACCCTGGAAGGAAGTAGAATAAAAGGGGTGGGGGTGGGAAAAGGGGCCAGTGAGGTGAGTATTCACTTTGTGATGAAATTCGGGAACCCTGTGCCTTAAAGGGTGCCCATTTTCGAAGTTAGGTTAACTTTGTTCTTGTTGATGTTTATGTTTTCCTTTTCTTGGGGGGGAAAAAAAGCTATACAAATCACCTTACCAAGAAAAAACACATTCAAAACAAACAAAATCCCCACACCCTAAAGTATTTTTCAATACCTCCTTGAAAAACATTCTGCTTAAACCTTCCAGAGGTTCAGGTGACCATTTCTTGACTCTCCATGATTAAAACCACTTAAAAGTTATGGACAGCAGATGCAGATATAAAATGTCCCACACCTCTGCAAAGAAGGCTTGAAATTAACATTGTGTGATTGTGCATGTATGTTGCTCCCTACATCTGAAAAAAGAAAGAAAAGAAAAAAACCTTCATAAAATGGAGACTTCAGCCAAGAAAAGAACGGCACATGGAATCCATTGAAAATACAGACAAACAACCCTTAAACGATAGGCAGTACAGACTGAGGTGGTTCATATAGTATTTAAGGTTTCAAATTTGTTGGGCAGAATGACCGGATAATATGAGAAATGGTCACTGTGGTGAGCCAGCTTTTTTGTTCTACAGTGACTAAGGTACGGTGAAAAAAAAAAAAAGTTGTGTAGCCATCAACACAGAGAGATCACCCTTAAAATCCCCAAATCCAGCTTTCAAAACCCTCCTGCTGAACGAACAAGAAGAGGAGCTTTTGTGTTTAAAAATCTCAGTAATGGTCCCCCTTTAAAAATCTACATAGAAAATGGGGGACTGTTGGCACCCTGGTTTCTCCTTATGAACTGTAAAGACTTTAGTCAGTGGCTACAATGATTCATCATTTTCAATATAGAGGTTTTTTAATGTCTATATTTATATTAATCACACTGACCGTCTCTCTCTCCTTTAAATGCACGTTTAGAGTCTGTAGGCTCTGTGTGACCCAGGGGTGCTTATATAACTAAATGTGGGTGTCTGGGTATAAATACGTGTTTATGATTTTTATAATATATATGTCTGTGGGTTGCATCTAACTCCTGTGTGTGTAATAATGTTTTTCTCTCAGCTGAGGCTTACTTCTCCAGCCTATTGTTTGAGACAACAGATATAAGTTGCGATGGGAGAGGAGCGTCGGATTTGGTGTGTATCCCCCATTTCCAATTATAGATGGATCATTACAGACAGCGGAGTCCTGAGAAGCCAGACATCTGCTCCTCACATGAATGCACTCACCTCCTAGAGACAAGGCTGCCATCATGCTCTGGAAGCTCGTGGAGAATGTCAAGTACGAAGATATCTATGAGGTGAGCCTACACCCCCGGTTGCATCTTAGAGCTTTGCAGATAGAGAATTTGAGCTTCTTGACACCCCCAACTCATCTATATTTTTAAGCTATTTGCTCGTAGATTTCCGGTCGGTTTTCTCAGCTTTCTCCAACTTTTGGAAAAGCTGGTTTGGGGAAACTTCGCTATTCTGAAACAAGACTTTAAGGTGGAAATCTGACTACTTTAACTTAGGAGATTTCTCTTTTTTGTTATTTTATTTCTCTTTCTCTCTTCGTCGCCCCCCCCCCTTTAGGATCTGATGGGGAACAGTGGTGCTAGTGAATGTGGGCAGAGAAAATAGAGACTGATAAAGGCAGAGACTCTCCTCGTTTTGAGTGTGGGAGAGAATTAGGTTTTCAAGCCTATTTCGTAACAGATTCGAGCTTTTAATTTTTATTTTCAATAACATTTTTGAAATCGATAACCAACGGATCCCAGTAGAGGACGAAAATATAGAAGGAGGGAGGTCGATGGATAGACGGACAGATGGATAGATGGATGTAGAGAGAGCACAAGCCAAGGAGCCATAGCAGA
This sequence comes from Balaenoptera borealis, assembly GCF_965194805.1. NCBI lineage: Eukaryota > Metazoa > Chordata > Mammalia > Artiodactyla > Balaenopteridae > Balaenoptera > Balaenoptera borealis. The sequence continues at coordinate 82,826,567 of NC_138869.1, forward strand.
CAATTTTTTAATTTTCTTTTTTTTCTCGTGTTTTGCTTCTTTGAGAGTCGGGGCGTTCAAACCACCCCATGTCTTGGCATTTTTAACGAAAATTTCTGCCCGGGTTGAGTGCGCACCGTTCTTTACCGCTGAGGCCAGGGAGACTCGGGTGGAGATGCAGCCCGCAGCCAGGCGGGAGCCTGCCTCCCCGCGGGCGGGGCGCGCCGGCCGTGCGCTCGGGTCTCGGGCGCCGACGGAGCGGCGGGGCGGCGGGGCTGCGCGCGGGCCGGGCTGCCGGGCGGAGAGGGGACGGCGGCCCAGGACCGCGGAACTTCGCTCCGAGCTCACCAGCCTGGGAGTCCCCGAATTAGGCGTGAGGGGAAGCGGGGAAGCGAAGACTCCGAGGAGACGTCGAGGGAGGGAAGCGGGAAAGAAAAACTTGGCGGAAGGCGAAGAGAAAGGGGCAGAGGAGTAAGGGACGGGGAAGGTAGAAGCTGGCGAGCGGGCAGTGGCTGGAGGTCGGAAGGAGGGGAAGTCGGAGAGGGGAGGGAGGACGAGAAGCCAAGTCTCGGGCGATCGGCGCGGGAAGCGCTCGGTCGGACGAAGCGGTCGCGATGGGACGCAAAGAGGATCCCCACGCCGCGGGGGACACGCCATCCCGACGGCTCCGGGACGACTCCTGAAAGCCGGGCGGGGAGCCGCCTTGCGGACGCTAGGAATGGGCCCCTCCCGACGCCGCCGGCCCAGCCCCGCGACCCAGGCTGCGGCTCCGAGGAGCCCGCGCGCGCCCCGCCGCTGCCCGGTTGAGTTTCGCAAGCAGCGCCCGGCGCCCGCGCCAGAAGCCTCCCAGCTCTGCCCAGCCCCGAATCCTGATTTTGGGGTGCGTGTGCGTGTGTGTGTGAGTGTGTGTGTGTGAGAGAGAGAGAGATGAGAGGGAGAGAGGAGATTCGTCTTTCTGCGGAATGATGATTGGGGCTTTCCTTTCCTCTTTGTGGTTGTGTATTGACTGTAACGAAGAGCCGCGCCTCCGCCTGGTGGGGTTTGTTTCTGTTCGGCCTCCTCTTCCTTCTTTAACAGGCGGGATAATGGTCTAGTCGAAGGAACTAGAACTGTCCTAAAGAATGTGAGCGCCCGAAGTGGGCTTGGTACGGGCGGGGAAGGGGCCACGGTGTAAGTAGTTCAGGGTATACAGAGAGGGACTTCACTGGGTTCCGAAAAGTAAGCAGGATAAAACTCGTTCTAAGAGTCTGGAAGGTAGACTGGCTAAATGGGAAAGGAGGGAGGGAGAGAAGAAAGCAGGGAGGGAGGGAGGGAGGGAGGAAGAGGGAGGGGTGGAGTGGAAGAGGGAAAGAGGGGAGAATAAAGGGGGAGGGAGAGAGAAGAGACCGAGAGAGAGAGAGAGAGAGAGAGAGAGAGAGAGAGAGAGAGACAGAGAGAGAGAATACTGCAGGTATTCCTATCTGCCTAATTTTTCTGCTCAAAAAATATAGGAGAACCCGCAGCCCGGTGGAAGGAGCCTATTTAAGTCGGGAGAAAGGTTGAACTTTAACAGAAATGGCAGTTAGGCCAGTTGAACGGGTTCCTGAAACATCCAAAAAGGTTTTCTGTTGCCCCTGGCTTTGCCTGGAAAGGATAAGTTTAGTGTACTTGAAGATTGATTGCATATATTTTAAATTGAAGTAAAAAAAATCACAGACTGCAGGAGCACTGAAGAGGGAAAGGCTGCACGAGGGATGGAAAGCCCCCATCTCGCCTCTATCCTTTAATAAATAAGCATAATCTCCAGTATGCGTGAAAGTCTGCAAACGTCACTGTAAACAACCGGGCCCACCGGTTTGCTTTGCTCTCCCCTCCAAAGGAGGAGGCAACGCCTTTTTATTTTGTTTTTTAATCTGCACACGAAGCACCTAGGGCGATCCATTCTTCCCATTAGGGAAGTCCCTCTCCAGGAACCAGGACACCTACGTTCTGCACAAGCCCCCAGCGATGCTCTCTCCCTCACCGCCTGGTCCAAGGGAGCAGGGACTGCTTTACGCGCGTCCCCGGCTCAGTTAATTGAAGTTCTGCCTCTTTCCTGCTAAACTTTTTCCCCGGTCTGCCTTCGCCAGCCCCCTCGTCTGATTACATCTAGTAATTCTCCACTGAATGAACGTCATTTACAATAGTAGGGAGCTCTGCGCCCGCTGCTGCTTCACGCTCCATTTGTCCTCCATTCTCCCTTTAAAGTACTCGTGTAATATTAATAGTCATGAATATCAATTATTATGAGGCGGTGTAGGCAAGCGGCGGGAGGAAGGGGCGCCCGAGCAGTCTGAGCCCAGCTTCGGGCGGAAGAGGACTGCTTCTGGAGCCCCGAAGAACCGCAGAAGAAAAAAAGCCAAAAAAACAGCAAGACACCGATGAACAGCTCTGCGTGTGTGTGACAGGCGACGCCAATCTCGTTTGGGGGGGGGGGGTAAAAAAAATTTTTTTTGTTTTGATGGCTTGTCCTGGAAACACCTCAAGCTCGGCTCCTGTGTCCAGCTCGTTTCTCTGCTGGACTCCTTGATTTTTTTTTTTAATCATTGTTTGATTTTGAGCAGTAACCAGGCTTTTTTTTCCAGATGTTAGTCCACACCTATTCATCCATGGTGAGTTTGGATTCACGTTGTACCAGAATTGCATGCTCCCTCCTCTCACTGTCTCTCTGTCTCTGTCTCTTGTGTGTGCGTCTCACTCTCTCGTCTCTGTCTTCCTTCGAGCGCCTTTGGCTTGGTAATTTAGCACCATAATTGGACGAGGCTGCAGCTGCTTCTCTGCATTGTGTGTTCGTCTGAGCTCCATGAGTCAACTGGGGAGGGGGGGAGGCCGAACAGGAAAACTTTTTATTTGCTATTGCAGTTTGGAAATTTAGGTGACTATTTCTCCAAAAAGAACCATGGGGACTTTACCATGGCATTTCCACAGAGGAGAGGGAGAAACTCACACACACACACACACACACACACGCACACGCACACACACACACACACCTCCCCCCTCCCCTTTCACTGAGTTTAGCACTCCACTTAGGACCAGTGCTAAGTTGTCTGGGCCTTTTTTTGTTCGTTTTTTTTTTTTTTTCCCCCCTCCCAACCCCAGGTCCTTCATCTTCACTCCCTGGAGTAGGACAGCAATAGATATATTTAGAAAAGCAGCCTTAGAAAAACTCCTGCGAACCACAGTTCAACTTTAACAGGGACTCAGGATATGATTTCGAATGAGATCCATTTCAATCAAACACTACATAAATTATTTAATTCCTCTTGGAGAGGGAGGGGGGACTGGAAACTCAGATCAGGCAGATTTCTGGGTCTCCTGGAATGACCAAGTCGTGTGGGGAGCTCCTGGTCAGCCGGCTGGGTTAGCAGGAGGAGCAGCACAACCAATAGTATGAAGTTTTATTTGTCATGCTTTGGACCTCTGGAAGAGTTAGGAAAAAATAGTGTAAAACACCCAGAAGAGCAAATACCCCATGTCAGACTCCTGTATTTTTCATTAGGGAATTGAGAATCTCCCCCCCCCCCCCACCATACACAGTTACTTTACCTTCACCCCTTTTGCCGGCTTTGCACCCCAACAGAAGGCTTAGATGTTGGTTAAGTGGGTGATTCTCCCCCTTTTCCCCCCCAAAGCCTCGCATTTGGAATTGCTGAAATCATGTACCCTCTGAGTCAGCTTGGGAGTCTAAGTTTCAGACTCTTGCGTCCCCTATCCCGGGAAGAAGAAGATGCCGAAGGCGGGCTTCTCCATTTGTCGCTTGTATTTTTCCCTCCCCTTCTCTCTCTCTCTCTTTCTCCTCTCCGCTCCCAGGACCGGCACGATGGCGTCCCGAGTCACAGCTCACGGCTCTCCCAGCTGGGCTCGGTGTCCCAAGGACCTTACTCCAGCGCCCCGCCGCTGTCCCACACGCCGTCGTCAGATTTCCAGCCGCCCTACTTCCCGCCCCCCTACCAGCCGCTCCCCTACCACCAGAGCCAGGACCCCTACTCCCACGTCAACGACCCCTACTCCCTGAACCCCCTGCACCAGCCCCAGCAGCACCCCTGGGGGCAACGACAGCGGCAAGAAGTGGGTTCAGAAGCCGGCTCTCTCCTGCCCCAGCCTCGGGCCGCCCTGCCCCAGCTCTCGGGCCTCGACCCCCGGAGGGACTACCACTCGGTCCGCCGGCCGGACGTGCTCCTGCACTCAGCGCACCACGGCCTGGACGCGGGCATGGGTGACAGCCTCTCGCTGCACGGTCTCGGCCACCCCGGGATGGAAGACGTCCAGGTAATGGCACACAAACAAACAAACAGTAAACGAACAACAAATGCCCCCCCGGGAGGGAGGAAAGGCGGGGAGGGACAGCTGTGTCTCCTTTGGGGGACGTACACCACACGTACGTAACTGTGTGTATACGTGTGTGGCTCTCTAGTGGCGATTTCTGGAGGTCCGATGATGAAAGCTAGAAGCACTAGAAATGAAAGAATGAAGGAGAAAAATATGTGTTTTGCTAGTTTAGGATCATCAGAATCAAGGCTAGATGTTTTTGTCTTGCCTTAGCTATGCGACTCCTTCCTGTTCTCTTGCGCTTCGTGCGAGCAAGCTGGGTGCCCTCCCCAACCCACCCGCTCTGCATGCCCAGTAGTGGGCCTGGGCCCCCTGACATGGCAAGTGGAGTCCTGACTGCCCGAAGCTACAGCATGGAGGTGCAGGGACCTCTATAGCGGTTCTTGCTGGATTTGCAAAGACTTTGTTAAGCATGACAACGCACATTGGAAGAAAAACATGTGCTATTTTGTCCAAGCCAGGTCTTACTTTGAATGTCCCATAAGCTGTTGAACCCTTTTCCAAGATAATTGAGTTCCAGGGTCATCATCTGAGAAATGGAAGATTTGTGGGGAGAGACCCAGAAAGTCATACTTCTGTTTGGGAATTCATGAGGACACATATGATTTTGGAGATTCTTTTCCCCCTTTGGACCATTAAACGACTGTGGAGCAATGTTCTCCACATCCCTCTCCAGTCCTCTTTTCCACTAATACCCTCTCCCTGGTGTCACCACCCCAGCTGAAGAGGCATCATATGTTTGTTTCTTAAAAGGCTCCAAACACTCCCCCACCCACTCACTATCCCATCTGCAACCTACACAATGGAGCCTGATTTGGTGGAGAATACTTGGTTAAACTAAACAAAGAAACATCAAAGAAATGGTTTATAAAAACTCTCTGGGTGATTCTGAGCAGGTCTCCTTTTCCTCCCTAATTTAAATAGTCTCCAGAAAAGATAAATATGGTTGAAAGGTATTCAATGGATCCTTCGGTCTCATTGGCATGGTTGTATATATCATGCATCATTATGGACATACCTCTGAAGAAAAGGAAAACAATATGGGAAAGGGAAAGGGTGCATGAGTCCTTCCTCTTTACCTTGCTGAAGAAAATGTATTTTGAACAGTTAAAATGTGGGGACAGAATTAAATGCTGTCTGTGTGTAGTCTATGATGGTTTACTGCTTTAAAGGAAATTCAGTTATTTAATATTTCCAAAAATGACAGAATCACCTGAGTTGTGGCTGGATTTACCCATAGTCATAAGAATGGTAGTTTTGTTGATTTAGCTGACCTTAACTGTCCCTGTCTGAAGATAATGCTCATTTCAGAATATCATATGAGAAAGGAAATATTTAATCGTTTTTTTTTTTTAATGCGTTGGGGTAATATGTGTCTGGGGGGGAAAGTTTTTAAATTAACCTTTCTGGGTACGGTTCAAAGTGCTAGATAATGAAAGTGGATCAAGTCATCAGCACTGCTGTTGGCGACGCTGCACTGGCTGTGTCTCCACGCTCGGCAGGCCTAGTGGTTTAGGCGACCGAACTCAGGGACTGCGTCCAAAGAGGGAACAGATTTCTCTGGTTTTAGTTTTTAGTTTTTTGTTTTTTGAAAGAGAGAATCGTGAGAGGTTTGGAGTGTTTGGTCAAATGCAGGGGGCCAGAGAAAAACAGGGCCAGGTCGGTGTGCATTTGGGAGAGCACCCTTGTCCGAGTTGTGGCCGGAGCTCAGACCTGGGAGGTGGACAGAGCCCAGAGCAGAGACGGCGCAGGCCCAGGGCCCTCGCTGCTCCCCGCCCACCCCACTTCTCCCCGTTCCTCCCCGGATGCGTCCCAGCATGTCGCCTGGCGAGGTGGGGAGGCCCGCGGGACTTTCTCGGGTCGACCCTCACTGCAAGGGGTCGCGGGGGATGCACTCCGCGCCTGTCCCAGGAGGGGAACGACAGGGGCTGGGGCGATCTCTGTCTCCGCCGAGATGACAGGCGTCCTGAGGCCGGGGTGTGGTTGACGTGACACGGGGCAGGTGACAAAGAAAGACAGGGCAAGAGATGGACCTAGGACCAGACCCTAGAATCCAGAGGCTCTGCATCCTCCGTCCAGTCCCGGAGGACCCACTTCTGACTTAGGGATCTGGAACTCGGTGGGGGACGGCGGCTAAAGTTGCAGGAGCTGACGGCGGTTTCAGCGTTTCGCGTTTCCTGCAGCTACGGGATGGGTGGGCTGCGCCCCACCTGTCTGTAAAAGGGACCAGGGGTGCCTCAGCCTGGACCCCAGTCACTCGTTCCATCTCAAGGGCCTGGTGTGTGTGCCGGATCCCCCTACGCAATCCAGCCGCGGATCAGGCAGATCCCAGGGCGCTGCCAGGCCGGGGGCCCTCACACCCAGCGGTCCTCACCTGGCCTAGGGCTGGGGGGAGATGTTGTGTGACCCAGACACACACGCGGGGCCACCGCCCCGACCGTGAGAGAAGCAAATGAGGAGAACTAATTAACCAAATGCTTCTAATAATTTTTTAAATGAAACTATAAAACCCTGTCAATTTCTATTTCAATTTACTCACAGGGGCTATTAAACCAGCAAATCGCTGTTTGGGTTCTGGGTATGCTACATTCTACCCATTGTGTGTGTGTGTGTGTGTGTGAGAGCGCGCACGCGGGGAGGGGGGGCAGTGTTTAAAACTCAGAAAAACAGCATCAGAAAGAAAGAGAGCGTGAGGTGACACCTAGTATTTTGGAGCTTGTTTAGTTGCTGTGAACACCTCTTTCCTTCTTCCGATCTTTGCTCTCTAACCTTTACCACCTAAGAGTGTAAACATATAAGGATGTTAAGTCAAAGCCCCTACACACACACACACACACACACACACTCTCAAACACACCCTAGTGTCTTAAAGCAACCCCTGGTATCACTTTTAACTAAAGAAGTCTAGTAATTACGAGTCTGAGTCGTTTTTCTGAGCTTCCGCATGCAGTCCTAATTAAATCTTTACGACCCTCCCTGTGACGATTAAGCGCCAGCATGCTGCGTGAATATCCTGTACAAAAACCCAGCAGGCGTCCGTAATTAGATAGAAAATCAGACAAGAGCCTTCTCATTAACTACCACAACTACCCCACGTCGCTGATGAGGCGTATATACATATTTACGTACCGACGTGAGGGTGAGGTGTGGGCGCTCACGGTCCGGGGCCTGTGAGATCGCGGGTCTGCCCGCCCACAGACACAGGCGAATATTTCTGTTCTGCGTGGACACGTCGCCACTGTAGACACGTGAGCACAAAAGGCGTGAGTCTTGTGTGTGCGCGCCCGTGTGCATGGTGGGGTCTCCTGGGAGCTCCGAACAAGTTACATGAAGTATTTTTCTTTTCTCTTTAAGCTTTGTACTATTTCTTAAGTTGGAGATGGCATGTTGCGACATGGAAAATGGTCCTTACAGAGAATAATTTTCCCCATCTTTCTGAGAACAGAAGAGTGGCTATGAAAAACGAAAAGAAACAAATGAACATGACCCCTCCATGATTAGATCATCTCGTTTCTAATGTGCTGCTTGTTTGGGGTAGACAGTCTCTTCCTTGTGATGAACACACGCCCTGTCTGGGGATGCAGCTTGAGTGGGTGGGAGGTGCTGTCTAAACACAACCCCCCTTACAAGCCCTTTGCTTTTTACTCCTCTGTAGAGTGGGTGACAGATTAGTCCAAACGTAGGTGTCTAAGGATCAAGGAAAGCAGCTGTACATGGCAGAAAGGCCTAGCATTGATTTTCTCTGGGGAGTAGGGGGGAGGGAATTCCCTGCCTTTGGATGCCCTGGGATGCAGGGCTAGAACCCTGTTCTGGTGCATCCTGACAGTAAGAATATCATTCTAACAGCTATTTCCCCTCTGAAATGCAGCCAACATCTAGGGTCGAAACTTTCCTTCTCTGGGATGAAAATGGCAAGGAAGGTGAATGTTCTTTGCCATTACCCAGGTGCTGACTGGGAGATCCTCTGTGTGTGTGTGTGTGTGTGTGTGTGTGTGTGTGTGTGTGTGTGTTGGTGCATCTGTAGTTACTGCCTTCCTAACAGGTATGCTTCTTGCTGGGTAGCAGAGGTGGCAGGGTTGGGAGGGGGAGCAAATTGTGCAGGTCCCCCCAAGCGACTGTCCTGCAGCAGGAAGCTCACCCAGCACAGGGATGTGTGTGAGCTGCAGTGGGTGTGAGGTCCTGACAGCCTGCAGACATGTTCCTATGTGTTGCTGTTCGCATTCCATTCCAAATTGCTCAGACTTTAATTAAAATCCTATAATGTAAACTATTATGTATTTGTAAAATGACTCTGGGGTTAAGATGCACTGGGATAGCATAGAAAACAGAAATTGCTCTGACTAATATTGGTGAAAATCTTTCAGTGCTGCCAGATTTTCACAACTCATAAGAGCAAATAATATAAAAGTTTGTGTCTATGTAATATCTATGTTTAATGTAATAACTAAACCAATCCTGCATCCCAGATGTCTCTCACAGTTTCCTTTTTCCTCCTCTTCCATTGGAAGAATTTATAATTTGGGTGAATTTCATTTCTGTGTCCATTTGGAGGTAATAATGATAATAATAAAACCTCCCTTTGTGAATTAATATAAATGGAAATAACAGCAACTCCAGTTTGGAATGACATGATTTATGAGTGTGATTCTTTAATATCCAGTCGATTTGAATAGTGATGTTTTTATATTCACAGTCAGTTGAAGATGCCAATAACAGCGGCATGAATCTATTGGACCAGTCTGTCATAAAAAAAGGTATGGATTCTTCCCCCCGCAAAGTAAGCAAAGTTTCCTCTGAGTTCATGTCTTTATGATGAGTTTTCACTTTGAAGGATTTCATTATTTTATAAGACACAAATGTTTGTTCACAATCATAGGACAGCGGCTATCTGGATGAAAATGCCTGTTGGGAAGAAGGAATGGGGGTGGGGGACCGCAGGGAGAAACCCGGATGAGAGAGACAGAGGAACAGAAACTATTGCCATTTTTCTCATGGTACCTTCGCTAGCAATTCTAGATACATTGTAAATAATTGAACTACCATCACGTATGGAACTGGCTGGGAAACACTGCTTTCAAAAATATGCTATAATTATTTCATTGATAACTGGAGTTTGTTGAGCTAGACCCTATGCCATTGGGGTAGCTCCTTCTCTTTTGGCCTTTGTATTTGATTTTTGGGGTGGTAATTTTGTTCCCAGTTCTCTGTGTTTTATGAGTTGTTTCTTCTGATTTTTTTAAATTGTGCTAAATGTGTTGCTAAATATGCTCTTCCTGAGAAGCTGAGCCGGGCTCTGCACATTTCTCAGTCTTCCTACATATGCATTCATGATTTAGTGTGACTGTGGAATCACCCCATACTGTTAAAGGGCATGTGATATTAACAAATGTTTGCAGTCTCTTGTACAGCTGTAAGCAAAATAATTAACTAATTAAACTAATTAAATGTAATTACAATAACTCATTTCGGGCGTATTGCAGCTGCTTAATTTTTCCCCCCTCTTCTCTGACAGTCACTGAGAGAATGCCTGGCGATTAGGATGGCTGCCGAAAGGCCCGAATGTCACTCACATGCCACAAATTTAGGAGTTTGAATGTGTAAACAGTGCAATCTTTAATTATCACAAGAACTGGTATTTGGAGCTACAATTTTAACTACTGTAACCCTTTCTTATCGATGCTGGAGAAGGCCTGTCCTTCTGTTTGGTGTCAACAATCCCTAGCTGCAGTCACTTCTGATTCATTTGAGCCAGATGACATTCACAAAAACAATTAAAAGAGAAAAAGATGCTTCAGAAAGTAATGCAGAGTCAAGCCGGTAGAATAGGAGGGTTGTGAAGGAAGGATTCCAAACAGGGTGAGGAGTTTTCAATTTTCTTCTCTCACAAAAGCAGAAAAAGTCGCTTTGAGAGGTGGGAGGTGGGAGGCGGAAACTGTACCTGAAATGATGCCATTTGGCTTTGGAACGTAATATCCCCAAGAAGACTAGTAGGGTTTGGGGCAAAACTATTTTAAGTGTTGCTCCAAACATCTCTCCTGCTCTTCTTTAGATAGTATCGTTTCGGTTTTTAATGCCAGGGTTTGGGTTTGCTGGGACACTCAGGCTCGTGCTTTGACTTGCAACTGCGCTGACAGCTCACTTTCACCATTTCCTCCTGGGTCTTCTCTTCTGGTTAATTGCTGGTTGATGGGAGGTGGGTATGGGGAGGAGGAGAGGCGCTTCTTCATTGGCTCTCGTGGTTTCTTTTCTGTTTTAGTTTCCGTCCCTTTTCATGGAAAGCTAGAACCCCTTAGCTCAGGGTTCTGTATCCTGGAAACAGCGTTGGGGCTGGCGGTAGGGCGTGCCCAACTGATGACCAATCAGAAACGTTCTTAATTGCCAGGCCAATAAAAATATGTGGAACTTAGCTTACCTAACAAAATGGAGCTGAAAATATTCTTAGATGTAGGATGCTTTGGTTTCAGGGCTTGTATATGTTTGTCAGTGAAATGTGAATATGTATGTATATGGGTATCTCCAGGAATAAGAAGAGGAGAATGTTGACTAATGTCACTGGTTCTGTTCTGGAAACGCGGAGTACTTTTTATGGCCCCCAGAATCTTTTTTAAAAATGTGCAGCTTAAAGCATCTAAGTGGCACCCCAGACATTTTATTGATTTAGGGAGTGTGGTATGAATATAAAGTGTGAGGTCAATTCCATTATTTACTATTTCGGGTATTTGCTTTATTACATGATGAAAATATCCTAATATATTTTTATCTTTAGAGAGCCATGGGCAAAAGAGGAATAAGTGGTTGATTTACTTTTCTAGATCACTGTGAACCACTTAAAATAAGGTTATGGGTTCATTAGCTCCTTCCCTGCCCTCTGGTCTCCCGTCTTTGCCCCTCCACCACCTTTGTGAGGGATGACTCCCAGAGATTAATTTCATAAAAGAGAGGTGAGAACGTTTCCTGAACTAAATATTCTAAATTTCAACAACTGGCAAGGGACTACGTTGCTTTATTTGTTTTCTAATGGGCTTTTAGAGAGATTTTAAAAATTCTACCTTATTAATAAAAAAGGCAGCAACTGGCCCAGGTTTACGTGTCTCTGCTTCTGTGTGATGTATTGAAGGCGGAAGACTTAGACATAAAGGATATATGTCTCTGTGTGTGTGTGTCTCTCTCTAATTATGGAAGGTCTCTCTCCTAAAATTTAACCAGTCCAATTTTCACCCGTGTTGATATCACCCCATAGATTGTAGGTGAGCTCTCTTGTTATGTTTGCTATCCGGGCTTAGCTGACATTTCTGAAGTAATTTAGTTAAGAGGAAATGAGTTGTTCCCAGTAGAGAGAGCAAACGAGTGGAGTGAAGGTAGCCAGCGTGATAAATGGCTCTTTCATTTGAAGATCTCCAGAGCTCGTTTACGGCTAATTTTCTGTATTGGCCCCCTTTGAGCTATTAATGCAATCGGCAGGGACGGGGGCCCCTCTCCTCTTAGCTGCCCCATTAGAGCTCCCATTAAGCCAGCGAGTCTCAACTCCATGGCAGGAGTGGGGGGAGTAATGAAAGGTGCTTTTTAAACTCTCCTAATCTAAACCGGCAGAGGGTGGTTAATACGATTTGAAGGGGGCTGGTCAATGAGCAATCAATAAAGTAATAATGAGAAGGATTCGGTACATTAACAGTCTAAAAATCCAACGAGACATTAAAAAATCATTCTTAACTCTCAGTTCCATTAAGATTAGGAATCTGGGCTGGGAGGGGGCAGGGTGGTGCCCAGCTCACGTAAATGATCACTGCCACCATCCTACAGCCTAACCTAAAGAAGGCTCACCTAGGCTTTCAGAAAAAGTTTTTGGTGCAATTAGAGGCCAACATGCAATCGGCTTGACACCTTAGATAGCAGAAAAGATGCTGGGATTTCTTGGAAAGGCCAGAGTGGCTGGAGTCCAAGGTCCAAATGTTGTGACTGTGGGGCATTTTCCTTGGTCTTAGGGATATCCTGTTTGGTTAGTTTCAGTTCAACCTCCGGTTCTCTCCCACTTTTTGCCCGTTAGTTCTGGCCCCTTCCCCACATAAACACTTTGATTGGTGTGGATTTTCTCTGGGTGGGGGGAGATACGGAAATTGCCAATTTCAATTACAAGGGGTTCTGTTGGGATTCCTCCTTCTGACCTAGGAGGTAAAAGCACCCAGAATCTGTCGGAGCCTTTGAGAAGGGTATGAGTTTCCTCTCAAATGGAGAGGTTCACATTTCCAGAGCTGACTTGGATCCCAATTGGTATTTATTCAACTAGAGACTCTCAGCTATGTTTCCAGCCACCCAGGGAGTAATCAGAGTTCATAGAATTTCAAAGCTGGAAAGGTTAGACACTCTTCTCCAACTCCCATCCCCATCCCCCAGTGTGGAAACTGAGACAGAGAGAAGACAAATGATTTTCTCAAGGTCCCACACACGGAGTAAGTGATGGGACCTAACTCAGTTTCCAGCCTCTTAGGCTTTGCCCCTAAAGGATGCCAACACTGGACACTTGTAATTTTTTTTATGTTCCAGCTTTCTTTGTGGGAATCCTTTTATTTTTCTTTCCAGGATTTCGGTGCTCACATTTATACACATGCTTTTATATACATGTGGAATAACATTTAGCCTGCAGGTAGATGAGAAACAATGCAAGTATGAGGAAAGCGGTGATCTGCTGGTGAGAAGTAATTACTTCAAGCAATGCTCTACCTCTTGTGGCTTCCTGGTGTAGTTTCCATATTTAAGTCCAGGTACATTACAGAGGGACTTATGCTTCCATCTATTAGATGGGTTCATTTCTTCCTTCTCTCCCCCCAGCAGGTCAGACCCACAGAGGACCTGCCTCCAGTCAAACACAAAGATCTCAAAGCTGTGATTTCATACTTAAGTTTAAAGAGTAAAGATGAAGAGCTAACTTATTAACCCTTTGGCTCTATAGAGTCCACTAATGAATAAGATTTTCTCCAGTTTTCCTTCCTCTCTCTTAAATAAAACTCCAGTTCTTGTAATGAAATATTGATCGGGTTTTAAACCTTTTTTTTCTTCTCCTCCCATATAATGCAAGTTTAAAGAGAGGGGAGCAAATTTGGGAGGTGTTACGTCCAGAAGTTGACCATGCTATCCAACTTAGAACTGAAGAGGGGGGGGGGGGAAAAAAACCTCCCAGTTTTAATGTATGCACAGAAAATTGTAAACATGTAAAGAACTGAAAGCTTCACGCTGAGTTTTGCTATGCTCCATTTCCTTACCATTTCCTGCTGTCGCTTTAAACCTATCTTAGTCATCTCTGGGTTCCGTGGGCAGGAGGAGTGCACTCATAATTACTAACAAATCAACCGGGCCCTGTTGCTCCCTGGGTTTATTGATAAGCTGGAGGAAAGCAGAAGGGAAAGGACAAAGAGAATAAAACATGGGGTTAATCAGCTGAGGAAGGCATGTGTGAGAGTGGTGGGGAAGGTAGATGCTAACAGTAGGACGGACTTAGAAAAGCGTAGGGACAAGAAATATGTAGAGTCTAGTCTAGGGGACCAAAAGGAAGGCCCGGGTGGGAGAGAGGTTTAGAACCTGAGGATGGGAGAGTAGAGGGTGCAAACAAGATTGATACTTAAATTAGAAAATAGAAATATAACCTGAAGCACCTCTGCTCAAATAGTCTTGGTCTTTGAGGGGAAAAAACGAGGCCACCCTCCTCTTCCCCCTCCCCCTAGACAGCAGAGTGCTGAGGGGAGCTGACTGGGTGGGTGATATTTAGGTGATAATGTATATGCAAAAAGGTACAGCCCTTGGGAGGGAGCGATATACATTCCCCAAAGGAAATTGCTCTTGTCTGGTAAATCAGGCAATTAACAATAGTGAAATGAGAGGGCAGGTTATAAAATGTCTCTATAGACCTAGCTTTTCAAGAGATTTGGCGCCTGGGACTGTGAAAAGCGGGTAAAATTCCAGTTCTCAGGAGATACTCAGTGATCCAGTCTGGGAAACAGGAACTGAACTTACTATTTTCAGCTTAGTGCTAAGGTGTAGGGCAAGCCGTTAAAATATTCTTTCTAAATAGTATTTAAATTTTAAAATGTTGCTGAATAGCAAAAATGAGAATTTTTATATATTTTATTTCTGTAGTTCATACCATGTTAAAACTACAAAGGGCCGTCTATATTTTGGGGAAAAGTTTTTCCAGGGTTACCATGATTATATATTATTTGCTTATAGTGCTTGAATATGAATCTTAAATATAGAAATCAGGACTGCAGTGAAAAAAAAGACATATTAAAATAGATGTGGATATTGTGCAAGATAATTAAATGACAGGGTGTTCCCACCCCAATCACTGTTTTTTTAAGTAAGTCACTTAAATCCATATTTTACTCAAATTTAATTAATACACTTCAAATTTGCATTGGTTCACTCTCAAATGAGAAGCACTTCGCTGATGAGACTATGATGAGGAGAATCAGAAAGAAGAAAGCCCCCTCTGTAACTCCTCACCACCGCCGTGACAGGGCAGAAGATTCACTCTGTTACCTAACATCATTCATCTGCCCTGAGACAGACTCTGTAGACGGATCCAGAAATCCCAAAATGTCTACTAAGAAGTAGAAAAAGGGAATGCTTCAGTCTTCCCATCCACTTTCCTCAGAAAGCCCTTTCTACAGGTGTTTGAAAAGGGCCAAATGCAATTCATAGTAAATAAAAGATCTGGGACCTACCTGGCTTTTAGGAGTCTCTAAATAACCATGGAGGTCTGAGTGCTAGGATCCGTGGTAGAGAGAGTAAGCTGTTTCAAGAACCCTCAGGGCGGTTAGTCTGTTCTAGACAAGGGAGGTTATATAACTTATTTTGTGTGTGGGGTTCTAGGTTCCAGATGGTAGAAAGAGCATATCTTTCTCTTACTAGAATTATAGAATGAGACAGAGTCTTTATTAAAGAGGGGGGATGGTAGCATCCTTTTTCATGCCAGAAACATTGCATAAATCCCCTGGACTGGTGATCACCAAATAGTGCTTGAGGGGCTTCAGATCCCAATGGAAGTAGCTAAGGTGTAGGGCAAACCAGGAGGGGACGTTGCCTGGCCAGTGGCTTCTAGAGCCTGCAGAAGAAAAATGGGCATCAGCAGTGTAGAAGTCCAAGGGAGCGAGACTGCCAGGGAACTGGGAGGCTGACCTTTCACTGTTACTCATTCCCAGCTCATTCCCAGCCTCTGGTTCTATCAAGCGCCTCCTCTTCCTGAGGTGCAGATGACACTGAAACACAATTAAACAGAAATACAGGCTGAAGAGACTGAATGCGCCTGGGTAGCAGTGGCAACCAGCTGTCAGCTCTTATTAACTTCCGCATAAAACATACCTTGAGTGCGGTTTGTTATCAATTACTTGCCGAAATGAAACAACTGGGGCAAGGCAAGACCGCTGCTCACATGAATTAGAGTGATTGGTTGATTGATCAGGGCACCTGTTGTAAATCATAACTGCTCCAAACAATCACCAGCCGGTGCTTTACATTAATTTGTAAACAAAATTCATGTCACCGCAGGATTGCTTTCACTGGAGAGGAGCATTTGGGTTCCTTTCTAAATGAATCTGTTGTTAGGATGTTGGAAAGAATGGGATCCACTGTAGAGAAATGAGCAGCTCTTTTGGGCCCAACTCCCCCGTTTAATGGTATTATTACTTGGCTGTTCTTGGGCAGGGTGACAGATGGTGCCCACCCTCCTGATCCTCGCCAGTGATGACCATAGATTTGTGTCCAATAGGAGAGGAGGGAAGGGTTCCCATAAAGACCATTGGTATTACTATTTTATATCATTGATAGGGATGATCACCTTCGGGCTTCAGCACCAAATGTGATTATCAGGAGACAGATGAGGACACTAAGATTCAGAGATGTTTAGTGAGATGTTTAAGGTCACACAGCCAGCACGTGATGGAATCGAATTTGCCAGGTTTCACAGCACAATCCAAACTCCTGGGTTGCTTGTTTTTCTTGATTTGTGTAGTGAGCAGGACAGCGGCAAGCGACTCTCACATGTCCACACGCATGGGGTAAGTTTCCAGAGGAGTGATGGCTTTTGCATTTGTTTGTACACAGTGCTCTGAACGCACCGCAGAACCACGGGAACAAACACTTCCTCCTGCAGCTTTCCGCTTGGCGCCTGCCCTGTGGCCTCGCCCCTGCGCACGCAGCGACACATTCTATCGGCCGGTCACCAGGATCGAAACCCGGTCACCTTTATGGCATATTTTTTTTTTTTCTCCCTCTCTAGTTCCGGTTCCTCCCAAATCTGTGACTTCTCTGATGATGAATAAGGATGGCTTCCTGGGAGGCATGTCTGTCAACACCGGTGAGGTGTTTTGCTCGGTCCCCGGCCGTTTGTCTCTGCTCAGTTCAACTTCAAAATACAAAGTAACTGTGGGGGAAGTTCAGAGACGGCTGTCGCCCCCCGAATGCCTCAATGCGTCTCTCCTCGGCGGCGTCCTCAGAAGGTAACCCCCCGTATCAACCACTTTTTAATACTGCGCGGTTGCCTAGCAACCGGATCCCTAAGTGCGTGCAGCGGCCGCCAAGTGCTCCGCGCGACCCCGCACGCGCCGCCTCGTCCTTCCGCTCACCTTGCGGGCCTGGGAACCTTCCACTTTCACTGCCCGGCACCTGGCGCCCCTCTCGCCATCCCCAGGACCCTTCGGGGGCATTCTCTACCTTGAATGGGACCCACGACCTAAACTTACCTAAAACAGGAGTTTCATGGAGCAACCCCTTTCGTACCTGCAATGTACTCTAATCTCTACTTTGTTTGAAAGTGCACTTGGCGGCCGACTAAGTTGGTCCTGTCCCACTATTGCATTGTGCCCCGCAGTTTGAAAAGCTTTGTTCTAGACTTGTGTGGCTTCCTTTCTTCAGTACCACCACCAGTAATAACAATGACACCACTTTAGAAATATTGACAGTTATTCCTTGGGACCATTCATATGCTCCCCGATATTGGAGAAAGACAATCTTATAGACTCCTTGTGGAAACTGGGGAAGGAGGTGGCTTTTATCTTAAGATTCAAAGCCTCCCCAAAAGTCCCTGCTAACGCCTGAACCCTTTGGTTAGTGTCCCTGATATGAAGGTGACATTGCATGAGATGAATTTTTCAAGTTAGCCTATCTTGGGGGTTGAAAGTCCCTTTCTTTCCTAAAAGTGGCTGGGTGAACAGTACAGCAAGAGAGGTCAGAGTAACTGTTTTTTTTCTTGTAGTTTTGCTCAGACCTTAGCACATAAAAGGAGGATCGTTGGGAAGCCCTAAGGGTGTGACCCACAGACTTTTCTCACTTTGAGTCCTTTTGCTCTGGTCTACTTTGTAGTTCAGTTTTCAACTGAGTCCTTTGAGCCCCACAATGTGGAAGTTGCTTTCAGTCACCCCTGGGCATTGATGGTGGGTGTATGAAACTTACTATGAGATTAAGTGAGATAATCAATATGAAGTGCTTATCACATAACTAAACTCCCTCTAATGCTAGCTTTAGTGTTATTATGATTACCATCGTCATTAGTTTCATGTTTCAGTCTTCCTTCCCCTTTTAACCCAATTCCATTTTATAGCAACTCTTGACCTCTTCCTCTCGAAGCCCATCTGTTTCAGACCAAGCCTTCTCCTTTCTGAACCACAGTTCTTTCCCTTTTTTTGGCAAGGTTGTACTTGCCTGGCTTCTGCTCACCTCACTGGCTCCATGACAAGGAAAGAGCTGGGCTTGTGAATGTGCAACTTCTACCTTCTCTGGACCCACAACCTACACCCTAATTATTCCCATCTGGTATCTTTTTTTTTTTCTCACCAGATAAAAAAAGTAAACGACTCAATTTTTTTTTTAATGCTCTGTATTGCAGAAATTAAGCAAACCTCAGCAAACTATCAGCAAATAACCAAAAGGAAGAAAAAAAAATGTGCTAACCTCAAGTTAAAACCTCTTCAAGCTCCACTGGGCTTTAGCTTGCTAAGTCTAAACTTTGTTTCAGGAACACTCTGAGGTTAATCAGAATGTTAATTCTTGCAATTTCAGAGCCAAATCGAAAAATGGGGGGAGATCTTTGCGAGAAAGGCTAGAAAAAATCGGTTTGAATTTACCCGCGGGCAGGCGCAAGGCAGCAAATGTCACGTTACTCACCTCCCTGGTGGAAGGTAAGCAAGACGTTTGGCCATTTCACGAAGTGGTGGAGCTTAACTGTCGGCTGAAGGCTGACATTTTACATGTTTTATGATTAACTGGAAATCATTGCAATTGTTGTGCCCTTTTGAGTTGGATGTCAAGCGATTGCTTGAGAGAAGTTCAAAGGTCCTTTTACTTAGAGGGAGCGGCAATTGTCCAGAGGCCAAGGGACAATGCAAGGGTCCCTGAGCTCTGGAGAGTGCTCAGGTCTAGTCTCCAAGCCAGTGCAGGGGTCGTCTCTGCCGCCAGGTGCAGAACATGGTGCCTGAAACACCCTCTGTATGAACTCCTGCAAGAGTAACTCTGTAAGAAGCAATGCATTCTATACCCCTTCTCCTTCCCAGATTTTACCTCTGAATCGTCAGTAGTAGAAAACACATTGTCGATTTATGAAACTACTGTTGCATTCATGACCTCTAATGGTTATTGTAAAACTCGTGTCACTCCCAGGGCCCCTATCTCCTGCTGCTTACCTGGGACTTATTGTTATTGAAATATAGCTTTATAAGGCCAGTGACCTAGGAAAAATATGGGGTGGGGAGTGAGGAAACATGGAGGGGAGTCGTGTATGATCTTCACTTGTGAATTTAAAGGCCCATACTTATAACAAGCACACTCTAATTTGCTCATCATTTTGGGATTGCGGATGATATTTATGGTATGTAATAAACAGGATCTTCTCCACAGTCTAGAACAAGAGGATCTGCATTTGAATCTGTGGGATGTGGAAGGGATAGGAAATAGAGCCAGATGGACCTAATGGAGGAAGTTGTAGAATTTTCTCTAGAGTCTAACATGTAGGTCTTGGTTTTTTCTTCTATTTTTATGGATGTGATATTATGACACTGCTGTGGGGAGTTAGTTTTTAGAGGAGGGGATCTTCGAATATTTAGGCAGCAACCATAAAGTCATCACATTTACAGGCATTGCACTTTGCTATCTTTAAGGCAAAGTTGCCTGGCCCAAACTTACCCCCAGGGACAGCGGTCACTAAATTTCTAGACCACACTTATTAGTGGTTGACTCTTAGCCTGGGGGTTTTACTTTTTGCCCTTTAAGGTATTGCTAATATCACAATCTTCATTTGGAAAAGCAGTCAAAGTAATTTCAGCCCAAGACAGGGATTTAGGTGGAAAAGGAAGGAAACTGGAAAACGCACTGAAATGCCAATATTCATTTGGCAGTTTTCAGTGTTACGAGTTGTTGTAAGCACTGTACCTGAAGTCTTTGGTTACTATGCTAATGATGATTAAAAGTAAGTCATGCTCCTTAAAAATAACGTAGCTATGGGATAATTCAACATATCTCTTTTTCATGTCGGGATCTTCCCTTGAACCCCGAAGGCTGTGCTTTAAAGGGCAATCATGCTTGATTCGAAAGGGGTTTCCACATAAGTTAAGGAATCTTTCAGCTGTCCGGGTTTTCTATAGCTGCTGTGTCACCTTTGTGCAGTAGAAAGTCCTTAAGTAAGAGAATGATGGCAGGAACCTCTGAAGAGGAGAAACCTGAAACCTAACTGGCAGGAAACTGACAAGGAGAATAAATATTTCATTCCTGGTTAGAAACGGATCCATATACGATTTACATATTCTTTAATATATGTGGACATAGACACACAGGGATCTATATTTGTATATATTAGTTATTATAGGAAGATACAAAAGATAGGAAGACTTTTAAATTTTATTTAAAGCAGGTGTAACAGATGCTTTGAAAAAGAAAGGGGGAATCTGGCTTGACTATGCAGCTCACTGTCTATCTAGGTGCAATTGTAAGGTAGCTCCTGAATGTCTGCCCACCTTTCCCTTAAGACAAAGCATGGGGTGTGGGGGACCTGAAGTTATTCAGGGGATGTCTAGCTAGGACTTGGCTGGAAGGATGATCAGGGAGAGGCTGGAAAGAGCGGCAGGAACAAAGTTTGTTCCATCAACGTTAATTACGGTCTGAGAACCATGTTTAGTTTGGGCATCTGTCTCATCTTTGCTATTAACCCTTAACAGTTGGCCTCTTTTGTAAATAATAACAGAATTGACCAGGGAACGCCTCCTGCCCTTGGGATGCTCAGGGACTGGGTGCTGATTATTTCCTCTGCGGTTGTGTTTTCAGGAGAGGCTGTTCACTTAGCTCGGGATTTTGGGTACATTTGCGAAACGGAGTTTCCCGCCAAAGCTGTTTCTGAGTATTTGAACCGGCAGCACACGGACCCCAGTGACCTGCACTCCCGGAAGAATATGCTGCTGGCCACCAAGTGAGTGTCCTGGACTCGTGGTCCTCATCCCAGACTCCCAACCTGCGGAGCCGCCTCGCTTGGGAGGAGGCGGTGGGAGCGGCAGCGCAGACTTCCTCCGTGGGGCAGGGAAGCAGCTCAGTGGTGGAAAGCCCGTGGATCGCTGGCTAGGGAACCCTCCCAGCTCCGCCCCCCTCCGCACCCCACCCCTCAGCGTTGATTGTGGGCTTCGTATTTGTGTGTTTTCTCTATTTCCTAGTTTCTGAGAGGGATGGCTTTATTAATCCGAATCCAGCCTTTTTACAATTCACATCCCCAACCCTGGGGATGGCAGGCAGACCTTTTCCGGTTGGGTCCCTGTTCCAGTTCTCTCCTGCATCCCTGGATGCATATTTCTCCGTGGGGTCCACATCTCCCTGTCCTATCCACACAGCCACGCGTACTCGCTCAGGGTGTCTATATGTCACCCACGTGCACCCATCTCTACCCGCAGCTCTAATTACTCTCTTTCCAACGTTGCTGTTTGGCATCTTCCGCAGACGTAAAATTTACTACAACTCCAGAGGGGAAAATAGTAAATCTCTGGCTAAATTTAGGTCTAGAGCTCATTTGAACTTTTACAGTGGGTTTTCTATTTATTTGATTTACTCCTGTCTTTGGCTTCGATGTCATATTGCTGGTGTTTTATGGCCGGCTCAGGCCTGAAGTGGGCGGTGCTGCGTGCGCCCGCACGTTTCTCTCGCAGGCGCGGCCCAAACAGCGGCGCTCATTTATTTAGTGCTGGAGGACGCGGTTTGTTCCGTTGACAGCGTAATTTAAAGAAATATATGGAAGGCTGAAAAATCATTTGCTCAAATTTGTCCAGATGTTTTTGAGACGTGATTGGAATTTGATTGCCCCTTTCCTCAGGGTCAAAAAATATTAATGTCCCAGAACTTTAATTGCTTACAGACCCTAGTTTGGGCTTTGAAGATTTAAATGTGACTCTAAGCATTTGTTCTCCTCAGTTCAGCATTTCCTTTTTTGGCACTTTGGTAATGAGTACAAACTTCAGGAAAGCCTTTAACCATCTCTTCCAACGATCAAAACCTGGCACCCACCGTCTTTTTAGAAGGCTTTCCTCTGATGTACCAACTAGCAATATAATAGATCTTTATCAGTAAATTGCCCTCCTACCCCTTGCCCTGGTGGCTAGTGGCAGGGGAACTGTTGGTGCTTTATAAAAGAGTAAAGGTACTTTGGGGAAAAAATAAAACTAAAGTGGATAAATTAGATGACAGGATTCCACAAACAACTCTGTGGTTTCCCTAAGGAGTGCTTGTGGCTTCTCTTAGGCCAGCACTTCTTAACCTGGGGGGGGAGTATCAGAATCAGCTGGGAGCATTTTCAAGATAATTATTTGTGGACCTAGCCCCAGGCTCCCTGAGTGGGAATCAGTGAGGGTGGAGGCCTGGATGTGTGTATTTGAACCCCACAGATGATCCTGAGGTATCTCTGACTTAAGAACTGCCCTATTTAGGTCAGAACTGTTACCCGTTTCTTCCTGGTTGGAAGGATGTATGTATGCATTTCGAACAGCGAAACGAGTAGCGAGAGGATGCCTGGTAGTGTCCTCTACCCATCAGCCTTAAAACCAAACACCTTTTCTGGCTGCTGCAGGTTGGGGAGGAGGTATTCTCCGTCTAATTTGGCCATTTCTCCTCCTGGGAGTAATCCCCTGGGAAAAGGTGCCCCAAGGTCACTGACATGGGCCTCCAGGTATCTGCCCTATTCACCTGTTGGCCAGGCCAGGTGTCACCAAGTGTCAGACTATCCCAGGGAGGCCTGTGATTGGCGTTCTGTAGTTTTTCTTTTCTCACCACCCTGGTGAGAAGTCTGCCAGCCTGTGAAAGGCTATGACCTTTGGGATGCCATACCTCTGACCACAAGGTGAACCAAGCCATTGGACCTTCAGGGCTAAAATCCTTTTGTCCACCTCCTATATTAAACATTTCTCAAATAAGTTTAGTCCATAGTTAGGCACGCAGGATTTCTAAGGCTGGGAGATTCCTCTAAATTGTCAGTGCCTTGAAATAAAAACCTTCAACAATAGAAATCTACCCTCCCTGGAGTCTTAACCATCTACCTTTAGGTTTTATTTAAACAGTGTGGGAATCCTTTTATATGGACAACAATATTGTTGTACAAAGATCTTCGGTAGCCTATACTTTAAAAGAAAGGGAAAAAGGGGGGTGGTGGTGGTGGTGGGAATACTTCCCTTCTCAAATACTGCAGGTAAACAGCTTTTTGCTTTGAATGGAATCAGCATTCTCTCCTGGAATAAACAGTTGCTTGCCCTGGGCCATGCAAGGCTCCAGCAATCTGCTTCTGTGCCAGGGACAGGCTTGTGGCCCAGGGCCCTAACTCTTTCCCGGCTTTTTGAGTCTGATCACCAAGAGGTTGGAGAGGCAGGGGAGAGGAGGGGGAAAGGGCTTTTAGAGGAACTGTCAGGTAAGAGCTAAAAATTACTGAAGATTGCAAATCAAACGCTAAAGCCTAGCACATTTCCCAAAGCGGGGTTTATGCAGTCCTGGAATGAAGGGGGAAAGACGGGCAGGGGGCGGAAAAAAAGGCCAGGCTTTGGGATGGAAGGGGTGCCTAAAGTCCCCACCCCCGCTTTCCTTCCAGTCCCAGCTGCTCTAGAAGGGAGAACGCTGGGAAAGGAAACAGAGCGGAATCGCCCACATTAGCCTCGCTCTCCGGCTCTCCGGTGACCGGGCGCCTCTGGGCTCGTGTGAGCGTCTCCTTTCGAATGTCAATGACAACGACACTCAGGGTGTTTTTTGTTGTTGTTGTTTTGCTTTCTTATTGTTGTTGTTCCTCTCCCGCCCCTTTGCAGGCAACTTTGTAAAGAATTTACGGATCTGTTGGCTCAGGACCGGACGCCGATCGGAAACAGCCGGCCCAGCCCCATCCTGGAGCCGGGGATCCAGAGCTGCCTCACGCACTTCAGCCTCATCACGCACGGCTTCGGCGCCCCGGCCATTTGCGCCGCGCTCACGGCCCTGCAGAACTATCTCACCGAGGCGCTCAAAGGCATGGACAAGATGTTCTTGAACAACACCACCACTAACAGGCACACGTCTGGGGAAGGCCCAGGTAGTAAAACTGGCGACAAGGAGGAGAAACACAGGAAATGAAAAATTTAAAAAAAAAAAAGGAAAAATGTTTTAAATACAAAAGGAAAACAAAAAAAAAATTTAATTTTAGCTTTAAAAATATTGGATTGGCTTTGGAAGAATTATATTAGGTAGAATACACATACAATCAAAGTTTAAAAAAAAAAACAAAGCTAAATAACTTAAAAAAAACAAAAAAAAACTTGAGGCGTACCACGGAGCAACAGTATCGGTTCTCAGTGTCTATTTCAAGATACACTTGGAGACAACCGTCCGGATTTTCCACTTCGGTTCTTTCGAGCTTAGTAATATTGATAATAAAAAGAAAACCATGATTTTTTTTTTCCCTTTGGAAAATAAACATAAGACTAAACGTGAGAAAACTCTAACTTATTGGAAGAAAATCGGAGAAACCTTGTCGGTGTCAGTGCTTTGAGAGCTGGTTGACTGAGACGCACGAACTTTTTAAATTTTTAATATATTTTTAGGAAACTCTCTGGCAGTCCCCGCCCTTCCACCTCACCTCGCCCCTCTCCCAGCCACCCTTTTTCTACGTTGCCCTCCCTCCCTCCGGCTGTCACGGGAATCTTCCGAGATGAAAAGGCGTGTGGTTAAGCCCTCTGGTGCACTGTTGCGGTCCCCTCGGTGACCCCGCCCCCGCCCCGCCCTGTGTCCTTAACTCAAGGGGGCCCAACTCCCGGGCCCTTTGCTTAATTAGGGAGGGCGAGGGCGGGCGGGGCGGGAGGCCCTCGGGGACGCAGGCGGTGGCTGCAGCTCTCGGGCCGGCTGGCCGAGGAGAGGCTCCCGCGGCCGAGGAAAATCCGGACCAATAAGTTGATTCAGACTCATCAGTTCTTTTCCGAAACGTTACTAGTTCCCAGCCTTGCCAGCATCTGCCTACAGAGCATCTTGCATTTGTTACCATATTTGTGTCATCTACCAATTTTAAGAACAATAGTAAAACCCAAACACAATATGAATACGTTGATTAGTATGTAATTCCTTCGGAGGGGTATGTACCATTTCATTCTCTTCTGTTTTCCAAAGCTTTGCCCGCATGGTTTATGAGCTTCTTCAAAGAGGACTTGGGCTTCCTACACAATCTATAAGGTACAGAGAAAAAAAAAAATTCCGATCCCTTTTTAATCAAAGCCTGTGTGTCAGAATTCTGCAGGTGCACTTCTTTAAAGAAGCTCAAAGGGAATAATTTAGAAAGTGGCCAATAAGAGATTGAAGCAGCTTTGAGTCTAGTTGCTAACAGATACCTCAACACAGAATTCCGGGGAAGTGGGGAGCTGCTAAATGAATTTTAGGGGAGAGGAGTAAGTGTTCTTGGAGCCCAATATTTTAACATTATTGCCTTGCCTTTAAAACGGATTCCATTTCCTTGGGTTCTTTGGCGATTGTGGGGAAAGCAGCAGCTTTGCTAGTGGTCGAGTGGTCGTGGGGAGGGGGCTAGTGCAAGCTCCCGTGTTTCAGCAACAATTGCTTTCTTACAAGATGCTTTATGAATGAGGCGTTTTTTCCCCCTCCCAGACGTGCACTTGTTTTGGGCAATAATGGTAAAATAATGCAAAGTGAAAGGAGATGTATTTCAGCTTTGAATGTTACTGTCTGGATACACTGGGACTATTCCCAGTGGATAAAGTTTCATACATTTAATATCTCTCACTTCTGGCAGCCCTGCTCCTTTCTTGGGCTTCACCTGAGCATTATCTTGAAATAAGATCTGAAACCCATTGTTCTCACCGTCCCCAAAGCAGTGGGAAATCCCCAGGGGCGAAGGAGTGGATGACCTAGGTCTCTAAATAGAGTGTGCATGAACGCATCTCTTTAAACAAACTAGGCATTAGGACCTTTGCAGCATCCCTTGAAGATAAAGATCCAGAGGTTTGTTCTGCAGGATTTACAGTTAGGACCCACGGGGACTCTCAGGTCTGCCGCCCCATGGGCCTTGGCCTGGGGAGGAGGGAGGTTAGAGGGTCGGATTTAGGAACCTGCTGAGTTTTGCACTGACATTTTTATGGGGGGGGGGAGTTAGGGAGCTGGTTTCAGGCCACCAGGAAGGCCCAAGCAATGGCTGATGTCAGACCCCAGCCCATCCACGGCAGCTTCTTTGGGGGCCTCTGGGTGTGCAGGGCTCAGCCATAGATGAGTTGATAGGAGTGCAAAGGCCGGGAACTAGACCTCAGGGAGCGTGTAGACACTCCATCTCTTCCCAGCTCAGAAGCCTGCGCCTTTGTCCGAGGGCCTGGCCGCTTGCATTAGACGTATTCTGATTGCCAAAGGCCGGGAGAAACCGCACTGAAAACCATCGTCTCCTTTCCTTGCAGGGCAACGCGCCCCACGCGTGTGACGTGCGAGAGACGCGATGGACGCGCCTTGCTCTTACTGTGCAGGTCCCGAGAGCGTGGGGGCCACTCGCGCCCAGTCGTGTTGAGGACATAGAATCAGCCGCTGGAGGGGCCGCGGGCCGCGCGGGCCCTTCCCGCTCTCGGTCTCACCCTAAGGGCTAAGGCGACCGAGAAAGCCCGGTGCTCCAGTAGGTAATGGGGCGGCGCCCCGCGGGCTGCAGGCGGGAGGGGTCTCAGCGCTGCCCGAGCCCCTTGCTGCCAGCGGCAGCCCCGGGCGCCTGCTTCCCGAGGGCGAGTGGCCTAGAAATGTCCAAGGGATCGGAAGCTTCCCCCGCCTTTGCCGGTACGCAATCTCTCCACCCTCAGGCTCCCAAAGGCGGGTGATGGGGTAGGAATTGTCTTACTGGGCTACGCAGGCTCCTTCGTCGCGTTCCTCCTCCGTGCGTTCCCTTGGCGCCAGGGCTGAGCAGAGCGCTTAGCACCTCTCCCCCGCACCCCGCCTCCACGCAACGTGGAGAGAACCCACTGCCCCCTCTCCCTCCCTCACTTCTCCTTTCCTGTACGACCCCCGCCCCCTTGCTTTCGTTAGCCAGGCCTGCTACGTTTATCTGATAATTGAGTTATTAGAAGATTTGGTTTCCTTGGGCCCATAAATCAATAAACAGTGGGATTAACTCAAGAGTTTGCCTTTTAAGTCAAGGGAAACGTTTAAAGCAAGCCCCTTTGAGTCTTGTTTTCAAACTAAACAGGTGAGTTGCAGCTCTCCCCCACCCCCACCCCCACCCCCCTCACTCTTAAGACACTGTATCCAAGCCGCGTGCCCCCTCCTAAGTGCCCGGTCCCAAACCAAAAGAGCTAAAGGTAGAAAGCAAGAGTCAGGACGTGGCAACGTTGCCCTCACACTTTCCACTTTGCAAGTTCCTTTGGAGGTTCTAAAGGTCTCCTGACCATTCTGTGTCCAGTCCTGCCTCCTCTTACACATATTGTGGCTCTCCTGGAAGCAAAGGAGAGAGAAAAAAAGGGCTGTTCTGGGCGAGGATTCTCCCCTAGTTAGCTTGCTTTTTTTTTTTTTTTTCCTTCTCTCTGGCACCACATCCTTAGCTTTCTCCACCCCTACATAAAGAACTGAAGAACCTTTCAAAGACCTGGCTGTTTTATTTTCTTTGGCCAAGGAAACCACTTTCTCTCAAGCAACTATTTTATATCCTATGAAAACTTCGGTCGAATGGAAAACCTGAAATACCCCGAACTTATCTACACACTGTTCCTCCGGTACAAAGCCTTACTTAAAAGGGCAACTCGTTCCTACTTAGAGTGTTTATAGGGAGTTTGTCCTCACATCTGATATCCTGTATGCGTAATACATTCTGTGGAAAGGAAATAACCTTAAACCATCTGATGTTGCCTCAAGAGCCCAAACAGTGTTTCCCCTCCTGTGCCGATGTATGTTAAATGATCAGGTTAAAAAAAAAAAAAACAAAATTCGTTTTGTTTTCTTTTAAAAAGTAGAATGAACACTATTCTTCTTGAAATGCCAAAATCGACTCCTCTGTTGAGTTGGTCTCTAATTCACTAACATTGTTTTTGACACACAATCGAGAAATATCAATCTATTGACTCTTCTCGAGAAGAGCTCTGGAGGGTATCCATGTTAAGTTTGTATATATTTATTTATGCTTAATTTAATGGGAATGTGTAAATATGGCGAGCAGGTAGTTTGGGATTATTTATCTGTGAATCTATACCTCTGTGAATGGGTGGTTAAAAAACAAACAAACCGCTTGACCCTAGGTAGAATCCTATCTGAATTTTTCTGTTCTTTATAGACAAGCTGTTATGGTAATGGGTAGAAATTGGTTTATTGTCCAGTGTTGACCTGATTTACATAAATAAAAAGATTGTTGTGTTTTTGTTGTGTTTTCATCTTCAGTTTCTTGAGTATAGATATTGTTTAATTCTACAGACAGAAAGAAATTATAGCCAAGAATTTTTCTTTTTGTCCCCCCCCAATCATTGAAACACAGGCAGTGTTTTCCTTACAATAAATACAATAAATTTTGCTTCCCAGAAAAATGGACACTTTTGTTTTCACTAAAAGGTGTTTCTGATTTTTTAAAATTCCAAATTGACACTCTTCTCTCCTAGTTCTAACTGGATTTGCAATAAAAGCTCATGTTAACTGCATCTCTTGGTTTATATTGCCCTTTAAAAAAATGAGGTTGTCAAATTACTTACTTCCCAGGTTATTAAAAGACTCCGTGTCCCAGGAATGAAGGGCCTCTGGGTCCAAGTCAAAGATGATGCTCCCTTCATGTTGCTAGTGGGATGGCATTCTGCCATGATGTCTTTGACGGAGATGGTGCAGGAGAGAAGCCCACAGGGCCAGGTATGGGCTCCTGCACCCCCATACCTTGGGATCTGGGGGAGTTAACTGGCTCATTTCAGGAGTGAACCCAACCCTGACCTCACCAGCACTGCAAGGCCTTCCGTAAACGAATGAGGAAAAGCTCCCTTGACCAGAGGAGGAAAGAGGCTGTCTTACGAGGTTTCCTACCTTAGGCTCAGAGGATGCCCAGGGAAGCCAGAGCTTTTCTCATTTGGGTTAATGGGCTGCAGCCCAGCCCTAATGGGCTGCAGTGATCAAACATCTTCTCAATCTGTATTTCATCCCAAGGCTTGGGTGTCTTCCCTGAGGCTAGGAAAGTAAATCCGTCCAAGCTGTTAAACGGTTTGCACGAGTCACTGTTTCTCTTTGGACCTCAAAGTCTTTATCTGTAAAATGTGGGCCTCCTAAGGTCCTTTCAAATATTGTCTAGTTTAATTATAAAAAGCAGGAACAGAATCATGTATATACATTTAAGGATAACTGGCAAAGTTAAATCTCGATAACCCTGGCTTAGGAGAGTGCTTAGCATATAGTTGGCACTCAGGTAATTAATAATATGCCTCCCATATCAATTTTTTGTTTTTCAGGTGACTCATTCCCAGTTGGACTTCCCTATAGGGAAAGACAGAAAGGACAATGGAATCTGCTTTATGTGAGATTTTCCACTTCTTGGCTTCCCTATTAATTAAAAAGGGGGGGGTATCATGGCTAGAATTATAAATGAGTGAATCAAAAAGGGAAGGGAAGTAGAAGGAAGAAAAAAACACAAGGGAAGTGTGATTAAGAAGGCATGCAATCCATTTATCTAGAAAGAAAATAGGTATATGCCTTTGTCTCTGGCTCAAATGTTTTACATTGAGTTTCCTTTTCATTTGCTTTTTGGAGAGTGAGGGGTTGGTTACCACTAGGATTATACAAAGGATTATACAAAGGTATACAAATTTATACAAATTTCCATATCCTATGGCAAGTTTTCCTACTGAAGGGTTAACACCAGCTCTGGAGAAACAGACCTTCCATCTATTATTCCATAGGTAAATTCCACACCACCTCCTCTTTCCACCACTATTTGACAAGGATCTGAGACAGTCACCTTTACTACCCCAAACCCAAGGTCCTGAGGGGCCTGAATGTGGGGAAAGAACTTGAGGAGAGGGAAGGAAAGATAGGAAGCCAGAGAGAGCCTTGCCTAACAAAATGGCCCTGGGCTGCTAGTTAGAGCTTCTCGCCGGCCCTTTTGTTACTGTCTTAACCAGGCTGCAGAAGGAGTAAGGAAAGAACGGCAGCTGGAACCGCTAGGCCGTGGACCCTGACCACAGGCCCAATGCGGGGACGCTGGGTGACCTTGGAGGAGGTGACCTGCAGGCAGCCAGCCCAGGTGCGCGGCTTCCAGTGGCCAAGAAGCCCGCCTGCTCGCCCGCCCGCATTAGCGGCTTATGGGCCCTGATTAAGAATAATGCTAGGAGGAAGAAGAGCCGATTATTTTTTTATGAGGCCACATTCTTTCTCTTCATTTGCAAAAACAGTCCCATGGGGTCCTTTCCCAGGGACGCCGGGCAGCCAGAGCTTAGAGCCACCAGAGATATACTGGCCCGATGGGACGTGTGTCTTCTTGGGGGCGCTCATGACTCCCGACGCAGGCTGCCTTCCATGCGTGGACTTCGAAGTCGGTTGTCTGTCATGTCGAAGCCTCAGAAATTAAACGTGCAGCTCACAAGTCCATTAATTTTAGCTTCCCATTAATCTATTTATAAGCGAGCCAGCAATGGCTCTATAAATACAGTCCTATAAAGTTGAACTCCTTCCCATAAATCTTCTGAGTTGTTTATTTACATGTATTCCCTCGCCCTCTAACAAGCTTCGTTTCAACTTGGGGAAGACCCGAGCCGACCCGACCCGCCACGGGGTGGGCTCACCCCTCCGTAGCTTCCCCGCAGGAATCGTGGGCGCCTTGGAAAGGAGGAACTGAGCGGGGGCAGAACACGGAGGGCGAAAACTCAATTTTCCTTCTTGACTTTGTTTCCTTGTGTCTATCCCAAACTCATGCTCTCCGTTATTTCCCATCACAAGCTCCACATTGATTTATACCGTCATAAGCAGCATTCTTACGACTATAACTTCTCTCATAGCTTGGGGTGAGCTCCTTTTTCACTTCCCTGGCAGCCACTACTTTTAAATAAGGCCTCATAAATAATCCCAGCGCTTCCTGAGGGCGAGGTCAGTCAAACGTCTACCCGGGTCCACTTTCTTGGCACGGGTCCCTACCCCAGGTCACAGGTTGGAGCACTCCCACCGCCTTTTCTCACGTTTCCAGGACGCAGCCGCGGACAGCAACGCGGAGACTAGGCACCAGCGCTGAGCCATTCACACCCCCGGCCCAGTCTGCGTGCGTACGTATCGCGCGTGAGCCGCCCCTGCCCGCGCGGAGCGCACGCACGCAGCGCCCCTGCCCGCGACTAGGCACGCTCTCCGGGTGGCTGGGTCGAGCGTCAACGAGCGCGCACGCGCAGACGCCTACGCACGCGCACGCACGCACGCGCCGCGGCGCCCCGGGGCGTAACTTCGGGCCCAGCGACTACCCAGGGCGCGGTCCGCGCGTCAGGCCTTTCGCTGCGCGCCCTTGAGGTCAAGTTTGCAAACCGGTGCCGCGTGGGCAACCTTTTTCTTTTTCTTTTTTTTTCAAACTGTTTATGCTGAGATTGAGGGAGAGTTTTTGTCACACAAGTTCAACACGTTCTACGCTGCCGCTGGTCTCAAACTAGCAAGGTCAAGCGGCGATTTTTGGCCCACTTGTTCGGAACCTATTTGTTCCTGCCCACTCTGCTGCTTTTCTCTTTTTCTCTTCTCTCGGACGGGCTGCAGCCTTCTGGAGCTGACTCAGGCGAGAGGCGTCCAGACTCAAATAGGGGTCACACATGCTGCCGGGAGAGGCCTCAGCATAAAAATGCTCTTTAAAATTTTTAAAAAGCAGCCTAATAGCCAATGGACTTAGCAAAGCGTGACCTGCCCACGCCGCTCGGAGGGCAGCCCTGGCAGTCATCTGTGTCTGGACCACCAGTTAACATCCGGGACGTACCTGTTCGCGGACGTATTAGCACACGTTTCAAGGATGTGGCTGTCAGATGTCATTAGCCCACGCGTTTTACCGGGAGGAGGGCACGTCCAGGGCGTGTTTGCGTAGAATATGCTGGGGAGGTCAGAATCTGACCTCTGGAACAGTCAAATGTTCCTTCTTGTACAGACATTTATCAAATGACTGGAGAAAAGAAGCTGGCACATGAGCACTGGGGTACAGAGGCGTGGAAGGGACCCTTGCAAGTCCTTGGGGAAACTCGGACCCAGATCGGACACTAAGTAAGCTGAGGTGGAGGATCGGATCAAGTCAACCCAATGAGTTCTAGCGCTCCCTGCGTGAACCATCAGGTCCTGAACGCTAGAACCTGGCGTCCGGATGCGCAAGTGGAGGCCGGGCTGCTTGGAAACACCTGATGACCTGGAAGGGCCGGTGGCTGTTCAAGTGGGCAAAGTGAGTGCGACCATCATCCGAGTTTCCAAGGAAACAGGATTTTAGATAGCTTCTACACAGCAGTGGGTTTTACTGGGAAACTGTCCACCCTTGTCGGTTTGGGAAGGGGCGGGGAGGGGTTGTACAAAATGGCTGGGAAAATGGCAGTTAATGCAGAGAAAACAAGTGTCAAACCAAACCAAATCTTAGTGCTCCATTAACCAACAACCCCCGCCGCCCCCGCCCCCCAAAAAAGGTGCTAGTGCTAACTTTGAGATCAAAGTATCAATCTTGGACCAGGTTGAATCTTGTGTATATGTTATCCTCATTGATAAATGATTCTACCAGAAACAAGGTATGAGACCTTTTTGGGGGGTTGTAGTTAGGGCTTTATCTCTCTCTCTCTGTCTCTCTCTGTCTCTCTCTCTCTCTCACACACACACACACACACACACACACACACACACGCACACACAAAATATGGGAATTCCCTAATAGCAGGACTACAAAAACATCCACAACAAAACATTTACCAGTGTGAATTTTCTTTTCCAAGGGAGTCCCATGTGTTAAGGAACCCAGGAAAGGTTTTTTTGTTGTTTGTTTGTTTTTTGTTTTCTAGGTTTTAGGGCTCTTGCATTCAAGAGAATTCTTTTGGCCAGAGATTCCTAAAGATAGGAAACTACCAAGATTTGAGGCAGAAGCACAGTTGACTCGTTTTATGGGTTGTTTCACGCACTTTCCCTTTTGCTGTTTTTAAGAAGGGGTTAGAGTTAGGGTTAGGGAAGGGGTGGGTACGGCACAGGCCTGAGCCCTACCAACAAAATGGGCCCACTGAATGATTTCATTCACTTTTATGTGCAATATAAATATTCTTTTCTTCTTCAAAGATAAGGGCCATTCTAGACAATGGGGTCAAATAGTCCAAAGAAGGATCAAGCTGATCTGGGTCCCTGTGACCTTTACCCTTCCTTTAATTCTCAATAGTGAACATCTGTGTTTGGTGGCTAGTGTCTGAAAGTAATAAAGACAATTAGAGCATTTTATTTGTTCTTGGGGGAGGGGTTTGGATGCTGGTGTGGAGAGGTAAAAACTTTGTTTATGATACTGCTCTGCAGTATGAAACTAGGGGAGTAGCAGCCGTAGGCCTTGCTGCTTTGTAGGCCCTGAGGAGTTGAGTGTGGTAATCGTGTACACTGAAGCTCTAGGTAATTCATATTGCGCTTTTCTCGATGAGGCTGTGGGCAGTTTTTTCTTACAGTCCTATCATTTGTCACCTCTGCACCAGAAGAAGAAGATAATGTCCACCTCTCCCCGGCACTGTTCTGAGTTTACTTCCAGCTGTGAGGACAGTTAATGAGGTTCCTGAATACATCCTCACTTTCCCCCTACTTTTGTGAAAGCCCTTCTCTCTCTTGCACCTAAGAACAAACTAAAACCAAACCAAACCCAAACAACTTGACAAAACACAAACACCCACCACATGTTAATTTATTGAAAAGTATTTCAGCTTCCACTGTGTAAAACTTCAAAGTCCACCCATCTTGAGGCCATTTGAAAGGGGCTCAAGTTCTGAAAGAATAAGATATTCCGGAGATAACCAATTAGAGAAATTCATTTCCAAAACAAATATCGAGTGAAATAACACGTTTTTCTCAGTATGTGGCGTCCCTGTGGCACTCTGCTGTGGGTTTTTGATGATTCAAAGCTTGTTTCCCGTAAAGAACATGTATCTGATCTTGAATGAGCGAACCTATTACTAATACATGCATAAACTTACATAACAATTTAAGACTCTTGCGTGAAGTTAAAGTTGAAAAGTGACGAACTACACACACATGCACGTACACGCACAGATATAGAATCTCAGTTGCAGTGAAACATTTTTCCTAATGGAGGTTTTTGGAAAAGTCCTATTTTTAATATTCTAAAATTTGTACAAGGGGGTATGTCTAAGAATCAGAGGATGAAGCCTTAACATGAGGGTGTTGTTTTCCTGTCAGCTAGACACTGGATGGCTTCTCCGCATGTCCTCACTCGAACGAGTACACGGGAACATGCGTCTGCAGTGCAGTCGTTCTACGTTTAATCTCATATGTGCACAGGCACACACAGAAGACTGTTTTCATTCATCATTCCTCCTTGATGTTAAACATGTGTTGGGAATTTTAGAACTCAGACTTCTCCAGATCATATTTGTGACTTTGTTCTCACACATGCAGTTTAGAAACCTACAAGGTGATAACTAGGTTATTCTTCCTCTCTCTCTCTTTTTTTTTTTTTTTTGCTGTTAATAACTCTGTCCTTCTTCCTTTCCTCTCCCCCACTGGTTCCCCCCTCCCCAGCATTCTGTCAAGCAATAGGCTGTAAAATAGTTATCCAGACCAGCAGCCAGGCAAGTGCCTTTTGAGAGCAATTTCTGCCCCAAGCGTTTAGCCCAGGGCAAAGCAAGCGTGCTCTCTAACTGATCAACCTGGATATTTCATTATTCATTAATTTACTGTTTAACCAAATCCCACTCATTATCAGAGGCAACGCTTGGCAGAGCCCAGCGAACAGTAGCAGTTGGTGTCAGGCGTGGAGAATTGGCCCATTTGATCCTGGGCTGTTTTATTATTCAACACCACTGACTGGGAAAAAGGTCCATGAATAATAAAGAGCCAAAGCGTGTTTGAACTGAGAAGCATGACACAGCCTTACAAAACAGCAGTTAGAAAATTAAAGGCAAGGTGGCCCAGACTTTGCATTTTTTATCTTGGCTGTGGGCACAGACATTTATATCCCTACATTGTTTTCAATGATTTTTTTTAAGTCCTGAAGACAGAGGCATTTGTTTCAGTCAGTCTCACCCTTTCAGAACAGACCATTGAAGAACTCAGGAGCAAACTCACACGGTAAGAAACAAACATGCCTCCAGATGGGAGCTTGAAAACATAATTTCTAACCTCATAATCAGTTAGGTCCTTTGTGGCCCTTCTCAGCTTTGGGGAAGATGTGGGTGATTTTAATTCTCCTTTGGACCTGCCGTCATTCATACCCTGGGTTGGTTTAATAAGATAATTCATGATGCTGATCAAATGCACGTTAAGTTCCCTTTCTGTCCAATTGGTTCCTTGAGAAGTCTTTGGCTTTATAAGTACCTGGCCACAAAAATACATATAGCAAGGGTTTTAGAGATCCTATAGGTAATATCTAAAATCTCATTAATATGAGAGAAGGGCCTATGAAATATATAGACGTGAAGGGAAAGTTTATGTTCCCCCAGAAGCACCTTTTTTTTGTTGTTTACACAGGCAATGGAGGTCATAAATTCTTTCCAGCTCTGTTAGATCTGTAAATGCAGTTGTATTGAATACACCTGTTGGATCCACTGGTGGTGGGCCTGAAAGTATGACTGTCTTTAGAACTGACCTGCCCTGTCATTCTACTCACGTATCCTTTTTATTCATTGCTTTGTAGTCCCTGAATAAGTATGATGAGACAGAAAACAGTAATTATAACAGTTCCTTTTGTATGTTGCCTTCTACTGCCTCGCAGCCCCTTCCTTTTATTCACATACAGCCTACCTTACACAGAGAAAGAAAGCACATGAGCTGTAGCTCTTTCGTTTAAATGAGCATAGTTGTGTAGGAAGAAGTTTCTAGGGACCAGTAAAGTCCATATGGGCTGCCTATACGCATAAAAGTTATATAGATGTAATCTTCCAGGATTCTTCAGAACTTGGTCAGGGTAGAACTGCCTTGGTGCTAAGATACTTAGTGAGACAAAAAAAGGCCCTGTCCAAAGGTGGTGGTGGTGAGATCAAACCTCAAATGATTTTTAATGTAGAAATCTGTAAACAAATGTTGAAAGCACTAGGGGGAGGCTTGGCTTTTTCTTACCTCAGGATAGTCTCTTGCTTGCCTTGGATGCGTTTGGAAACTATTGTCAATGTGTTGAATTTAAAGTAGGACAAAATGTTAACATGGAAAAGTTTCTTTTAACGACATCAGCCTGACCACTTCATTTTACAGATGCTTAGAGAATGGCTTGTCCAGTTTCATGCATGTAGCTCCTGGCAGATTGCCATTAGAACTTTAGTTTCAAAGTGTTCTTTCCTCTACAAAAGATCTTAGGACTTTGGTTTTTATTCTAAATAAGTGTCCAATTGTTTTTCTACATATCTTTCAGTAGTTTTGAAGAAGAGGCCTTAAAAAATTCTGATCGCATGGGACTGAAGTACAGTATTTTAAAGACAGATCCCTTACGACAGATACTCTCTTGGCATTACAATTTTTTGTATTAGTTACAAAAAGAAGGTGAAAATTGTTCCTCCAACTTAGTTGGGATTGGAGGGTCAGGTTCATAAGATAAAGAACTCCCTTGTTTTTCCCTCCTAATGTGGTGGACCAGGTTCTTCACTTATTTTAAATAAAAGTAAGTGTAAGTTAACATAACTCAGTGTGAACATGATTGAAACTTGTGGCAGATAGAGATGCTGCTTTGACTTCTCAGATCATGCCAGTCATGATTAAATCTGAAACCACACACCTTTAATATGACCACATGTGAAGAACTCCCAAAGTGAAGAAAAGTGGACACTATTAGCCAGTTCATCCATTTGAGAATCACAAGGTCTCTGTTCTGCCTTTTATTCCAGTCTTGCTCCAGATTGAGGTATTGAATCTTACCCTCCAGGGAGGTGTGACTTTAGGACTCTGAAGACTCACTGATGCCCCTTTCAGTCCTTGAGATTTATAACTTGGAAGAGTCTATAGGAGCAGTGTGGGAGAAGCAGGTCTTCATACTCCCTAGAGAAGAGACACTCTGTTGGAAATTTGGAAGGGGAAGAAATCTTAGCATTTTTCTGGGCTCGATGGATCATAGGGAAAACAGACCCAACATAAATATCACCTCATCTGAGAAACACTTCTTTCCTAACTCCTTTACCTCCCGTTATAATTACTTGTTTTAACTTCTTGTCCCAGGGTTCTCAACCTTGGCTGCACATTAAAATCACCTAGAGAGAATTTTAAAAAAATACTGACGTCCAAGCCCCTTCCTCTGATTTATTTGATCTGAGACACTGGTATTGCTTCAAAAGATCCTCAGGTGATTCTAAGGTACAACTGGGATAACAAATCAATGCATTATGTTCTCAGAGCACTAACTTCATAACAGGACACTTCCCCATTGTCCTATTATGAAAGTCTCTCCCTGGCCATCTCATATGATAAACTCCAAGTGTAAAGACCACGTCTTAATCAACTTACATGAAACATGTAGTCCTTGCTCATTCATTCAACAAACACTTGCTGAGCAATTACTAAATTGCAGAATTTGGGGACACATCAGTAACAAGACAGACATGGGCTTTTACCTGTGAAATGTACAGTCTTTAGTCCTTGAAGGCAAGTATGTTGACCCTGCCTTTGTGGATCTATCTAGGGTTATCTGATAGTTGGCAAGAGGCATCTTAGTATGACAGATAATTGTTGAGTGCCTTCTCTGTGCCAGCCATTGTGCTAGTTCCTGGCTAGATTAGGGCAGGTGCACAAGGCTGTAAGGGCTCTCGGTTTGGACATGGTTTTATCTGTGCTTTGCATTGATCCATCCTGTGTTTCCTAAACCCTGTACATTTGTGAAATTTTTGTTTAAACCTTACCTACACAATGTATCTCAGATTTTTTTTTTTTTTTTCTTTTCTGTGTTGGGTCTTTGTTTCTGCGCGAGGGCTTTCTCTAGTTGCGGCAAGCGGGGGCCACTCTTCATCGCGGCCTCTCCTGTTGCGGAGCACAGGCCCCCGACGCGCAGGCTCAGCAGCTGTGGCTCACGGGCCCAGTTGCTCTGCGGCATGTGGGATCCTCCCAGACCAGGGCTCGAACCCGCGTCCCCCGCACTGGCAGGCGGACTCTCAACCACTGCGCCACCAGGGAAGCCCATCAGATTTTTAAAATCTAAAAGTTTTCGACAGATTGCTAAAATGCCTGGTGGTTTCAACTCCTAATGATGCACTCTAGATGGTAAATAGAATGAGTATGTATTGATATTTATAGATTGTTTCAATTTCTTTTACTCTAGTTCCACCCCAAGCTAGGACATAGTATATTTTTCAGGTAATAATGAATTTGAAGTTTATATCTGCGTATCTTAATATGGTATGCCTCATCAACATTTCCTTCTAAATCAAAGTATCCATTATATAGATAAAATAGTTGTAACATTTGCATTTCACTTTATGAAGTATTTTCATTGACTTAAGTAACATCGTGTAATTTGGTCCTCGCAACAAGTTTGAGATGTAAAGTCGATGCAAAAGCACCTCTCTTGATTTTATCGGATGAGAAACCTAGCCTCAGGTTGAGACCCAAGCTCAACTTGCAGGTAATCGGAGAGCAGATAAGGTCCATGCTCTTTCTGTCATTCCATACTGCCATACTTAACAGGAGGCTGTATCTACAGGAACCACAGAAATTCACAAATACTGTACTCAATTTTGTTACAGAACTTGATATGCAAAAACGACAATGCTAGTGTTTTATTGTATAATAGCATGATATATATTTTAACACATACTGATTTATATCAACTGGACAAAAAGGTGCATACATTTGTGAGAAGTTGGAACTATAGAATATTTTAAAAGGATGCAGCTTTACCTCTTTCAAGTATACAGAAGAAGTATACTTGAAATAATTAAAGAATCCTTTCAGAAATTAGAGTACTCTGGTTAATAATAAGATTGCTTTGTAAGCATACTCTCAGTTATTTGTATGTAAATGGATGCTCCTCAAGTGCTCAAGAATACTAAAGACAGTGTATTCTCTTAAACAGTTTATGTACTCTCCCTGTAATCTGTATTTACACTGGCCAATTGTTCAGCAAGTCTTTTCTCCATTGATATGGTAAAGAAAACTTCTGCTCAGCCAGACTTTTGTCAGGTCAGAAATTCTGATTTAAGTGAGTCTGAATTAATGAGGTTTTACTTTATTTGCAACTCAACAGGTTTTGCACCATATATCTGCTATTATATACACTTATAACTTTACTAATATATGTATTTTTATACATGTAAAAATATTCTGCAGAGCTACCGACTTGATTTACCAATGAACCTGAGACGTTTCAAATTATTTTATAGCTTCTTAGCATAGATTTGCCTTAGTCCATCTGTAGCAGTGGAGGAAAAATTCTGTTTCCTTAAGTCCTTTTATGAGGGTGCCAAAAGGTATAAAAATATGAAGCCATTTAATAGCCAAGCTCTTTGAAAATACCGAGCATACACAGTGTGCATGCTAAGTTTAATCACACTGATGGATTTACATGTAATGTCTCAATTCCAGACTCCCTCATTAGTGCAGTCAATCTTGAAGTTCTCCCCGGTGAGTGAAGGGTGAAGGTGACTTCGACACCCGTGAAAGAACGGCTGGATATTGCCAACACCCAGAAAAAGACAGTGGGAAAAAAGCTCTACCATATGAGGCTATAATCCTAGCTGTGGTCAATGTGTTGAAAGCTTTATATTTCCTGACCACAGGATCTTTCTATAAAATGAACAGGGAGAAGGGATATTCCCAGGATTAGCCAGCTGGCTATTTCTATATGCTTATTAAAATTTCTGGAAGAAATGGTGGGGCCTTTCAACCCTTTTAAAGTATATCCTCTTGAGAAATCATAAACTTCCCTCTCACCCGAATTTAGTGCAAGAGGGCTGGATAAAATATTTTCAAACTTAACTTTTGACAGTTGCAGCAAAGAAATGGGAATACAGAAAATGGTGGTAAAAACAGCGGTAGTAGCAGAAGCAAGGAGAGAATCCAGATGTCACCTTCATAGGAAATCTTTTTCTGTTCTAAGGACCCGCAGGTCAGGCTTTTTAATTTTGGACAAAACAGTTTCATTCCATCCCATGCAGGGTGCAGGGACGATCTTGTCTTTTGGAGGCTGCATTTGGAAACTACTGTCTCTTTGTATTCAATATCCACATGCTATTCCCCTAGCTTGCTGAGTGAATCCCTGCACAATAGTGGCATTAAGGAAACCACAGCACAGGCAATGCATTTGACTCTTTGTTTAGGGAAGAAAAAGCAACTTAACAATTAATGTTCATCAGTAGACACTGGGTCATCAGGTATCCTGTAGAAGTAGCATTAGAATCAGGTCCACTAATGAGACATCCTCAGAGTATTTAGTCAGACCTGCCAGGCCCGGGGATATTCTGTTTCATGGTGTTCCTCCTCCTCCTCCTCCTCTTTTTTTTTTCAAAGAGAGATTTAATAAGTGAAGCCAAGATGTGCACTCTTTCTCTCTTTTAATCTCCCTCTTTCTCTTTTCCTCTCTTGCTCTTTCTCTCTTCGTCTCTCACAGATAGATAGATAGACAAATAGACATAAAAGATAGATGTAGAAAATGATCTTCATCCTTTCCTTCTTCCGCTTCTCCTTTGAATAGATCACTGAGCCCACCAAATCTTCATTTTTAGATGTAGGACTCCCAGGATATACCTAGGGGAAATCTAATGTACTTTTCTGTCTTGAAGTTTTATCATTCCAGTTGAGAGACTATGTCTTTTTCTTCTAATTGGTATCTTCAGAACCAGTGCATAAAAGCACGCGTATCAGACTGGTGCCTTGAGCAAATTCAAAGGATAATCTTTTGTCTAAAAGAGTAATGAAAGCGATAATTTATATTTGTTCAGCTTTATTACAGTTTATAGTGTGCCTTCACCTATTTTGTTTCATTTAACCCCCACCACAAGTTGTCTGGAATATTATGAACTGCACAGAGTTGGCTGAGTAAAGGGAAGTTAGGGAAAGTTAATAAGCTTTGTCCCGTGACAAGCAACGAAGAGATTTTCAGCTCATTCTCTGGAAGCCTTCTAATTGGCAGTGGACATCCTGCCACACCAGAGTCTTCTAAACTACAACAGAAAACCACACTTATCAATCCGACTATGATAATTTAGGTAAATAATGAAAGAATGAATTAGATGAATTTTAAATGTGTGTGTTTCCAATCATCTAGCACCTAAGGAGAGGTGTATGTCCAGGTCAAGGGCAGTGGGAGAGGAGAAAGAGAGGGCACTGATTTTTGAGAAATATCTCTGCTTTCTGGCATCTAGCCATCAGTACTTTGGGCACAGGAAGACAAAAAGTAGCTTATATGATTATCCACAGAAGGAAGGAATGAAGGGAATATAAGGACAGAAAGGAAAGCAAGATAGAAAGACAGAAATAAGAAATAAAGAATGAATTAAGGAATGGGCAAGTGAGATCATAGTAATACCACCATTCTTTATCACAGAAAACCTGATATTTAGAACCCTAAAATATTATGTTTAAATTAGAGTCGGCCAGACATTTAATAAGACTGAGACAAAAAAAGCCTTCTCCCCTCTAAGGTCTCTTCTACTTGATTTTTGATGCCAGAAACTTCCCTGACATCAGGCAAAGTTTTTCAATTCTCTACTACAAATTTAAAAAATTTAAGTACAAATATACAGGTTAAAGAGTATGTGGCATGGATGACTTTCAGTCAAAGTATAAATGATGATTTCAGCTTATTTCCTGTTTGGATATAGGGGAAGTATTTATAATTAAATATTCTTTGTGCCTTTGACAATGTGATGGAGTTGCTGTTGAACTGGAAATGAGTGGAGGAAGTCAGCGGAGCCTCTTAACATATCAGTGGAGAAACCTGGCCTCCACTGCCTTAATCAGGGCCATGCGCCTCCTGTTGTGATATTGTGAGAAGAAGAAAATGTCACTTACATTGTCACGATGGACTTTGATATCTTGCAAAAAATGCATAATCTGAATTTGATCACAGGGAAACATTAGACAAACCCAAATCCAAGGATAAATACACATGACAAGTGGTCTGTTTCAAACTGCCTTGGTTCAAGTCTGGCCACTTGTTTTTTCTGTTATCTCCTGGTATCACGTTGATCCATGGCCCATGCTGATGCATTCCATCTTACAGTGGCCCATGTAGGCTTGGTCACTTATTTGTGTCAGGACTGATATATGAATTATGGAGAATTCTTAGTCACTCTACTACAAAGTTTAGCATTTGAAGTGCAAACTCCTTATGTACTGATTTTCATGGCTTTAGCTATTTGCTTCATATTTCCTACTATATGGATTCATGTTAATGCTGGACATATGATTAGCCTCTCATTTGGTACTTGTTTAGTTATTCTATAGCTGCCTGGAAATAAATGTCTTTTCTTTGCAGTGGTAATGGAAAGGTTTTGAAGATTCTCTCGGATTTAAGGGTGGGAAATAGAACAAACTTCAGGCTGAGCACTAGTTAAAAAAAAGTCTCCCCCACTACTCAGAAGTCATTTACTTTATTGTTACTTCCTGTGTTTTGCTATCAACGACCCCCCATGACATCAGCAGCCCTTGGTTAAAAGCTGTTCACTGGCTGCCTTGACAGGCTTTTACTGTTTAACTGTTTCATGCCCAGTTGAATATGTCATATACCCGTGCTTCCAAGTGTTCTCAGTCAGTTTTCCCATGACACCGGTTCTAGGCCCAAATCATAATCTTTAAAGACATGCCTGTTTTTTAAAACTAGCAGGTTTAGAATTGAGCTATAGGAAAGAAAGGGTGGCAAATGCACAGAATCCGTGGGGCTTTTCCTAAAAACTTTTACTGTCAAATTTCCGTTGTAACACAGGGCACATCTGGATAGTACAATGACAGTGGGAATTTTGGGGTTGGAAAGGGGGAATGTGGGATGTTTCTGCCTCTGTATAAACATTCTGAGCCCTGCCTTGCTCCCAGAGAACTAAAGGCTGTACAGCTATCCAGGCCTCCGCCTGAGTGGTTTCTGCTGTATCTGCGTTCGTTCTGTGCCAGCATCAGTCAGAACACAGCCGTTAGCAGGAACTATCACGAATGTGGGGAACAGCAACACAGTAAGAGCGATTCTCCCTTCAGCAGCAGCGGGTCCTTGGGGTCTCTGTAAACGTAGCCTCCTATCAGGCTGGCTTACAGATTGTCACAGTGTTTACAGATTGTCCTGAAAATGAGATGTCATGTGAGGGGTTCCCGGGGTGCAGCTCCTGAAATGAATTCCATATGAAAAATTAAAGTGATGTGGGATCTTAGTATAAGTCAAAAACCTATGCAGAATTGTAGATGAAAGGAGTTAGTACTGTAAATTATGTTATCATGGATGGGGAACGTTTATATCAATCATTAGGGCTGGAGGATGAATTTATATATGGGTAATTGATGAGTCACATTAAAAAAAAGGCTAATGTAGATAATAGGTGACTAGAAAATAATACCCCTGATGTTTGGGCCTGAAGCTGTCCTCTGAGTCACAGTAGCTAACAGTCAGGAAATTATTTTTAACTGTGTGTGTAAGAAAATGCTGAGTACCTTTTCCTTTAGACATCCCTGAACATCCTAAGTCATTACAGGTGCTAAAGCCATGTAAGGATTTTAAAGCACTACTTACAGATTCCAGAAGAGAAGGCCTGTGTGGTCTGTTTTACTGCAAGCACAGTAAAAATTAGTGGGCTCTATTTATTCATTACTAATCTGGTGGCAGAGATGTATCTTAATTCCTCATGTGCTTTAAGTGCTGCTGCTATTATTTGTTGAGAAATTTTCCCTTTTTCCCCCCTATTAAATCTTCATTCCAGGAGTTGTGTTTATTTGGCATTAAGTTAAAAGGAGAGGATGTTGTTAAAAGAAGGGACCACTTTACTGTTCCTATTAACACAGTATCTTGGTACCTACTGCTACTAAAACCCAATTGATTCAGTCTCTGAAGTCTGTCATCAAAGGGTAATTTGGAAACTATTGGAGTTCACAGATATAATTTTTTTAATCTAAAAATACGTCATGATCAAATGGTTGAAATTGTGTGCAGTGTTATTTCCCTTCTCTAGGTTTTGGTAATAGCCATATCGTATTTTAATTTTATTATTTTTCCATGATAT
Source organism: Balaenoptera borealis (assembly GCF_965194805.1). Classification (NCBI taxonomy): domain Eukaryota; kingdom Metazoa; phylum Chordata; class Mammalia; order Artiodactyla; family Balaenopteridae; genus Balaenoptera; species Balaenoptera borealis. Next base: position 82,870,657 of record NC_138869.1, read on the forward strand.
TCATAAAATATGTTAGCTTCTGTCCTAGAGGTACAAATGCATTTAAAAAAAGAAAGGAAAATTTCTTTTGATAAAGAGTTCCGTCTATGTTGACATGTACGAGTAAGAGCATTTAAAATTGGAGCAGATGATGGGAAACATCTGAATATTAGCCACAAGATTGAAGTGGCTAATAAGGATGTACCTGGCCATGTTTTAAAAGTGAAGTGCAGAGCACAAACAGAAATTTAATGAAACCCAAAGAAATACTAAATAGTGCATTCTTTTCCTTAAGAGTGATGATTTAATTCCTGAGATTTCCCTTTTTCCCCAAAGAACTCAAGTGACTAATAAGGTGAAGTTCTTTGAAGTATCTTAAATTTCGTATTGTATTATGCATAACTGAGTGAACATTCCCTCTTATGGACTGAATGTTCGTGTACCCCCACTTCCCAAATTCATATACTGGAACTCTATCCCCACCCCCAATGATATTATTAGGAGGTGAAGTCTTTGGCAGGTATTAGGATTAGATGAGATCATGAGGGTGGAGCCCTTATGAATGGGATTAGTGCCTTTATAAGTGTGATGAGAGAGAGCTTGCTTCCACCCTTTGCTGTCTGCCATGTGAGGATATAAGAAGTCGGCAGCCTGCAACCCAGAAGAGAGTCTCACCAGAACCTGACCATGCTGGCACCTGATCTTGCACTTCCAGCCTCCAGAACTAAATTTCTGTTATTTATAAAGCCATATAGTCCATGATATTTTTGTTGTAGCTGGCTGAGCTAAGATACTCCCTGAGAAAACCCCCTTAGCTTTTAAACCTGGGGCCCAAGTCAGTGTTTCTTTGTAATATGGGTAAATTTGTACCTTGGACATTGTATCTCACCAGCTCCTACCTAGCTCCCTGGCTCATGTAAAGGGCTCAGAAAGACCACCCCTGGTTATTGGCTTATTTTGATCTCAACCCAAGTTTTAGATGTCCTAGGAGTACCAGAGTTTAAAGCTGGTACTTTTTTGAGGGTACCTGAGAGAGTCAGGTGAATACTGTGGTTTGTTGGTTTCCCCCTCTTGTCTCAGGCATTCTGGAAGTAGGGAGTTATGGCCACTCAGTGTGCCCTGGGCAACTCCAGATAGAGGACCATTTTACGACTACCTAGGGTAAAAGACACTAAAAGCACCCTGAATCAGATGAGTGGAAAACCATCCCAATAACATATTTTGGATAAAAATGAAAAAGAGGAAATGGGACCAAACATTTATATTTTAGTGACATTACAGTTGTTCCAGTGGACATCTGAAAGAACAATGATATGTGATTACTAGGTATAATTAAGCTTTTGAGAAAAACAAAACAAATTGCTATGTTATCTCTCTAAGCTATGAAAATAGTTAAATAGCACATTAGAGATTATTTTTATTAGTGTGAGAAGAACACTAGATCAGTGGTCAAGATACTTGGGCATCAGTGCTGGCTCTGTCACTAAGTAGCCACATGACCTTGTAAAGCTCTTCTAACTTCCTCAGGCCTCAGTTTCTTCACCTGTAAAATGAGAGAGCTGGGGTAGACCAGTTTGACTGTGGACCCTGCCTTACAAAGGCATTTTAAGAAATAATAATCATTTGACCTTCTTTATTTTATTTAATGTTTTAATTCTCCTGTTGGGGTATGTACCCAGGTGACAGCTGGGGGCTCTGTTCTGTCAACTTATTAATGAAAGTATTACTGGGTTTGTTCAGAAGATCTACAGATATGCTAATTGGCAGTGGCTCCATTCTTCTCAGGGAGCGATTCCAAGTGAAATATTTGGAATTGGTTTGAAATACTTCTTCCTTATTTCTGCCTGGGGGATTTATGTAAAAGAACAAAAAATTTACCCTAAGTCAGAAGATTCTCTGGTCTGATCCACCTCTTCGAGGACTTTAAGAGCAGGAGGGAAGGTTATGGCAGTTTTTCATTTTCTACAAGAATGTCAGCACTTGGAACAATAATGGAGTCTGGAATTGCTCTTCATAAAAGTGTATAAAATTATCAGCAGAATGGAAGGGAAATGCAGCAGGTGAGATCAGAGATATAAAAATAATTTTCCTATTACAAAGTAGTTTTCTTTCTTTAAATGGCATGCAGGGCTAATCCACTCTGATATCCACGTTGGGTATTTATCTGGTAATATATTTCTTTGCAAATAACTTCATACTATATTACTGTTGTGATAAATTCTCCTCTATCTGGAGCTTTCCCAAGTGGTGCAACACCCTAAGTAAAGTAGCTTCTGTCAATGATGCAGGTGACTGTGCATACTGTTTAGAGCTCCAGACCATGCATGAGGCATTCCATGAAACATGACATCCCAAAGGCTAGTAAAAATGACCTTTAAACCCTTGATTAAGTTTGCAAAAGAAATGGGGATAAGGCAACTTGAGTATCCCAGGACAAGCCAACCACAATGCCTGCAAGGAACTGGCATTCATGTAACCCTAAGAATGTAAATTGAATAATAATTTTGTAGACTTTAAAGCCACAGAAGATGCCTGGGGTCAATGTTAAATGCAGAGAAAAAGATACTGTGCTTAAAATTCTGTTATAGAAACTTGAAGACTTTGTCAGATTTCCAAGGCTTTCTCTATGCAGAAAAAAACCCATTTTTTGTTGAACACACGCATGATATATTATACATGCGCACATTCTAGGGGTTTATGGGTGGTGGTAGAGGGGGTAATTATGGACTGCTGTTCAGAGAAAAGGCAAGAGAAAAGACAGAATTGCATTTTGATGTCACAAATATTTCAAAGACAAGCTGAGACATTTTTAGAAAGGGAAGAAGGTGAGCAGGAAGATGCAGAGCTGTCTCCAAAGAGATTTGCCCAGAGCCCTCCAGATCATCCTCTGGAGAGTGGTCTTAGAGTCAGAAAGAATCATTGAAGACCTGGCAGTTAAACTTCCTTCCCTTCAGTCTCTGTCTGGAAATGGCGCTTCTCTTTTCTGTGTTTGCTTTTTCTCTTTTCAAGGAAAGATATCAGCCCTGGCTATTCATTCCACTTCAAAGAGTTTCTTTAATTTACAAAACTAAAAATTTTAATTATTTAATTCCAAATTCAAAAGTCAGTAAATCAGGCCTATTCTAGTCAATTTCTATGTGATTCAATTCAATTCAATGCAATTCAGAAACACAGCCTACATTTCTAAACATAGGGGTCAATATTGGAACCTACAAGAATTGTTCTTCTTGTTCCTAAGCTAGCTAGATGCTGCAAATAACACTTCTGGCATCTTGTAGAGAAAACTCTTTACTTCTCCAGAAATGAAAACTGTAGATTAAAAGTTTGGCAATAATTTATCCTGACTCAAACAAAAAGAAAGATGGGCAGCCTTGGGTAGTGAAAAAGAACAGTGACCCTGGAGTCAGAGAGGCATGTCTGGCTCTACCACTTACTGATTGTTTGGTCCTGGGAAAAGGTGCATAAAACCCACGCTTCAGCTTTCTCATCTGCAAAATGGGTTTATAATATTTACTTTATAGGAATATTTTGAACAGTTAAATGAGCAGGCAGCATAAATCACTTGGCACAATGCCTGGCAAATCACAGAATTCAAATCAATGCTAGTTTAGCAAGTTCCCCCTACTTCATTGCAGTCACATTAACGGAAATATGTTCCCTCTACAGTTGTTGACTCAAGTAGTGTATAAGCAATGCAGCTCTATTTGGCTCTGAAATGTGGTGCTCCCATCTTGGTGGGCAGAGCCCCTAATGTTTCCCACCTTTTTTGTTTCTTATCAGCACCTGCCTCTTCTACTTTTCCTCCTCAGGCCACAGATCTCTGTTCTGAGGAGTGTAAACTAATTCAACTCTCGTTGGTTATACAGCAAGATTACTCTTTCCTAGTGGCCTTCAATGAATGGTTCAGAGGGATAACATAGAACCCACTACCTGCTAAACTATATCCCTTTTTGTACTTTTTCTGTGTTTAAACTTCAATATTACTGTTCCGCTCTATTGTCTAAGTTGCTTAATTAAAGATTTTATTAGTCCTTTATACACTTTTGATGTGAATAATTATAAATATATGAAACTATATAACACTATACTATCTATGGAATTACATTGGTACCATTTCTTTTTAAATTTTATGTTTCTTGTTTCCTCCTTTTAAACACAGGTCCCTGGGTAAGGGTTTGATTGGTGATTGGTGGGAGGGATAACACCTCACTGAGGCTGATGTCTTCCATAGTAATGCCACTTATGATGAGACTTTTTTACTTTGGTCAACAGATTACCTCTGACATAGCTGAAGACTGGAGGCCTTCAATATAAATCCAGCTGATATAATTCAATTATAAACTGTTTGAGTATGGTACCCACGATGTGCTTGAAATGGAAGTGTGATTTTTGCTATATGTGGCCTTTTGCTCTATGTTTTAAAGAGATAATGACACTTCATGGGTATGTCCATTTAGGGCTCCAACCAACTAACAGGCCAACCCCCTGGGACAGCCTGAGGCCACAACTTGCTCCCAGGGTGTGTTTGCTGTACTCTAATTTGCTGACAGACATTTCCTTAGCCTAGCTCTCCGTTAAAGAGGCTGAAAAGGGGCTTGACTGGGGTCATTTATCTTGGGAAGTGAACGCAAGAAAAAGAGTGGGGGACTGGGAGGTGAGAAATCAGGAAGAAGGAAAAGCCAATCGAAAAGTGCGTTATGCAACCGATCATGATCGCAACTGTGCGCAGTCGGGAGGAGGGAAAGGAGTGCGTGCCCTCCGACTCCCGACCGCATGGGTCCCGAGTTGCCAGGGGTGCACATGCATGGGAGAGGCTGCGTGTTTTCCGCACACCCCTCGTGGGGAGGGCCTTGGGAAGAGAATGCAGCATGGTGCAGCTGGAAGAGGTTCTTCCTGGCCCCTAGGGAATATCTGGAGGAAACCAAATGTCCTGAAAGGTGTAAGAAGTCTCTAATCCAGAAGTGCACGTTCCCTTCCAGCCAGTTGAAGAAGGACCTAGTTTCCTTGGGGAACTGTCTGGTTTGGTGAGAAACCGGCAACTTCTGACTTTACAGTTAAGGTCCCTAAGCTTCAGTTACCTTAGGATACTGTCCTGGGTTACCCTGAGAGCAGAGCCTGCTACAGAAGTTGGGTGGAGGTCTTTTACTTAGACATTTTCATCTCAGGGAGCCAGAGTTCAGGAGAGGGGTTGATACAGGGAATGGGGAGAGTGAACTCAAAGGTGCAATAGGATGCATTACTGTTTGGTCACCCAAGGGCGATGGGGGCTTCATCCTGCTGGGACTTTTGAAGGGCCTTGTGAAATGCGTCTCTTTCGTTATCCTCCAGGTTTAGGGAAGTTCAGTACATCTCCTTAGGTCACAGGGCTATTAGAGATAGAGAACAGATTTTAATCCAGATCTGGTTGAATCCCAAGGTCTCTTCCTCTGAACTATAGTATCAGGCTATAGTGCTCACTTATATTACATATTTTCCATATGCTAATTGCATACCTATCCAAAACCCACCTATCTAGAAGATAGTTAGATGGTAGGTAAGAGCAAAATTATCACACATTTTTAGTTATTAGGCATAGTTTTGATCTCCCGTGGAATCTTTTGTAAAGACTGTCATGACATTATGTCCTGCCAGGGCTGATTCCCAGACTACTAGACATAATGTAACAGTAAGGTCTCTTGGAGGAAAGCATTACTTGTTAGGTGCATTGTCATTGTTTTAGTTAGTTTGTTTGCATGGAAAATAATTAGGGAATCTAATTTCTAGGGAGATATGTGTCATTATAAAGACTTAAGAGCATATGAGATGTTATACACCTTGGACATTTTTTCTGTAATGAGAATGAATACAGCCGTCAAAATAATGTTTTGATTAATCATAACATTGGTGATATTTTTGAGATTGTCTGAGTGTGTTCGTGGCTTAGTTGTTTATGTTGTAGGCAAGCTTAACCATCTGTGGATGGTGTTTTTTGATGTTAGTGGGGAAGTTGTTTATCTGTCTCTACAACTGCTTAGGATCTGCCTAACCAAAATTACAGAGGAGCAATGTTTGTCTTTAATGTCTTAAGCTTCTTTTTGGTATCGGTTTTCCCTTTCTCCACTGTCAGATGCCAAGTCCATCTATTCGATCAAGAAAGTCTTTGTTATCCATCATATGTATAGTTCGGTATGGTTTTAAATCAGTGTATTGGTATTTATTGTATTTATTACCCTTTGCCCCTTCTGGTCTCACTCCTTAGGCTCCGACACCCCTGGATTATCTGTAGTAACCTAAATCCAGCATGCTGGCTCTGCTCTTAGCTGTACTCAGGAGGTCCCCTTTGTAAGGCTCTCCTCCCTCCTTTTTGCTTGGTTATCTCAGCTCATCTTTTGAGACTCAGCTCAGGGATAACCACGTTAGGAAGTCACCCCTGATACTCCTGTCCTTTCCAGGAGGTTAGGAGACACTCTTTTCTGGTCCTATAATGCTCTATATAGATCTCTATTATTATACTTATCACATTGTTTCATAGCTGTTGTTTGCATTACACAGTGATCGTCTTGAGGGCAACAACTGTGTTTTATTCACATTTGTCAGCTCAGCACCTGGTAAATAGTAGACACTTCATATATGTTTGCTAAATTGAATTTGAACCAAAATTTAATATTTGGGGGGCAGGAGTTCTTTCTCTAGCTCCTAAAATAATAAAATAAAAGACTTCTTCTTCTACTTTCCCTGGTGGAATATCAATATTTCTATTCTACAACATCTTGCATTCAGGGTTTATAACTTGGTAAAAAGTTAAGCTTGATATACGTAGTTTCACTTGATTAAAATAATTTTAAATAATAGTGGTGCTGTAGAATGATGTTGCCATGGAGTAGCAAATGTGTTTCTGAATTTTAACTGACACAGGAAACCAGTTTTCAAACCAAAAGCATATCCTTTGGTTTTAGTGACGGTGTGTGCCAATTCTGAGTCATTGCATGGCCAACTGGAAGCTTTAGAATATTTAAAAAATGTCCATGCTCTGTAGATGGTGCAATATCCAGAAAGTTGTAACCTTGAACTTCTGTACTCACTGTTCCTTTCCCTCCTCCTTGCAATTCCTTCATTTTGGGGACCATTGCCATATATATGTAATCACTTATATTTGAATGTTTGAATTTAGTGCTTAGGCAACCTACATAATTCTAAACTTTAAAGACTGCATAAATACATGCTTATGGATATTAAGGGAATTTTCAATTCCCACTTCATACATAACATGTCATGCATTCTAAAAGCACAGTGTTGGGGGGAAAATCACAAATCAAAGTCATTTATATCTAATACTGTTAGTGAGAAAACTTTAATATTAAAATGGTAAACATCAGTTATTGCCATCACAAGGACAGCTTGGTAGAATGAACTAAAAAACTGGGAACCTAGACAGATAAAATATGTGTTTTGTTGCATTTTAATTATTTGGAATTCTGTTCAAATAAATATGTGGATATACGTATGGTTCACTGTTTACTTGTACTGCCACTGTTTCAGAAGCAGTTTTCTCATTTTGTTCTCTACTGTTATCACTACCAGCCTATATTAGAAACTTACTCAGTGATTTCATTTCAAAAATTTTTCTTTCCACAGGGTCCGCGATTTACTGGCTTACTCTTATAATTTTTTTCTATTACTCAGCTTTTGTTTATCCAGTTTATTCTGTGTATTTCTCTGTGCATATGATACTTTGTCTCAATTTTAATGTCATAGGTTTATTCAGTGGTATCAACTAGGTTCCCAAATGTGAGTTTATGTGTATGTGTGTTTGTATGTTATGTATGGGGGGAGTTTAAAAAAGAAGAGATGGTTCTTTCCACTTACTGTGTGTATCAGTCAGTGTTCAACCAGAGAAATAGAATTGGTAGGATGGGTGTGTATGTGTGTGTGTGTGTGTGTGTGTGTGTTTATGTACATGTGTAAAACAAAGAATTGGCCGACATGATTGTGAGGGTTGGCTTAAGCAAGTTCAGAATCTGTAGGGCAGGCAGTCAGGAAGGAAAGATTATGGTCAGGATGGTACTCAGTGGGCATAGGCCAGAGCTGTTGTCCACAGGCAGAATCAATCACTCTCTCTCTCTGTATCTTTAACTCTTATTTTAAGGCCTCCCAATCAGGCCCATCTAGATTATCCAGCATACTTTACTTAAACTCAGTTGATTAGGGATGCCAAAAACATCTGCAAAATCCCTTTACAGCAACACGTAGATTAGCATTTGATTGAATAACTGGGGGCTGTAGCCTAGCAAAGTTGACACATCAAAAAAGCAATCACACTACACTTACACTCTGTTTGGGAGGAGGGGGAGATAAGGAGGGGGAGATACTTTAATGAAGCAACTGAGCAAGAGGATAATCCACAACTAGCAAGTGCTGTTGGAATGCAAAGGATATGAAAAGTTACTGTTTACTGAAGTTAGTCTGGGAAGGCGTCAAGCTAGGTCTTGAGCTAGATTTGAGTATGGTAGTTGATCGAGAAGAGAGGCTATGGAGAATGTGGCAGATTGAGAAGGATGAGTATAGGCAGATGGGTAAAGGATGAGGGTCAGGGACAGGAATGATTGATTGGCCAGAGTTGCAGACCCAAAAGTCTCTATGAACTAGGTAGGTAATGTAAATTAAGTGGACAGCCATGTGAGGCAGTTAGGAATGGTGAGACTGTGCTGACCTGGAAAGTCATACCCAGTTTAAAGTCATTCAGATGAAAACAAACAGACAAAAAACGCTGTTTGAGCCAAACAAATATACTGGGGGTGTTGCTGTAGAATGAAAATATTCCCCACCTCCACCTGTATTTGGAGGTGGCGCCTTTGAGAGGTGATTAGGTCATGAGGGTGGAGTCCTCATGAATCAGATTAGTGCCCTTATAAAAGAGATCCCAGAGAACTCCCTTGTGCCCTCTGCCATGTGAGGGCACAGCCAGAAGATGGCCATCTACAAACCAGGAATTGGGCCTTCACCAGACACTGAATCTGCCAGTGCCTTGATCTTGGGCTTCCAGCTTTCAGAACTGTGAGAAATAAATTTCTGTTGTTCATAAACCACCTAGTCTATGGTTCCAGTATTGTGATTTATAAGAAATATATATTCGGTATTTAGATGACCAAATATATATTTCTCATATATATAGTAGTTTCCCCTTATCCATATGGGATACATTCCAAGACTACTGGTGGGTGCCTGAAGCATACACTATGTTTTTTCCTATACATATATACCTCTGATGAAGTTTAATTTATATTAGGCACAGTAAGAGATTAACAACAATAACTAGTAATAAAGTAGAACAATTATAATAATTTACTGTAATAAAAATTATGTGAATGTGGTCTCTCTCTCAAAATATCTTTTTGTACGAATTTAATGCCTTTTTCATCTTAACTAAGTACGTATCATGCACTGTGGCTGTAACTTTGAGGTGTGACAGTTTGAGGTGTGACAGCAAAACTAGCATGAATTTCTTTTTCCTTCTTCACAGTTTCATGGATAGAGATTAGTTCCTACCATAGAGCAGCATACATTTTTTTCTTTCCTTATTAAGTAGAGAACTTTCACCTTTTCACTTAAGGAAGCACTTTAGGGCTTCTCTTTGGCATATCTAAATTGCCAGCATCGTTACTCTTGCACGTTGGGATCATTATTAAGTAAAATAAGTTCCTTGAACACAAGCACTGTGAAGCAGTGACAGTCATCCCGTAACCAGGACCACTACTAATGGGTGGAAAGGATAGACAGGCTTTATCAGAGCATGTTTGAAAACAATGGTGGAAGGGAAAAAAAATTTTCTATTCATACCCTTATCAATTCAACCTGGTTTACTAAACTAGTTGGTTATATACATATATATTAAGACCAATAACAAGACATACTCAATAATTACCATGAGCCATAATAATTACTACTAAGCATTTTCATGTACTAATTTTTTTTAACCTATCCAGTGGGTACTATTGCTATTCCTAGTTTACAAATGAGAAAATTTTGGAATAGAGAAATTAAATAATTTACCCATGGTCACACAGCTAGTAAGCCACATTCTCTACATAGATGCCTCTGGTTGATGCCTGCCTTAGTCAGCTCAGGCTACTACAACAGAATACCATTAAGTGGGTTCTAAGACCAATTTCAGTGTGGGGAGAGGGGTTCCCCAACACCAAAACCAATTTTCAGACACCAGCAGGGTGTTGGAGAATTCAACTCGATTCAACTCAATTCTGATACTACCTGGAGATAGCATCAGATTCCACAGGTTAAGGGCTCTGTCCTACAAGACTGCCTCCCAATTCAGGGCTGATCCACAAGTCTGCAGACCAGAAATTGAGTTTTCTTCTACAGTTGCTGCACGTTATTTATCCATTTCTCTTTCACCATTCCTGAAGCTGCTTCTGACTTCTGCGGAGCTGAAAGAAAGGATGATAGGAGAGGGGCACATGCCTTTTAATTCACCTGTCCTGTGGATATAGATTTGCTTGGCTGCTGGATACCCTCTGTCACTTCAAGAGTCTGATGCTGTCACTCTCATACAGGGGCCCAGGGGTTCTTTGAAGAGTCCCCTTTGGGAATACACTCTAGGTGCCATTTTAAGACTGACCTCTTGTCCTCTAGCTAGGTGCCTCTGTAGTTTGCCAGGTAGCCTTCTTGGGCAGAGTCCTTTCAAGATGTTTCAGGTCTTTGGCTTTCAGCAGCATCAAAGACTCTGAGAAGAACAGGAAATCTTGTTAGCTCCAACCTCCAAATATATTTAGAATCTAACCCTTCTTACCAACACTACTGATGTCACTTTGGTCCAAGGCACTGCCATCTTTTACCTGAATTCCTGCTGTGGCCTCCTCTGGCTACCTGCATCTGCTCTTGCCCCTCTAGGATCTATTTTCAGTATAGCAGTCAGAGTGACCCTTTTAAAATATAAGTCAGATAGTGATCCTTCTCTGTTCTAAGCCCTGCAGTGGTTCTCTATTTCACAGTAAAATACAACATTTTTACGGTGGCTTGCAAACCATTACATGATTGGCCCCTTCCCCTTGCCCCTTTGACTTCATCTCCTACTTCTGTAAGCCTACAGCCCCGTGATCCAGTCCCAGCCACCTCCTCGCTGTTCTTCAATCATGACCGGCAAGTAGCCTCCTTAGGACCTTTGCATGAGCTGTTTTCTCCGCCTGGGGTGATCTTCCCTCCAGTTATCCATAGGTTAATTCTTTTATTCATCAGGCTTTTTTCTCAGATGCCATCTTGCCAATGAAGATCCCTTTAAAAATCCCCTCTCTTATCACCCCTTTAAAATTATAAACCCACAGACCTGGTCACTCATATTAGTCTTAATGCTACTCTCATTTTCTTTTATTTTTTCTTAACACTCTTATCCTGTTTAATATGTTAGGCAGTTTTCCAATTTGTCATGTTTATTTTTATTGTCTGTCTTCTTCTTATGAACGGAAGCTCTACAAGGGCCGTGGTCTTTGCTTGGTTCACATATGTGTCCCAAGTGTTGAATAGTGCTTCACAGGAAAGAGAGTAGATGTAGATTTAGTGTACATATATATTTGAATGAGTGATTCATGGTCAGTTAGGTCATCCCTTGTCTTCAGCTTTGAGCCTCAGGAGAAATGTCCAAATTCCAAATAGAGAACAGAAAACGTCTCATTTAATAAATATCCTGATACGTAGAGTTTTTGTAGTGTTTTCGTAGACATTGTCTCATTTGGTCCTTATAACAACCCTGTGAAGAGAAAAGGTCAGTTTTCCTTTCCCTTGGCTACTGTTCCCTTCCTTGCTCCTTGCGCTTTCTTCCCCACTCTCTTCCCTTTTCTTCCCCTGTCTTTTTCTTTCCTCTACCTATATTTTTTTGAGTGCTTAGCCATGCCAAGTTCATAGGAGTTTTCAGAAGAGGGAGGAGATGGAGTTTTAGTACAGGGAATACTGCAGTGGGGATATGTAGGAGGTACAGTCAGCCAATATCAGGGCACAGGGATGCTTTCCTGGGTGAATGATGTCTAATCTGAGACATGGATCATAAGTAGGCGTTAGCTAAGTGGCTGAGGGGGAGCAGAAAGGGTACAGAGAGCATTTCTGGCAATGGGGGTAGTAGATGCAAAAACAAAAAGTGGAGCATGGTGCTTTCTGGGAGCTACAGAGTAGTTCACTGGCTAGAAGAAAAGTGAAGACAGTTGAAGGAGAGGGATGGAGGAAAATGGGGCAGGACACATACTTTGAAAATAAAGAAATGGGGGGTCAAAGAGTTTACATCACTTTCCTGTAGTCACGTGATAGCAGAGCGAGAACAAGGTCCTTCTCTGCCTCTTTGCCGCTTCATTGAGCTCACATCATGCCACACGTCAGAGCCCTCCTCTTTACCAATACCAATGAGAGAGTAAGGCAGACAGAGGGTCCGATTGCATTCATCCCTTTACCCAGAGACTCCGTGAGGAAAGAGCATGTTCTCAAGTAATAGCCTTCTGAGGGAATATTCTGTAGACAAAGGACATTCAGAGAGGAATATTTGGGCTGCATGGACATAATTCACATCTTTTTATGTCTTCTCTGGCTTTTTATATTATTTAACTATTTTTTTTTAATAAATTTATTTATGATTGTGTTGGGTCTTCGTTTCTCTGCGAGGGCTTTCTCTAGTTGTGGCAAGTGGGGGCCACTCTTCATCGCGGTGTGTGGGCCTCTCACTATCGCGGCCTCTCTTGTTGCAGAGCACAGGCTCCAGATGCGCAGGCTCAGTAGTTGTGGCTCACGGGCCTAGTCGCTTCGCAGCATGTGGGATCTTCTCAGACCAGGGCTCGAACCCGTGTCCCCTGCATTGGCAGGCAGATTCTCAACCACTGCGCCACCAGGGAAGCCCCTATTTAACATTTTTGATCATTGGATTCTTTCATTTCTTTGTACATTCATGAACTTTGCTTTTTAGGCCTCCACCATAGTGAAAACTGGCCTCGCTGGGGAAATTCTTGCTCCTGGCTGGGTCTTTGCCAGTGACTGTAGTGTAGGTAGCTTTGCAGGAGGGACCTGATGGATGCATGATGGCACATGGTGATCTTGCTGCATTTGCATTTCAACTTCTGCAGCATAATACCAATGGTTTGTTAAAAACTTGTTCCCTGTATCATATTGTATATGCTGCTTAGATATTTTGTTAAAGGATTAAAATACATGGTAACAACTAATAATGAAATAACGACAAGGTCCAAAAGTGTACTGTGGTCCAAGCTGCTTTTATATACTAAAGAAAGAAATGTTCTTGTCATAATACAAAATTTTCAGCTGATACAAGAAGCCAGTTCCTTGTAATACAAATGTGGTTTTAGCTGTATATTTTATATTGCTGAAAAGTTGACTTCAGCAGTCTTGGAGAGTTGTCATATTTGCAAAAGGCTTTTAAATCATAGACTATCCTATGATTTGTGCTGTTTTACTCATAGTGAAACTTGGAGGCAGTTTCAGAGAAACTGGAGACAAAATTAGGAAAAATGGAGTTTTAAGCAATTTATTTAGATTATTGTAATTTAAAAAATCACAACTCTGCCAATCATGATCACAAATATATTAAAATATTTAAAATATTATTAGTATGTTAAAATGCATAGGAAGAAATTCTAGAATGAAATGTATCAAAAGATGGAAAGATGAACTATTAAAAAAAAGCTTTTCTATATTTTCTAAATTTTCTACCATGAACATGAATTACTTTTATAAACACAGAAAAATAAAATGAGCATTTCATTTTAAGAGCAGAGAGCGGATACCTGTGCTGTTGAACTGAAGGCATTTTTCTGGAATGGAAGAGCTCCAGCTAGACTGTGCATTTATGAGCTCACTGCCCCATTCACAGTATCACTGCTCAGTTAGCTAATTTGCCTCTTTAATACAAGCAGTATAATAATGGACAGACATTTCAGTGCAAACTGTTTGTAAGAAGGGCTCCTGCTGGCTGTTTGGACCACTCTGTTTAGAAGACTAGAAGACTAATTAGGAAAATCTCAGGGGACTTCTACTTGTTCAGACATTAGAGATGGAAGGAGTCTGAAATTTTGATTAGTGAGTTTTGGTGGTGAAAAGTTAAAAAAATATTAATAGACTTTATTTTTTAGGGAAGTTTTAAATTTAGAGAAAAACTGAGCAGAAAGCACAGAGAGTTCCTATATACCCGTTCACCCCTGTACACACACACACACACACACACACACACACACACACACACACACAGAGTATCCCCCATTAACATCTTGCATTAGTGTGGTACATTCGTTACAATCAATGAGCCAATATTAACATTAGGGTTCACTCCTTGAGTTGTACATTCTATGGATTTTGACACGTGTATGATGGCATGGATCCACCATTACAGTATCATAAAGAATAATTCCACTGCCCTAAAAAATCCCTTTTAAAAATCTTAAAAGCATATGGAGTCTGTATTGGCTTCCCATTCTGGTGCTCCCCCTCTCCTTTTTCCTTTTTCCTTTTTTAAAATACGCTCACCCTAATCAGATTTTGAGTCCATGGAGAGTGCCATAGGTACTCCACTTATGACCCATTAGGAGAAGAAAACCACTGAAACAATCATCTCACTCTAACGGGAAGTTCTAGGGCTTGAAATATGGTTGGATCCAGGGACCCAAATGGGACTATCCATTGAAATGTAGCCTCCCAAACATCCTGATTTCAACCATGTAGTTTTTCTTGTTTTCTTGTGTTAGTTTCCCTTCTACATACCTTCATTCTATCCATACAGGTATTAAACTCAAGTCCGCTTGATTCTCTAAAGCCTTTTCAGAAGCTCCAGACCATACCCATTTCACTGTTTCTGTATTTATGTGACATTTGACAGTCTGTAACCTTCAATGTAGTATTTAATTATATGGTATTACTATTTGCTAATGTTTAAAGTAATTTGATCTTGTCTCCATGAATGGAATGTGAGTTTCCAGAGGGTACTGATCAGAGGGGTTGGGGCCATCTATATTTATATTTCTTTGGTAACTCCTACGTATAGTACAGTCTATAAAAAGCCGTCTTTTTTTTTTTTTTTTTGATTTGCAAATTTTTTTTTTTTAAACATGGCCCCTTTATCTTTTTTTTTTTTTTTTTTAATTTATTTATGGCTGTGTTGGGTCTTCGTTTCTGTGCGAGGGCTTTCTCTAGTTGTGGCAAGCGGGGGCCACTCTTCATCGCGGTGTGTGGGCCTCTCACCATCGCGGCCTCTCTTGTTGCGGAGCACAGGCTCCAGATGCGCAGGCTCAGTAATTGTGGCTCACGGGCCCAGCCGCTCCACAGCACGTGGGATCTTCCCAGACCAGGGCTCGAACCCGTGTCCCCTGCATTGGCAGGCAGATTCTCAACCACTGTGCCACCAGGGAAGCCCTGATTTGCAAATTTTTAAAAAATTTTATTTTATTTTAACTTTTTTATACAGCAGGTTCTTATTAGTTATCTATTTTATACATATTAGTGTATATATGTCAATCCCAATCTCCCAGTTCATCCCACCACCACCCTCCCACCACCCCCACTTTCCCCCCACTTGGTGTCCATACCTAAAAGCAGTCTTAATGTGTTAAGATCTCAGACCAAGTGGTAAGTAGAGGCATTCCCTGCACTATTCAGATTGACTGTTTGCATCTTCATGTTCACTCACAAATTGTTAACTCTTTTATTGGTGAGAATCTTTCAGACCTAGGAATTTAAAATCTATAGAATGAACATTTTTTTAGGGTTTAGCAAAATTAATTATTCATTAAATTTTGGCTAAATTGAATTTATTTGAATTCAGAAGTGATGATAGGAACCAGTAGTTCCATGTTTAGAAAGAAACAGGGAAAATAGTTATGAAATGTAGAACAAAAAGTAGGTTGACAAAAATTATGCCTGAACAATTTTAACTTTTATAAGTTTCTGGTAAGTATAAATATTAAAAATGTTCATAGTACAAATAAAAGAAAATAAGTATATTTACTTATAAATGTCCTAGCGATTTATAAACTGGAACAAGCCCCATTCCTTTTGAGCCTCAGAACCTCTTCTGTAAAATAGGACTAATAATTATAATTATTCTAGATACCTTCTTGTGACCTATCTTGGCTCTAACATGTTAGATTTTTGGATATTTTTATGTTTTCCTCTGCATTGAATAGATAATCAAAGATCGTGTGAGTGTGTGTGTGTGTGTGTTTGGTGTTTTTCTGTTAAAATCTTCTTAACTTAAAGTGAGATTGTACAACCAAAGTATAATTATCCAAGGAATCTGAAAATACTGACAGATTTAGCAGAAGGAATACATTCTAGGGGGTTCACTTTGGAGTGCAGATGAAGACATTGGAAACCTTAGGCCAACTCTGAGAGAGATTATATTATTAAGGAAATTTGGATAGAATATAAAGGGTTGCAAAGTAGCATCACTTTATGAGGAGCAACTGCTAGCGATGATGTAATGAGGACTGTTCAGCTGGGGGTGTGCCACTGGGGCGTGCTCTTGGAGACCTCTGAGCGAGGGAGACTTTGGATGGGGCCAGTGTTGAATCACGGGCTACACAGAGCAGGTGTGCACTGGTCCTTAATTATGTAACTCTTGCGTTATTAGAAACTTTATCTGAGTCTTATCTTCAGAGTGGAATTTAGCCTTTTGTTTGTGGCACTGTTGTAGTATTCTTCTACATACGAGGTGCCCAGTAGCTGCTTGTGGAGTGATGATACGAGTGACTGCTGGGAATCCACCAAGGGAGCCGTACCTTTTGACTTGCAGCAGTCAGAAATGAGAGGGAAGTGGAAAGCCAGTGAGGTGAAGGACTGAGCTCTTAATAGTGTTAGGCTCTGTGAACAGACACTGTGGCTGGAAACATTAGAATTCACAGCTTGAGAAGAATTCAAGTGTCTCTGTTCCACACAGGTAGCTGATGCGGGCAGCAGCTGCCTCCTACTTCAGGGGCAAATCAGAGAGCTAGAAGAAACAGCTCTCAAGTCTGAGGTCATTTGCTTTATTCTCCTTTATGCGGCTGAAAGTTCATGGATAATTGTATTAGAAACTCAAGTAATAAACCTGGATCATTTTAAAAAGGCGATAAATATTCTTGAGTTTTTAGCAAAATAGACCCAAACTGAAAGGCACTGTCTTAACGCCAGTGATCAGATTGGACAGTGGCGTGTTACAAAGGGGTTTAGCGGTGGTTGATGTTAATCTCTAGGGACAACTTACCTGGAATGACCAGGGATGGAAAGGCATTGAGTCCTCATTGGCCTGTTATTTCTCAGTGCTTTGTAGCTGCTACTTAAGACCAAGTGTTATGCCTCTTTTCAGCTGTGTAGCTACTCAGAAATGAGTTTCCTACAAAGTCCCGGGATAAACAAAGTAATCATAGAATACTCAAACTAAATATATGAACTAAATAGTGTGTTCCTTCAAAGAACCAGTGATTAGAGTTGGAGGAATCATCCATTTACACACTTGTTTCTAATAAAATTAGAAACTTTGAAACAAATACCCATGGGACTTTTCAACCATCTGGAATTCCAACCTATTATATTTGAAATAATAGTCATGCCCGGAACATAGTAGATGTTTGAAAATATTTACTGAATAATTGAATGATTATTTTCTTCAACTGCATCTTTCAAAGCTTTATAATTCTCCCTCGAGTGTTTCCACAGAAAACCCTAATTTCTACAGTGAGACGAGAGAGTTTGAGTATCTATGCAGGGCTTATCACTGCCAGGAACTTTGCTAAGCACTTTACATATTATTTCATTTAGTCTGTACTACAACACTGTGAGGTAGGTATTTTAACCATACTTTACAAAATAAAAATTGAAGCTCAGCATGATCAAATAATGCAGAGTTCCAGAATGGTGGAATTAGGATTTGGTTTGTTTGCTGTGCCAAAGCTCTTTCAATTCATGTTGGTGTCTTGTTTTTACCTATTGCAACCATGTGAATCGAGATGATAAATAATAAGAACAACTTCTCCATTTCCTCTTCCTAGAAAACCATCTTCCCCCATTATTCTCTGGTTTCAAAAATAAATCTGGCAAAAGTTGCATGAGTACTTATTTTGGAGAAAGCCTGTGAAACAATTTCGGAGAAACAATAGGGCTTTTCTCCAAATATTCTCTCAAACATTTGAAAAAGTATCATGAGAAAGCATGGCTCCAGGGCTGATGGCATCAGGTTCAGTAAATTGTGATGCTTCCGGTTTTCATTGGAAATGAAATGCTTCCAGTTTTTATATTTGTATTGATATTTAAATCATCTTGTTGAGAGTTAAGAATATACACTCTGGAGCCGCATTGCCTGAGTTTGAATCTGAGCTCCTCCACGTATTGGTTAGTTGACCTTCAGAAAGTTACTTAACTTCTGTTTCTTAGTCTCCTTCTCTGTAAGGTGGGGATAATCATAGAACCACATGGGGTTATTATGAGGATGGAATACATTAAATTTTACAAAGCACTTAGAATAGTATCCAGCACATAGTAAGCTCTATATAATATTTGTTAAGTCATTACATAGATTTTTCTGTTCCTAAAAGTGAGAACTTGTTTTATAAAACATCCCTTCAATATAAGCAAACCTCAAAATTCCAGTTGTTTTCTGTTCAGGGAATGATAATAGAATTATGCTTCGAATGATAACCCCATATATTATCAACATAAAAGAATTAATGTGTTTGATAACCTGTATGTCTTATTTTTTTGTTTGCCTTAGAAAAATTGGAATGGAGAGAGTTTATTCTTTTGAATTTATTGCTTGACTGTGTCTACTTACAGAGAAACATCCCAGTGACCAGTACCAAGCTTTAATCTTAGTACAGATTAGGAAGTGGGGATTTGGCAAGATCAAAAGCACAGGACAGCATCACAAAAGATAAGATAGTCTCTGAGGTTTGAACTAGTTACAAAATGGTTACATTTGACATAAATGACATGATAATTGCCACTGAAAATACGTTTTAAATAATTGAATTTCTAAATGCTAGGCTGTCACTTTTTCTAGATGACTGAATTCTAACTCAGGGAGAAAGTGAATATGAAAGGACTGAGTTGATATCTGAGCAGAATATCAAGAAACATATTGTTTTTTAAAAAATAAATTTATTATTTATCTTTTTATTTTTGGCTGTGTTGGGTCTTCATTGCTGCGCACAGGCTTTCTCTAGTTGCGGCGAGCAGGGGCTACTCTTCCTTGCGGTGCGTGGTCTTCTCATTGCGGTGGCTTCTCTTGTTGCGGAGCACGGGCTCTAGGCACGCAGGCTTCAGTAGTTGTGGCGTGTGGGCTCAGTAGCTGTGGCTCCCAGGCTCTAGAGTGCAGGCTCACTAGTTGTGACACACGGGCTTAGTTGCTCCGCAGCATGTGGGATCTTCCCGGACCAGGGCTCGAACCCGTGTGTGTCCCCTGCATTGGTAGGTGGATTCTTAACCACTGCGCCACCAGGGAAATCCCAAGAAATATATTGTATCTGACCCTCATTTCCTACACACAAGCTTTTACAGCATTTATCAGAAATCTGTTCCTGGTGCAGATTTTAACTGATTGTCACTTTGAAAATGAGCAGAAAACAGGATGGAAGCAAGGGATACAGAAACTGCCAGATTACCTGTGTTACCTCTTTGGAATCTAAGATCCTGGAGCTTTGGATTCTGTCGTCATCAAGTCGTGACATTTAAATACTTCTGACCTTTCCCAGTGTTCCACTGAGGGCTAGGGACCCACCAAGTTAAGTATATACTTATTCATCTTTAGGAAAAGATGTTGTTTCTTTGCCATCCAGTTCAGGGAAACTTCCAAGCATGCAGACATATAGGTGATGTCTATACAGCATGCAGAGGGGAAGAGAGAGGAGCTAATAGAGAATACCTTTGGCTCGGCTTTCCTGCCTGCCAGTGGTGACTGTTACCTTCAAATATAGACATTGGAGCTTTAATCTGTGCCTTTTGTTTAGTCCATTTGGCTCTCTAATGAACATCTAATTCCTTTAACTATGCATTTTGGCCAATAAAATGATTTTATCTGTCAGAGGGACAAATATAGTGAGTGTTTTACTTAGTCATAGTGAGGGTCAGATTATTAACTGAATCAGAGGAAATTATGAAAAGATTAAATTTCTTTTTCCTATGGAATATTTTGGTTTCTTATTTAAAATTTGAGAGGATAGGGATTTGATTCTATATTCCTCTGCTGAATCAGTATATATTCTTAGAAAAATCACTTAATCTCTTTGGATTTCAGGACTTTTATTTCAGAAATGTAGAGTATATGCTATTTCTCAGCCATTTGCATATGTCAGAATGATATATGAGGTCCTATCTAAAAATTTTCTTTAAGGACTATGGATAGATGAAGGGTTTTAACATTAAAAGAACAAATAGTTGATCTAGTTTATTTAAAATTTCATTTATAGGATATTGGCATTGACATTAATGTTAGGGCATCTCCTAGTCCATGCCTGCTTCATCTAGAAATGAAGGAATTGTGTTCCAGAGAGGACTCATGGTTGCCTTGGATCTGTAGCAGAAGTGCAGCTAGAACCCAGGGCTCCTGGCTGAGCCACACACAGACTGAATTCTGCTCACAAAGGGCACTGCTTAAAGTACTCGATTCTCCATGGAATCTGGAAACAAGGCAGTTGCTCTGTGATTTTTATCCTTTTTGGTATGAATTTTTAGCTCTAATTTTGCACAGGTTGTAGTGTTACAGAAGGGGGCTGTTGGAAGACAGCAAGATTCATGGGTTTTAGACCTTGTGTCACAATAAAACGATGCAAGAAGAGGAGGGGGCTTTGTGGGCACGTGATGACAAATGTAATACATCACAACACAAACTTCTACCGGCCCCAGCAGCCAAATGTGTGATGACCAAAGCCTCTGAAAGCATAAGAGGGAGAGTGTCTGCTGTGAAACTTTCTCTAGAGAACAGCTCACCAGCTCCCAATTTACCTGCAATATTGAGCTCTAGGTGGCTAAGACAGGAATAAACTATATGATTATTGGTGAAACAGCAACGACGGCAGCCTTCACGTAAGCAAGACAGCAAAGCAGTTTGCACATTTGGTAACATAAGTTGAAAACCTCTTCTAAAAAATTATTAAATTTTATACTTCTCTCTTTTTTTTAAAAATTTATTTTATTTTTGGCTGCATTGGGTCTTCGTTGCTGTGTGCGGGCTTTCTCTAGTTGCGGCGAGCGGGGGCTACTCTTCGTTGTGGTGCACATACTGCTCATTGCGGTGGCTTCTCTTGTTGTGGAGCACGGGCTCTAGGCACACAGGCTTCGATAGTTATGGCACGCAGGCTCAGTAGTTGTGGCTCACGGGCTCTAGAGTGCAGGCTCAGTAGTTGTGGCGCATGGGCTTAGTTGCTCCTCAGCATGTGGGATCTTCCCGGACCAGGGCTCGAACCCGTGTCCCCTGCATTGGCAGGCGGATTCTTAACCACTGCGGCACCAGGGAAGTCCCACTTCTCTTTTTTTGCAATCTCTACTTTGCACCCCCATAGAACCTCGTGTTACTCAGTTTATCACAGCATGATCACAATGTATTGTCAATTGTCTGTCCCCAGTACTAGATTGAAGTTCAATGGAAACAGAGGCCTCTAACTTCATCTGGTGTCAGCACGTAGCACGTGCCTCATAAATATTTGCTGAAATAATGAATATATCACACTTCCCCCCTCCCCCAGTCCCTAGTTTAATAATGGCCAAGAGTAAGATTAAGATAGAAAATGATGGTATATAAGATGAAAAGTCATCTGCTTCAATTAGTTAATCAAACAATCAGGATTTGTGAGCCGAAGATAAGACTAATGTCAGGTAATTTTTATGTAACTTTTTCTGATAGCATGTTTTGGAGGTTTCTCCTCCATGAACTTTGCTCTCCACAATTTATAGGTGTTTTGTAATACTACAGAGCAGATTGAAGCTGCTCCATAATCTTAATAGGGGGTTAATGTCTTCTAAACTAAGTCATTGAATCATGACCTAAAACGAAATTTC
Source organism: Balaenoptera borealis (assembly GCF_965194805.1). NCBI lineage: Eukaryota > Metazoa > Chordata > Mammalia > Artiodactyla > Balaenopteridae > Balaenoptera > Balaenoptera borealis. The sequence continues at coordinate 82,892,635 of NC_138869.1, forward strand.
CTCAAGGTGGGTTTGGTTGATTTCAGGAACTCTGTGCACTAGGAGGGAACATTGTGGGGTGACAATAGAGAAGATGGAAATCATGGGAAAAAATGAAGGTGTCCAGCCTGTGGACCATCACGGGCCTCCCTCCAGTAAATCGGGAGGGCCAAGTCAGTGGTGGGGCGAGAGAGATCTTTGATCTGCAAAACCCAGGCTATGAACCCAAAGAAATAAAATTAAACACCCCAAAGTTAATTTCCCTAAGCACGTCTAACCCATAATAGCCAACCATTCGAAGTTCTTATAAGCTAGGAAAGCATGCCACTCCTTGTCACCCCTATCCACCACCCCAAGGAGTAGGCCAATAAACTGAAATCAATGGTTTGGAGCTTTCTTCCATTCTAAAGCATAATAGTATCTTCACAGTAATTTGAATAGGAATTAAACACTAAGAGAATAGGATAAAAGATAAGCTAAATCATATCAAATCTGTTATTTTCAGCATTGCACACACTCTTTCATATCATGCTATGATACCACTTACAAGTTTTCCAGTTGTATTTTATTTTTACTACCCCCCTCCCTTTGGGTTACATATATACTGAATGGATGATCTGAATATATATTTTCTCTCTCTCTCTATATATATATATGAATATGTATTTTATTTTTACTACCCCCCTCCCTTTGGGTTACATATATACTGAATGGATGATCTGAATATATATATTTTGGGTTACATATATACTGAATGGATGATCTGAATGGATGATCTGAATATATATATATATAATATATATACATATATACTGAATGGATGATCTGAATATAAAGTCTTTCTTTCTCTCTCTCTCTTTTTCTGTAATACTGCAGCTAATGAGGCAAAAGGCAATCCTAACCATTTTAAACATGGCAGTTTGGCAACTTCTATTTCCCTAGTTCAGCCGATTTTGTTATTCTCCTACATGTTTATAATTGCTATTTTTCAGCTCTCAAGTGAACGCAGGTAGAAAGAAAGCTAGTTTGAATCCGAACCTGATGCTAGAGGTCCCAGGAAGATTATGTCACGGGACTGAGAAGCCTTGTGAAGCGTTTAAACAGCAGAGCATTTCTAGTGGAGTGCAAGGACATACAAGTGAAACCACAAACCCAAAACATTTTGCAATTACTGGCAAAACTGTGCTTTGTCCGATAATGCTGGGGAATAGCTCAAGCAGAGGAGAGAGTTGCTAAAACGGCAATAAAGAGCATACATACGTCCTGACTCTCTAACAACTGATGGCTTGTGTCCGATTTCTTGTCCTAATGGCTTCCCTTGAAATTTGGTAGGAGAAGTACATAAGACAAAGGAGGAAAAAATTCTATTCTCTGTCAGAATGGGGTGATAGACATTATGGGTTATTTTGGGAAGCAAACTAAAAATCGTAGTTCAGAAGCTTAAATGTGGACCGAGGGACTGTGTCGTGTTTCTCCCTGCTGGGTTCATTTAGGATAAATCCCAGGCTGTCCTGCGTTTTAGTTGGAGACACTCACAGTGGGGGTGATTGGACTTTCTCTGCCCTAGGCACAACATATGCTACTTCCCATCCCTTTAATAGGCATTAGTTCTGCAGACAGCACTGGTCAAATGTACATTATTCACAATCACTTTAATGCAAATACGCAAGGCTGAGGGAGAAAATATGTCACAAAGAGGCAGTCATCCATTTCTGCTCTTTTCTGGTTCCCTTTTTTTACAGGCTCTCTCCTATATGTTTGATTTTAAAATAAATACAGTATAAAAATAATAAAAGAATATGTAACATCTACTGTGAGAACTATAAAATAGCTCCCTAACAATTCCCCAGAAATGCGTTTTGTTAAATTCCAATAACTAGAACCCTATAAGTTATTTTGTTTTTATTGTTCTCTTTTCTTTGCGCGCTCTCTCTCTCTCACTCTTTTGGTGACTGTGTCTTTTTAATTAAGTGGAATGCCTGCATGTGCTCCAACACTGTCACATTTGTAAGAAACAGAAGAGGAATCAAAGCCAAGGGTAGAACTATATTTAATCTGTTAAATGAAAATAAAACACACAATTAGTTTTGTACTGCAAAAATTAGCTTCTGCCTCATTTTCAACCTCTATTTAAAGAACTGTTTGATTTCTCAATAACAAGGCATCTGATCTGTAGCAGAACATTTCTAAGACAGATTTGCAAATGTGTATTACACAGGCATGCATTTTAAATCTGAGCAGAGATTATGTGGTATTTGTCTGTCTAAACCATGAAGATATAACTTACTTTGCTGGTAGTGAACCTGAGTCTTGCAAAATCATCTGCCAAATATGGGAAAGACTCCTGGATTTCTGGTACTCTATTTCTGAGAAGTTAAACAGTTCTGTTTTGTTTTAGAGTGTATCCAGTGAATTTATTTATATACAACTATTTGTCACACAAGACAGCTTGACATGCTAAGCCTTGCTTTACATTAAGCACATGAAAGTTCTTATATGTGCAGAATGAAAAACTAAAATGTAACCATATGCACATGATGTTTCGAGGTACATAAAATTGTGCCAGGGACCCTGAGAAGCCCATATGCGTGAACAGCAATACGGAACTAAAAAAATATGCATAGTAAGAGAACATTTGGAAGACATTGTACTTCTTAAAATAATACAATTAAAATGTTAAGCAAATCCTACGTTAGTCTAAGGTACAAGTGTAGCAAACATTTGCCATATGAAGGGAACAATATGCTTTTATTGTGACTCCATTCTGTTAATTTAATGATCTATGTCAGTGTGCTTACATATCATGTAATTCACTATCCTGTCTTTTCAAAAGCAGTCACTCTAATCTACCTTTATGCTTGCTATCTTATTGTTATGCTTATGATTAACTTAGAGAGTAGGGAAAATAAAAGCCAAATGAAGTGTCAGGTCACCGATTATTCTTTACTATGTCATTTTAATGTAGTCTTAACCGAAGATAATTACATTAAAAACATAACCTTTTTTTCTTTCTCCCCAAATTATTTTTTAACTGAAATAGCCAGTTACCCAATAGTTGGGGGAGGTCTCTTCAGTTGTTGGTGCCTGGTGATTTACATGGACACCTATTAATGCTAATGGAAGGTTTGTGCATAAATCTCTCTACTCCAAAAGGATAATGGCCTCCTATTAGTCTCCTGTAAAAGGGGCATAAGCAAAGTCTGTCTTTATATATGACCTAGGTAGTGAATTACTTAAGGGAGAGTTACATCACATCTAATTAAATAGTTTAATGATTTTGGCAGAATTTTGTTTACATTGTTATAAACTTAAAAAAAAAATGCCAAGTATGTCTTTGACTCTATATAAACTGCCAAAGTTAATTGAGGGCACTATCATCATTAATTAAATACCTGGATTTTCAGAAACAAATATATTGTAATGGTAAAAATAGATCTCTTATTGCGCCTAGGAAAAAGAATGCACGAAACTATTGTTTTATTTCATTTTCAGTTTTTACAAAGCATTATCATATGCCCAATCCTGGTGAAAGAACCAAAAAGGTTATTTTGGATTGTATTATATCCATTTGCATTTAAATTTACAAAGAATGAAAAAGAACTAGATTTTGAAATAAAAACAAAATGATCTTATTTAACTGAATGACACAGCCAGCATTAGAAATAGGATTTCACAAGACTGAGATGAATAAGAGGAAAAAGGTACATGTGAAGTATTACCCTGAAGGCTCATCTAATAGGCCTTAAGTAATTCCCAGGCCCTTGAGAGACTCAGAGTATTATAGTAGTTAGCCAGACACCTGCACAGTGCTAAAACTAACATTTGTCAAACTGACATAAATGGAAATATGTTTCAGCACCAACTTCCCGTGTCTACACTAGTTTTAGCACCAACTTCCCATGCCTACACTAGTTTCTCCTTTTTTTTTTGCCATCCTTTTGCTTCTTCAGGCATTTAATCTCACGCTTAACAGAAATAGTTCTTTGGAAAATGATATTTCAAATCAATCATTTAAGTCTTACCAGAAATCTGTTAATGTGTATCCCACCTCTAAGGACATTTGCATTTTTAACGTCATCTTTAGTAGTTTTCTTTTGAAATGTTTTGCCTCCTATTAAAGGACCCAGGTGTATAGTCAGAGTCCTTGAAATTGTATTAATATGCTTCTGCTTGAGTTGGCTTTGGTTTATGGCCTTATCTGAACTTTGCTGGAGAGAGTACAGAATAGGGGAATGGGAGAGGGTTTGGGAATCTTGGAAACAGTCATTTGGGGACTTGCTGTTCTACAGTTACATGGACATGGTTGTCTTAGTCTGAATTTAAATGGCTTTGATTGCTTCCAGTTCAATTCATTTAAACCCTTGAAGTTAGTATTCAGGGTTAGTGCTAGGCTGCTTGATTTGGGACCTAAATAAAATATATGAGATCAGATTCAGAGGTTCTACTTACTGTACACAATCTTGCTCTCTCTCAAAAGTAAGGCTATTCAGGTTATCTATTTCTTCTTGGATGAGTTTTGGTACTTTGTATCTTTCATGGAATTTTTCGTTTCATCTGAATTGTTGTTTTGGCATAAAGTTGTTCATAATAACTCTTTGTTATTATTTTAATATCTGTGGAGCATGCAGTGATGCTACCACTTTAATTTATGATACTGGCAGTTGTGTTTTCTCTCTTTTCTTCCTGGTTAATTTGGCTAGAGGTTTATAAAATTTATGAATTTTTCCAAAGAAACAGGTTTTCGTTATGATTTTTTCCTATAGTTTTCCTCTTTTCTATTTTGTTTTTTTTCCACTTCTTTTATCTTTATTATTTTCTTCCTTCACTTATTTTGGATTTAACTTTTTCTTTTTTAAATTTCTTAATATCACTAATTTGAGGCCCCTCTTTTCTAATATAAGCATTTTAGAGCTATCAATTTCCCTCGAAGCTCTGCTTTAGCTGCATACTACAAAATTTTATATGATGTGTTTTCATTTGCTTTAAAACACTTTCTAATTCTCTTTGTGATTTCTTCTTGGATACAATGTCTTTTTTTTCTCTGATTGCTCTTACATTTTCTATTTGTCATTGATGTTCAGCACATTGATCATGAGGAGACTTGGTGTAACTTTCTTTATGCTTATTCTGCATAAGGTTTGTTAAAGTTTATAGATCTGTAGATTTATAGTTTTAGCAAATTCGGAAAATTTTCTTCAATTATTATTATTTTTTCACTGTTTTCTTCTTCTGGTACTGTAATTACATGTATGTTAGACCATTTGTTATTATCCTTCAGCTCACTGATGCCCTGCTCGTGTTTTCCCTTTTCCCTCCCTGCTTATTTATTTATTTGTTTGTTTTTACTCTGTTTATCTTTGCTTTATGTTTTCAAGTTTTATGTTTCAAGGTTTTATGTTTTCAAGTTCACTGATTTATATTTCTGCAGTGTTTAGCGAGATGAATAACACCTTCCAGTGTGTTTTTCCTTTCAGATATTGTATTTTTCACCCCTTCAAGTGCCATTTGGGTCTTTTCTTAACATCTTGCATTACTCTTTTTATCGTATTCACAGCTCCCTCTACCTTTTTGAACATGTTGAACATATGTGTTTTAACTTTTGTAATACTTTTTCTGATAGCTCTCTTATATATGTAGTCTCTGGTTTTTTAAAATCAATTATTCTTTAAGTTATGGTTCATACTTTCCTCTGACTGTATTGTCTCTTGAGCCTCAGAGAGTATTGTCTGTTGTCCCTCATGGTGCTGGGCGATGCCTGTGTTTCTCTCCTAGGCAGGCCTATCAATTCCACATGGTGTCATAATAATTTTTACCCAGGGTTTGTCTTATCAATCCCTAACGTTTCCCCAAAGAGTATGTTGTTTCCTCTGTTTAAAAAAATTACAAAAATAAATCTTAAAGTTAGTTTTTAACTTTCATTAGGGAGGATCCAGAGGAGCTTTTACTATAAGGCTAATTTAACCCTACTACTAAGATGATATCCTTCTGATGGCTCTAATCAGTGACCCAGACATATTAATGCACCCTAGCCTTATGTGAGCTCTAAGCATGGCACAGCACACTGTTTTCTGGTGATTCTTTTCCTGGCCTCTCACACATACACAGATCAATACTCAGCCAAACACTCAAGGAGACCTCCATAGATTTCCAGATTTGGGCTTCTAGCCTCTACAACAGTAGGAGAATAAATTTGTGTTTTGTTTTTTTTTTTAATTAATTAATTAATTTATTTATTTTTGGCTGTGTTGGGTCTTCGTTTCTGTGCGAGGGCTTTCTCTAGTTGTGGCAAGCGGGGGCCACTCTTCATCGCAGTGCGCGGACTTCTCACTATCGCGGCCTCTCTTGTTGCGGATCACAGGCTCCAGACGCGCAGGCTCAGTAGTTGTGGCTCACGGGCCCAGTTGCTCTGCGGCATGTGGGATCTTCCCAGATCAGGGCTCGAACCCATGTCCCCTGCACTGGCAGGCAGATTCTCAACTACTGCACCACCAGGGAAGCCCTAAATTTGTGTTTTTATAAGCCACCAAATTTATGGTAATTTGTTACAGCTGCCATAGGGAAAAAATACAAATTTTATAGTTTTAGCTCTTACATTTAGGACTATCATATATTTTGAGTTCAATTTTGTATATTGTGTAAGAAAGGGTCTAACTTTATTCTTTTGTATATAGATATCCAGTGTCTCAACACCACTTGTTGAAAAAATTCTTTCCCCATTGAATTGTTTTGGCAACCTTGTGGAAAATCCATTGTAAATATAAGTGTATACTTGTGAACTCTCAATTCTATTCCATTAATCTGTGTTTATCCTTAGGCCAGTACCACACTTATTTGACTACTGTGTAGTATGTTTTGAAATCAGAAACTGTGAGTTTTCCAACTTTGTTCTTCTTTTTAAAGATTGTTTTGGTTATCCTGGGTCCCTTGCATTACCACATGAATTTTATGATCAAATAATGCAAAAAAGGTACCTGGGATTTTGATAGGGATTGTGTTGAGTCTGTAGATCAATTTGGAGAGTGTTGCCATCTTAATCTTAAATCTTTCAATCCATGAACATGGAGTAACCTATTTACTTAAGTCTTTTAAAATTTCTTTTAATGAAGTTTTATAATTTTCAGAGTACCAGTCTTATACTCCATTTTCTTTCTTTTTTTTTTTTAACATCTTTATTGGAGTATAATTGCTTTACAATGGTGTGTTAGTTTCTGCTTTATAACAAAGTGAATCAGTTATACATATACATATGTCCCCATATCTCTTCCCTCTTGCATCTCCTTCCCTCCCACCCTCCCTATCCCACCCCTCTAGGTGGTCGCAAAGCACGGAGCTGATCTCCCTGTGCTATGCGGCTGCTTCCCACTAGCTATCTATTTTGCATTTGGTTTACACTCCTTTTTCTAAATTTATTTCTAATTATTATTCTATGTGATGCTCTTGTAAATAGAATAGTTTTCTTAATTTTCAGATTTCTCATTACTAGTGTATAGAAATATAATTGATTTTTTGAGGCTTCCCTGGCGGTCCAGTGGTTAAGACTCTGTGCTTCCAATGCAGGGGGCGTGGGTTCAATCCCTGGTCAGGGAAATAAGATCCCACATACTGCATGGCCACAAAATAAAATTTAAAAAAAAAAGAAATATAATTGATTTTTGTATGCTTATCTTGTGTCCTGCAATCTTTTTGAGCTCGTTTATTAGTTCTAATATATTTTGGTGGATTCCTTAGGATTTTACATATACAAAATCATGTCATTTGCAAATAGTGATAGTTTTACTTCTTCCTTTCCAATCTAGATTCCTTTTATTTCTTTTTTCCTGCCTGATTACCCTGACTCGAATTTCCAATACAGTGTTGAATAGAAGTGGTAATAATAGCCATCCTTGTCTTGCTCCAGATCCCCAGAGAAAAGCATTCACCCTTTCACCATTTAGTATGATTATAGATATGGATTTTTCATAGATGGCCTTTCATATAATTTTAAAAAAATTAATAGGCTTATTTTTTAGAATAGTTTTAGGTTTGCAGAAAATTTGGGCAGAAATACAGAAAGGTTCCATATATTCTGCCTTCACATATAATTTTCTCTATCAGCATCTTGCATTATTGTAATACATTTGTTACAGTTAATGAATCAATATTGATATATTATTAATTAAAATCCATAGTTTACATTAGGGTTCACTCTTTGTGTTGTACAGTGCCATGGATTTTAACAAATGCATAATGTCTCATATCCACCATTACAGTATCATAAAGAATAATTCCACTGCCCTAAAAATCCCCCGTGTTGTTCCAAATATTCATCCCTTCCCTCTCCTGAACCCCTGGCAACTATTGATCTTTTAACTGTCTTGATAGTTTTCCCTTTTTCAGAAGGTCATGTAGTTGGAATCCCTTTTCAGACTGACTTTTTCGCTTAACAATATGCATTTCAGTTTTCTCCATGTCTTTTCATGGCTTGATAGCTCATTTTTTATTACTGAGTAATGCTTCATTGTCTGGATGTACCACAGTTTATTAATCCATTGACCTGCTAAAGGACATCTTGGTTGATTCTACATTTGGCAACCATGAACAAAGCTGCCATAAATATCTGTGTGCGAGTTTTCGTGTGGACATATTTTCAACAACTTTGGGTAAGAATCTAGGAACATGGATTGCTGGATCAGATGGTAAGAATTATGTTTAGTTTTCTTAGAAATCACAATACTGTCTTTTAAAGTGGCTGTACCATTTTGCATTCCCACCAGCAGTAAATGAGAGTTCATGTTGTTCTACATCCTTACAGCATTTGGTGTTGCCAGTATTTTGGATTTTAGCTATTCTAATATGTGTATAGTAGTATCTCATCTTTGTTTTACTTTGTAATTCCCTGATGACATATACTGTTGAACATTTTTTCATAAGCTCATTTGCTATCTGTATATCTTCTTTGGGGAGGTGTCTGCTCCAGTATTTTCCCCACATTTTATTTGAGTGGTTTGTTTTCTTATTATTGAGTTTTAAGTGTTCTTTGCATATTTTGGATACAACTCATTTATCACACATGTGTTTTGCAGGTATTTTATCCCAGTCTGACTCATCTTTTCATCATTTATTTTTTACTTAACTTTTCAGTTCCTCAGTTTTCTCATATGTATAAGTGGTCTAATAATAGAATCCCACAGGGTTATTTTCAGGTTGGTATCAACTAGGATTCAGTGCTTTAATCCAAAACCATTTTGGTTATCTTAAATAATAAGATGTTTAATACAGGTTAGTTATGTGCTTATAAAGTTGTTGGAAGGGCTAGAGAGCAAGCACTAGGCTGGACCTCCGGTAAAGCCTCTGAGAATAAGACTACTGAACTGGCCTGCCAGAAGAGCTGTTGCCTCTGCCACACTCAGCAAAGTAGGGATTCGAGAGGCTGCCAAACCAGGAGTCAATAACTCACTGAAATCTAGGATTCAGAAGCCTGTCATTGCCACTGTTACCATCACTACCACTCTACAGCTGTTACTGTTACTCCAACTTTTCAAGAGCCTTGTATGACTTTTCAGGCAGTTACCAGTTTTATCCTGAAAATAATGGGATTCCATTTATTCTGAGACTTCTCACTGTAGAGATAGTTTGACAAACTTTTGGATAGTTTCCAAACTTTTGAATACTGCTTCCAACTAAATCTATAAACAAAATGAAATCAAGGCCCTAATGTGACCAGAAACCTGAAAAGGGTGACCACATTGCAGTTTTTGCTATGTAATGACCAAACCTGGGTAAATGAAACTGTGAGAAGGCCTCCCTCACTCACTGGATATCTGGTTACATTTACCACTCATTTCAGCTGACCGCTAGTCCTGGAGATGTTCAGAGAAGGTAGCTAAGAAGCCACTGCTTAAACTAACACGTTTTTATATTTCCTTTTCTATGCTGCTACACAGTTAATGCATTGGCTTACTGAACCAAGCAGAGCAACAAAACAATACAATTAGGAATAAGTAATCCTAGGGCAACAACTGCAACTCAAGTTTTATATAGATACCTCGATGCTAGCATCTGAAGTGGAATCCTGAGTAATCACCATCCTCTGGGTGTTCGTTCAGTTAGGGGTATTTGTGCAAAGGCAAGCAAGCAGGAGGGACTGCTAACCTTCACCTTCACCCCTAATGTGATGGTATTTGATGGAACCTTGTGCCCGATTTTGCTTGGCTTTTGTTTTTAGTGGTCGATTTATTTTTGATGTCTGAAAAATGGGGATGACACTATAAATCTACAGACATGCACACAAACACACAGTTTCTCAAGCTTATATTGTTCTTTTGGGTTGAAAGATAGGAAAGAAAGAAACCATTTTGGGAAAGTCTAGAGTACTACCTTACGGGAAGCTTAAAGACTATCCAGGAGGAAACCTGAGAAATTAAGGACCAAGTCTTTCTGGGTGTTTGAGTCATATTTTCCAATCTATTATGAAGAACCTGAATAGAGCAATCATTCTGAGGATGGCTTTTTTTTTTTTTTAATTAATTTATTATTTATTGGCTGTGTTGGGTCTTCGTTTCTGTGCGAGGGCTTTTTCTAGTTGCGGCAAGCGGGGGCCACTCTTCATCGCGGTGCGCGGGCCTCTCGCTATCGCGGCCTCTCTTGTTGCGGAGCACAGGCTCCGGATGCGCAGGCTCAGTAATTGTGGCTCACGGGCCTAGTCGCTCCGCGGCATGTGGGATCCTCCCAGACCAGGGCTCGAACCAGTGTCCGCTGCACTGGCAGACAGATTCTCAACCACTGCGCCACCAGGGAAGCCCCTTGAGGATGGCTTTTGATCCTTACGAAGAAGAAGGAGCCAATTACATTCAGCGCTCTGGTCCACATTCAGTCATTGTGCTGTCGGGACCTGCTTTACTTGAGAAAGCTTCTTTTTCTCCTTTCTTGATGCTCATGGCCTTGTCACAGATGATTTTGCTACTGCAGGACGTCTTGTGTGCAAAAGAATCATAAACTGTACTAGGCTTCCTTTCTCGGGAATAGGATGGATGAAGAAAAGAAAACTCACCGGCTGCCACGTTCAGTTACTCTGAGGTCACATTGCCCTTTCCAGGATCTGTCTGTAAAGTGATCTGTGTGCCACGGAGAAGTCCCTGAACAGCCCCATGTCTCTGCTTCCACCTGTCTCCTGGCTCCCAGAAATGTTTATAATTTTTTTTTTTTTTGGCCGGGAGGCTTGTGGGATCTTAGTTCCCCAACCAGGGATCGGACCCGGGCCCTCGGCAGTGAAAGCGCCGAGAGTCCTAACCACTGTACTTGTAGGGAAGTCCCTATAAAATTGATGAGGTCATATGTTTAAAGCTCATCACCTATCTTTCCTAAAGAGAAGTGTGGGATTTTAACTCCTCAGTCATTCTAAAGGGATTAGCAGTTAAAAAGGTATGTTAAACTGGTTTCTAGGGAAATTCTCCAATAAAATACCGATCTTGTCTATGGAATGGTCCCTGCCACTTGAGTAAAATTTCTCTCCAGGCTCTGTGGGAAAACTAGAAATGTTCACAGATTGAACTCATCTCTAAAGAGAAGCTCCTTGAAGAAAAAAAAAAAAAAAGCAACATAGTGATTACAAGAATGGATTTTGGAGCCAAGCAGTCTGGATTCAAAGCTCAAGTCTGCCACTTAGTAGCCATGTGAGCCTAGCTAAGTCTTGCAATGCTTCTGTGTCTCAGTTTTCTCATCTGCTAATTGAAGCCAATAGCAGAATCTTCATCTTGGCGTTGTCTTAAAGATTAATTTAAGTGGTAGTGTTTGTAAAATGCTTGTAACTATGCCTGTGCATATTAGTTGCTAAGTATTGTTTAATAAAATAAAAATTTTTTGATCCTCTGCTTACCCCACCTCTTCTAGGGGAAATAAATGTTTGCTTGTGGCTTTATTTTTTTATTTTTATTTTGAGTGGAACCAACATCTCAGCTACCTTTCCCGTCTTTAGTGAAATACAGATCCCATATTAAAGGGGATATATGAATTTTCTTCACCTCACTAAGTTTCTCAAGCTGTCAGCTTGTCTGCCAATATGGGAAATCCAAGACAGATTCCTTAAACTTCCTGGAGAGAAAAAAAAATCTTTATCTGTGTCTGTGTCTATCTCTATCAATGTTCCATTTTGGAAAACAAATGCCATTGAAAACAAGGTTTTTACTTATGTTTAGAATGATTTCCTTATTTTCCCATGGACTATTCTGGATATTTTAAAGCTGATCATGACAATCAGTTTCCTGGATTATTAACACACCTTCTTACATGCTTATTTCCTTCTTGATAACTCTACATTTTCAGGTCCATCTATAAAATGTTTCAAATGTCAAGTTCCTCTTTTCATGTATTAAAAGGATTTCTATCATTGTTCTCTTAAGAAAAACTTGCTTCTGCTAGAACTGACTGGTCTCTGAATGGACACTCCTAAAATATTTAATCAGCAGGGCTTCCATAGGTCATATGGACAAGGGATAGAAAAGTAAGGATAGAACTGGGAGAGAAAAATGGAGGAAAACATACATTAATATGGTTATGGTAAATTCTAGTTCTGCAAACATGTAAATATTTAACAGCATACCAGTGCCTTACTAGGCATATAGTTAGCCTTCCCTGAGCAAATAAATCCATTACTTTTTCGATCTACTCAACCTCCTTGCCTTCAGGCTGGATTGTAACTCATCATACTGATGAATGTCCCTTAAGTTTTTGTTGTGGCCATTCTCGATGTATGTGTAATTTTCAACTGCACAATAGTTTGGGGAGGTATGGTGATCTTCTCTGAGACTCCTGTAAAATCACAAAGTTTTGTTGCAGCAAGTTGCAAATGGTTGGTTTGTTCAAGGCATTTTTGTTTATTGTATTATTGGCCTGAAAATGTGAGGTTTCAACCAGATGATCCTTTCCAGGAACATGATTTCTAAGTAACTTAAAAAAAGAATTCTTTAAAATTGTAAAACTTTAAATCCTGATAAGACTATTATCTTTTTTTTTTTTTTCTTTAGTAGCCAAAGACACATGGCTGGAGGAAGAACCCATAAAGTCTGTTTTATTTTTTCAACTCAAATGAGAAGGACTGAATTATCAAGCATGAAATTGCCATCTGTGCTCCCCTTCCCTGCCCCCCACATTTTAAATAATTTTTTAGCAGATCAGGTGAACTCAGAAATTTATTTTAGAAAGGATGATGTCATTGTGCAGCTGAATGTATGCCTTCATGAAGCTACTTGGGGCAACAACTTGTCACTGTAAAAATATGAATGAGATAAAATTTTCTCTTTCCCTCTGCTCCTCTGGACTCCAGCCTCATACTAATAATAAATGCTGCTGGTTTTGTAAGCATTTGACATATGACAAGCACAGTGCCAAGTGTTTTATGTTCATTATTTCTTTTAGTCCTTTTAAGAACCTCTTTAGGTGGATATAATAGTGTAATTATTCCCACTTCATAGTTGAGGGCACTGGAACTTGGAGAGGTTAAATAACTCGCCAGATACCAAGCAGTTGGGGTCAGTTTTAGGTGTCTGTCTTGTGTCATTAGACTACTCTTTTTAAATTTTTTTTTAAAGGGAACTTTATTTATTTATTTTTGGCTGCATTGGGTGTTTGTGGATGCGCAGGGGCTTTCTCTAGTTGTGGCGAGCGGGGGCTACTCTTCGTTGCGATGCGTGGGCTTCTCATTGCAGTGGCTTCTCTTGTTGTGGAGCACGGGCTCTAGGTGCACGGGCTTCAGTAGTTGTGGCTCACGGGCTCTAGAGCGTAGGCTCAGTAGTTGTGGTGCACTGGCTTAGTTGCTCCGCGGCATGTGGAATCTTCCTGGACCAGGGCTCGAACCCGTATCCCCTGCATTGGCAGGTGGATTCTTAACCACTGCACCACCAGGGAAGCCCTAGACTACTCTTTAGCTGAAGAATATATGCTAACCTTTCTCACACTCTCTCCTTTGTTTATGATGTTTCTCTGCCTAGAGTGTTCTTCCTCCACTTCTGCCCATTAAAAACCAACACTGCCTTCAAAGCCCAATTGAAAGCTTTCTCTTCTCTGTGAACTTCTATTGGCCTTGTCAGAATTAAACATTCCCTCTCCAGTGCTCCTTCCTATAACACTTGTGTATATTTTAAATGTATTAATACCTTTATGGTATTCACAAATCAAATCTTATAGCATAATTATTAGTGTACATATGTCCCCTCTCCACAAGGATGTAATGTGGGAAGGACTGACTATTCTTTGCTGCAAATTCCTTGAGGGCAAATATGTTAGTCATTTATATAATTATTTATACTTATTTATATTTCATCCTGTTTTAGAGGGGATTCAAAAAGTATCCAAGAATACAGAAAACCTAGTTAGAGCATTAAAAAAAAGAAACAAGGGCAGGGACATAAAGTAGAACCAGATAATAGGGGTTTAACAATGCTTAGCATATGATTTACATGTAAATTTACTTTGAAATAAGCTTTCTAGCAGCTCACATTTTTTTTTTTTTTTAATATTCTTAACGCCAGGTTCAGGGTGAGGGATATAGGAGGCTCAATAAATACTTATTGAATTGAATACTTGCATGCCAGATGTGGGGGGAGAGTGGAGCAAAGAATAGTATTTAAAGTCAGACCACTTTTCAAAAGGCAGCGTTAATGAGATATAATTGACACACAGTAAAGTGCACATATTTGTTGTACAATTCAATAAATTTTGACACATAGAGATACTTATGAAACCAAAACAAGATAATGAAAATAGTCATCACTTCCAAAAGTTATCTTGTGTTCTTTTGTAATCCCTCTTTCTACTCCCTCCCACCCAGGAAACCACATTTCTCTCACTATAGGTTAGTTTGTATTTCTAAAAAAAGTTATATAAACGGGGTCATACAGTATGTACTCATTTTTGTCTGTTTTTTTTTTCACTCAGCATAATTGTTTTGAGAGTCATCCATATTGCAGTGTGTACCAATATTGTTCATTATTTTTAATTGCTGAGTAGTAGTCTGCTGTTTGGATATGCAACAGCTTATCCATTCACCTGTTGATGGGTATTTGGTTATTTCAGGTTTTGACTACTGTAAACAAAGTTGCTACTGTGTACAAGTATTTGTATGGACATATACTTTCATTTCTCTTGGATAAATTCGTAAGTGTAAAATAGCTGGATTATACAGTAGGTGTACGTTTAACTTTTTAAGAACCTGCTTAAGTGTTTCTAAGTGGCTGTGATATTTTATATTTACATCTTATGTATGAGAGTTCCAGCTCCTCTATTTCTTTGCTAAAACTTCGTACAATCAATTTTTAAAAATTTAGCCACTCTTCATAGATGTGTAACATGCCTCATTTATGGTGTGTTTCCCGAATGACTAATGATGTTGAATATCTTTTTCTATGCTTATTTTCCATTGCTTATCTTCTTTGGTGAAGTGTCTGTTCATATCTTTTGTCTATAATTTCCATACTTTTATTGCATATTTTTATTACTGAACTTTGAGAGCTCTTTAAATATTCTGCATACAAGTCCTTTAACGGTGTGTGATTTGCAGATATCACAGTCCATGGCTTTTCATAGTCATATGTCATGAAAGTCATTCTTTTCATTCCCTTTGTAATGTCTTTCACAGACACTGTTGAAGATTTTAACTATGATGAAGTTCAATTTATCAACTTGTTCTTTCATGGATTGTGCTTTTGGTGTTGTAGCTGAGAAATTTTTGCCTAATCCAAGGTTGTAAGTGTTTTTATCTATGTTTTTCTTCTAGAAATTTATAATTTTCAGTTTTGCATTTAGGTCTATGATCCATTTTGAGGTAATTCTTTTTTTTTTTTAATTAATTTATTTATTATTTATTTTTATTTTTGGCTGTGTTGGGTCTTCGTTACTGCGTGTGGGCTTTTCTCTAGTTGTGGTGAGCAGGGGCTACTCTTCATTGCAGTGTACTGGCTTTTCATTGTGGCGGCTTCTCTTGTTGCAGAGCATGGGCTCTAGGTGCACGGGCTTCAGTAGTTGTGGCACGCGGGCTCAGTAGTTGTGGTGCATGGGCTTAGTTTCTCCACGGCATGTGGGATCTTCCTGGACCAGGGCTCGAACCCGTGTCCCCTGCATTGGCAGGCGGACTCCTAACCACTGCACCACCAGGGAAGCCCCTGAGGTAATTCTTATATATATGGTATGAGGTATGGATTGAAAAATTGTTTTATATGGCTGTCGAATTGTTCTAGCATCATTTTTTTGGAAAGGCTTTCCTATTTCCACAGAATTACATTTGCAGTTTTGTTAAAATCAGTTGTCCATATATGTGTGTGTCTACTTTTGAATTCTTGGTTGTGTTCCACTTATCAAATTGTTTATCTTTATGCCAGTACCATGGTATTTTGATTGCTGTAGATTTATAATGAGGCTTGAAATCAGGTAGTGTTAGTCCACTAAATTTGTTCTTTTTCTAAAGTGTTTTGGCTATTATAGGTCCTTTTCATTTCTATAAGAATTTAGAATCAGTTTGTCATTTTTTACCAAAAAAAAAACCTGCTGTAATTTTGAATGCAAATTTATTATTTGTAAATCACTTCGGGAAGAAATGATATCTTAGCAATATTGAGTCATTTGACTCATGAATATGGTGTATATCTCCATTTACTTAGACCTTCTTTCAGCAGTTTCTTTTTTTTGGCCTTGCTGCGCAGCTTGTGGGATTTTAGTTTCCCAACCAGGGATTGAATCTGTACCCTCAGCAGTGAAAGCGTGGAGTCCTAACCACTGGATCGCCAGGGAATTCCCTCTCAACAGTTTTTTAATGTTTTCAGTGTACATGACTTTCACATATTTTGTCAGATTTATCCCTTGTTATTTCATTGTTTTTGATGCTATTGCAAATCATATTGTTTTTAAATTTCAATTTATGATTGCTTATTCATAGCGTGTAAAAATTTAATTGATTTTTTTGTATTTTTTGATCTTGTATCCTGACACCTTCCTAAACTCAGTTATATGTTTTGTAGGTTTTCTTTTGTTTTTTGTTTTTTTGGTAAATTTCATATACTTTTGTGAATCATGTCTTTTGCAAATACAATTTCACTTCTTCTTATGTCTTTTATTTCTTTTTCTTGCCTGATTCCACTGGCTAGAAATAGAAGTGATAATAGCAGCCATCCATGTCTTTTTTCTGATCTTTTGGGGAAAGTTTTCAACCTTTCACCAATGTGTATGTTAGCTGTAGATTTTTTTGTAGATGTCTTTTGTGAAGTTGAGGGAATTCTCTTCTATTCCTAGTTTGTGGAGAGCCTTATCAGAAATGAATATAGGATTTTGTAAATGCTTTGTTTGTATGTCTATTGAGGTGATCATATGATTTTTCTTTTTAAGATTTTTTTTATGGTGAATTACTACTTTATCATGATGTTTTATCCTTTTTATACATTATTTGATTAGATTTGCTAAAATTTTGTTTTGAAATTTTACATCTGCATTAATGAAGGATATTGGTCTGTAGCTCCTTTTCTTGTGATAGCTTTGTCTGGATTTGGTATTAGCATAATGATGACCTCAAAGAATGAATTGGAACATACCCTTCCCTTTTCGATTTTTTGGAAGAATTTGTGTAGAACTGATACTATTTCTTTTTTCAGTGTTTAGTAGAATTCATCAGTGAATCTCTCTGGTTCTAGAGTTTTTTTTCTGGGAAGGTTTTTAACCAAAAATTCAATTTAATAGATAAAAGATGATTGAAATTACTTATTTCTTCAGTGAATTTTGATAATTTGTGTTTTTCAAGGAATTTATCCATTTCATCTGAGGGGTCAGATTTATTGGCATAAAGTTGTTCATACTGTTCCATTTTTATTCTTTTAGTATCTGTGGAAACTGTAATTGTGTCATCTCTCTTATTCCTCATACTTTTAATTTGTGTCTTCACTCTTATTTTTTCTTCATCAGTCTGGACAGAGGTTTTTCAGTTTTAATCACTTTTTCTCAAAGAAAGAGATTTTTGTTTCATTTTTTATTTTTTTAAATTTATTTTCATTGTCTTCTGCTCTTTATTATTATTATAATATTCTTTATTCTGTTAAATTTGGGTTTAATTTGCTCTTCTTTTTTTAGTTTCTTAAGTTGGAAGCTGAGATCATTGATTTGAGTTTTCTTCTTTTTCAAATATAAGTATTTAGTGCTATACATTTCTCCATAACTATTACTTAGTGGTCTTGTAAATTTTAACATATTTTTAAAATTTCATTCAGTTCAAAATGCTTTGCCTTTTGATTTTTTCTTTGCTCCATGTATTATTTAGAAGTGTGTTAGTTTCTAATTGTTTGGGGAAATTTTTCAGATATCTCTCTGTTATTGATTTCTAATTTAATCCTTTTTATTCAGAGAATGAATTTTGTATGACCTGAGTGCTTTCAAATTTATTAATACTTATTTATGGCCTAGAATGTGGTCCATCTCAGTGAATAATCTGTGTGCATTTCAAAAGAATGTGTATTCAGCAGGTGTTGGGTGGAGTTGTTTAGGTCAAGTTGATGGATATTATTGTTCAAATCTTCTTTATCCTTACTGATTTGTATCTAATTGTTCTGCCATTTATTAAGAGGGGTTTGAAATCTCTGACTACAATTGGAGATTTGTCTCTTTATCCTTGCAGTTTTTGAACCATGCTATTAAATTTCGGATTGGTGTATCTTTTTGATGAATTGACTCCTTTATTATTATGAAATGACCATCTTTATTGCAGTTAATATTCTCCACTCTGAAATATTCTTTGTCAGAAATAGCCAGTTTTACTTTGTATTAGCATTAGTAAGTTATATTTTTTTTTACTATTTTTTTATTTTTACCTTATTTGTGTCTTTGTATTTCAGGTGCACTTGTTGTAGCTGGGTCTTGATTTTTTTGTCATTTTCTGTTTGAAAATCTCTGCTTTTTAATGGAGTATCTGGACCATTTACATTTAATGTGATTATTGATATGGTTAGGCTTAAGTCTATTAACTTGCTATTTGTTTTATAATTTTTCCATGTGTTCCTTTTCCCATTTTCCTGTCTTTTTTTGGTTTATTTGAATTTTTTTAAGATTCCATTATATTTCCCTTGTTGGCCTATTAACTATATTTTCTTAGTTTGTTATTTTAATGGTTGCTTTAATGTTTATAATATATATCTTTAATATTTTGCAGACTACCTTCAACTGATATTATACTACTTTACATATAGTTTAAGAACACTGAAATAGAATATTCTTTGTGCTCTTTGTGACAAAATATATTTTTGTCATATATTTTACCTCTATGTATATTATAAGGCTAACAATAGATTGTTATTTTATTTAAACAGTCAACTCTCTTTTAAGGCATTTAAATAACAAGAAAAAAAGCAATATGTTTACTGATGTAGTTACCATTTCTGGTATTCTTCATTCCTTTGTGTAAATCTATATTTCTGTCTGTTATAATTTTCCTTCTGCTTGAAAGACTTCCTTTTACAATTCTTGTAGTGTGGGTCTGCCACTGATAAATTCTTTCAGCTTTAGTATTTCTGAAAAAGTTTTGATTTGCCTTTATTTTTGAAAGATATTTTCAGTGGGAACAATTCTAGTCTGGCATTTTTTCCCCCAATACTTTAAAGATGTTACTTTTCTGTCTTCTTGCATTGTTTCTCATGAGAAATCTGCTGTCATTCTATTTTTGTTTCTCTGTATATACACTGTCTTTATTCTTTCCTTGCTGTTTTTGAGAATTTTTTTCTCATCCCTGGTTTAAAGTGTTTGATTATAATATATACCTTGGTATAGTTTTCTGTGTTTTAGGTTCATTGTTTTAGGTTAGTGTTTCTTTAAAAATTTTTGCCTTACTCTCTCATCAATTCAGGAACTACAGCTACATGTACATGAGGCTGCTTAATGTCTCCCAGTTCACTAATGTCCTTCCTCTTTCCTTCCTTCTTTCCTTCCTCCCTTCCTTTCTTCCTCCCTTCCTTCCTTCCACTCTCTCTCTCTTTCTCTCTCTTCTCTTCTGTTCTTTGTTCATGCTGTGATTCATTTTGGATAGTTCTATGATTATGTCTTTGAGTTAATGAATCTTTTCTTCTCCAATGTCTAATCTGTCATTAATCCTAAGTAGTATATTTTTCTTCTCACATTTTGTAGTTTGTGTCTCTGAAAATTCAATTTGAATCGTTTGAAAAATATCTTCAATGTTTCTGCTTCATTTTTTGAACATATGGAATGTAGTTATCATGACCATTTTACTGTCCTTCTCTACTAATTCTAACTTCTGTCTCAGTTCATGATCAGTTTTGATTGATTGATTTCTTTTTTTTGTCATTATGAGTTTTATTTTTCTGCTTCCTAATAATCTTTGGTTGCATAACAGACAATGAATCTTATTTGTTACTGGATATTTTTATATTCCTATAAATATTCTAGAGGTTTTTTCTGGAGTTCAGTTAAGCACCTGACTCTCTGTGAGTTTTGGGCACTGTTACCTCTTATTGTTTCTTGTGGTTCTTTCTCTGCAGTTTCTTTGCAAGCTGAATACTGAAGGGGATAATTTCTCGATCTTTAAGGTTCTGTCTCTGTGCAGCTCTTTCCTCTTTAGGATCTGGCCCTGTAGTTTCTAGCTGCCTTGGTGTCCCCAGTCTCTCAGCTCTGGGTCCCACCTCCCTGTGCTGGAACCTGGAAACACTCCCCATGCAGTAAACTGGGGGAGGTTGTAGGCCTCACTTTGTTTGTTTCCTTTTTCTCGGGGATCCCTGTTCATCATTGCTTGATATCCAGTGTTTTGTAAACCTTGTTTCATATATTTTGAAAACCTTATTTGATGTAGTTTGTTTGTTTCACGCAGGAGAGTAACTCTTTTCACCCTTACTCCATAGAGGCTGTAAATAGAAGTCTAGCCCCAATTGTTTCAAAATCCTGGCTTAGTCACTTAGTTGTTGTCAGACCTTAGATATGTTTCTTTAGCTCTTTGAATGTAAGTTTGTTTGTTTTTTAAAACAAGTACAACTAACAGAAATATGAATCCTCTTAATAGAATTAAAAGAGATAATAGTTGTGTCCAGCATGGTGTTGCCTATATAGTATATATTTAATGTTTATTTTTTTCTCTCCTTTCTAGTCCACTTTACTCATGATAGTGTATAAAAAATATTTATTGAACTGTATTAAATTAGTCCTATATCTCCAAATTCATTCATTCTGTTCTCAAAATATGAAGATTGGAGGATGACCACATTGCTGAAAACTGCCCAAACTTCTTTTTCTTCTAAGTGTCCAGGGGCAAATGAATCATTTGGTTCTACTGCTAAGATCATCTAACTTTTCTGGGGAATTGTTAAATCTTACTCTGTCAAAGTGAAGTGAATAAAACACATGTGGAGTTTCTATTGAAAACCCATCATTTCTATTGCATCATTGAACACTGGGTTTTTTTTTTTTTAAACCTCTTTATTGGAGTAAAATTGCTTTACAGTGGTATGTTAGTTTCTGCTTTATAACAAAGTGAATCAGCTATACATATGCATATATCCCCATATCCCCTCCCTCTTGCGTTTCCCTCCCACCCTCACTATCCCACCTCTCTACGTGGTCACAAAGCACTGAGCTAATCTCCCTGTGCTATGCGGCTGCTTCCCACTAGCTATCTATTTTACATTTGGTAACATATATAAGTCCATGCCACTGTCTCACTTCGTCCCAGCTTACCCTTTCCCTTCCCTCTGTCCTCTAGTCCATTCTCTATGTCTGCATCTTTATTCCTGTCCTGCCGCTAGGTTCTTCAGAACCACTTTTTTTTTTTTTTTTAGATTCCATATATATGTGTTAGCATACATTATTTGTTTTTCTCTTTCTGTTTTACTTCAGTCTGTATGACAGACTCTAGGTCCATCCAACTCACTACAAATAACTCAATTTCATTTCTTTTTATGGCTGAGTAATATTCCATTGTATATATGTGCCACATCTTCCTCATTCATTCATCTGTCGATGGACACAACCTAAGGTTGCTTCCATGTCCTGGCTATTGTAAATAGAGCTGCAATGAACGTTGTGGTACATGACTGTTTTTGAATTATAGTTTTCTCAGGGTATATGTCCAGAAGTGGGATTGCTGGGTTGTATGGTAGTTCTATTTTTAGTTTTGTAAGGAACCTCCATACTGTTCTCCATAGTGGCTTTATCAATTTACATTCCCACCAACAGTGCAAGAGTGTTCCCTTTTCTCCACACCCTCTCCAGTGTTTATTGTTTGTAGATATTTTAATGATGGCCATTCTGACTGGTGTGAGGTGATACCTCACTGTGGTTTTGATTTGCATTTCTCTAATGATTAGTGATGTTGAGCATCCTTTCATGTGTTTGATGGCGATCTGTATATCTTCTTTGGAGAAATGTCTATTTAGGTCTTCTGCCCATTTTTGGATTGGGTTGGTTGTTTTTTTGATATTGAGCTGCATGAGCTGCTTGTAAATTTTGGAGATTAATCCTTTGTCAGTTGCTTCATTTGCAAATATTTTCTCCCATTCTGAGGGTTATCTTTTTGTCTTGTTTATGGTTGCCTTTTCTGTGCAAAAGCTTTTAAGTTTCATTAGGTCCCATTTGTTTATTTTTGTTTTTATTTACGTTTCTCTAAGAGGTGGGTCATAAAGGATCTTGCTGTGATTTATGTCATGGAGTGTTCTGCCTATGTTTTCCTCTAAGAGTTTGATAGTGTCTGGCCTTACATTTAGGTCTTTAATCCATTTTGAATATATTTTTGTGTATGGTGTTAGGGAGTGTTCCAATTTCATTCTTTTACATGTAGCTGTCCAGTTTTCCCAGTACCACTTATTGAAGAGGCTGTCTTTTCTCCACTGTATATTCTTGCCTCCTTTATCAAAGATAAGGTGACCATATGTGAGTGGGTTTATCTCTGGGCTTTCTATCCTGTTCCATTGATCTATATTTCTGTTTTTGTGCCAGTACCACACTGTCCTGATTACTGTAGCTTTGTAGTATAGTCTGAAGTCTGGGCACCTGATCTCTCCAGCTCTGTTTTTCTTTCTCAAGATTGCTTTGGCTATTCGGGGTCTTTTGTGTTTCCATACAAATTGTGAACTTTTTGTTCTAGTTCTGTGAAAAATGCCGTTGGTAGTTTGATAGGGATTGCATTGAATCTGTAGATTGCTTTGGGTAGTATAGTCATTTTCACAATGTTGATTCTTCCAATCCAAGAACATGGTATATCTCTCCATCTGTTTGTATCATCTTTAATTTCTTTCATCAGTGTCTTATAGTTTTCTGCATACAGGTCTTTCGTCTCCTTAGGTAGGTTTATTCCTAGGTATTGTATTCTTTTTGTTGCAGTGGTAAATGGGAGTGTTTCCTTAATTTCTGTTTCAGATTTCTCGTTGTTAGTGTGTAGGAATGCAAGAGATTTCTGTACATTAATTTTGTATCCTGCTACTTTACCAAATTCATTGATTAACTCTAGTAGTTTTTTGGTAGCATCTTCAGGATTCTCTATGTATAGTATCATGTCATTTGCAAACTGTGACAGCTTTACTTCTTCTTTTCCGATTTGTATTCCTTTTATTTCTTTTTCTTCTCTGATTACTGTGGCTAAAACTTCCAAAACTATGTTGAATTGTCATGGTGAGAGTGGACAACCTTGTCTTGTTCCTGATATTAAAGGAAATGGTTTCAGTTTTTCACCATTGAGAATGATGTTGGCTATGGGTTTGTCATATGTGGCCTTTATTATGTTGAGGTAAGTTCCCTCTATGCCTACTTTCTGGGGGGTTTTTATCATAAATGGGTGTTGAATTTTGTCGAAAACCTTTTCTACATCTTTTGTGATGATCATATGGTTTTTCTCCTTCAATTTGTTAATATGGTGTATCACATTGATTGATTTGTGTATATTGAAGAATCCTTGCATTCCTAGGATAAACCCCACTTGATCATGGTGTATGATCCTTTTAATGTGCTGTTGGATTCTGTTTGCTAGTATTTTGTTGAGGATTTTTGCATCTGTGTTCATCAGTGATATTGGCCTGTAGTTTTCTTTCTTTGTGACATCTTTGTCTGGTTTTGGTATCAGGGTGATGGTGGCCTCATAGAATGAGTTTGGGAGTGTTCCTTCCTCTGCTCTATTTTGGAAGAGTTTGAGAAGGATAGGTGTTAGCTCTTCTCTAAATGTTTGATAGAATTCACCTGTGAAGCCATCTGTACCTGGGCTTTTGTTTGTTGGAAGATTTTTAATCCCAGTCTCAGATTCAGTGCTTGTGATTGGTCTGTTTATATTTTCTATTTCTTCCTGGTTCAGTCTCGGAAGGCTGTGCTTTTCTAAGAATTTGTCCATTTCTTCCAGGTTGTCCATTTTATTGGCGTATAGTTGCTTTAGTAATCTCTCATGATCCTTTCTATTTCTGCAGTGTCAGTTGTTAATTCTCCTTTTTCATTTCTAATTCTATTGATTTGAGTCTTCTCCCTTTTTTTCTTGGTGAGTCTGGCTAATGGTTTATCAATTTTGTTTATCTTCTCAAAGAACCAGCTTTTAGTATTATTGATCTTTGCTAATGTTTCCTTCATTTCTTTTTCATTTATTTCTGATCTGATCTTTATGATTTCTTTCCTTCTGCTAATTTTGGAGTTTTTTTTGTTCTTCTTTCTCTAACTGCTTTAGATGTAAGGTTAGGTTGTTTATTTCAGATGTTTCTTTTTTCTTGAGGTAGGATTGAATTGCTATAAACTTCCCTCTTAGAACTGCTTTTGCTGCATCCCATAGGTTTTGGGCCGTCATGTTTTGGCATTTGTTTCTAGGTAGTTTCTGATTTCCTCTTTGATTTCTTCAGTGATCTCTTGGTTATTAAGTAGTGTATTGTTTAGCCTCCATGTGTTTGTATTTTTTCAGATTTTTTCGTGTAATTGATATCTAGTCTCATAGTGTTGTGGTTGGAAAAGATACTTGATACGATTTCAATTTTCTTAAATTTACCAAGGCTTGATTTGTGACCCAAGATATGATCTATCCTGGAGGATGTTCCATGAGCACTTGAGAAGAAAGTGTATTCTGTTATTTTTGGATGTAATGTCCTATAAATATCAATTAAGTCCATCTTGTTTAATGTGTCATTTAAAGCTTGTGTTTCCTTATTTTTTTTCATTTTGGATGATCTGTCCATTGGTGAAAGTGGGATGTTAAAGTTTCCCACTATGATTGTGTTACTGTCGATTTCCCCTTTTATGGCTGTTAGCATTTGCCTTATGTGTTGAGGTGCTCCTATGTTGGGTGCATAAATATTTACGATTGTTATATCTTCTTGGATTGATCCCTTGATCATTATGTAACATCCTTCTTTGTCTCTTGTAATAGTCTTTATTTTAAAGTCTATTTTGTCTGATATGAGAGTTGCTACTCCAGCTTTCTTTTGATTTCCATTTGCATGGAATATCTTTTTCCATCCCCTCACTTTCAGTCTGTATGTGTCCCTAGGTCTGAAGTGGGTCTCTTGTAGACAGCATATATATATACGGGTCTTGTTTTTGTATCCATTCAGCCAGTCTGTGTCTTTTGGTTGGAGCATTTAATCCATTTACATTTAGGGTAATTATTGATATTTATGTTTCTATTACCATTTCCTTAATTGTTTTGGGTTTGTTATTGTAGGTCTTTTCCTTCTCTTGTGTTTCCTGCCTAGAGAAGTTCCTTTAGCATTTCTTGTAAAGCTGGTTTGGTGGTGCTGAATTCTCTTAACGTTTGCTTGTCTGTAAAGGTTTTAATTTCTCGGTAGAATCTGAATGAAATCTTTGCTGGGTAGAGTAATCTTGGTTGTAGGTTTTTCCCTTTCATCACTTTAAATATGTCCTGCCAGTCCCTCCTGGCTTGCAGAGTTTCTGCTGAAAGATCAGCTGTTAACCTTATGGGGATTCCCTTGTGTGTTATTTGTTGTTTTACCCTTGCTGCTTTTAATATTTTTTCTTTATGTTTAATTTTTGATAGTTTGATTAATGTGTCTTGGTGTGTTTCTCCTTGGATTTATCCCGTATGGGACTCTGCGCTTCCTGGACTTGATTGACTATTTCCTTTCCCATATTAGGGAAGTTTTCAACTGTATCTTTTCAAATATTTTCTCAGTCCCTTTCTTTTTCTCTTCTTCTTCTAGGACCCCTATAATTTGAATGTTCGTGTGTTTAATGTTGTCCCAGAGGTCTCTGAAGCCGTCCTCAATTCTTTTCATTCTTTTTTCTTTCTTCTGCTCTGCGGTAGTTATTTTCACTATTTTATCTTCCAGGTCACTTTTCCATTCTTTTGCCTCAGTCATTCTGCTATTGATTCCTTCTAGAGAATTTTTAATTTCATTTATTGTGTTGTTCCTCATTGTTTGTTTGCTCTTTAGTTCTTCTAGGTCCTTGTTAAACGTTTCTTGTATTTTCTCTATTCTGTTTCCAAGATTTTGGATCATCTTTACTATCATTACTCTGAATTCTTTTTCAGGTAGACTGCCTATTTTCTCTTCATTTGTTTGCTCTGGTGGGTTTTTACCTTGCTCCTTCATCTGCTGTGTGTTTCTCTGTCTTCTCATTTTGCTTAACTTACTGTGTTTGGGGTCTCCTTTTTGCAGGCTGCAGGTTCGTAGTTCCCGTTGCTTTCAGTGCCTGCTTCCAGTGGCTAAGGTTGGTTCAGTGGGTTGTGTAGGCTTCCTGGTGGAGGGGACTAGTGCTTGTGCTCTGGGGATGAGGCTGTATCTTGTCTTTCTTGTGGGCAGGACTGCATCCCGTGGTGTGTTTTGGAGTCTCTGTGACCTTATTATGATTTTAGGCAGCCTCTCTGCTGGTGGGTGCAGTTGTGTTCCTGTGTTGCTAGTTGTTTGGCATAGTGTGTCTAGCACTGTAGTTTGCTGGTTGTTGAGTGGAGCTCGGTCTTAGCGTTGAGATGGAGATATCTGGGAGAGCTTTTGCCGTTTGATATTACATGGAGCTGGGTGATCTCTGGTGGACCAGTGTCCTGAACTCGGCTCTCCCACCTCAGAGGCACAGGCCTGATACCGGCTGGAGCACCAAGATCCTGTTAGCCACACGGCTCAGAAGAAAAGGGAGAAAAAAGAAAGAAAGAAAGAGAGCGAGAGGGAGAGAGAGAAAGAAAGAAAGGAAGAAAGAAAGATGGAAAGGAAGGAAGGAAGGAAGAAAGGAGAGAGAGAGAGGGAGGGAGGGAGGAAGGAAGGAAAGTTATTAAAATAAAAAAAATTATTAAAAATAAAAAAAATTAAAAAGTAATAAAAAAAGAAAAGAAAAAACAACCCAGACAGACTGAACCCTAGGACAAATGGTAAAAGCAAAGCTATACAGACAATATCACACAAAGAAGCATATACATACACACTCACAAAAAGAGAAAAAGGAAAAAAAAAAATCTTTTGGGAAGTCTGAGGCCTTCTGCCAGCGTTCAGTAGGTGTTCTGTAGGAGTTGTTCCACATGTAGATGTATTTCTGATGTATTTGTGGGGAGGAAGGTGTTCTCCCCGTCTTACTCCTCCGCCATCTTGAAGGTTTCCCTCAACACTGGTGTTTTTGATCTCTAACTTCTGACTTCTTATTCTCCTGTGCTAAATGTCAGCTTTTTTTCCTTTCATTTTTACAGTTTCATTTCACTTTATTTTTTTATATCTTTATTGGAGTATAATTGCTTTACAATGTTTTGTTAGTTTGTGTTGTACAATAAAGTGAATCAGGTATAAGTACACATATATCCCCATATCCCCTCCCTCTTGAGCCTCCCTCCCATCCTCCCTATCCCACCCCTCTAGGTCATCACAAAGCATTTAAAAGTGTTTCAAGATGATTTCATTACACATGCTTGAATATCGTGTAGCAGAACTGAGACTATCCAGAGATCTCGGGTTCTATTAATCATAAGATTTCAACTGAATTCACGCTGCATTTATCTTTGGGGAGACATATGTAGACAGAATGATAGTATTTTTACATGTTACTTGTATCTATTATGTGGTGCTTGATCGAAATACATATCTAAATACACATATAGATGTATTTAATTTTTAAATGTCACAAGATTTTATGAACTCTTTAGTTAGCAATGTGGTACAGGGAAAATAGTACATATGGCCAAAATTTGAGTTTTAGCCATAGATTAATGAAACTTGTTATGAGGTGGCCAGAACAGCCATTCCATCTATTTCTGAGCAGTATTAATAGTCAGTTTTAGAAAGAATAACTGAATCTGTTATCTTCACTTCCTCCAGTTCATCGTGCATAAATTTACCAAATTAATTTTCCTTAATCACTGCTTCCACGTTGTCATTCCTCTTCTCAAAAAGTGTTTAGGAGATTTGAGTTCTTGCTGGCATGGAAGGGAGCTCCTTTGCCTTTCTTTTAAGCCTCTATACACACCAGCTGCATTTTCCGTGTAAATACCTATTTCCTCCTGCTCCGTTGTGTGAGGCATCCAAATACGTCAGAACTTTGTTTTCAGCTCATCTAATCTCACCCGCTCCTTTCCTTCTTGGTGTCTTCTCATATGTTTTTTTCTGCCCCCACTCCACCAATTTACTTCTCCCCTATTTCCTCAGGTAGATCACCTTTACCTCCTTAATATAACTTCTATCACTCTAGCCCTCACCGATCCCTCTTTTCTCTGTTCATCGAAGAATGTGTAAATTATAGAATTATATGTAACCAAGCTACAATATTGTGTTGGGATCATTTAGCCTAAGCCATTTTTTTTTTTTTAAGTAGGAGGAATTGAAACCCATGAAGTTTGTAACTGGTTCAACCTCACACAAGGAGGTTCCTGTATCTTTGGCCACTGTACTTTAAAAACTGTGCACAAAATTTTATTAATTTGTTCATTCATTCCTCAGATACATACTACACACCTTTTTTGACCCAATCTTTTAATCCACACAAAAACCCTAAGCGGTAGATACTGTTTTCATGCCCATTTTACAAATGGGTATCAATCCAAGGCATCAGAGGTTACATGGCAGAGTTGGAATCCAAACCCCTGTATTTGGCCTAGGTCCTGAGTATTTTATCATCATGTGACACTGCCTCTTTTCGCTGCTGGTCCCTGGCTAGTTTTTACATAGTTGAAGGATGAGACCATGTCCCATACTTTTGGGTTTCTCTCTGTCCCACCAGTAGGGAGTAAGCACCCCCTGTACCTCAATATTTGTTGATTGATCGGTTCTCTGACCTAGCACATTTCTCGTTAAGATAGCCCCCGAATGTGAATCCACATTGCCACAGTCATATTTTTAAAGAAATCATTTGAACCCAGCCTAAAGCTAGGTCTGTACACAGAAATTAAAGTACACAGAAGTTAAAAATTAATCATGCAGATAATTAAAACAAAACCCTGCCTTTTACTTTAATGGTCTCATTTTCTTTGTAGATTACTTTTCTGTCTGCAAGGGTTCCTGTCTTACCCTATCAGTGTAGCAACTGCAGCTCAATCCACTTGATTTCCACCAATGATTTAGGTTTTATCACAAGGTCAGGAAAATATGTAGGGCAGAGCCATAGTCAGTTCTCTCCGCTCCTGACTGAATTTGATTCATTCTCAACACACAGTCCGGTTTTCAGTTGACTTCTGCACACTCTGGTCTGTGTAGACTCTGCTTAGTCATCTCCAATCTTAATGCTTCCTATGAAAAATACACAAGAATGAAAGCATTTTGTATCCATGCTAAAATGAGTGATTATGGAACCATTCAGGGTCCACCCAGATCTTCAGGAGGATATTCTGGATAATTACACAGTCTCAGCGTCTGAGACTGAACAAAGTAAGTGGGCCCCCAAAACAGAAAAAAAAAAATCCTTCTTGCAGTCAGCCCATTCCAGACTAAAACAAAACCCTCCCAAATTCTTATTTCAATAAGTATAATATATCAAGATAGAGATTTATGACATAATGAAGCAAATAAAAAATAGAACATTATTGTCTTTTCATTGAATTCAAGATTAATTAAGATTGATTTGCTTTTAGCCTTTAAGTGAATGCTGGTGATCTTAGGTTTATGTGACCAGTTGTGGACTTACTGAAATGATAATCAGTGTATGAATCCCAGTTTTGCTTGATATTGACATATACATATATTTTTGAGAAGTTCTATATAATTCATGGATTACTACCCTTTCCTCCCACAGGTAAATGATAAATTTCTTCTTGAATTGAAATGGAAACAAAGGCCCACTTTTAGCCAATCAAAGGTACTGTGACTAGGAACAGATTTGATTTGATCTCCTAATGATCTAGAGAACCAGCTTGATTATTGTCTTGATTCTTCACCTGAATTCATTTTAAAAGCTACATAATGGTTTATAACTTCTTGTTCTAGGACAAAAATGAGGAAAAAGACATTGTGTATCTCCTCCTTTTTTATTTATTCTAGAATAATTATTTAGATGTCATGTTTACTACTAGTATTACCGTTTAGAAATATTACTTACCAGTTTTAGTTACATTTCCATCTATTAGAAGTAAAGATAGAACAGTTTTTACCCCCTGATGGAAATGAAAAACTGTGGCTGTTAAAGTCTTTTAGCCGAATAACTATGCTTGTTATCATGCTTTAGCTGAACTCACTGGAACAGATATAATGTCTAACTTTAGCTGTGTCTACGGAATGGCAGTATGCAGATCATTTGCTGAAAAAAAAATTGCAGATGATTTGATTTTTCTTATAAATAGTAAAATATATTATTAAGGGAGGCTGCTACTTGATATTTATGAACTTCATCTGATCAACTGGATCTGGGATTGTAGAATGCAGATGTACCCTTGGGTTTCAACACTCTCCCTCTTTCTCTCTCTCTCTTTTTTCTAGTTGAATATTTTTGCTTATGTTACTTGGGAAAGATCACCACCATAATATGAAGCATCATTACTGAATCTAAATGATGCCCAATTAGGATGGAGCCATGAAAGGTAAATGAGAATATTGACAAGAGAAACTCAGCAAGCTTAGTGGGCAATATAGGAAGTGACCTTAATCAATGCATTGGGTCTGTTTAATCATAATCAGAGATGGTAATTGACTTGGATGCAGCCTACTAAGTACTTGGCATGGATCTGGAAAACATAATGCGGAACAAAGACAGACTGTAAATTTCTCTGAGGGCCCTAGACTAGGGATCACATTTCTTCTTTGACAAAACCACATATCAGTCTGATGTCTTTTCTCTTGGGCTACCTGGACGCACTTCTCTAGTGTAAATGAATGCATGTGGATAGCCGGTAGTATCCATTCATGATATTTTTTGTGCCATCTACACATGTCGTAGAGGTGGTGTGTAGTAGTTTAGTGACTGATACTGATCAAATGCTATCACTGGATTTGAACTGATCAATGGAGACTAGTGTGCTCTGACAGCCAAAGTGCCAAAATTAGCTGTGCTGTGGCTGGGTTTGTTGAACTTCCACATGTCCAGGCAGTCTAGGTGGTTGGGTCTGACAAAGGCATGAGTTACTGCATGCCCTTTGGGTTCTGAGGTTGTGCTGGTCAGTATCATACTGAGGCACATCCCTAGTGTCCTAGCTAGTGAGTCTGAGCTGTGATAATGGCACCATTGGCAGATCCTTTAGGATCTTTTGTTAAGTGCTCTTTCACCTGCTTTAGATGAGTAAGTGCTTTGATCCCTAAACTGCTCCAGCTCTGCTGCTACTACTGCATATTCTTGAGAATTTATCAGAGGTGGAGGCAACCTTTAGTCCTATAGTCACACCTTTTACCACCAGACCAAACGTGATTCATTACTTTATTTCACCAGGGGTTGCAATGTTTTGGAAACTCTAGGGGTATGTGTACTTGTATCTCAACATTAGGTCTTATCTACTCTACTGCAAGGTCCCATGGACCAGATTAGTGGTTCTTGAGTCCCTTCCACTCCTTGACAGAGTTTTCGCATTGGTAGAACCCTGCCCAACCTGTGTCTTCTATTCAAGCTGTTGAGCTGGGCAAAGGGACTTTGTGAGGTTCCTTGAGTGATCGATAACTCTGTCCTGATTGGGGGAGTGGTAACCTAGCAAGGGCATTGGCAAAACCTTCTTACCTGCTTTGTGGGCATTGGAATCTGGAGTGCATCCTGATCTAATTTAATCTCATAGAGGTGAGAATCCATTAGTTATTTCACTTAATCTACTAACCTAAATTCCATACAATAACTTTTTTTTGTGAATTTTTTAATTTTAATTTTATTTTTATACAGCAGGTTCTTATTAGTCATCCATTTTATACACATCAGTGTATACATGTCAGTCCCGATCTCCCAGTTCATCACACCACCCCCCCCCACCCCCTGCTGCTGTCCCCCCTTGGTGTCCGTACGTTTGTTCTCTACATCTGTGTCTCAATTTCTGCCCTGCAAACCGCTTCATCTGTACCATTTTTCTAGATTCCACATATATGTGTTAATACACGATATTTGTTTTTCTCTTTCTGACTTACTTCACTCTGTATGACAGTCTCTAGGTCCATCCACGTCTCTACAAATGACTCAGTTTTGTTCCTTTATATTGCTGAGTAATATTCCATTGTATATCTGTACCACATTTTCTTTATCCATTCATCTGTCGATGGACATTTAGGTTGCTTCCATGACCTGGCTGTTCCATACAATAACTTTTGTGGTCTGGAGAATCAGCATGTTAGAAAAGTGACTTTGACCCCTCAACCACTGTGTCTTCTTGCCTTGCTACTTTTATTTACTTCCAAACATTTGTTCCATGTTCACTGTATCTTAGTTATTTAAAAATAAGTATACATGTGTATATATACATTTGAGAATAATATTTCAAACTGTGAAAAATCTTAGTTTCCATCTGTATCAAACATCGAGTAAAAGGTACCATTGGTATGAGATGCCATAATTATGAGGATATTTATTGAGAATCAGTTATGTGTCACACTGTTGTTAGTCTGATGAAAAAATGTGGGCAAAAATATATACCTTGATAGAGCTTACATTCTGTCTAGGTGAGTCAGGGTGGGGCAGGTGATAAACAAAATATATAAGTAAAATGTGTGGTATGTTGGATGGTTGATAAATGTTATTGAAAAAATAAAGCAGAGGAGGCCTCACTGAGAAGGTGACATTTGAGCAAAGACCTGAAGGAAGTAAAGGAATAGAGAGCATCCCTGGCAGAGGGAGCAGCAAATGAATTCCAAGAGTGAGGCTAGTGTATTGACAGTAAAGCAAGGCATGGCGTGTGCAAAGGGAGAGACTGGTGGGAGATGAGTGAGGAGTAATGGGGGAGGGTATAGGTCAGAGAGGATTTGACTGTTTTTGTGGACTTAGTTGATGTATTTGAGTCTGTTAACCCACCTGGAATAATGTAGCAATTTTCTTGAAGGATTGTCTGCCCAGGGAAATTTACAAATAAAATTTCTAATATCCATAAAATTATTCCACATACCAGCATCTCTATGCAAGGCTATACTGACATGTTTAGAAGGGGACAGATGCCAAGTGAATAGCCAGTCCCATTGTGGGGAAGAATGAAGCCAAGGTAGGCAGTACTCCTCATCAAGATGGTTTAGTAGATAGTATTTTACCTTGTCTTCAAAAAACTGTGACTTAGCAACTGAACAAGAACAGCTGCTTGTGAATTTGCCAGTATAAAAATGTTTAAGAAGGTTTCACTTTTTAAAAAGCTTGCTATTTTTTTGCTTTTTTAAGATATATCTAGTATTTATTATTTTTCAACTTGAAATAATAAATAGGACAGATGATTTTGGGTGACAATCTCAAAATAATTCGAGAACAGTTTTTGGAGCAAAAATTAAATTTTTGGTGATAACGTTATATAGATAGCTAGATGGATGGATGGATAGATACAGAGATAGATAGATAGATGATAGACAAAATCCTGCTTGCCTTATATCAGTCTAAATGAAATCATAACTCCTGGATAAAATATGTGTTAGATTTACTCCTCAAATGGTTGGCCTTCTGACAGCATTACTTTAAGCAAACAGGTAACATCTTGACATTCTAAAGTAAGAGAGATACAGCTTCTCTCTTTCATGGCATTGCTCGTTCCCAAAACTGAATTTCCTCTCCTGTGTTCCCATTATCATCTTGATATGATTCGTGGTGGCCTCTTAGATTGCTTCAAGGGAGGTGGATAATTTAATGTACTTTTATTTAAAAAAAAAAAAAAAAACCCTTTTCTACTCCAGCAGGGTTTTTAACTGGGATTACCATCTAGTGGGTCTATATAGAGGCTTTAGTGGTTCTCTTTACCCCTTGATATCATATGCATGCATTTATGTATGTCCTCATGTATATTGTTCTGAGGAGATAATTCTAACCCTCATCAAATTCTTAAAGAGATCTGTCATCTGAAAAATGTTAATATCACTTGTTTAATAGAAGACATTTCAGTGGCTGTTGTGTGGCAGTAAGACACAGCATGAGGTGTCCACACAGGAACAAGCATGGCTGGGGTACTGAGAGTGTTCGTATCAATTAGCAGGCTTGAGACGCTCTATACCAACCACATTACTAAGGAAATCATCCAAGGAGGAAACTGTCAAAGGGAAAAATAAGATGAGGTTTCCAGGGACTGATGAATTCACTTATGGACCCAATTCTTGAGCAAAGATGGATGGAAGGAGGAAGAGTTTTGAGCTGCTCTTTGCCATTTATTGCCCTCCCAACTTGGAAGTATATCCTGTCTTGGGGTAACTGTTCAAACATCTTCTTTAGGACCATATCCTGCATTGGATTAGAGAAAGAGAGCATATTTGAGGACATAGGACACATGGTGGTTTCTGTTGTGAAGAGTTGTAGAATGGGAATAGCTCTTGTGTAGAAAGGGAAAGAGAAGGCTTCATATTAGAGACTTAAAAAAAAATTCATAAACCAGTTTGGTGAGGTCCTGGTGGACATCAAAAAGAGGTAATTTTAAGGTTTAAGAAATCTAGACTATCCTTTTAAGGATCTCTAAGGAGATTAAAAGACAGGGCAAGAGGAGAAAATCTCACTGATGGTAGACCAAGAGAAAGTGCATATTTCACTGCCACCTTCTAGTTGAGAGGCTTAGAAACTTGGCGGGGACTTGGACTGGACGTGTTGTCCAATACAGATAAGTATGAATTCCCTTGGTAGGTTGGAGGAATTACAGCAGCACGTAGCACATTCTACACAGTAGCTCTCCAGATGTGGGTGTTAGGGAGAGCAAACAGTAAAAGCTGGTCTAAAACATAAGGTATAATGAAAATATTTTATGACCAGTTTGCAAAGTTTATGTAAAAGCAATAAGGGTGGTCAGCAATGGTGACAAAGAATTTACTTTCCTGAAGTCTTGCTGGGGGTGATATAAATGCTGAAGATTGTAGATTCTTAAAGTTTCAAAGAAGACTGACTGAAAGGAAAAAAAAAAAGAAGCTATAAGGAGGAAATATATAGAAAACTTTAGTCTAATATTTTTAACTCATTTCAACAAATACATTATATGCACTGAGAAGGGTATAAGGATGAATAAGAAATATCTGTATTTTCAGGGAGCTTCCAATATACTTACACAGTTGAGAGCAAACATTGTAGTAGTGTAGATTACAGTATGATATACAGGAATAGCATGTACAGAGCACTTTGCTAGGGGCTATAGGAGATGCAGAGTTGAATTCTCATCTTAAGGAGCTTCGTTTATACCAGTGAGGGGAGTTACGTCATGCATACAACTAAGCTTCACATAAGCAAGAATGTATTAACTGCCACTAGAGACAATGGTATCTGTGTTCAAAGAAGGTGAGCTCCTATATGATTAAGGGAAATAGGAAAAGGCTTCAGAGGGGAGGTGATATTTACAGTGGACTTTGAAGGATGTAAAGAACTTTGTCAGGCTACTAGATGTGTTCAAAAGGAATAGATACATAAGTGTGGTAGGAATTATTTTGGTTTGGTCACAAAACACTTGTATGTATGAGTAAGATATGAGTGAAAAATAATCAGTGGCATCTCATTCTCTGGCCTTTTATAGAAAACTGTAGATAGTTACCCTTTTAGAGGCATGGAGAGGACTAAGATAGTCCTCGATGTCTTCCGACTCCATAACCCAGGGATCTTCTAAGCCTGCACCCAAGGAAAGTAAACACCTATTTATTTATAACCATACCTAAAAAGACTTGGAAAAGTCTTATAAAAGCCTCTATTAGTGATAATAGTATCACTATTTAGTATTTTACTAAATTCTCTGAAGAACCTTATGAGTAATGAGTAATCATCCTCACTTTTCAGATGAAATAATGCTCAGAGCAATTGTCTCAGGTTCACACAGCTCTTAAGTGGCAGAGCTAGGACTCCATACTATGTCCAGCTAATTCCAAAGACTGTTTTCTTAACCACTACTCAGTACCGTATTATTACCTTTTTACTGGAAGCACAGCATACAGAGTGATTGTGTAGGAGTTCCTATTTGTCAGCAGTGAAATCCCCTCTAGCTAATGGAAGTAGAAAAGTAATTCGTTAAAGGCAATTGGTCAGCTCACAGAATCTCCAGGAGGGCCAGGGAGTCAAATTTGAAGCCTATGCATCCAAAAAGCATGCCTGGTCCCACCGCTTCACTGATTTAGTGGAGACCCCATGACTTCTGGCTGTGCACACAGCTTTGCACGGGGTGCTGCTAGCCGTGTTGGGGGGGAGGGTGCCACAGCTGGGACCTGGGCCACTGCTGCTCCTGAATGCTGGGTGTTGCAACGCTTCTTGTGGCAGAATAAGTTCCACGTGCTATCTCCTTCCTCATTTCACTGTCTTGAAGTTGTGTATGGGTATGTCTGATTGGCAGACCCTAAGTCATATGTTGTGACAAATTACAAAGGAATCTGGAAACAAACAAGTGTCTAGCTTGTAACTTGGGGAGGAGAGTCATAAATTAAGAAATTCCCCGTATAGGAAGGATCTTCAAAGCGTTCTGGAGAACTGAAAATCAGTGGCCAGTAGAGGTTCATTTTGTGTAAGATTCTAGCATTTACGTAAATTGTTCTTTATCTGTCTGGAGTTCCCATCAACCCTTTACTTCCTTGTATTCAGAAGGTGACCTTCCCAGCATCTCAATTCAAACACCATGCCAGCAGTGACCCAAGCAGTAAAAAATATATCACTGAATTAATTTAGTAGAAACACTAAAACATTCGTGGTCTTAAAATTTTAACAGAAGCCTGTGTTTTCTCCATTAAAAAAAACTAATCGGGTAGGATGTCTTTAATCAAAAGACAAGTCAACTGGGTCACACAAAAGACCAAATAATAGCATTGTAACTTTACAAATTCTCTGACTTTTGGTTGCTTTTTATAAGCCTGAAAAAAATTTCAAAAGCAGTAAAGACTTATATTATTTCTGTCAGTAGTCCTTTTCATAAAATATTGTGAAAACAGCCTCTTTAAGAAGGAAGCAACATACTGAGCAGCAAGCCTCAGTCACAGGAAGTTCATTTTTTCTTTGGCTTACAGCCCAATGCCATCAGAACTAATTAAAAACAGAGCCACGCTGGTATGGGGCTCAGTGTTTGGGTTTTACAATAACAGAGTCGCAAAGCAGGGGGATGTCTAATGAGAATAGTTTCTGAGTTTGTTTTGTAGCATTGGGCAACTATGTCAATTACTGGAACTGCAGCTCAGGGCCAGCACCCAGGCTGGGATGTGAGAGAGTCTTCCTGCCGTACAGATTGAGCTTCCACTTTGATACATGTGATATGCATGTCACTTGTATACTGGTGCCGCTCCTTGGCTGCAGACTATATCAGAGGAGGCTAGTGCCACCTTGCTCCTCTTGTCTGAGGCCAGATCAAATGTTACCAGGCCTGGATTTCATCTGCATCATTAGCTATGCTCCAGTTAAAACATGAAGCATGTCTTCTGGTTGGGAAATTATTGAAGATGAAGGCTCTGACTTACACAGCCATATGTAATGAGCTGCTGGAGAATTAATGTGGAATGGGAGAGGGGGCAGAGAAAGACATACATACCAAGATAAAGAGAGAAGAACAAAGCAGTATGGCCGATTTCTAGATAATTCAGGGCTAAAGTATCTCCCTTGCTTTATGTTATGTGTAATAGTAATAAAAACAAGATTTTTTTGTTTCTTTTTTCCTTTCTTTTCCCCCACTTTGGTTAAAGAATAAAAAACTCACTCTCCCCATGCCCTTCGGGGAAAAAAAAAAAAGAACCTTTATTTTCTCTGTGTGTGTGTGTGTGTGTGTGTGTGTGTGTGTGGTGATCATGATGCATGCTTTTCTGGTCATTTAAGAAATTGATGACAAGAAGGAGGTACAGTGGTGGAAAAAGCTGGTAGTTTTAGATGAGAAATCATCAGTAGGGTACTTGCAACTGTGTGCATAGCCTCTTCAAGTTTACAATTTAATCTTGCATTCAAGGTGATTTTTCTTTTCCTTTATGCAAAACATGGTGGAAGAACGTGCCAGTGTCAACTATAAGTACCATTGAATATATTAAAATAGAGCTGCACTAAAAGCTTGACGAACTTTGGATTCATTCTTTTTGGTGACTTAGTGCATTTAAAGATAGTTGCGTTTATTTGTATTGTTTCATTTATATTCCTATTTCATATGCTAAGAATATATGCAGAGAAAATAAATGAATATATAATTCTAGTAGATGAATTCAAATAAATATGGAAATTTATTAGTTAACTTATGTAATCAAGCCATTAGTCATCTCAATTATTAATGGCTCATGAAATATATACCTAGATATATACAATCTTCCTTTATGCTTTTAAAGTTGTGAGGAGACAAGTATACCACAGATTAACGTGTCATGGGAACAAGATTCTAAGAGGGTTGACAGACATATTCTAGTCCAGCAAAATTTATAGAAATTAATCTGAAGCATTTAATGATTTACATATTATTTCTTAATCTCAACGGCGATTAGGCATAAAGAATGAGGTATTTTAAAAATACATGCAATTAATAATACTTGGCAAAATAGAGCATAACTTTACACTTTTTGTTTTCTCACTTTGATCGCTCTCTGAGCTCTTTAATCAGTGTCAGTATCAGTAATTCTCCTGATAACATGTAGAGTGTACTCTTCATTACAGAAACATATATCTGTTTTGAGAATTATACGTGCTAAAACCTAACAGGCTGGGATTTCCTGATGCCTCTCTTTCAAGCACTTTCTCCCACCCCTCAAAGAATGCTTCATTCAACACCACATAACAACTTTGAATAACATTTTGAGCTCGCTATTCTGTACCTATGCTTTCAAGTATCCTGGGTTTTAGAGGGTTCAAAGAGCAAAACTCTGGACAGAAGACTATCAGCAGCCTGTTTGGAGAATGATAATAGCATGAGGACCCTGGGATTGTCATGCTAGAACACTCGG
Source organism: Balaenoptera borealis (assembly GCF_965194805.1). Classification (NCBI taxonomy): domain Eukaryota; kingdom Metazoa; phylum Chordata; class Mammalia; order Artiodactyla; family Balaenopteridae; genus Balaenoptera; species Balaenoptera borealis. The sequence goes on from NC_138869.1 coordinate 82,931,946, forward strand.
CGATGCTATGGCCAAGAGGAGAGTGATGCATATTAACAATGAGCCTTGAGACCCTGGTGCCTGTTAATCTCGGACCAGAGAAAGGGACAGGAAGGGCAGGAGGAGAGGAGGGAAAAAGATGGAGACTGAAGGAAGTTCCAGCGAGCAGAGACTTCTTCAAGTTAAACTCAGGTCCTGGGACTGTATCTGAGGAAGATGGGCCAGGCTCCTCCCAGAGTCTACTCTTTCCAAACAGAAAAGTACTCCACAAAATCCATCTTCAGTGCAACATTTACAGGGGAGTAGTGCTTGCACTACAAATCCTGCAGATGTGGAACCTTGCCTAAAAGTCGCTGGTGGTAAAGGGAAGTTAGAACATCAGTAGTATAAATGAAAGGCATTTGACTTTTTTCTTCTTTTACTACTAAAAGAGATCAGAAAACATGAATGTGCTTGGGGAATGTGTGGGAGGTTTGGGTGATTTTACAGTTTTTACTTTAGTTCCTGTTTACACTCAACTTCATGGATAAATGGAACCTACTTATGTCAGTGATTTTGTAGAGCAGCCACAGTCCCTTGTATAATCCTCTTAATGCACACATTGATTTTATGAACTATGGCCCTTAGTGTTATAACCAGGGAAGGGGAAGGGAAAAGAATGGACATTTAATCTGATATATGTTATGTGCCAGGTATGTACTCTCATTTATTTCTTAATATTACTCCCAAAACAGAGGGTGGTAATTATATTTCACAAGTAAGGAAACTGAGGCTCATATGGAATTAAAATTAAGGCCATATAATAGTTTGTAATAGACAGAACTGAGATTTGAATACAGTCTTCCTGACTATGTTCTCTCTGTTTCACTACCTATCATTTACGTTTCTATTGTATTTCTTAGGGAATTTGAAAGCCATTATAATCCAATGGCAGTTCAAAAGGAAGTACCTTTTAGGTACCCCCTACTTAAACAGGAAATTTATCTCCCTAATAAAGATAAAGATAACATCCTTGGCTAGGGCCCATATGATGGTGATTACACTTAGTGTGTATTCGTGAGATGATTTCCCATATATGTAGCAGATTTCCAAACAGTGTAGGAATCATCATATAGGAGATTCATGTTTAAAAAATACTGAAGACAAGTACAAAGAATGCTTCTGAAATTAATTAGGAAGATCAGTATTGGGTTTGATTCCTTACCCCTCTGCATTGTTCAAGGATTCTGCTGGACTAGAGAGAATCTACTTAAAGTGGCACTTCATGGCAAGCTAAGGCTTTAGAAAAAGTACTTCTGTGGCCAGTTTTCCTCCAACTCTTGTAAGAGGTAGGTTTCCAAACAGGAAAAACTTTTTTTAAAAACATTCCTGGCCACTGAAACATTGCCAGAAATTTTGACATGTAATGATGGTGGTGTCAAGAAGTTGAATAAATGATAAATGAAGATTTTTGCTTTGATGCCACCCAAATTTGTCTCCTATAAATTCAGTGGTACCTATGCTCCTCATTTCCTGTTTAGGTACCATAATGTGGCAGTGGTTTGTGGGGCTGGTGTGTTGCTATCTGAATGTGGCATAATTTCAGAGATGTGAGGTGAGCTTCTGACAAAAACAGGATTGGTGTACTTCACTAAGAATGCCTTTCAGTTGGGCAGCCATGTTGCCCCGGTGCAAATTAAAAAGGACTTTCATTTTTAATATTGTCATATTCCTCTTGACCATATCAATTCTTTCATTTATAAATAATTTATGAAACTCTCATTGGATTCAAGTCATTTTGGGAAGGTTACAAGAAGAGAAAACCAAGTGCTGTACTCACAGACCTTCAGTCTACTAGGGAGGTTAAAGCAGATGGAGACAAGAACAGTTATAAAGTGGCCTCAACAAAGTTCTGGGGAGTCCAACTTTACTGTTCTCTAAGCCAGTCATTCCTTCTGGCCCTGAGATATTCGAAGAAAGCAAATATTAGTAGACAAACTTGGCTTTTCCAAAAGAAAATAAAAGCCAGTTCTCTTTTTTTTATAAACTCATTTGGAATTTTTTTTTGTAACTTGTTCATGTAATTTGCCCCTGAATAATTACTGTTAGTGGTACATGTATGTGGGGAAAATAAATAACTGAACAGATTAGCAAGATGATGTGAGATGCTGCCACTTCTCGGAAACACATAGTCATTACTGCAGCTCTGACTTCTTCCAAAACAGAAGTAGATAACGTTGGTATATCAAAGGAATTCTTCTGTTTAATGTGAGTTTTGGTTTGTTGGCCTATCTCTTAAAGTATGACCTTCTCAAACTCATTCACTGAAAATAGATCAAGAGAGCCTAACGTTATGAAGGTTTAATTGGCTGTGGTCCTATAAACAGTTGGGACTAGCTTTTTGTGTCCTCTAAATACATACATTGAGGAAGGAACCCACTAAAATGAGGTCCCTTGACCTAGCTATAGCTATTCTGTATGCGTTTGTCTTGGTAACATCTAGCTTTGTGGTATACCACCACAAAAATTCTCCTTAATTGAAACTTAAGAACTGCTTTTAAAATGTTGAGTATTTCAAAGACCAGCAAGCCAAAAGCACTAGAATTGAATAGTCTTGCTAGTGGCATGGTAGCTTACTTGCCTATATTCTGTCTTTACTCATGAGAAACTTACATGTGAAGTGGCAGAATAAAGGAAAGAAAATATTAATTGACTGGATTGTTTGGGTTTAAGTGGGATTCTGTAGTATACATTTTCCTAGGTATTAAGTCTGAGTAAAGAATGTTGCCTGAAGTGGGAATATACAGTGGTGCAGCTGCTTTAGAAAACAATCTGGCAGTTCCACAAATGGTTAAACGTAGTTATCATATGACCCAGTAATTCTACTCCCAAGTATAGGCCCAAAGAAACGTGAAAACATATGTCCACACAAAAACTTCTACAGAATATTGATAGCGGTTTTATGCATAAGAGCCAAAAAGTAGAAACAACACAATGTCCATTGACTGATGAGTGTATAAACAAAATGTGGTATATCTATATAATGGAATACTACTTGGCAATATAAAGAAATGTAGCACTGATACGTGCTACACCATGGGTGAACCTTGAAAATCTTATGCTAAGTGAAAGAAGCCAGTCACAATGCACCACATATTGTACGATTCCATTTATATGAAATGTCCAGAATAGGCAAATTGAAGAAAGTAAATTAGTGGTTGCCTAGATCTGGGAGTGAGACTAGGGGACCAGGAGGTGATGGCTAAGGGGTGCAGGGTTTTTTGGGGGATAATGAAAATGTTCTACGATCGATTGTGGTGATGAGTACACAACTCTGTGAATAACTAAAAGCTACTGAATTGTACACTTTAAATGAATGAAATGTATGGTATGTGAACTATATCTTGATAAAGCTGTTGAAAAGGAAAGAGTAGTCCGGGTGTATAAAACCAAACCACTTTATATTATCAGTCTTAAAACTCTCACTGGTATTGTGCCAACTGACTTTTGGTCTGTTTTAATAAAGATTTAGTAAGACTTGTATTCCATTTTATAAGGTGGGTATATGAGAGCTGGGGGAGCTATCTGATTATCACATATAATACACCAGCAATGCTTTTGGTCACTATGTCAAAGAACCCCCTTTTAACCATGAAAAAGCTGACTGAAGTCAAGAGAACCACATTTATTTCAGAAGGATTTTGTAAAAGCAAAAGTAATTGGCAATAATATATTTAGGACTTGTAAATATTATATATACTTCATGAAGTTAGGTCTGAAACTTCTGGGATCTTGTCATGTGGTACTGTATTTGTACTCTGTTCTTATAGCATGAGACCTCTCAAATTCATAAAGAAACATTAAACATTGTTTTGAGCTCTTTAGAACTGCCCATAGAATATGAGACGTGGTTGTCATATGCTCTGTGTCTCATCACACAGCAAACCATAGAACTGGGACCTTGGTCTTCTGCTCACATCATATGAAACTACTGCTCGGCAAATCTGAACAGACTAATATATTTTCCCCCTTCCTACTCATCTTATTAACTATATAGTAAGATGTTGGTAATAGAAAAAGGCCTTGATTCTTCTCAAAATTAAAAAAAAAACCCAACCAATTTAAATGTCTATGAAAACAAATAAAATTCTTGAAGTATCAACAGTAAAAAATTGATGATATGATTTTACCCTGCATGCTTTCAGTAACTTGACATGTAATCGTTTAGGCTACGTTTTCTTTCAAGGAATAGATGTATAGGTTTATCAAGTAGTATGTTGGTAAATGGTTCACAACCAGCTTTCTGGGGGAAAAAAAGTTCTAATTTGTAGCGGTGGCTGATTTTTGTGGTGTAAATATTTCCACCATGGCTGATTTCAAGCTACCTGTGAGATGTCTCTAATGTGGAGTTGGGTGAAGACACACAAAATGACTTTAGAGAGCTTGAATAAGCTGGGTGCTTCCTAAGACACATACACAAATACACAGACACGTGTAGTTGTGCATAGGCATAAATGCACCATCATTTGTAATTTATATAACTCTGTTGGGAAATGAGATGTTCAACAACATGTTTTTCTTGATAAACACAAGGCTATTTAAAATTTTAACCAAATTGGAAGCTTCTTTTTCAAAAATAAATTATCAGATGATAATTTATCTTGCTTATGACATAGAATATACTTCAAGAAATGTAATCTTTTATGGATTATTCAGAATCCATTGCCAGAGTAGTGAAGTAGGACTAAGGTTCTCATTCCACCTCAGTCACGAAGTAGGTGTGTGTGTGAGGGAGGGTGTAAAAGAGAGAGGGAGAGAGAGAGACAGAGATAGACCATCTTAGTTGAGCAACAGTGAGCACATTGAATTAGATACATTTAAAGGTCCCTTTCATTTCCAAACTGGTGAATGTAGTCATTATGAATTGATATACGTCAAAGTACTGGTCTCAGGGTAACATGATTTAGAGTGATTATACCTGTTCCTTAGGTTTACTCTCTTAAGCTGTTTTTGATATTACCCTTATTTTTACTCTTAATCTCTAGATTTCCGTTCCCAGCCTTTAGTTTGCTGCTTCTAATCTCCTGTGGGTTTGAGAGAAGCAAGTTTATAAGAATGGTTTGTAAGCCACGAGCAACAACTGGTGTTTGAGGGGCTGCCTGTCCAAAGAATGGAGTGCCATGCGCTAGATCAGGTCAGGAAGTGTTTCTTGGTCCAAGTCTCTACAGTGATGGCAGAGCCAAAGTTACCGTATAAATGGTATCTGAATGATTTCATTACATTTTTACCGTGCATTTCATTACCTAGTGGTTATTCTATATTTTTGTTATATTGCAATATGTTGGTAGTTTTAAATAGAGGAAATTTCAAGTAATTCAGGTTTATTTAGAGGGCAAATTTAAAGAAATTAATTTTTTACATATGGAAAAGTTGAGGAAGGGAGATTATCTCAAAGCTACATGGTATATTTAAAGCAGAAGTGAGATTAGAATTCAGATTTCCTTATTTTAGGACCGTTCACAGATTCCTAATTCATCATCCATCTAAGAGTTTCAGTAAATGGGTCATGGTCCCTATTCTGGAGAAAATTTTATTTCCAGGGCCTTCAAAATAGATGCATAAAATATGAAATATCACATTCTATACTTTAAAAGCAGTTTGGTTTTGATTCATCTTCTCTGGTGGGAAATTCCAACTTGGTCATTCTTATGGGTTCCCTATGTCAAGGTTAATAGGTCTTGAACAGAACCAAAGGTGATTACAGGCCTTGGCTGGTGGCCATCTCTGGCCATTGACCCTCTTTCCAAACAGGTTCCATCTCAGTTGTGCATTTGCTTTTTCTGCACAGTGACTTTAGATTTGAGGGTTGTTGTTTTCATACCAGAGTTGGGACATGGGAAGTTTTTCAGGGCTTCCAGTATTGCCATCTCTACATTTTTAAAGATGCTATTTTTCTTGAAGGTCTTACATCCCTTGTTTTTCACTCCTCTGGGACCATAGATCTGTCTCCTTTCCCCAGGTCAGTAAGAAATTTTTTTTTCTCTTTTTTGAAGACCAAGCTTTCCCTTTGCTTCTTTCAGACACTCTATTTCTTCCTGCAAACTCTCTTTGCATATTTGCTTTCTTTGCTAACTCTCTATTTTCTCCCAAGGCCTAGATTTTTTTAGGAAAAAGTCAGGAAGTCTGCTAGGCTAATTCTGCATTTTCTCCTGTCATTGACTACATCTGACCCTCCCACCCCCAGGTGTTGAAAATATAACTCTTTGTTTGAAAGTGGAAGCCTAAGAAATGTGTGTTAACACTGGTTACTTCGGGCAGGAAGGAGTAAGGGTGAGATGGAGAAAGATTATGAATATTTCCTTTATTCACTTTTGCTATTTTTGATCTGTCATAATTAACATGTATTACTTTTATAATTAAAAATTCTAATGACATTTAAAAAGGATTAGTTGAAGTCTGGAAAATAGATTAGAACTTTGCTAAAATCACTTTTAAAAAAAGCTAGTGCTTTTTTTGTAGGTTTCTGTCTATTTTCCAAACTGAAGTTTTATCTACATTAGCTACAAACAATTGGAAACTGAAATTCACTTACAATAGCATAAAAATAAAATACTTAGGGATAATAAAATGGGGAAAGGACAGTCTTTTCAACAAGTGGCTCTGGAACAACTGGATATCCATATACAAAAAATACAAAACAAAAACCTCAACTATTACCTCATACCAGACATAAAAATTAACTGGAAATGAGACATAGAGTTTAAAAGTAAGAGTTAAAACACCTAGAAGAAAATGTAAGGGGAAATTTTTGTGACCTTGGGTCAGATAAAGATTTCTTAGGTAGCAAACAAAAAACATGAAACATAAAAGAAAATTGATAAGCAGGCTTTGTTAAAATTTTAAAATTTTACTCTTTAAAAGACACTGTTGGGACTTTCCTGGTGGCGCAGTTGTTAAGAATACGTCTGCCAATGCAGGGGACACAGGTTTGATCCCTGGTCTGGGAAGATCCCACATCGCGTGGAACAACTAAGCCTGTGTGCCACAACTACCGAACCTGCACTCTAGAGCCCGCAAGCCACAACTACTGAGCCTGCGTGCCACAACTACTGAAGTCTGCGCGCCTAGAGCCTGTGGTCCGCAACAAGAGAAGCCACTGCAGTGAGAAGCCCGTGCACTGCAGTGAAGATGAAGAGTAGCCACCGCTCGCAACTAGGGAAAGTCCACGTGCAGCAAGACCCAAAGCAGCCAAAAATTAAAAAAAAAAAAAAAAGACACTGTTAATAAAATTAAGAAATGAGCCATAGAATGGAAGAAGATATTTCCAAAACACATCTGATAAAGAGCTTGTATCCAGAATATATAAAGAACTCTTACAACTCAATCATAAGATGATAAACTAGTTGATAAATAATTGAGTGTGTCTAAGATTCTGCATTATCTGGTGATCATAGAGGCATAGGGCTTGTTTGGGCAAAAAAATCTGCTTGGATTTAGAAGGAGAGTTTCTCAGTGGGCTGTTTCATTCTGAGATAAAATTTTAAAATCTCTGTGTTCTTCTGGTTCAGAAGTAAATTTCTGCATCAGTTTTGGTTACTCCAGCATGGATAAGTCTCGTTCTACACAATATCTTTCTTTTTTACATTATTTCCACCTTCTACCTTTCCAGAAAGGCTGATTCGTTTGTATCTCAGCATTAATAAGGCAAATCATCAACTTATGCCTTTCCATTGCCTATGTTGTTCCAAGATTATTTGTAAGCAGTTTTGTCTGTTATTTTAAATTTTTTATTTTGAAATAATTTTACAGTTGAAGCTGCAGAAATAGTAGAGAGTTCTTGAGTACCCTTCATGCCGCCTCTCCTAACATTGTTATAATCCTATAACCATAGGACAGGTAAGAAAACTAGGAGAATAACAGTGGTACGATACAAGACTCTTGGCTTATCTTGGCTTATCTACAGACCTTATTTCACTGCTCTCCCACAATGTCCTCTTTTCCGGTCCGGGATCCTGTCCAGGATTCCTGCATTTAGTAGTCATATCTGTGTCTCCTCTGATTTGTGACAGTTCCTCAGTCTTTCCTTGTATTCTATGACTTTGACACTTTCGGAGAGTATTGATTATTTTGTAGAAGGTCCCTCAGTTTGAGTTTGTCTGATAACTTACTCATGCGTAGACTGAGGTTAAATGTTTGCGGTCAAGAGTACCACTGAAAGGAAGCAGTGCCCTTCCCTGTTAATCGTAGGAAAGGCACAAGATATTGATGTGTTTTATTACTGGTGATGTTGACCTTGATCTCTTGGTTAAAGTAATGTCTGCCAGGTTTATCCATTCTTTTCCTTTTTGTAATTAATATTTTGGGGGGAGGTATTTTGGGAAAATGCAAATATCTTGTCCTCATTATACAGTACTTCCTTCTATTAAATTCTGTAAAGAAAATCATCATTTTTACCTTGATCCTTAGCCAAATGGCTCAGAAAAAAGAATTAGGATTTAGGAGCCTCGACACATGGGTGCCCAAGAATTGGGTATATGTGTATATCTTAGCACTGAGTCCTTCTGAATATGCCTGCTCCTCAAGGCTGAATGAGGAGAGGAAGTAGGCTGACATGTGCATTGCAGGTGTCTGAGACAGCTGCTGGATTCAGTCACATTCACGGCAGGTTTCTGGAACTTATGTCATAGAGCCCCTACTGCCACTCTTTGGGACTCTAACTGACCCCCATCTCCAAGCCATTCCACACTGGAATTTGTGAGGATTTCAGCTCAGTGTCCTGAGGGTGTTTATTTCCCAGTTTCTCAGAGGGAAGGCACAGTGTGTCTACCCCGGCCTCCCTCTCCAATCAAAGAGTCAGCTACCTCCACAGATGCCCGTGTAAATCATCTTTAGCAGAACAGTGAGAATCTAGGGAAAACCCCTCCTAGGGAAACGAGTGCCATTTCATTATAAGAGAGAAAAAAACAATCCTTCAAATCTGGTTCATCTCACAGTCTAAATGCAAGTTCTTAATTAAAAGCCAACAGAGATTTCTAAAGTTGGAGGAAAAACTGGAGCAACAACTTTAAAAATTATCCTGTGGGCTTTTCGTCCTTCTTAGTCTCTTAAAGGGAAAAAGGCTAATAACCATTCAGTGGGAAATTGCTGTTGCTTCAGAACAAGGAAGTGAATGAGAATGAAAAGTGGCATCCCAGGGGAATGGGGAGTCATCCTGTAATTAGACTGGGCACCATGTAGAGAGGCAGCAAAAAATTACTGGAATGGATCAATGAGGAATTATCCTATTAGACCTTGATGGTTTATTCTAGCTTCTAGTTTCTGAAGGAGTAAGTAAAAAGCCATGCCTTACACTTTTGTGTGTTTCCACAGAACCTAAAACAGTGCTAAGCATGAAGTAAGAACCAGGGGATCCATGTTTATCATTCTGGGGATTCTGTAGTTCAAAGTCTTTGGTGCTTTTGTAGGCTGTGGTTTTTGTTTGACCACACCAGTACTGAATGATGGCAACAATAACATGTTCTTTACATCCAGTGTTTCTCTACCTTGTACTATTGGCATTTTAAGCCAGATAATTCTTTGTTGTGGGGACTACCCTGTGCATTATAGATGTTTAGCACCATTCCTGGCCTTTATGCACTAGATACCAGTAGCACCTCCAAGCTGTGACAATCAAAAATGTCTCCAGACATTGCCAGATGATTCCGGGTGGGAATCACCTCCGTTTGAGAACTGTGGCTTTATTTCTTTATCCCAAGGTCACACGGCAAATAAATGGTAGAATTGAGACCAAGATCCAGAAAGTCTGAGCCCTGGCCTTCAGTAATTTCCATGATATAAGCCTACTTGTTGCATTGCTAAGTACATTGATAAGAACATAATGTTGGGAGCATTGATATAATCAATGCGGAGTTTTTAAAAAATGGATTTTGTGCCCAAGTCAGGTTAATGGTGGCATAGAGACCACCTTGAAAAATCAAGAAACCGTCCATTTTGCAGGAGAAACCCCTGATCACAGAGCCATGCAGTAACCTAAACAGAGGAGATTTGGCTTTGCCTCTTTCTGACAACTAGCAGAGATCTAGGGCAAATCTGAATCCACATCTCTTTCCTTAATTTACATACTGCCTCCATTTTAGCAATACAGAAGGGAAATGAATAAAAACAATTATTCTCAAAGACATTCAGTCTGGTCTTGACTTGTTAAGAACCATAAAAGTCAGCAGTTAGAAGCATTTAATACAGCCGAACAAACCATAGAGTCTCAAACAGCTTCATCTGGTGCATTTCCTCTCAGTGGCAAATAAAAGGAAGACTATAATTAGGGCATGATTCTGTTCAAGCTATCCAATAAAAGGTTTTAAAAATGATTGCCCTCATAGAAGGCAATGTAAGGAACAAAGGAATCTTGCATGGCTTATTATTTGCTTATTAGTATTACTATATGATAATCTCTACTTCTTGTATTTTAAACCAAAGGGAAACACTAAAATGCTCACATGATTTCTTAAGTGTATTTTTGACAATACATTAAAGGACACTGGCTTCTCTATTTTGAAAGCCAGTTCTCAGGTTTTCAATTAATCAATAAGTGTTTATTAAACCCCATGCTATTTTCCAGGTCTGGGTACTGCACAAAGTTTGGTTGAAATATCTGTCCCCTCTACATTGTAGAAATTGAAAGTAGAGTGAGGAGAGAAGTCAGTGACCTTCAGTCTTCAATGTGCACATGAATCACCTGGGGGAGTTTATTAAGGTGAGTTGCTGACTCCGTAGGTCTGGAGTCAGGCATGAGATTCTACATTTCTAAGAAGTTTCCAGGTGATGCTGGTGTTGCTGGTCCCATGATCACACTTTGTGAAGCAAGAATCTAAATGACAAGTCAAGGATACATGATGTAAAGTAAGCTGAGCTCCAGTTACTAAGTTCAAAGTGTGGTCTCCTCGAAGCTTGGAGAGTTACACTCTTCTCATCTCTGTGGCGTAGCAACCACTGAAGATGTTTACGTGTCCCGTGCTTAAGCACATCGCCAGTGCTGTGTGCTGTTCCTGATGCTTGCAAATGTGTTTGCTTTCGGCAACATGGATAGAGATGGGTGTCCACTGTTGTGTGCCTCTGATAAGTGTCTAAGCTGCTCAGAAGGCCATTTGCCATCTGGCACTGGCAGTTGGCCTCGACTTCCACTGGGACGTCCATGACTCCTATTTTCTATTCAAGTGATATGACTCCCAGAGACTCTTCCGATTGGGGTCTTTGGCCCAACCCTGTACTATTCACATAGTCTCTTGGGGACATTCCTAGTCACTGTCTCTGAACCAGATGCAGCGTGGGGGGTGGGGGGGAAACAGGAATAACTAGAGTCCTGTTCTCCTATTTCCTATGAATGTGTGAAGGCCTTCCCTCTGCAGGTTCACTCATAGCTGATGGGGACATTGTGCTGAGGTATCAGCTGAGCGGCTAGGTCCGTGCTAATAAATCTTCCTGTAATGATGGAATTTTCTCTTTCTGTGCCGTCCAATTGTCAGCCACATGCATTCTTGAGAACTTGAAATGTATGCTTGTGCGACTGAGGAATTGAATTTTGAATTTTAATTGTGTTTAATTAAATAAAATTTTAAGTCAAATACTACATGTGACTAGTGGCTACCTACGGAACAGCACAGCTAGATGAATTTCTCAATGACACATGCACTCATAGGAAAAGAGCAGGAAATGGCTGGATTCAACCAAGACTGGACTACTTTTGACCTGGCTTTCTAATTTATCAAGGTCTTGAATTGACCTGGGGAAATGTCTCAATTTCTCTGTTCATTTTTGTACCTTTCCTAGAAACATGTGAAAGACTAGGTATTTAATTTACATTTTAAAAAGACTTTTAGTTTGTTGTGTAAGAGGTAGGTAGTAGAAAATTTAGAAAATATTGTTACACAAAATGAATTTTAAAATCATTCATAACCCCGCCATCTAAAAAGAACCACATTGAGCATACAGTGAGCATTTTGGTGACTAGCCTTCCAGTTCTCTGGTGTGTGTGTGTGTGTGTGTGTGTGTGTGTGTGCACGCACGCACGCGCGTTGTGTGTATCTTACATAATGATCTATAAGTTTATAGATCTATAAATCTATACACAAGTAAACTTTGCATAAAGGAAATTTAATTTAGATACACTACTTTTGGGATGGTTCATAATGACATAGTGCTGGGGAACATGAACCCCCAGATGCCACTGGAAGGGAGAGATAGGGCAGTTTACTTCCTTTTTTGAGGAAAAAGCAGAGCTTTGCTTTGCATGCTAAATATGACCAACCCATGAAACTCTTTTGTAGGCATCAAAGAAATGGAGTCTGTGAGTGACTGATCAAAACTCATGGGCTAACAGACGTACGGTAATCTAGGAGCCCTGGATGAGCACTTAGCCATCTGAGTTGCTGTCAGTATCCCTGGCAAATAACAGATGGAAATGGGGGAGAAAGTAGACCCAGCAAACTCCAGGATGAAGTGTGTCTTCATTGTGCAGTGTTAAGTACTAAACAAGATGTTCTCTAGTTAGTAGAGTTGTTTTCCTAAATGCTCTTATGTTACTACTTAAGCAGCCCTTACCTTTGTTCAGGCCCACAAAAGGGAAAAAACATTCTCTTGAGGGTCAAGGTGGGCGTGTTCCGGGGGGCAGCTGAGTGGAAGGGGAAAGGTGCTTTGCAAACTGAGCTTGGAAACCTAGAATTTTAGCTTTTAATATCTGATGACATGCAAGTCATTTTAAGGAATCTAGATGATTTTCTGCAGGAAGGAGAAAGGAGGAAGTGGAGGAAGGAGGCTACAGAGGTCAAAACATAAATGGGAGATTCACCCAGAAAGATTTTGTAACAGAAGCTCCCTAAATGCAGCTCTGTTTTTACTTTAGATCATGTGCAGTGTTGAGAACGTGTGCAATGTTAAGTGCTTAATCAATCTGAAAACACTATCATAATAACATAATAAGTACATTTATTCTTTCCTAGCTGCTTCACATACTCACATTGAATGACAAGTTCAAAGTTTATGAACACCAGCAACAAGACAAACAGACTTTTCTCTTGTATTGTGTGAAAGCTTTTTACTGTCCTCCTTGCCACCTAAGCCAGAAGTACAAATAAAGGTGCAAAAAACTGATGACCCCACTTATGAATTACCAAAGGATTCTTCCTTCTTGAATTTTCTGCCCTCTTTTTGACCAGGTCCCTGCTTATTTAAACTTATGACTTCAGCGGTATTTTCAGTCTGGAGTGCTGGCTTTGCTGTTTGGTTGTATCTTGTGGAATGGCACGTAGTTCAGAATATATATTCTGGAGTCATACTGCCGGATTCAAACACTGGCTCCAATTGTTATTTGGATACATTTCTAAGCAGCTGTGTGTCTCAGTTTCCCCTTAATGTAGCCTGGCAATAACAATAATATTATTACCTGTTATTAGTATCCATTATAGACTAGAGATAGGTATTCCAACCTCATAAAGTGGTTGTGAGGCTGAAATTAGTCAATCCTTGTAAAGTGCTTATCACAGTGACCAGTGCAGTAAGCATTCTAAAGCGTCTCAGCACAGACGAAGTGCTTCAAAATGTCCGGAGCACACTGGACATTTCACCCGTGGTAGGCTTGGTTCTTCTGGAGAAATGTTTGCCTGTCAGGGGAAGGGGATTTTTCCTTTAGTTTGCTGCCTGCAGTTTGTGCCTGGCATGATGCAGGCACTCTAGCAGCTAAGATCTAAACTACACAGTCAAAACTACTAGTCTTTGAGCTAGAGCAGAATTGCAACTATATGCATTTTAACACGTATATTTGAGGGCTTATAAGGAGAAATGAAGGGCCCTGAGTTCAGAGTCAGATGGATTTGGGTCCAGATCTCAGCTTTATCATTCACCAGCTGTGTGACCTTGAGCAAGTTACTTAACATCTCTTGTCTTCAGGTGCCTTAGTTGTGCACTGCATACACTCGTTCCAACCTCATAGAGTTGTTGTGAATCTGAAATCAGAGAATCCTGGTAAAGTGCACATTATAGTGACCAGCTTCTCAAGTATCTATTAGTAAAAGTTGCATACCTTTGTCATTTTACCCCAAGAGAAGTTATATAGCCAAGCTCAGAAAGAACTTATTCTCTGAAGAAAAGTTTGAATGACACCTACCAAAATCAGATTCCAAACTGGTACCCCCTACTGCGACATTCAATTCTGGGCATACAATGGGGGCTTGATTTTAAAAAGGTACACATACATATAAATATATATATTTATATATATATATAAATGTATAAATATAGGAATGTACGTACACATATACCTCACTTAGCACTTACTCTGCGTCAGATACTGTTCTAAGTGCTTAAAATATTAATTAATTTAATTTTTATATTAACTTCCATGATGTAGTACTATTATTATCATCGCCATTTTACAGAAAAGGAAACTGAGGCAGAGAGAGGTTAAGTAACTTTTCGGGATCTCAGAGCTACAACACGGTGAAGCTGGGATTTGCACTCAGGGATTTAAGTGACAGGAATTTGTGTTCTGATCCACTACACCGTGCCACCTGTAAGTGTTGCAGCCCTGACTCAGAATCTCTCTCCTGGAAAAGGCAGGTGAAGCCACGTAAATATCTCTTTACATCCTTCATTTTCTTCTGAATCTGGAAATCAAACAACCGAATGCAAAAGAAATAATTCTTTTTAAAGTCCCTTCTTTCCCTTTCTTCTCCCTCCTCCCCCATTCTCTTGCTGATCCTCCACTTCCTGTGTCAGGCCGTTCCGTTCTGTCAGTTCCATTACGGGCTGCTGCTGTCACACTTTGAACACAGTATAATTCAACATGACGCATGGTGGGTAAAGATGTGTAGAAATACCTGAAACTATTAGAACCAAACAGCTTTCTGTTAAAGTTTTTTACGGCCGCATAAATATTCTCCTAGCTGGCTGGAGTCTGTGAGGTATAAATGCTCCATTAGAGAATATATCTATGGCGGCAGCATGGCCCTCTGGGTCTTGTCCAAGAGCCCAAGAAAATGCAAGGGTCAGGTGGCATCTGGTTTCTTTGTATTTAAACAGCCTTCTCCAGTTTCCAGAGTACAGTGGCATGATTAACAAGGTCCATTTGGCTTATTTCTTCCTTAGAAGAAATCTCGAGGATCAGTTAGGCAACTCGTATTATTGAGTTCTTACTATGTGCCCAGCCCTGTGGCAGGTAGTATGGTAGAAACAGGTAAGGGTTAAAATACCGCACCCCCTTGTCATGAATATTCAAATGCTCACACATGAGCTTTCAAAATGTAATCTGGACTTGAATGAGGTAAGGGATCTCTCTCATCCTGAGATAGCATTTTCACCTGCCATGAAGATTTGTGAGAGAAAACATTCATTATTATTAATTTTCATTTGACCAAATTTTGCTGTCTGGAATAACTAACCATGTTTCCAAAGTACAGACCAAAAAAAAAAAAAGACTGTCTTGACTGTCTCTTTTTTTACCATATTTTCTGAAAAGGCAGAGCTTATCTCTGATGACTCTGGATGGCTGACAACACCATACTCTCGATTACTTTAGAATTAATCATTTCTCAGGAGGCATAACTTGGGAGGGAGGATGGGTGTCAAGAGTGTTCAGGCCCAGCAAGACTGCATCATCAGCTTGTTCACAGATTTGCCAGATTTACCCACCCTTGCTCTCCCTCTGCCCCAGGTTATGCCACTCCAGAAACACGGGAACAGGTCTGTAGCACAGAGCTGGGCACTGTATGCCAGAAAATGAAGCAAACCCCCAGTCCTGTGTAAGGACAAGAAGGGCATGCCTTGGTCCTCTCCGATCCATCCACAGACCAGAAAATTAAGGTCAGTGTTTCTTTGGCCTATACAACATACCAGTGAGATGGGGGAGAAAGGAGGCAGTTGGCCTTGTCACCGTTTCACAGGACAGAGAGTAGGGACAGAGGGAGGCCACATCTGCAGAGGGAGAGATGAAGTGCAGCCTCTCCCCAATGATGTTCCACAGGTTTTCCGTTTGCCTGAGCTTCCTCAAACTTGGCTTGTCATCAGCATCTCCTGGGATGAGGGTTAAATACCCAGATTCCAAGGCTCACCTGAGACTCTGATGAAGTAGGTCTGGGTATTAGGAATCCATATTCTTAATCAGCTTCTCGCATGATTCTAAAGATTAGCACTGCATTCAACTACTGCCCTGCTGTCTCCATAATTATTATGGGATGGGGAGAAAAGTCCCCATTCAATAAGCTGATCAAAACCACAGTCAGACAGGTATTACCCTGTTGCATGGGGTGCAGTTGGGTCTTAAGCAGAAGACACCTCTTGAAATAAACAGCTTTTGAGAGGAAGCAGTCAAGCCAGTCCCAAGCAGCTGACACAGGACCTGCCAAGGTGTGATCGGAGGAGTGGAACGTGAGGCTTTCACCCACCAAACGTTCATTTTGGTCATAGACACTCCACGCTATTTTGCTTCCTGCTTATGTTCTCTGGGCTATGTTCCATGAGGTTTTGAAATCTCTGGGGTACTTCAGTGTGAGAGGGATGCCAAATTCATCTCATGAGTGGGTATCCTTTAGCCATGGAATGTCTTGGTCTCATGGGGATTCGGTCTGTGCTCTTTTCAGGGAATTGTGTGGAAATGGCACACAGATATCAGGCTTGGCATGAAGTATTGCCCTCATTCTGATGTTGGATCATTTGGGGGAGGGGTTTGCTCAATTTTGTTTCAGCCAGTGGGCAAGTCACTAGATCAAAGGATGTGAATTCTCAGAAATTAATTTGAACAAACTCAGTTTATGATATCCTCCATTTTGTTCAGTAAATCACCAACTAAACGTTATCTGTAACAAGGAATGGGAACAATGTGGATAACGAAAACACACGCATAATTACTACTCATATCATTTTTTATCCTCACTCACAAGAGCCCAGCTTTGTTAGTAGAAAATCAGGTAAACTGGTTTAAGTTCTTTCCCTTTCCTTGCCCTTTCTACCTTCCTGAGGAGTTATTCCATTTAAAAAATGTATTTCTTTGAAAGGGAAAGGAGGGGCAGTGGAATTTTATCATCCACTTGGAAATACAGAAAAATTCAATTATACTTATGCAGTAGTCTCTGTGGATGATTCCAAGATCCAGATGGACGTATTGACATATTTGATCATCCCAGGAGCAGCCTGCAAAACCAGAATTTCCAGGTGCATGTAAAACTGTAATGATATGCTTAAGTGAAGAAAGATCCAAACCCTCGGTTAATTCAGTTCTGCTATGTATATACACAGACATGTGTAGGATTTTGCAAAATGTTTAAAACTAAATACTTAAGGGAGAGAGTATTAGTACTTTGCCTGTAGATGTGTTATGGAAAGGCCTGTGTGTGTATGACTTGCACACTGTTTGCAGTCAGTACTTGGGGAGGAATCCCAGGAGCTGGACCCTCCCCTTCAATGGCTGGCTCCATGCTAAGGTGGTGTGACAATGAACCGGGTCCAGCCTTTGCCCTGTTTCGCCACATGAATTAGGAAGAGAATACAGAGTATTACTGGAGTGAATTCAGCTCTGACTGTAATTTTTTTTTGCTTCCCTCCTGATGCCAAAGTTCAAATGATTTTCCTCCCAGCTTGCCTCCCAGTTCTTTAAAAATGATTTTTTTTGACAGTTTCATGGTTTTTAGACTTTTCTAATTTATTTCATGACTAACCCTCATTGGTTGGCAGCAGTTTGGTTAACAATTTAGCTTCTAAATCGTGTTAGTCCCTACCCCTAAAATTCCTCTTATTCTAAATCCCTGGAAACTGTTGCTTTGAATGAGTGATGCCTTCCTTCCTAACTTTTTACTATCAGCACATACTAGATGGGGAATTTAAACAGCCAGTAAATACATCTGAAGGAAGTTTGAGGTTGGAACTAAATTTTGTTTAATAATAATACAGCACTGGGTTTAGCAGCATAAAGAATTTGAAAATGCATCATACTAATAGGATTGGAGGTATAAAATGGTCATCAGAAGACTTCATACCAAACGTTTGTGGAGACTTTCTTACTCTAATGAGAAGTACTTCTCATTAGATCTGCAGAGATTTTTTAAAATAAAATTTATTTACGTAATATAAATATACATTTACTATTCCTCTTCCACCATCAAAGCCAACACAATTTCTTATAAACTCAGACTTCTCAAATATTCATAATTTTTTTCTGCATCTGTTTCCTTCTTTTAAAAAAAAAATCTTGTGGATGGACCTAGAGACTGTCGTACAGAGTGAAATAAGTCAGAAAGAGAAAAACAAATATATAATATTGCTTTTATGTGGAATCTAGAAAAATGGTGTAGATGAACTTATTTGCAAAACAGAAACAGAGACACAGACATGGAGAACAAACGTATGGACACCAAGGGGGGAAGGGGGGGTGGGATGGACTGGGAGATTGGGATTGACATATATACACTACTATGTATAAAATATAATGAGAACCGATTGTGTAACACAGGGAACTCTACTCAGTGCTCTGTGGTGACCTAAATGGGAAGGAAATCCAACAAAGAGGGGATATAGGTATACATATAGCTGATTCACTTTGCTGTACAGCCGAAACTAACACAACATTGTAAAGCAACTAGACTCCAAAAAAAAATCTCTAAATGTGCTTTATCTTCTGGCCATCTCTTCCTCAGACTCTGACAGTGGATTTATGCTTTTATAGAGCTTCTTTATTCCCTAGATTATAAATGGTTTCCCTCCTTAGTTCTTTCTTTTTACCAATACCACACAAATGCTTTCTTTGAAACTAGCCGTTTACCACCTCTGCCTTCTCTCTCCTAGTTTTGGTGAGCTGACTCCCACTGCATGTGGTATATACAGAAAGGCTGGACATTCCCATTACTTTTCCTCCTCACACAATTATTTTAATAGGTGCCATCTCCTCTCCTAGGAGATTGTTGGTTTTGGTATGTAGGTTGGCATAGAAGTATGTCATGGAAGACAAGTGTAACGTAGCTTAGCAATGTTCTAGTGACTCTATTTTTGTCAGCCTCTCCAAGGTTTTAATGTTCTATCCTCAGCCTTCTTCTCTGTAAACTTCTTCTCCCTTGCTGAGCTCACATATTTAAGGTTAAAATCAATACCTCCAGGCCTCCTTTCTTTTTATGAGGTTGATTCAGCAAATGCTTAGTGGGTACTAACTCTGGGTCAGACACTGTAATGGTGCTATCGATATAGCAATGAATAGAACCGATGGAATTCCAGCTCTCATGGAGCTTGCACTTTTAGATTGGGGAGACAATAAACAGAAGTGTGAGGTGATGAATGTTTTGGAGACTGTAGAGTAAGGTCAGTAGGAAGTGAAAGGAATGCTGTATTTTTTAAGGTGGTGAAGGAAGCCCTCTCTGATGACACTGAAGCAGAGACCTGAAGAAAATGAGGGAGGGACTGACCACGCGGCTGTGGGGGGCATGGTGGTCCAGACAGAATGAAGAGCAGGTGCAAAGGCACTGGGGTGGGAGTGGACTGGAGGGGTCCTAGGAAGAACCAAGAGGCTGGTGTGGCAGGACAGGATTGAGTAAGGGGAAGGAAGGCAGGAGGAGAGGCCAGACAGTAAGCAGGGGACAGATTTTGTACAATGAGAAGGACTTTGAATTTTATAGTGAATGAGATTGGAATATTTTGAGCAAATTAGTGACATAACCTGACTTTTTAAAAAAGCATCACTGGGACATCCCTGGTGGTCCAGTGGTAAAGAATCCGCCTTCCAATGCAGGGGACACGGGTTCGATCCCTGGTCGGGGAACTAAGATCCCACATGCCACAGGGCAACTAAGCCCATGCCCCAAAACTACTGAGCTCGAGCGCCTCAACGAGAGGGCCCGCTTGCTGCAAACTACAGAGCCCAAGTGCTCTGGAGCCCGCATGCCACAACTAGAGAAGAGAAAACCCACACCGCCACAACTAGAGAGAAGCCCATGCACCACACTGAAGAGCCCGCGCACCGCACCGAAGAGCCCACGCGCCACGATGAAAGATCCCTCATGCCTCAACGAAGAGCCCCCGCGCCGCACCTAAGACCTGACACAGCCAAAAAATAAAATAAATAAATAAATAAATAAATATTAAAAAAAAAAAAAGCATCACCGATGTTGTGTGAATAATAGAAGCCTGAGAATAAGGGAGAAGTAGGGAGAGCGGTTAGGAGGATATCACGATAATGCAGGTAAGAAATGATGCTGCCTTGGACTGGGGTGGTAGTAGCTACAAAGGCAGGGAGAAGTGGTCCGATTCCAGACGTACTTTGAAGATAAAGCCAACAGGATTTGCTCAAGGAGCAATGTCAATAGATGATACAAATGAACTGGGAGAAGTAAGGTTGATAACATTGGGTACATGGAGAATTTCAGGTTTTGATAAGTTAAGTTTGAGATACTCATGTGATGTCCAAGTAGCAATAATGAGTAGAAAGTTAGCTGTGTGAGTCTTCATGTCAAGCATGGATATATAAATTTGGGGATACTCAGTGCATAATTGATCCTTAAAGACATGAAAATGAATTGATCATCTAGGCACAGAGAAAGAAGAGGTCAGAGGAATGAGTACTTGGGCCCTCAAACATTTAGTCTAGGGGTTAGGAAGATGAGGAAAAACTAGCAATGGAGACTGAGAAAGAATGATCAGTTAAGTAGAAATAGAATCAAAAGAAAATGCGCCAGAAGCCAAGTGAAGAAAGTATTTCAAGATTCAGGGAGTAATCAATTATATGAGCTGATAAATAAGATGAGTGCTGAGAAATAACTATTGGATTGGACCACATGGAAGCCGTTGGTGTCATTGATGGGGCTGTTCCAGTAGAACAGTGGGATGGGTCAAGAGAGATTGGAAGGAGAAGATGTATAGAAAAATTGTAAATTTTTTTTTTTTTTGGTAAAGAGGAGATTAACAGGATGGTTGTGAAGTTCAGGGAGACTTTTTAAAGACAGGAGATGGTACAGCATGTTTGTCTGTTGTGGTGGATGATCCAATGATGCCAGAGCAATGTAGGTGGGGAGGGGTCAGGTCTAGATCTGTCTTATAAAAAGGGTGTTACAATAAAGACCACTTGGCAATATCAATGATGGAAGTCTGATTGTTGTGTCATATATTACCTTCACAATATCCATGTGAGGTTTACATGAACTTTAGTGTTCCTGTTTCAAAGAAAGAGAAACTAAAGGCACACAATGGATCAAGAATAAAGCTTTAACACACTGGCTTTCATGTGCATGTTGGCATTGGATTTAGATGACTGCTAAATAACAGGAAGACCCATCAAAAGAGCCATCCGGAAGGAGATCTATCTCCCAGCTTTGTTGCTTACCACCTGTCTGATTTGACCATGTTGTTAACTTCAAGGTCCTCATCTCTAACGCGGGAATAGTACCTATTTTACAGCATTGTTGTGAAGTTTTAGTGAGATAAGAATGTTAAGTGTGGAATATAATAAGTGCTTAATAAATGGAAGTTATCATCAAAAAAAAAAGGGTGGTTTTAGAGAAAATCTCAGAATAAATGTAATGATTATAATCCATTCTAACAGGAGGGAAGGCAGAGTAAATGGGTGCAGATATATCTGGGTGCATAGATTTCATGGTGAGATTATGTGAAAAGGGGTGTTGCCAACTAAATGTTCCAAAGACCCTTGACATATAAGATGATGAGTACAACTCATCATCCGACCCCATCCTGACTAATGAGGCTTTTGTTAAAAACATTACTGTTTTGCTGGTCTCTAAATCAGTAAATTTTTATTTCTGTTTCTTATTTATCATTATTTTGTCATCTCATCATTTCTCATATCTGTCCCCTTTTCACCAGTTGCGGTGCTACAATTCCAGGTCAATGAGGTCATTTGACTCAAGTATATGTATTTAATAACTTTATAATTTCTTTTTGAGTGAAAAGACCTATTTAACGTTTGTTCGTTACCATTTGATAATTTTCTCAGTATTAATCAACATATGTTCTTTTGATCTACAGTTTTTTTCTTGCTCTTTGGGTAGTTTCATAATGAATACCATCATCTCAATAGTTTTTCTTTCTATTACACCTTTAATAGTTTTTTTTTTTGTATTATTACCATCTCTTCTTTTTTTCTTATATAGGGAATCCTATATTTAGTTTCTCTTCACTATCTCATCTACTTCACTTTGTCTGTATACAATTTTCTCAATCCCTCTTTTCTATTTATGCTTCCTTTTATTTGCTTATACTATTTCCATTTGCTCTGGTTCATTAAACACTTCTGTAGCTGGGAAAGTCTCTTTTGTTTGGTGTAACCTTGTGTCCTTCCAATGGACATTTTCTTTATATCCTATTTTAACATGTTACCACCTCCCTGACATTTTGAGAGGAAGGCTTCTTTCTCTTTTATCATTCTTCTTATCATAGTTGGAATTTCTTCTTGTTCTAACAGGACTTGGTTTATCCTTATTTTATTTATTCAGTAATTAGGGATTTTGAGAAAGCAATATTAGTTATTACCATAGAATGATTAACAGAGAGGCTATCTTTCATTTTATATTACGCAAGCTCAAATTTTATTATAAATAAATCTTATTCACTGTAACTGACTCATTTTTTCCAAGTTATTGTTTTTTCAGACTGTTGGTGTAATCCACAACAAACAGTCATAAAATAGTTTCTTGGTGTCTCAGTTTAGTTTGCTAGGCTGAGCTCATATCCACGGTAATAAAGTTTTTGTAATAGTGGCATTTAGAGTAAGAAATAGGAAATAACCACAGAGGAAAGGCATTTGAGTGTCCTGTGCCCAGTCTTGGAGATATTATTTTTCCTACCCTAAGTCATGAAGTCAGTAGTGTGCCTCTAACTATGGCAGTCTAGGAATTAACAAAGAAAATTTGAATGGGGGGCATGCCTTCTATATTTTATGTATAGCATCAATTTTCATAGTAACAATAGAAATATAGACAGAAACAGAAATGGCAGTAGAAACACAGTTGATAAACTTCTGTAGCTAAAGGAGGAAACCTGTATCATTGAGAAATTATAGAGCTCATCGCTGTCAGCCTATCACCATTGGCATCTGGAATGAACGAGATGTGCATGGAACAGGAAGGAACAAGCCTGAAAGTTGTACCTTAATACTCGGCAATTCTCCTGACAAACAACTTCTCAGAAATAATTTCTTGAGGACGGATTTGTATTTACACTTATGTATTATTCACAGGTATTGTGTTTTTTTTTTTTTTTTGTGCTTGTTTCTGCTTTATAACAAAGTGAATCAGTTATACATATACATATGTTCCCATATCTCTTGCGTCTCCCTCCCTCCCACCCTCCCTATCCCACCCTTCTAGGTGGTCACAAAGCACCGAGCTGATCTCCCTGTGCTATGCAGCTGCTTCCCACTAGCTATCTATTTTACGTTTGGTAGTGTTTATATGTCCATGCTACTCTCACTTTGTCACAGCTTACCCTTCCCCCTCCCCATATCCTTAAGTCCATTCTCTAGTAGGTCTGTGTCTTTATTCCAGTCTTTATTCCATAGGTTCTTCATGACCATTTTTTTTTTTCGATTCCATATGTATGTGTTAGCATACGGTATTTGTTTTTCCCTTTCTGACTTACTTCACTCTGTATGACAGACTCTAGGTCCATCCACCTCACTACAAATAACTCAGTTTCGTTTCTTTTTATGGCTGAGTAATATTCCATTGTATTTATGTGCCACAACTTCTTTATCCATTCATCTGTTGATGGACACTTAGGTTGCTTCCATGTCCTGGCTATTGTAAATAGAGCTGCAATGAACATTGTGGTACATGACTCTTTTTGAATTATGGTTTTCTCAGGGTATATGCCCAGTAGTGGGATTGCTGGGTCGTATGGTAGTTCTATTTTTAGTTTTTTAAGGAACCTTCATACTGTTCTCCATAGTGGCTGTATCAATTTACATTCCCACTAACAGTGCAAGAGGGTTCCCTTTTCTCCACACCCTGTCCAGCATTTATTGTTTGTAGATTTTTTGATGATGGCCATTCTGACTGGTGTGAGGTGACATCTAATTGTAGTTTTGATTTGCATTTCTCTAATGATTAATGATGTTGAGCATCCTTTCATGTGTTTGATGGCAATCTGTGTATCTTCTTTGGAGAAATGTCGATTTAAGTCTTCTGCCCATTTTTGTATTGGGTTGTTTGTTTTTTTGATATTGAGCTGCATGAGCTACTTGTAAATTTTGGAGATTAATCCTTTGTCAGTTGCTTCATTTGCAAATATTTTCTCCCATTCTGAGGGTTATCTTTTTGTCTTGTTTATGGTTGCCTTTTCTGTGCAAAAGCTTTTAAGTTTCATTAGGTCCCATTTGTTTATTTTTGTTTTTATTTCCATTTCTCTAGGAGGTGGGTCAAAAAGGATCTTGCTGTGATTTATGTCATGGAGTGTTCTGCCTATGTTTTCCTCTAAGAGTTTGATAGTGTCTGGCCTTACATTTAGGTCTTTAATCCATTTTGAATATATTTTTGTGTATGGTGTTAGGGAGTGTTCTAATTCCATACTTTTACATGTACCTGTCCAGTTTTCCCAGCACCACTTATTGAAAAGACTGTCTTTTCTCCACCATATATTCTTGCCTCCTTTATCAAAGATAAGGTGACCATATGTGCGTGGGTTTATCTCTGGGCTTTCTATCCTGTTCCATTGATCTATATTTCTGTTTTTGTGCCAGTACCATACTGTCTTGATTACTGTAGCTTTGTAGTATAGTCTGAAGTCAGGGAGCCTGATTCCTCCACCTCTGGTTTTCTTTCTCAAGGTTGCTTTGGCTCTTCGGGGTCTTCTGTGTTTCCATACAAATTGTGAACTTTTTTGTTCTAGTTCTGTGAAAAATGCCAGTGGTAGTTTGATAGGGATTGCATTGAATCTGTAGATTGTTTTGGGTAGTATAGTCATTTTCACAATGTTGTTTCTTCCAATCCAAGAACATGGTATATCTCTCCATCTGTTTGTGTCATTTTTGATTTCTTTCATCAGTGTCTTATAATTTTCTGCATACAGGTCTTTTGTCTCCTTAGGTAGGTTTATTCCTAGATATTTTATTCTTTTTGTTGCAATGGTAAATGGGAGTGTTTCCTTAATTTCTTTTTCAGATTTTTAATCATTAGTGTATAGGAATGCTAGAAATTTCTGTGCATTAATTTTGTATCCTGCTACTTTACCAAATTCATTGATTAGTTCTAGTAGTTTTCTGGTAGCATCTTTTGGATTCGCTATGTATAGTATCATGTCATCTGCAAACAGTGACAGATTTACTTCTTCTTTTCCGATTTGGATTCCTTTTATTTCTTTTTCTTCTCTGATTGCTATGGCTAACACTTCCAAAACTATGTTGAATAATAGTGGTGAGAGTGGGCAACCTTGTCTTGTTCCTGATCTTAGTGGAAATGGTTTCAGTTGTTCACCATTGAGGATGATGTTGGCTGTGGGTTTGTCATATATGGCCTTTATTATGTTGAGGAAACTTCCCTCTATGCCTACTTTCTGGAGGGTTTTAATCATAAATGGGTGTTGAATTTTGTCAAAAGCTTTCTCTGCATCTATTGAGATGATCATATGGTTTTTCTCCTTCAATTTGTTAATATGGTGTATTACATTGATTTGCATACATTGAAGAATCCTTGCATTCCTAGGATAAACCCCACTTGATCATGGTATATGATCCTTTTAATGTGCTGTTGGATTCTGTTTGCTAGTATTTTGTTGAGGATTTTTGCATCTATGTTCATCAGTGATATTGGCCTGTAGTTTTCTTTCTTTGTGACATCTTTGTCTGGTTTTGGCATCAGGGTGATGGTGGCCTCGTAAAATGAGTTTGGGAGGGTTCCTCCCTCTGCTCTATTTTGGAAGAGTTTGAGAAGGATAGGTGTTAGCCCTTCTCTAAATGTTTGATAGAATTCGGCTGTGAAGCCCTCTGGTCCTGGGCTTTTGTTTGTTGAAAGATTTTTAATCACAGTTTCAATTTCAGTGCTTGTGATAGGTCTGTTCATATTTTCTATTTCTTCCTGGTTCAGTCTCGGAAGGTTGTGCATTTCTAAGAATTTGTCCATTTCTTCCAGGTTGTCCATTTTATTAGCATATAGTTGCTTGTAGTATTCTTTCATGATATTTTTTATTTCTGCAGTGTCAGTTGTTACTTCTCCTTTTTCATTTCTAATTCTGTTGATTTGAGTCTTCTCCCTTTTTCTCTTGATGAGTCTGGCTAATGGTTTATCAATTTTGTTTATCTTCTCAAAGAACCAGCTTTTAGTTTTATTGATCTTTGCTATCATTTCTTTTATTTGTTTTTCATCTATTTCTGATCTGATCTTTATGATTTCTTTCCTTCTGCTGGCTTTGGGGTTTTTTTGTTCTTCTTTCTCTAATTGCTATAGGTGTAAGGTTAGGTTGTTTATTTGAGATGTTTCTTGTTTCTTAAGGTAGGATTGTATTGCTATAAACTTCCCTCTTAGAACTGCTTTTGCTGCATCCAGTAGGTTTTGGGTCATCATGTTTTCATTGTCATTTGTTTCTAGGTATTTTTTGATTTCCTCTTTGATTTCTTCAGTGATCTCTTGGTTATTAAGTAGTGTATTGTTTAGCCTCCGTGTGTTTGTATTTCTTACAGATTTTTTCATGTAATTGACGTCTAGTGTCATAGCGTTGTGGTCGGAAAAGAAACTTGATACGATTTCAATTTTCTTAAATTTACCAAGGCTTGATTTGTGACCCAAGACATGATCTATCCTGGAGGATGTTCCATGAGCACTTGAGAAGAATGTGTATTTTGTTGTTTTTGGATGGAATGTCATATAAATATCAATTAAGTCCATCTTGTTTAATGTATCATTTAAAGCTTGTGTTTCCTTATTTTTTTTCATTTTGGATGATCTGTCCATTGGTCAAAGTAGGGTGTTAAAGTCCCCTACTATGATTGTGTTACTGTTGATTTCCCCTTTTATGGCTGTTAGTATTTGCCTTATGTATTGAGGTGCTCCTGTGTTGGGTGCATAAATATTTACAATTGTTATATCTTCCTCTTGGATTGATCCCTTGATCATTATATAGTGTCTTTCTTTGTCTCTTGTAATAGTCTTTATTTTAAAGTCTATTTTTTCTGATATGAGAATTGCTACTCCAGCTTTCTTTTGATTTGCATTCGCATGGAATATCTTTTTCCATCCCCTTACTTTCAGTCTGTATGTGTCCCTAGGTCTGAAGTGGGTCTCTTGTAGACAACATATATACAGGTCTTGTTTTTGTATCCATTCAGCCAGTCTATGTCTTTTGCTTGGAGCATTTAATCCATTTACATTTAAGGTAATTATTATTATTATTATTATTTTAATAAATTTATTTATTTATTTATATATTTATTTTTGGCTGTGTTGGGTCTTCGTTTCTGTGTGAGGGCTTTCTCCAGTTGTGGTGAGCGGGGGCCTCTCTTCATCACGGTGCGTGGGCCTCTCACTGTCGTGGCCTCTCCCATTGCGGAGCACAGGCTCCAGTTGCGCAAGCTCAGTAGTTGTGGCTCACGGGCTTAGTTGTTCCGCGGCATGTGGGATCTTCCCAGACCAGGGCTCGAACCCGTGTCCCCTGCATTGGCAGGCAGATTCTTAACCACTGCGCCACCAGGGAATCCCTAAGGTAATTATTGATATGTATGTTCCTATTATCATTTCCTTAATTGTTTTGGGTTTGTTATTGTAGGTCTTTTCCTTCTCTTGTGTTTCCTGCCTAGAGAAGTTCCTTTAGCATTTGTTGTAAAGCTGGTTTGGTGGTGCTGAATTCTCTTAGCTTTTGCTTGTCTGTAAAGGTTTTAATTTCTCCATCGAATCTGAATGAGATCCTTGCTGGGTAGAGTAATCTTGGTTGTAGGTTTTTCTCCTTCATCACTTTATTTTTTTTTTTTTTTATTTTATTTTTTTTTTATTTTTATTTATTATTTATTTTTCGCTGTGTTGGGTCTTCGTTTCTATGCGAGGGCTTTCTCTAGTTGCGGAGAGCGGGGGCCCCTCTTCATTGCGGTGGGCGGGCCTCTCACTCTCGAGGCCTCTCTTGTTGCGGAGCACGGGCTCCAGACGCGCAGGCTCAGTAATTGTGGCTCACGGGCCTAGTAGCTCCGCGGCATGTGGGATCTTCCCAAACCAGGGCTCGAACCCGTGTCCCCTGCATTGGCAGGCAGATTCTCAACCACTGCGCCACCAGGGAAGCCCTCCTTCATCACTTTAAATATGTCCTGCCACTCCCTTCTGGCTTGCAGAGTTTCTGCTGAAAGATCAGATGTTAACCTTATGGGTATTCCCTTGTATGTTATTTGTTGTTTTTCCCTTGCTGCTTTTAATATTTTTTCTTTGTATTTAATTTTTGATAGTTTGATTAATATGTGTCTTGGCATGTTTCTCCTTGGATTTATCCTGTATGGGACTCTCTGTGCTTCCAGGACTTGATTAACTATTTCCTTTCCCATATTAGGGAAGTTTTCAACTATAATCTCTTCAAATATTTTCTCAGTCCCTTTCTTTTTCTCTTCTTCTTCTGGGACCCCTATAATTCGAATGTTGGTGTGTTTAATGTTGTCCCAGAGGTCTCTGAGGCTGTCCTCAATTCTTTTCATTCTTTTTTTTCTCCTCTGCAGTAGTTATTTCCACTATTTTATCTTCCAAGTCACTTATCTGTTCTTCTGCCTCAGTTATTCTGCTACTGATCCCTTCTAGAGAACTTTTAATTTCATTTATTGTGTTGTTCATCACTGTTTGTTTGCTCTTTATTTCTTCTAGGTCCTTGTTAAACGTTTCTTGTATTTTCTCTATTCTATTTCCAAGATTTTGGATCATCTTTACTATCATTATTCTGAATTCTTTTTCAGGTAGACTGCCTATTTCCACTTCATTTGTTTGGTCTGGTGAGTTTTTGCCTTGCTTTTTCATCTGCTGTGTGTTTTTCTGTCTTCTCATTTTGCTTAACTTACTGTGTTTGGGATCTCCTTTTTGCAGGCTGCAGGTTCGTAGGTCCCATTGTTTTTGGTGTCTGTCCTCAGTGGCTAAGGTTGGTTCAGTGGGTTGCGTAGGCGCCCTGGTGGAGGGGACTAATGCCTGTGTTCTGGTGGGTGAGGCTGGATCTTGTGTTTCTGGTGGGCAGGTGCACGTCTGGTGGTGTGTTTTGGGGTGTCTGTGGCCTTATTATGATTTTAGGCAGTCTCTCTGCTAATGGATGGGGTTGTGTTCCTGTTTTGCTAGTTGTTTGGCATAGGGTGTCATGCACTGTAGCTTGCTGGTCGTTGTGTGAAGCTGGGTCTTGGCGTTGAGATGGAGATTTCTGGGAGATTTTTGCCGTTTGATATTACGTGGAGCTGGGAGGTCTCTTGCGGACCAGTGTCCTGAACTTGGCTCTCCCACCTCAGAGGCACAGCCCTGACGCCTGGCTAGAGCACCAGGAGCCTTTCATCCACACAGCTCAGAATAAAAGGGAGAAAAGAAAGAAGGAAGGAAGGAAGGAAGGAGAGAAAGAAAAAGTAAGGAAGGAAGGAGATAAAATAAAGTAAAATAAAATAAAATAAAGTTATTAAAATAAAAAATAAAAAACAATTATTAAGAAAAAATTTTTAAAAAGTAATAAAAAAAGAAACCAAAAAAAAAAAAAACCAAACAGACAGAACCCTAGGACAAATGGTAAAAGCAAAGCTATACAGACAAAATCACACACAGAAGCATACACAGACACAGTCACAAAAAGAGAAAAAGGGAGAAAAATGTATATATCTTTGCTCCCAAAGTCCACCTCCTCAATTTGGAATGATTCGTTGTCTATTCAGTTATTCCACAGATGCAGGGTACATCAAGTTGATTGTGGAGATTTAATCTGCTGCTCCTGAGGCTGCTGGGAGAGATTTCTCTTTCTCTTCTTTGTTCGCACAGCTCCCGGGGTTCAGCTTTGGATTTGGCCCCGCCTCTGTGTGTAGGTCGCCTGAGGGCGTCTGTTCTTCGCTCAGACAGGACGGGGTTAAAGGAGCAGCTGATTAAGGCGCTCTGGCTCACTCAGGCCGGGCGGGAGGGAGGGGTACAGAATGCGGGGCGAGCCTGCAGCGGCAGAGGCCAGCGTGACGTTGCACCAGCCTGAGGCGCGCCATGCCTTCTCCCGGGGAAATTGTCCCTGGATCACGGGACCCTGGCAGTGGCGGGCTGCACAGGCTCCTGGGAGGGGAGGTGTGGATAGTGACCTGTGCTCGCACACAGGCTTCTTGGGGGCGGCAGCAGCAGCCTTTGCATCTCATGCCCGTTTCTGGTGTCCGCACTGATAGCCGTGGCTCGTGCCCGTCTCTGGAGCTCATTTAGGTGGTGCTCTGAATCCCCTCTCCTCGCGTACCGCAAAGCAATGGTCTCTTGCCTCTTAGGCAGGTCCAGACTTTTTCCCGGACTCCCTCCTGGCTAGCTGTGGTGCACTAGCCCCCTTCAGGCTGTGTTCACACCGCCAACCCCAGTCCTCTCCCTGGGATCTGACCTCTGAAGCGCGAGCCTCAGCTCCCAGCCCCGCCCGCCCCGGCGGGTGAGCAGACAAGCCTCTCGGGCTGGTGAGTGCTGGTTGGCACTGATCCTCTGTGCGGGAATCTCTCCACTTTGCCCTCCGCACCCCTGTGGCTGCGCTCTCCTCCATGGCTCTGAAGCTTCCCCCCTCTGCCACCCACAGTTTCCGCCCGCGAAGGGGCTTCCTAGTGTGTGGAAACCTTTCCTCCTTCACAGCTCCCTCCCACTGGTGCAGGTCCCGTCCCTATTCTTTTGTGTCTGTTTTTTCTTTTTTCTTTTGCCCTACCCTGGTACGTGGGGAGTTTCTTGCCTTTTGGGAGGTCTGAGGTCTTCTGCCAGCGTTCAGTGGGTGTTCTGTAGGAGTTGTTCCACATGGAGATGTGTTTCTGATGTATTTGTGCGGAGGAAGGTGATCTCCGCGTCTTACTCCTCCGCCATCTTGAAGCTCCTTGTTTTGTCTCACAGGTATTGTTGAGTACAGTTATGTTTAACTGGAGTAAATGCCATGTAATTCTTTTCCTAGTGTGTGTTCTGTTCTTTGTAATAAATGGTTTCTTCCTTAAAAGTGTCTTGCTTTAAATAGCTGCTTTAGGCTAGCAGCAGAACATGAACTGGATCAACATTTACTATCATTTTCCTGATTGAATGGGCCAGGAGTTACCTTATGTCTAAGAAACATGTTTGATGGATATTTTTGACATATATCCGTAAGAGTGTGTTTCTTATTGTTTTCTTATTCTTCCAGTCCTGAACTCTCCATCCCTGAGAGTCCGTTGACACCAATTTTCAACATCATCCTTCTTGTCTGCAGGACTCATGCCACATCTGTTTGTATGCAGTCTGTCACTTTAGATCCATAATCTTGTTTCTTGATCTCAAATTAAATCATTGTTTCATTCAGAGTGCCATCTTGAGCTTTAAGCTATTTTTATTACATGTCCACCTTTATGTTGTGTTATCCCTGTATTTTTGAGAATTTAGTTATTCTTGGGGCCTTCCTTCTTTTTCTTAGACTCTTGTCATTCTATTTAAAAAACAAAACAAACAAAGGAAACTTCCTACTCATTGTTTTTCCCTTCTAAGGCTTTGGCTCCATATTTTTTGGACATGTTTTTCTCTCTCTTTATTTTGATCTTGTCCATTAAATTCTCTAGATGCTTTTTTTTTTTTTCTCCTAAGAACTAAAAACTGAATTGCCTCTTTTGATGAGTTTATTTCTCCTCTTTCCTCCATAAGAGCCACCCTTTCCTTGATGTTTTCTCACTAATCCTCTCATCCATCTCCAGGATTTCTGATTTCTCACTATAATAGGAGATTCCTATCTTCCTGAAATCTTTTGCTGAGTCGTAATCCCAGGAGACAATTAAACAGCTTTCACTCTGGGCCTTCAGTACAGGATGAGCTTTGCCAGCTTTCTTTTGCTGAGTCGTAATCCCAGGAGACAAACAGCTTTCACTCTGGGCCTTCAGTACAAGATGAACTTTGCCTGGGACTCCATCTTGCACAGGTGGCATCCCAGTGAGTGTGTTCTTGTGGACCAGATTGCTGTGGGCTTCTAGGTCTGTTTATAACCTTGTCCAGACAGCACAGTGCTTAAAGAAAGACAGCTGCCCTAGTACACAGGCTTCCAGACCAGGTGCAGCAGAGGCCTAGAGGCCCATTAGGCTGCCCAGAGAGCCACTGCAGGATGTAGGGGAGACTGAGGGGTGCGGCCAGGACCTCTGCTTGTGGCACCAATGTGAACACCTCTTATGTACTGGGATTCTGTGTAAGGTTTACTTTTGAAAGAAATGGTTTTGCTGCTAATAATGTAATTTTGAAAATGTTTGGTATAATGAAGGAGCATTGGCCATGGAGACAGAAGGTTCTGTGCTTACCAGCTGGGCAGTCTTAAATACTGTCATCTGTAAAGTGAAGATTGCTATATTTTATCCAACGTATTTGGGAGGATTATATGAGAAAGGGTGAGAATGCATGGATAACTGAAAAAGAATTTAAGGTATGAAATAAACCCCTTATATCAATGTGCATATACCTCAAAAAACAATGTTTAATGAAAAAAAAGCAAGTTGCAGAATGGTAGACAACAGTGTGATAACATTTGTATTAATTTAAAGACAGAACAACAGTGATTATTGCTAGAGGCTTAGGACTGGACATGAGGACAAAATGGACTTGAGATTGATATGAAATGCTTATTTTTAAAATGAAGCAATTAAATCAAATACTATAATAAAAATAACCATACTTGTGTTTGATCTCTCTCTTGCTCTCTCTCTATATATATACACAAGCAAAATATATTTATATCCTCTCTTTGTGTAGTCCCTGAAACTATATCTGTTCCTAAATGAAATGTTTGAGCAGAAGAGAAGATAACTAATTGATGTTTGCTTTTTAGTGGCACGTTCATACATTGGAACATATTTAAACCGGTTCATAACCTCTGGTCTGCTCATTATTTCATTCCTGAAAAAATGAAGGGAAGCTAGAATTCTGGGGAGTTTCATCATTTACTTTTTTCAACTCTCTTGTCCCTTTCTCCACTCAGAAACAATCTCTAAAGTGAATTAATTTTTCACTGCCAGTTTGGAACACAGATCAAACTTCTTTCTTCCTGGGATTGAATGCCTGCCTATCAACCCTTTGAATTAACTAATCGGGGACTCCACTGCATAGCTTCCTACTCACCAGGATCCTGAGCATTGATCTCCCTCAAAGGGTTCTGCATGCTGCCTCTCTTCATGGAAACGGCACGTAGCCAAGGCTGTATTCTCTTTTCTTTCCTTCTTCTATTTCTAACCAGTAAGAAAGACAAGAATATTTCCCATTTCCTTTGCTCTCTAAATCTTCCCAGTATCTTTTTTTCTTTTCTCTCTTCTTTGACTCTGTTTTGACTGATAATTTACTGCCCTTCTGAGTGTATTCCTTTGTAGCTAGAGTTGACGTTACTTAGGAGGTGGGAAAGAGGAATTTGGGGCTGGGGCTGGAGAAACGGACTGCAGCACATTTTGGAATTAGCACAGTTTAACTCTAGCCCTTTACTAGCCTTTCCTCCGCCCAGTATGGGGTGGTATGTCTTGGGCACACACATTTGCCTCTTTGCCTGCTGGCAGTGCATCAACGTTTTTCATGGTGACATCTCACAGAAGAGATGTCGTGTGCCTCCCGTCAACGGTAAGGGTGGGCAGGCATGGATGATACTCCCATTTCACAGCTTATGAAATGGACGTGAAGAGACCTTCAGGCCCACCTCTGATACAGCTGTGATTAAGATTTGGGTCCCTGGATGCCTAACTTCAG
This sequence comes from Balaenoptera borealis, assembly GCF_965194805.1. Classification (NCBI taxonomy): domain Eukaryota; kingdom Metazoa; phylum Chordata; class Mammalia; order Artiodactyla; family Balaenopteridae; genus Balaenoptera; species Balaenoptera borealis. Next base: position 82,965,752 of record NC_138869.1, read on the forward strand.
CCTGTTTCTACTGCACTTTTGTCCTAACTAAGCAGTCTCCCTAGTCTTTGTTGGATCCTGCTTCACTCAGCCTAAATGCGAGGACCTTTTCTCCAGCTGGACTCATTTTCTTGGTGATCTCATTCAGTTCCACTTTAAATACCATCTATATGCTAATGACTCCTAAATAGATATCTCTTGACCTGATCTCTCCTCTGAACTCAAGTTTCGTTTATCTTATTTACTCGACATCCATCAGGATATTTAACAGACATTTCAAATTTAGCTTGTCCAAGATCTTAATTCTCCTCCATCTCAAAACTGAAGTCTTTCTAAGCTTTCTCAATATGAGAATTTCAGTCACCTATCTAGCTAGCTTTTGCTAAAAAACCTTAGAGTCAATATTGACTCTTATCTTTTATTGAAGTCATCAGTTGATTGTTTT